>NC_090449.1:794414603-795614603 GCF_031143425.1 Pleurodeles waltl | reverse complement strand
ACATCCTTGAAATAATAATCTCCGAAGAGTTGTCCCTGATAGGAGGGTCCCACTTCCTTATTTGTCAATTTAGTCAGTTTTTGATTGAACTTGAGAATATTCTTCCTTCTCTCGCTAAAAATAGCAATATTAGCATTGCCCAAGAGGCAAACGGTTCACTGGGCCCATTGGCATAATTCCAGGGCATCGACTGGAATATCATTAAGATAGTCATCCTCGGCCATTTTAAAAATTTTAGTTAGGGGACCAATTACGTCCAAAAGTCGATCCTGGCAGGATTTCAGACCTCTGTCTAGGCCCTTCCTCAGATCTTTTCTGCTGTTATTTATGACTGTCACTACTTTGCCATCCAAATCTGGGGTCATAGCAACTTTATCAGAAAGAGAAGGGCACTCGGATCTCAGTTAAGATCTCACTTCCTTAGGAATCTCTCTTCTTATCCAGAAAGAGATGTAATCAGTCATGTGCTGTGACAGCACCCATTTAGGGGATATAGAATGTTGAAGGGTTATCAGGGAGGCACGTGGCTGCTCAGCAGAGAGCCGGGCGCATCTCTTGGTAGCTGCGGTGACCACTCGAGAGACCAGGAGATGACTCAGACATGCAGGCACTCGGTAGCACCGCATACATCATCCAGCACGGCCACATTTTATAAAAGAGGATCAATCAACCGCCCACGGGGAAAATTAAAGGCCCACCTAGTACGTAGATTATGGCAAAAAAGCCCCTCAAGACACAAAAGCAGAAAACAAGGCACGCATTCTCCCGACTGAGCCCGCAGTGAGTATAATTAAACTTTGAAAAGACAGAGACAAGTATAGCAGAAATAAAATAACATGCTAGTAGCAGGTATCAGTGGGGGAAAGCCGGCCCCTATGTCCAAACATGCCAATTTAGTAAAAAGCACCACTTATGCACGTCCATCTAGACAATTCCAAACAAAAGCTCAACAAATCAATGGAGGGTACTTACCTTGTGAGCAGCAGCAACAAAGGAAGGAAGATGGCTGTGTGTTGCGGGAGTCTATACTTTATTGGAATGTTTGGAAGTTCGAAATTTTCTCAATTGTTATTGCTGTGAGCAGGCAATAAAAGGCGATTTGCAAAATCCTAGCCTCTGTGTCATTAATAAAATGCTGATTTTCTGCCCACCAGGCTGTGAAAAATCTACATTATCCCCCCTCCCCATTGTTTATTGATTCTTAAGCGGTAATCCATACCTGTATCCCTGTATCCATGCTGTTTTTTTTATTTTTTTATTTTTTTTATACAGTAACTCAGTACTGGCAATTCATAAGGGAGAAGAGAGAGTGGACTGGGTCCTACTGGCTGAATATCATCACTGACAGGATGGAGGACAGTGCATGTGCAGGGAGGTGTTCAGTACAAACTATAGAACCCTGTTTGCTGGCCATCTTAGATGGTTTTATGGCCAACCCTTGCAGTGACTAATGAATATAGTATAAATTTGACTCCAAACTCAGTGTGAGAACCAAGATCAACATGATAACTGCACTTGTTTCTTTCAGGTCAAAAAAGTGAAGTACTTTTTTCCTTCTCTTGCCACGGTGGTTGAAAGGCAATAGTCATAGCCATTGTTGAGTTGTGAGGGGACTACAGTAATTTACTGTAACTAGTCCTATCTGGAAACCTTAAACAAAAACTCCAACCCCAAATGTGGTTACTGTAATTACTTTAGTGGTGTCTTTGTTCAGCCACCCTATCACACTTCTTAGAACTCTTCACTTATTGCTTATGGAGGTCGGGATATCTTTCAAGAAGCTATGTCCCTACATCACTGCATACATGGACAAGATCATCTATTTCTCAAAAATCAGATTAGGAAATAATCACCTGCGCACACACTGCCTTCTAGTGACTTTGATCAGGTTAAGTGACACATGTTTATCACTGGGGGATTGCTAGGTGTGCAAATTCTGACTTGGCACCCTCATTTAGGGATGATTTTCTACTGATTCTCTGAAAAATACAAAACTTGTTACCATTCTGTAAAAAGATCAAAATCGGGCTCTCTACAAAGGACCTTACAGAGTAGCTAAGCAGGGTTCTCTCTTATCTTCCACTGTGCCAAGAAACCTCTGTATGAGTAAGAGCACTTAACAATAACTATTTTAACATAAACGTATTGTGTATGTGGAAGGTTTATATATCAAGCATTACATTTAAGGAGAATTGTGTACAGAATCAGAAAATGTACCCCTGTGTTAAACCTTTAGTAGAGGGTTAGCAACAAGTATTATCAGTGTTAGTCCAGCAGTCAGATAAAGGTGAGATGGTTGCGTTGACTAGGGAGTATCATTTTAGTGATGCACTAAAATAATAAAGTGATCCGGAATGCCCACTTTCTTGACTCTAACTATATTGTTAATTTTACCTTGTGGTCTTAGTTTCACCTGAAATGAATGAACTGTGTGACTTGTGGGCATCCTAATCTACCCCCATTTACATGCTCCGAAAAACTACTTACAAATCTGAATCTGCTCCCTGTTAAGTCTTTTATTCCCAGATGGCACTTTGCAGCTGTTGAGTGCACTGCTGCCCCCGCTGTTAACCCAGGTGCAAGCAAGGAGCGTTAGTTGAGGTGGAAAAGATCTGCATTTCTTGCTAACAGTGGGCCTGCTAGAGTATCAAGCTGTAGACTATGAAAGAAGCGGGAAAGAGAGAGGGGGGCATGCAGGTTTGAGGCCTTCGTCCTTCTCCATGAAGGTTCTTTTGACTGACTCCTGCAGTTAATTGAAATGTCATTGCAATCGAGAAGCTTATCAGCCCGAACCATTCTATCTGGACATGTAACTTTGTAGATGGAAACCTACTGAGTCAAACCAGTCGGTGAAAGGTATACTGTGTTTTACACTGTATTGTCATATAGCATTAGGAGCAACCTTAATTTGAACTTAGACTCTAACCGCCTTCATTTCAAGGCCTGTTATGGCGTTCCACAGCTGCCTTGCCTTTTGCTAGCTGGTGCTATGATAACAAATATGGTTTCTTCCATCTATAGTTGATCTCGTTGATCAGAGCTACATGCATTTTCCCAGTATTTGCTTCTTGTAAAAAAAAAAAATTAAAAAATTTAAAAAAGGAAAGAAAGAAGGAAAAAAGCATCAGTGGGGCTTTCGCTGTTGTACCCGCTTCCTGTGATTCTGGGCATATTTTTGTTCTCTGTTAAGCACCCAAGGTTCAACCTATTGCATAATCATTGAGAAGAATCCTTAATTCCAATATATGCAACATGACTATGTAACATAAATATTTTTGAGCACCAAAGTAGGACCTAGGTGTAGCAAAATATACATTTTCATCTGTAAATTTTGCATCCTGGTTCACACAATCGTGATTTGTTGAACTCTGCAAACGTAAAGTGCATTTACTGTGGTGGAAAATCTGTCATTATGTCGAAGTTTTCAACATTATAAACTTTAGAGAGGGGAGCAGCATTTCAGGATGTGCCACACTGCAGGAGTGAAGAAAACTAAACGTGGCTCATATCTTCTGCTGGTTGTTTTCCACTTACTGAAAACATACAAAATTTTTGTTGTAACAGGCAGTAGTAAGTGCATGTCTATGGTCGCAAAGAAAGACAAATAACATTATATTTAAATGTAGGTATAGGAGAATGATTTTTCATAAAGGCAAAACATTTTCCCAGTGGAGAAGTTAACTTCAAAAATAGAATTCCACAAGATTTACTCCTAAAACTTTTCCACATGAAACCAAATCTGCCCATGTACATTTTGCTATTTAAAGTACTCCTGCAGTACTATTATCAATTCAGAATTAAGAATTTTTCTCATTTTTTAGATTTGATCTGTAATGACGCTTGCACTATTTCTGGCAACCGTATTCTATACATAGTGTAAGCTCCTTAGGATCAGACTCTTTTAACCTGCCATTGTCTTTTTTGGATCAGAAACCTTCAACCATTGGCTTGGACATTACCAATCACGTTTTGGATCAGCTCCAGGAGTATTTTAGTCCCCCTTTCTGCCTATTTGCTATTTGGGGCGTATCCTTCCATCTCCATTAGAAAACCCGAGGATCAATTTCACAGCTGAAAGGTACACTCTATGATTATACCTTTAATCGTTTATTTCCTCTATCCATTGTATAACCAAAGCACCCCCCTGCACTGCTGAAAATGTTTTTTTTAATGCTTTTGTCATCACTAAATAGTGAGTGTTAAACATCTAGAGTTTACCAATGCATCTTTCTCTGTTGGCATTTACACAAGATCCTCATAAAAATTTGTGTTTGAAAAGTAAAAAAATAGTCTGATGTTTTCTGCTCCGGTTTGGCTAGATTGTGGGAGTAGGTGTTGTATGTATGTATGTATATCGGATTTGTAAAGCGCATTCCGACTCACAAAGAGCATTGAAGCGCTGATATAGAAGGTGAGAGAGAAGAAGAAAAGAAAACAACGCCGAGGAACCACCCAGAGAAGCAGACGGTAGAGAGAAAAAGGATTACTTGGGAGGAAAAACCAAGAACAGGACAGAGGCTATCAGGAAAAGAGCCATGTTTTGACCAGTTTCCTGAACCTTAGGTAACAGGGTTCTTGCCTGATATTCAAAGGAAGCGAGCTCCAACATTTTGCTGCAGCCACGGTGAACGCTTTATCACCCCATTCGGCTTTATAGGTACGGGGTCCTGGATTCTATAGGCTTTGGCGGACCTCAGATTTCTCTTAGGAACATGCCAACGGAGCCTAGTGGTAAGGTAGCGAGGACCAATCCCGTGAGTTGCTTTATGAGTCAGACAGAGCGATTTGAAAATGATGCGTTGAGCCACCGGAAGCCAGTGTAATTGTTTAAGGCCCCCTCTGACTGATGCCCACCGAGAGAAGTTAAGAACCGCTCTAGCCGCTGAATTCTGGACCAATTGCAACTTGTTGATCAAAGCCTTGTCCAGGTTGTAAAATAAGGCATTACAATAATCTACTTTAGACATAACCAATGCTAAAATAACAGAAACTATCCATTCATATTGGAGATAAGGAAAGATTTTCCTAAGCATTTTAATGAGCCAAAGGCATGTCTTTAAGGTGTGATTAGCCTGACTTTTGAAGGATAAATGATCATCAAAGAAAATGCCCAGATTCCTACTGATAGTAGTGGGAACAGGAAGGGTACCACAGTCAGAGGGCCAACAACATGGATTCCATAGCTCTTTTCCTGGCCCAAAACAGAGAATTTCAGTTTTGGTAGCATTCATTTTTAGCCAGTTAGTTTTCATCCAATTGCTAACTGCTTGCATACAATTGTTGAACCGATCCGCGTCCTCCTCCCAAGGCTTTTTGACTGGGATGATAAGCTGAGTATCATCCGCATAGGAGGTCGGGATAAATCCAAAGGATCAAATCAAATTTGCCAGTGGGGCAACATACACATTAAACAGAGTAGGACTCAAAGAAGATCCCTGTTGAATCCCGCAGGGTAGTAGATAAGGTGTGGATCTAAAATTACCGCAGCTAACAGTAATCAACCTATTGGTCAGAAAAGTTTCCAGAAGCTTAAGGGCTTGCCCTCTAATCCCTACTTGAAAAAGGCGGGACGTCAGTACATGAGGAGAAATAGTATCAAACGCCGCCGATAGATCTAATAATACTAGGATGGCCCCTTGACCTTCGTCTGCCAATCTCCGAATAGCATCAGTGGAAGAGATAACGGCAGTCTCCGTGCTATGCAACTTTCTAACACCATGTTGCGAGGAGTCAGGCCTCCCACTTCCGCAAAAAAGTCTGCCAGTTCCATGTTCAAGACTTTCTCTAATATTTTTGCCAGAAAAGGAAGAAGCGCTATTGGCCGTACATTGTTTAGGTCTTGGCTATCACCATCTAGCTTCTTCTTTAGGGGAACAACTATGGTCTCTTTCCATGGAGAGGGATAGATCCCAGAGTTTAGAACCTCCTGAAAAATAGGAACTAAAGCCCGAGCCATCAGGTCTGGAGCCAATTTAAAAATAGAAGGGGGGCATGGATCCAGAGGGGAACCCGACCTTATTTCTAGAATCATCTTTCTAATACTGTCTTGGGTTGGAATATGAAAGTCAGACAGAACTTTACAGCTAGCTTTAGAATCCGGGGACACCACAGAAAGATGTTCCCTAGAAACCTCATGAGGAACAAAATTACCATGTATTTGGAGGATTTTGTTCTTAAAGTGCCTAGCTACCTTATCGCAGAACTCCTGGGAATTTTCCAGATCGGATGGCCTGAAGGGAGTAGATAATGTCTTTATCACTTTAAAAAGTTCTCTAGGGGCATGCAATGCCTCCTTGACTTTAGCAGTATAAAAGTTAGATTTAGCCTTGAAACGCGCTGCTTTGTAAGCTTTAAGGGTGGACTTTAGTGCATCCCTTTCCTCTGGGACTGGGTTTAATTTCCACTGGCGCTCCTGTTGCCGGTAGTTTCTCTGGAATAATTTGAGTTCGCTCGTGAACCCAGGATCTTAGGGGGAGCCAATTAGGCCATGGCCGTTTCAACACCTTGATGGAAGCTGTCAAGCAAGGGCAGACCCAACTTCTTGGCCCTGTCCCAACCCTCTTCCAAGGCCGGAGCTAGTTCTTTAATCTGCTTCCATGGCCTAATTACTTTACTCACCAATTCATACAGAGCAGGGAGATGAGTGGTATCAATTTTAAAGCTTAATAGATGGTGATCAGTCCAACTTAACTGGGTATTAGTTAGAGCCAACTGTGTGGAAGTACGAGCACAAACCCCATCTAATATATTGCCTGCTCTATGGGTAGCTGCTGAGACTCTGAGGGTCCAATCCAGGGCCTCTATGAGATCTAAGAACTCCCTGACCACTGGATTGCAAGTCTCATCGAAGTGGATATTAAAATCTCCTAAAATAATTGCCTTGGGGGACAAAACCATGGGTTCCATCAAATTCGCCCAGGTTTGGACAAAGGTTGTAAGAGGGCCAGGTGGTCGATAGATCAATAAGCCCTCCAACAGTATACCATTGTTCTGAGAGATCTTAAAAGCCATCATCTCGCACGTTTCAGCGGTGGGCCGGACCAGACGCACATGAACGTGGCCCTGCAGATGATAGCCAAACCTCTGCCCCGACTTTGGGGTCTATCTAATCTGTAGTAGGTATACCCTGGGGGAGATGCTGCAATAAAGTCGGGGTCTTATTCTGTTTTACCCCAGGTTTCTGTTATAAACAGACAATCAATGTGCCAAGTATCAATCAGCTCACAAATTTCCAGTTTATGCTTGGGAAGAGAACGGACGTTTACCAAAGCATACCGAAACGTCTGGCCATGGGCTGCCGTGTTCTCATGAGCTGGCATTCCAGACATCAGAGACCTCCTATGCTGAACTCTGGCCTCCTTTAGGGTTAATGGAGCTTGTACTACCCAATTACATTCCTTGCAAGTCCAAACGGACTTGTAATCAATTGGCATCCTATGCTTGGAAGGCATACTATTTGCCTTGCAACTAATCCCCTGGGAGGCCGCACTTTTAAAGAAAAGGGCAGAATCTCTGACCCCTGTGCCCGTTCATGCGCGGACGGGCGCAGACGGGCTTGCTGCGCGGCCGCTCAGCTGCAGTCATTTATGACGCCGGGCCAAGAGCCGCACGTGAACTAGACCGCTGACTGAGCGGTAAAGAATACGATAGCCGGAAGGAGGGCTCTGACAGACCCTCACTTCCGATGCGAAGTGCAGAAACAGCACCTTGCCCAAAATAAATTAAAAAGATTCAAAACAAATAATAGGAAGCCCCAAAAGCAGTGTCCCAACCCTCATAAAATGAATATGTATTTTTAAAAAGTTAAAAAAGACCTCCCCACGGCAGCACTAAGCGTATATCGCGCTCACAAGGCTTTGGCCTTGTCTGTAGGTGGAATGTGTCCAACATTCTCAGCAGCGGAGGAGTAGATTTTTGATACACGGTGAGGTCTGCAGGCACATTGCGTTGTTCGTGAATGCAGTGGCTGTTGATTGTGGGAGCACATTCCAGAGCCGACCATAGAGAGCGGCGAGTGGGGAAAGTGCCCGATTCTCACCTGATATACATAACCAGGCCCTCGCCTTGAGTGCTGCGGGAATTCCAGGATCCTACAATGATCCTTATTCTTGTGTTCTTGTGAAAGGTTACACATCCGCGAAAATGAGAAACTGTGAAAAATGTCCTCGGTGATAGCAACATTTCCATATTCCGAGCTGAAAAACTAAAGGCGAGGTGGTAAAAGAGCGTAGGGGTTAATGCTTCCGATATCCCCAATCATGTAGCTAATATGACTGAGTGGGCGCTAGGGTGACTGTATCAGGAACTGAAAACGGTGCGCGAGCAAGCCTCGGTCTACAAAAGCGGTTAGCGAAACATTTAAACATAGCATTTCAATTGTAGGAGAGAAGTATGTGGAAGTACATGAAAGGTATATGAAAAAAGTAGGCTGTTGGCAGGGCTCATAACCTAGCCCTATTTGGATAGATTTAGCTGGAAAATGTTAAAAATCAAGGTATTTCATGGCTAGCATTGAAATTTTGTAAAAGAGTAAAGCAGCGTACCATGGACTCGGTGAGAATCTCACCCTACAGCAGAGGTCTTCAAACTGGGGGGCGGGCCCCCCTGGGGGGGGCTCAAGTGATCCGGGGGGGGGGGGGGGGCGCCAGACACTGGCAAAGAAAAGCATTATGCAGATAACATGCCTTTGTTTTCAGCAGAAGCTTGTGCATTTTTATTTTTAGTGTGCTTATTGCATTTTTAAAAAGGTAACAGTACTTAACTGCAATGTTTAAATAAGTTTAGACATATTTAAACATTGCGATTTTTATAAAACAATTGTGAAAAATTCTGAGGGGGGCCCAATGATTTTGTTTTTTCACCTGGGGGGGTCACGGCATTAAAAAGTTTGGAGACCCCTGCCCTACAGTATTGTCTACATACGTACAGATTAGATTATCTTTATCTGAGATTGGTAACGCGGAGAGGAGAGCATACATGTATCTGTGGGAGGGTGGTGGGAGATTTGTTGTCGCCGAAGATGTGGAGGAAAGTCCTGGAAGTGTAAAGTTAATAGAAAGATTTGAAGTAGATTCCTGCAAGTGTAAAGGTGTTTAAGCTTGAAAGGGGACAGGGGAGATGGGTGGGCCAGTCTGCCTTATGACCCAGCAAAGGGGGCAGGCGCTTGAATTAAAATATTAATAATTCCTCTCCAGCTGATCTGATGGGTAGGAAACAACGATGACTCTCCTTAGAGGGTGCGTGTTCTTGTTTGAAGATGGAATGAAGATTTCGGATGATTGCGACTGCATAAAAGTACCCTCCACCACTTTTTAAGGAAGGAGGAGACGACAGTTCAGTAGATGTTAAGTGTGAAAAGTAAAAGCACATTTGTAAGTAATTCTTGTTTTTCTGGTGCTGTGTGCACCAGAGCAACCTTTATTAAAGATGAATGGCATAACCTAACCAAAGTCCTTAAGAAGCTTGCAGGAATGTAAGAAAGGGGATGAATAACATATGGAGTGCAAGTTAGGACTCCAGGTGCTAAAATTGGTAAGACTAAAAACTACTTCACAGTTTGTCGGTTCAGGCCATACCAAAGTACCTTAGAGCAAACACACTTCATAAATAGTTGTGGAGCAAATAATAGCATATTCATGTGAATCAGTGATCAAAGAAGTGTACAGCTGCAAACAACCCAGGCGCCTCTGACCTTCAATGCAGATTACTATGAATTTCGAATTTGAAAGGGTCTATTCCGTACTCATTTTAGTGAATTATTGAGAAAGCCTGGAATGCCATGAAAGCTAGGTTCCTGTGATAAGACGTCCATTGCATCGGTGTCGGAGAAGAGAAAAGGTAAATTGCAGCATGATAGAGAGCATTAACTGCTTAATGAGTAACTGAAAACCTAGGTGTATCACCTTCTCCGACGTCTTTAAAGTCAGTCTTGCCATCTTTAGTTTTCGTCAGACTGTGTTGTTTTACAGTGTCATTAGAGCTTGTATTAGGGAGCAAACTTTTTTTGTCTCTGCTATAATCTACACTAGCTAGAGCAAAGTCTGAGCGTAACTGTGGCTCATTGCATGATGTGCTTTTGCAGCCACAAAGCTGAGGATTCACAAAATCATAGGCTGTGCAAAACCACAAGTGGGAAATATACTAAAGAGATTATGCCCCACACCGAAGCCCCTCCTTAATAAAGTACTGCTTTGGATGTCAAGCAACGTCCAACATCTAAACCGTCAAAGACACAGTATACATATCACCCCAATTAATAAAACCATTGCATCATCCTTCTAAAAACTCTCCTTAATGCTTTTATCTCGTGTTATCAACACATGACATGGGATGGCAACTCATTCATAAAATGGAAGATCCCTCTTTTGGACACCTTCCTTCTCGTGAATGGTGACAGGCCTCCTTGTGGGGAGTAGACAGAGGTCCAGGTGACCAATACATTTGTCCCAATGTCATTTCCTGGATGACAACTTTTTTGTAATAAAAAGGAAATAACCCCTGCCACCTAAAGGCAGAAGTTTAATGTTAAGGATTCATCATTTTCTACGGTACGGAAAGTAGCCTGTTGCTTCCTCAAGTAAACACCTCTGCAGTCCTTTCCAGATACAAAGTGCCTGTTTGGAGTGGGATGGAAATGATTGCAGGCTCGTTCCTTTGAGAGAGGTTTCTGTCCTCAACGCAAGAGAAGATACATGCATTTTATGAGATGCTTGGCATGTTGTCGACAGTCACTCTTGGGAGACACATGAGACTCAGATCCTCTTATCTTGAGCAGAAAGCTTAGAGAGAAATGCCTTTCTTAGAGAGAAATGGCATCCTTACGTTTACATGCTATGAATACATTTAGTACGACTGTGAATTATGTCGTTTCTCAGTGTAAGAAGAGGATTGTTCACTACAAAGCATTTGCCATTATGGGCTTCTGGCCTACTTTCCCTTTGTCTGCGGGATATTACGGATATTCCTTGTTCTATACTTGCATCAAAATACTCTATTAAAATGTGGACATTGCTTTTTCAAACCGAAGACCTAATCATCGTCAGTTTATGTATGCAAAATGTCTACCTGACATCTTGAGGGTGGGCCACTTCTCATCTGGTCCCAATTAACGACTCATCTATAAAGGCGAAGGTTACCTAATTTTCTCATCAGTGGGCCAGATCACTTGAGATTTTTAGACACAATTGCTCTTTTTATGCAGTGGATTCATCCCACATTGTCATCCGTGCATGACTTCAGCAAACATTACTATGTGTATTCTGAAACTGTGGCCGATACTTGTTTAAAAAAAAAAATAAGGCTTCATAACCTTTTCAACTATTTTTGGTCCCCGTTTCTGAATTTGAAGTCTATCTTCTGGAGACTTCTGCACACATTTTATAATCTTGTAAACTGAGAACCTAGTGGCCCTGCAGCCCAAAAGGAAGCTCTACTTTGTCATAGCACTGGGCGGGGCTTTGTTTCTGTTACCGGATACATAGCAACACTATGGATGACCCCAAGTACAGTGGGGTTTGAATGCTTTCAAGTGTCTGGTGAACTCATTGAAACACTGCTACTAGTTACCTCTTAAAATTTGCATGCAAAGGCATCATTTCAGTTGTTATTACCAGTTGGGTCCGCTGCAGCCCAGCAACTTGAAAACATACTTGATTCCTCTATTCTATAATTCTATATGACTTATGAAATCATTTGCTGAAGGGAAGAAAAGAGACTTCAGGACTTTATTTATCCAAAATGCTCAAACGTTCTAACTGTATCTGACAAAGGACTCCTGGGGTTCTCCTAGGCAATTTGCCACCACCAGGGAATTCTCGAGGCTACCTCCCAGGCATGCATTCATTGCCCATTGGATTAGATACTGAATTTCAAAATTCTATTCCGGCTAGGGAGAACCTTGCATACCCACGATCTCAAAACCAAAGCAAGTTTATTTCTTATGCAAACGTATAAAAGCTTGTTTCTATTGATATAATGCACAAGTAAGCTGCTGCTCTACCCAACATGCTTTGCAAAAGGTTACTGATTGGAAACCAGTTCCAGAGCACACACATACTTGGGATGATCAGCCTTTGCAGGGCATGTCTTTAAGATTTAAGTTGGCCCTTGCTGCTACCATCCTATGAAATGTTTCATATTTTTAAGATTGTTATCTGTAGGGGAAAATGGAGGTCAAACAGAAGTGTGAATATAAGTTGCCCAGATATAGTGACTGCAACAGTCTTAATTCTGTACTTTGTCCATTGACAACACCCCAGCTTCCCATGCTCCACAGCGTTTACCCACTTGAGACCCGTAATGGATAACAAGGGACTGAAGGGAGCGACAGGTAGGCGAGGCCTAGTACAAGTGAGAGGACCACACTTCCGTTTTGGCATCCTTACTTTGTTGCTTTGGCACATTTCCCATACCATCTACAAGATGTCTCAGTTCACACATTGCGACCTAAGTTGGGATGGCAGAATGGCACTGAGAACAGCAAAGTTACATCTCTTTTACTTTATATAGACCTAGAACCCGGTGCCGAGGACTATACTGGTTGTTAAAGCCCATGAACCAGAGTTATGGGTCCGAGCCACAGGTCGGAGGGCTTTAATACTATTAGAACATTCCTCCCAATAAGGGTAGAATGTTCTAAATTAAAAAGGGAGAAACACATTCAAAAATTATAAAGTTGGCGCAGAAGGTTTACATCAACCATTATAACCCCTGGACCACTTCATTTTCTTGAATGGTGTTCCAAAACATTCCATTGAACTAATTAAAGGTGTAATCTACATTATGTCATTTATGTGCATTACCAGATCATAACTGTTCATGGTGTTTTTGCAAAACCTACACCCCTGCCTCCCCCCCCCCCCACACACACACACACGATCCAATGTCTCAGCACCAGATTTAGGGTAAATTACACACATAAGGAAGACCCGAAGAGGTTACTACTGGAAAACTATTTTGGTCTTAATCCCATATGATAAAATAACATAATCTTTCAGATGCCAGACCCTTTACTTTTATTGTACAGTGCTGAAAGCGATAAAGTGAGCACAGACAGGAGGTGTGCATTCCTTTCTATCCAGTCAAGAGGAATCTGTCAGGTTTGATGTTGTGCATTCGAGAGTGTTAAGGGTTGCTCCTGAAATATAGAACGTTTATGCTGAGATGGAGCAGAGCAGCTAATGGTTGTTTATTTTTGCCATTTTTTAAAAATTCTGTGTAAATGACTTGGGGCCAGATGTACGAAGCAGTTTGCACGTTGCAAATAGCGAATTTCGCTGTTTGCGATGTGCAAAATGCACTTTGCAATGCACAAACGCCGTTTTGCGATTTGGTAACCTGATTACTGAATCGCAAAATGGGTTTGCGAGTCGCAATTAGGAAGGGGTGTTCCCTTCCTAAGTGCGAGTCGCAGTGCAATGCAGGATTGCTTTGTGACCGCACCAATCGCATTTTGCACCCTTTTGTAATGGGTGGTAACCCATTCGCAAAACGGAAGGGGTCCCCATGGGACCCCTTCCCCGTTGTGAATGGCACTGAAACATTTTTTCAGAGCAGGCAGTGGTCCTATGGACCACTGCCTGCTCTGAAAAAATGAAACAAAAACGTTTCATTTTTCATTTTTTGAATGCATCTCGTTTTCCTTTAAGGAAAACGGGCTGCATTACAAAAAAGAAAACTACTTTATTAAAAAGCAGTCACAGACATGGTGGTCTGCTGTCCGTAGCAGTCCACCATCCCTGTGAGGGGCGCCAATTGCAAGGGGGTCGCAAATTGCGACCCACCTCATGAATATTCATGAGGTGGGCCTTTGCGACCCCCTTGCGATTCGCAGATGGTGTCAGGGACACCATCCAACATTCTGAATTGCGACTCACAAATTGCGAGTTGCTCTGAGTCGCAATTTGCGGGTCGCAATTCAGATTCTACCGACATCTGGCCCTTAGTGCGCATCTAAGTAGCTGTATATTTCAGTACGGTAAAAGGTCTCCAGTGTGACACACCTATTTCTGTACATTTTTACATCATCCCTTAACTTGTCAGCAGCAACATTGAAACGTTAAGTAACGCTCCAAATTAATTTTGTTTTCACTTGTCTACTTGGGAAATGTCAGACACTGAGCCAGAGCTAACCAGGCTCGCACTAAGGGTTTGACAAATGAAACCTACCAGTCCTAAATGAGTTGGTAAGTGTATTACACTGTGAGGTTGAACAAACACACCATATAATGCACCCCATTTCCTCACAAAGTGCATAAGAACATTTGCAGTTGGGCTTATTACATAAGGGTTGATTGGTGGTACATGACAGTTTGCATATTTGAGTAGTGAGATGAGGACATAGACAGCACATTGCACATCGTTACCACATATGAATATAAGCATATAGTTATGCACAGATGTAAAGCGACATACCAGTGTACTCCATAGGCGGCATTCACACACTAGACATTTTTCACATTTGAGAAGGCGAACAACACCTGTGAAATGTTGCTAATATCTCCTGGGAAGGAAAGATATCAGCTGCTCGTCTGATCCTGGAGGGTGCACCATGTTTTGTATTTTGCTGCAATTATATATATGCCACAACTAAGTACACCACAATGGAAGGCTTACTCATCTCTGATGAATGACAAAAATAATGAAGCAAATGCCAGGAACTTTTCAGTTCTGATTGAGTCAGCGCTTGACTACTAATGTATTTTAAATGTGAGTAAACATAACTGTAAAATAACCAAATTGTGATTAAATGGTACTGAATATACCAGAATGCATTGCAAGAGTGAGAGAGGATTCTTTGAGATGAGTGTCTGTCTTATAAGTATATATTTATATCTATCTATATTTATATATGATCAAGAATCTGCGGCCAACCCAAGAATGCAACCAGGCCCATCCTGTGGGTCTGTGAGTGGCTGTATGGGCATGTAACTGGGTGTGTTTTTGGTTGTGTGGGTTTGTAGGTGTTTGTGTGAGTGGATGAGTTGGTGTGTGAGTGAGTGTGTGAGTGGCTGTGTGGGTCTGAGTGGATGTGTGAGATGTGTGGGTGTGTAAGTGGGTGTGTTTTAACTGAGGTCTGGATCCATCACAGATTCACACAGGGGCCACGCTGAGCACTGCGGAAGATCCTCGCGCACCCAATAAAAACGTTTTCTTTGTTGCTCATGAGGGGCCCCTCACAGACCACTCCATCAGTACTAAGGGGTCAGGATACCTCTATCTTGACCCATTATATCTTAATTTATCTTTTTTCTCCCCCGCACCGAACTGGTAGATAGAAGTGCAGGTGCAACTTTCCTCTCAGGTTGCGGCCAGTGAATCACAGCATTGCTGTTGATGTGTGAATCTGCAGTGGATCGGCGTCTCTATAAATACATAAATCTTTTTTTCTCTAATACCTCCAAAACTACTGAACAGATATACACCAAATTACAAAAAGAGATATTTCTACACCAGGATCTAGCTTTCTGCCAAATTTGGTGTAATTCCGCCCAGCGATTCAGGCTGTAGTCATGTCTAAAATCCCTATGGGAAATTGCATAGGAAACATACTTTTTTTTTTACCCCCTCTTTTTCTCGACGGTCACCACTAGGTAGTTATAGTTAGGACAAAGTTTGTATAGAAAGAGCCTTTTTTGTTTTGCTCATATATATATATTCAGAGGGACAATTGCCACTGTGTAGTTATATGTGAGCCAGTTTCCAGAGTAAGAATGTTTTGTGTTTTGCTAATAACTTTGATGCCTTTTGCCAGTTTTTCTACATTATGTATTTGATTTTTCAGTGTTGCATGTTGTAAGTGGTTATAAACCAGGGCTTATCATCATCCTTTTATTTTTTCATCTTTTCCAAATAAGTAACACTCTGGTGGTTTATCCTTCTGCTCTACATTATTTCTAGGCTACAAATCGTGCTTGTATTATTTTCTCTTTCTCATAGAGGCCCTCAGATCTACAGCTTCTTTTTGCTCTAAGGCATTCTCCACAAGGTATACTAATCTTAAGGGCTAAGGTATAGTAACTTTTATAATGCAGTTTAGTGCTTCCTGCTGTTTTCCTGAATATAGTCTGTATTACACTGTTGATTCCCTATAGCTTGACACTCAGAATTGTTGTCTTTGTTCTGTTCATTTGACTGGTTAAGCATAACATTAAGTCATTCTTAATTAATTTACTGACAAACCTAGTTTCTGCAACCTCTAATCCCCTCTATATAATGAAGAGGTTGTCAATAAAAGAAACCCAAATGATAATATATTCCTCATATTCTAGTAAAGGACCACTCCAGATGACCTGCTTCTCTCACCTGCTCATGAAGAGGTTTGCATAGCTGGGCGCTAAATAGGTACCCATCGCCGACCCCTACAGCTGTCTGAATAGCAAATAGAAAGATATTTTCTGTGAGGCACCAATTCATTATCCTTAGGATCATCTTAGTGTTGTTAGTATTGAATGTTCAATGCCATAAGAAAATATTCACTTGTTCTCATACTATCGGCATGTCTCATTGATGTTTATAAGGTTGTCAGGTCTAAGGTGACAAAGTTACAGCAGTGTGAGTGACTACACCCCAACTTCCTCCAGAAATACTTCTTTTATAGCTCCACTGTCTCATGGGGAGTGAAAGATGGGGTAGGCATTTGCTTGATGACTTGCAACTGTCATGTGTTTCCACAAGTCACTCTTTTCAAGCTCTGCTTTCATGGTCCTGGTCTACTATGGGAAAAGCCAGATGCAGCTGAGTCTCACAAAGCATAGACTGTTTGATTGAACCACAGCCAGGTGTTCATGCTCTCTTAATTCTGCTTTTCTAAGTTTGACAGTAGCCAAATTTTACTAAAATATCTATAATGCACTTACATATAGGGGCTTTCAGCCATCTCTCTTTATCCACTGGTCTGTTATTGTCATTTACATTTTGCTTCCGCCCACTACAGCTTACATCATGGGACAATAGGTCAGCCTAATTAAGCCACTGGTTAACTTCACTTTGAGTGACTGCATTTTGCTTTCTTCCAAGGAGCACATCAGCACACAAGCTAGCTTTCCTTCTGTGCCAGTATTTTTGTTTTTGCTTAATAATTACTTTAGTGTTGCCTTTGTGTTTACATCCCGGTGTGTTAGTAGGATGCCTCTGGTGCATATTTCATTTTAATCAGATCTCATCTCATGCCAATGCTGTTGTAAATTCCTTTTGAAGTATTTTCCTTTTCTTATTGCTGCTATTTCATCGCACACCAGATCAGATTTTGTCTATTGAAACTTTTCTTTATTAAGTTAACCTCATCTTTCTTTCTTTCTCTTTCCTGCTTTCCGTCTGTCATTCCGCTTCCTTTCTTTCTTACATTTTTCATCTTTCTACTTTCGTCCTTTTCTTCTCTTGTTCCTTCTCCTTTTCCTTCTTTCGTTCATTCTTTCTCTTGCCTTCTTTCATTTCTTCTTTCATTTGGTGTTTCATTCTTTTGTGCTTTCTTTCTCTTTCTTTACTTCTCTTTCCTTCTCTTTCTTTCTGCCTTATATTCTTTCTTTCTCCTTTTCTTTTTATTCTTTCTTTTGGTCTTTTGTTCCCTTCCTTTCCTTCTTTGTTTCCTTCTCTTTCTTATTCCCTTCTCGCTTTCCTTCTCTTTCTTTTTCTCTTTCTTTCTTTATTTTCTTGTCTCTTTCTTTCTTTGTTTTTATTTCACTTGCCTTCCTTATTTCCTTCTTTCTATTTCCTTCCTTCTCGCCATCTCTCCTTTTTGTTTTCTTTCTTACTTTCTTGGTTTCACCCTTTCTTTCTTTCAGTCTTTTTGTTCTTTTTTTCTCAAAGGCAAGAGGCCTGCAACCAATGTCAGACTGATTGCCTTTTTTAGGTCTCTGTTAGCCAAGGCATTTTGATTTTACTTAAATTATGTGTAAATCACAGTTACTTATAGGGGTTTCAGCCAGACGTCATCCATTAGCTGTTGGTATCAATCACATTTTTCTTTGTCCCATCCAGCATGCCTTAAGTGACATTCTGTCAACCCACTTCAGCCGTTGACTGATTTCACTATGAGTTATCGCATGCCTCCCTTTCACAAGGAACACATCCACTTGCAAAGTAGTTCTCTTCGGTGCCAAGGGAGCACTGTGGTGGTAATCTGTGTGTTTTTTAAGACCCAAAAACGTTTTTGCCTATAGCAGATCATTTTTGTTTCACACTAATGAAGGCTGAGCAGATTCCCAAACAGCAAAGTTTTGCAAAAACCATGACTACACTAATCAAAAATTGCCAAAAGGATGTCAGCCAACACCAGACCTATTAGCTTTGCAAATGCTTTTTTTTCATAGGATCAGGAACCATGTGAGGGCTAAGAAACCAATGAGGTAGATTACTTACCATCACAAGTATTCTTTTTGTTAGGCAGTTGAGAACCATGTAGAAGTGGGTGGGAGGCAATAAACCCCTGGGGGTGTATTTTAGAAAGTGCATGAAGGCCCCATTGTCTTGTGCAGCCACATTCTGCTCCCCGGGCTACTTTGGTGTTACAGTGGGGGTTGCAGGTGCTTGCACAGCCCCTTCGGTAGTGTAGATTGCACCAGCACTAAATGAGAAACCTCTATGCCTCTGCACCCGTTCCAGGGCTGGTTTTAGCGTTGCTGGTGTCTGGTGCAACAACCTTTATTTGCTCCCCCCAGTGACCTCCTTGTTCACAGATTTCCTCACTACCACCCACAAGTGGTTTCTGGTGTCTGGTGCAACAACCTTTATTTGCTCCCCCCAATGACCTCCTTGTTCACAGATTTCCACACTATCACCCACCAGTGGTGCCTCTCATATTTCCTTAGTCCCTCTCCCACATTTCTTTTACAGCACTGCTCATCCCAATGTAGACTGTCAGAGAGCTAGGCATCATAAACCTATTAAGTCATACAAGTGTGTAAATCAATATACAGTAAATGTTACTTTAGACCATGAGGATTACAATGTGTAGAAGCCACAACATCCATATGGTAGGCATTATATGTTATCAGTGATTGGTCTAGAGAAACAAAGAGGAGATTAACTACGTTTTTACTATGTGCCATAACCACATTTGCTGTACTGCATTGCGTGAAAAGGAAAGCGAACAGCAGCACCATATATATTAATCTGTTTTGCTGTTGCTCTCTTCTTATAGTGCTGGCATAACATAGGCTGCCTTGCACCAACCCATACACCTTTGTACCATAAGGCTGTGGTGTGTATGATGTTAAGCATAGGTTTTATACTGAAAGGGTAGCCTTCCAGCACAAAATTGGATGCTTGGACACAGTTTCACACTTTACTACTTTGTATGTGTGCTGAACGGAGCAGCACACATGCAAAGTTGGAAAGGTTTGGAGAAAATAAATCTTTTCTAAATGTCACAATTAGCAACAAAATCCATAGGTGAGCACATGGGAACATTCATGTACCAACCATGGTATGCCTCCTTGATGTAAAATAGCACATAGTGCTACTTTGTGGTAATGCAATTCAGGATTTGCGCTGGAAAGGAAGCCCTAAAACAACACTTTGCACCACTTTTGTGATGAAAACTAGGCATAAAGTGTTGATAAGTCTGCGCCAAAAACTCATGATTTGAAACAAAACACAATGAATAGGGTGTCATACTAATTAAATTGTTTTACTACCCATAGGAACCTTTTTTAGTAAAATTAGAATAACAAAAGATTGTGTGGAAAAAACAATAAGATTCTAACCCATGCCTTTCAATTTGCATGTAATGCTTTGATGCCAGTTCATAGCTCACTGTGCTATATTAGGATTGTAACGTATGAACTCCAAGTAACAAAAGGATCTCTGTGACAAAAACAGGATCTCCTGCAGCTGTCTACTTGAAGTGTTAATCTGTAATCTGCATGTCGCATGCTGTTCTTTGCAACAGCAGCATCAACTCTATGCTACTTTTTCATGAATCACAACTGTCTAGACTAATTGCAGGCTTTTCCATCAAGTGCATTAAACACTAGAGTTATCCTTCTTTGTAATTATTTCATGAAAAATGCTGTTTACACAAGATCACTGCAGGCTGCTGTAATCTCAGTTATCGGGCATGCAGAGGGCTCCCCCTTGACCTTGGCACCCAGTGTGACAGCAACGTTTGTAGCACCCTAAACCTAGCACTGACAATGCCATATTACGAACACCGAGGCAAAGGGGCCTTTAGGAGGCACACTGGCTGTGCACCACATGGAGGTGATACACAGTCAGTGTACCCCTTCTAAGGCTCCTTTTGAAGGGGGATAGAGTCCCAGGTATACTCCAGACATCCCCAGCAGGCTGGCATATTCCTTCACTGCACCCCTACAGGATCGTTGCTTTCCCCCTTGGGCCTGCTAGCTGCATTCAGTGAAAGGCAGACAGCCTGCTTTAAACAGTTGATCTGTCTTTCAAAATGCACTGTTCCCAGAGAAGGCATGGGAACAGAGCATTTGCAGTGTTACTGCGCACTGTCCCACTCTGCGCCCCACTAAAGATGTACTCTGATTTAAAGTGAGACAAAACACTAAGGGCCTCATTATGAGTCTGGCGGTCCATAGATTGCCAGACTCGCGGTGGCGATCGGACCGCCTCTGTAAGGGGCAGTCTGACCGCCCTATTATGACCGTGGCGGAGCTGCCACGGTCCGACCACCGGCACTGCCAGGTTGCCGCTAGCCAATAGGCTAGCAGTGCCAGCAGTTCCTATCCGCCGGGGCAGCGCTACTTGTAGCACTGCACCAGGGATTACGAGTCCCCATTCTGCCAGCCTTCGCATGACGGTAGCCCTGCCATACAAAGACTGGAGGAAAGGTGGGTGGTGAAAAGTGCAATGGTTGCTGACGCACCACTACATTGCCACTGGCTCAGGTATGAGGCAGCTTCAATGTTAAGGCTCGGCTGGCGGGCAGCTCTTAATAGGGCCGGCGGGCGGAAGACCGGTGTGGCGTTCTTCCGTGCAAATGAGTTTGGTGGGCGGCCTCCGCCGCCTGCTAAACTCATAATGAGGGCCTATATCTCTAATGTGACCCTTGGTATGATGTGTCTGCCCCAGCCCCAGAATTTTACGCCTCACTCCTGTTCCATTAAGAAGAAAAGGCTGCTAGCCCTCTACCATCCATAACCAGGACTTTTCCTCCATGCAGTTTCCACCATGACAAAGACATCTCAAACCATACTTCCGCTGTCTGTGACACAAGCAGAATCCCTCTGTGCAGAAACTACCCCTTTGAGGATAGTCAGCCAGTCACACTTCTATCCATACTTCTCTGTACAAATACTCTCTGCAAGCAAAATTGTTTGAAAAGACTCAGATTTTGTCATATTTTTATTCAGAAAAGTACAATGTATGGTAATCTGTCCTTACGTTTTGCACATTTGCAGATCAGTCTTAGTTTCATTCAGGGAAACCCCCCCAGTACAAAAAAAGACTTGATTCTTTGACAGCCATGGTTTCTCCTTTCTCTGTTTCCTAATTGGCTTCAATCTGGATGCATGTGAAATATCAAATTGGAGGGAAAAGCATGTTAACTAGTAATATTTGCTCAGTCACATTTTTATGGATCTGCACAATCTACCACATCCCAAAGAACTCTAAACTTGTCTCCTCTTCTATGTTTGTGGGATCGCCTGGGCTTTAGATAGACTAAGTCCATTTTCTTCTGACTCCTTGTGTTCTAGGCTTAACTAGTTAATGTTATTTACACCCGTTGTGTTCGAGACTGGATGGTTCATGAATTCCTTTTCGTGTAAAATGAAACAATAGCTTCTACCTAGTCGAATATCAGTGGCTTGTCTAAATTTTGGTTGAAACGGAAGAAGACAGGATTATTCCCATAAGGGGATTCTTGCTGACAGATACAGTAGTAACTTCCATTGAATGGCATTGTGCCTTCTTTATGTTGCTTGGAGGCCATGTGATATCATACTTAGATGATAACCAGATCATTGTGGAGCCGGATGGGAACCAAGGCAAGCATTTCACCTTAAACAGCTGCTCAGTGATCATTCAAGGCTAGATGAGGCTGAGCTGGCTGCAGTTGCATCTGATCAAGACCTTAAATAGGGTGTCTAAGGTTCAGGAAATGATTTTTCAAGATCCTCATCTTCTCCGCCCCTCAAGTTGAAATGCAGGGTTTGAATTTAATAAACATGAGAGGGTTGTTTAATGGGTAGGGGAAGAATATATGTTTGTTGATTTCTTGACCAAATCACCTATCTCAGGGAAGCCTCAAGCTGATATTTTTGTTCTCTTTATGATATTTGAAGCCAAAAGTTAACTACTGCTAGAAATGTAATTGTTAAATATTTGTCCTACCACTCCTAATTTAACTCCACCTTTTAGGTAAGATCTATTAGCCCACCCTTTTTTAAACTGGATCTTATTGTTTTGCTAAACAAGATCCCATGGGGACTTCATTTGTGGGAGTGATGTACTGTACTGTGCCTACTGACACCTTCTCAACTTGTTCCTGACAGAGGATCTGTAGCAGAATGTTTGATGGGCACCTCTTGTCTCTTCAGTTTGAATTGAGATCTCTTGAAAACTAGTCCTGAAACCAAGGATGTTCATAGGGGATATTCTTGGTAGTGGTCCACCGCAAAGCTGCACTATATGGCCCAAAGAAGGCAGCTTCTTTATGAGTTGCAGCCTAAGATAATTTAAGTAGAAGATCATCATTGTACAGTGGCCATATTCTACTTTTTCAGTAAAGTGGTTCATGTGCTACATTGTCCTTTTCATTAAAATGTTGAAACACCTGGAACATTGCTAACATAGCCAATTGAGAAAAAAAGTGTATTCCTAATAATTCATGGGCTGTCTGAAAATGTCCCTGATACTTCTTTTTAAAATGCCATTTGCTGCTCTTCCCAATTTCTTTTAAAAATTCCAGTAGAGTGAAATGATCGATTTTGGAGCATTTTTCACCCTTGGATTCGGGTTAAAAAACCATCACAATATGGCGCTGGTCGTATCCATGAATCTTTTCACCTTTGGAATACTGAAAGCAACGACAGACTAAACCAATACCGGGCTAGTCCTCTTTTAAATCCGCTCACACAGAAGAAAGGTTTTCAAAATGGCATCCGAGTAAGACGCGTTTTCGTGCACTCGGATGAGGCATGGTTTTGGATAAACGGATAAGCGTGTCAGCAATCATAAACGCTATTTCATTGTTATTGGGACATTATTCATGTTATTCAAACCTCCCATTAGTATCGGGAGAAATATACAGTTTGTGCATGATAATACTTCGAGCCACACCGGAACAAAGGATTTATGAATCTCGCAAATGTGTACTCCATTGTATGTTTTTATTTCTGAAATTATGCACTAATAATACTTAGAATAATAATATTAAGTCACTATGTAATTATATAGAATTTATGATGATCATTTGTGAAAATTTTCATCGCTTTTCCTTTAAATTTTTTCCTGACAATACATAACAGTATTAGAAATGATGCCACAATATTCAACATAATACCGGTATGCTCCTCATTTGGGCCGATATACACAGGGTGATATATCGGTTATTAAGGTTTAATACACTATTTACGGATTTATACTATATAAACCTCTTTAGGCTTAACAATCTTAATACTATATACTTAGCAGCTTGCCATTAACATTACAAAGACTGATTCTTTTAGTGGCACTTCCTCTTATTTTCTTATTAATAACTTGACTTCTCTGGACTAATACCACCTCTTCACGAACGTTGACAAAGTATCATCGTTTCTTTTCTTCTTGGTCTTCATGACACCTTTACCTTACTGAACCTTTCAGTATATCTAATTCGTGGATGATACAAATGGGACGCTCAATAAGCATGCTTCACTGATCACTAAAAACATTGTGGGGTCTTTCAGTGACCTTAATCTACCTATTTTATTATTTTGTAGCCTTGAGAAAGCCCCAGGTGTATTTTACCATAGGAGGCAAAACACGTGTTGGCTATTCGAACTACATCTAAAGGCTATTCGAACTACATCTAAATCATTCGGTTGGACAACTGATGTATTCAAAATTCAAGCCTGGATTTACCCATTTATTTATAATTATTCAACTTTCATTAACCGTACTATGATATGGATCTAAACAAATTCTAAATAAAGTTTTGTTAATCATAATTGAACTTGAAATGTGGGTTCTCATCTTTATATAAACTTTGGAATTATTTACTAAGGGGTTATTGGTCCATACCCCTATATCTTTGAGTTCCCACTTTATACTACCGCAAATTGGCATTACTTGGGAAGGAAGTTTTGGACCTTTCTACATATGCAAAGATTTGCGCTGAGTTTAGCCTGCCTTTACATGCATGATTTTGAGAAACAGTTCATACTGTCATCTACTAACCCGTTTCAGAGGAACATCTGGCTCTGGCGACGATATATTGATGATATTCTGATTGTGTGGCAGGGACCTCTAATTGAGGTTGAACTCTTCACTGAATGGATCAATACTCTAGATCCTTTCTTGAAATTAACTCCAGCAGTGTCGTCCACAGAGTTACCTTTCCTTGACCTCATGATCATTTTTTACAGAAAAGACGTAACTGTAGCTCAGCACAAGATTTTGAGACTCAGGCAATTGATCTCAGAAACAAACTTTCTGAACGCCATTACCCCCCTAAAATTGTTAGTCAAGCACGCAAAAGTGCTAGAAATAACCATCGGGAGGCTCTTTTGACTTCTACCAATAGGGCTCCACAGACTCGTTTGACTTGTGTGGCAACATATACCCCGCTATCAAATGACATTAAAACATTGATTATGAAGAGATGGCCTATTCTTGAGAGTGGTGATACCCCTATATCCAAACCCTTGTTTGCCTTTAAACGTACTGCTAATATTAAAGACAAGGTGGTTTATACCCGATCATTGGTCCCTGGTGATAAATCTGTACAAACCACTTAGTGGAATCTTCCCCCAGTGGTGGGTCATTACCCTTGCGGCCAGTGCAACGTCTGCCCATGACTAAAAAAACTACAGACGCTAGATCTAGACCCTATTGGTCAATGGCATCTTACTAAACATACAAATTGCAATACCCGGAATTGCATTTACATGGACCTGTGTCCTTGTGGGCTCCGTTACGTTGGCATGACCACTAGACCAGTGAGAATACGCATTAACGAACATCGGAGTAACGTAAGGTGTGCACGCCTCACTGCGAAACTGTGTGCACACTTTGTGGAAAAAGCCCACAGTCCAGATGATTTATGGTGGGTCATTTTGGACGCACCCACAATCCAATTTGACATCCCACGTTCATTATTTAGGATTGAACAACGTTGGGTCTTCAGATTGAGGACCAACCTACGTGGCTTGAACAACGAAATTTCTTGGTTAAATCTGTTGTTGTAATAACACAGTTATCCCTTCCACTATGTCAGCATTGCAACCAGGGAGCATTACATTGGACATTATTCCCCTTGTTCTGGATAATTTGTTACGAGTGTGCTTTTGACATTATCCTGTTTGGGGTTTATTTATGTAATCTAGACCCCCACCGATCTATGGTGGCAGATTTAATGTCCTGAATATGGGTACCTACCTATATAGTTTGAACAATGAGATCCCTTACATGAAGTGTGTGTTGTAACACACTGTATATTTTTCTGTTATGAAGCTAGTGAGCCTGTCAAGATAATGCTCCTTTTTATGAACGCATTGATAAAAGGTTTTTCTAACTGGGTAGCACTATTTTGAACATTCCTCCTCCCTTGTTGAGATTAATTTCTTTATGTGGGCCTTACACGCTAACTTTATTAGGGTGTTAAATATGCTATTCAGGCTCCCATTGATTTTCAGTGGTTAATTATGCTCCTGCAATTAGATCGGCTAGTTTCATTAGTTTTATACATAATGGTACAGGCACTAGATCCTCGTTTGTACCTTTGGATAATATACAGTGTCCACTTTCTATGTCTACTGACACCGACAAAGGAGTTTTCCTCTGTCTTCAGTGTCGATTCCCTGTGCGCAAGCCGGAAGATGCCTGTTTCTTGATGCACATAAAAGTACTCCGACAGCGCTCAACTTCCTGTTTCGGGAGCGCCGCCGGAGGGTAGGTCTAACAACGTGGACCGGATGCTCTGTTTGTGAGTACACTGCTTTTGTACAATATTGCAGCACTATGCTTATAGCGGCCATTCGACTAGTTGGGCCTGTTAGAACTCAAGCAGCATCTTTTTCTGTTTAGCATGATCATGCATCTCAAGTGACTTGTTTTGTGAGGCCCCACTGGGCCATTTTACATAGTCCGTCTTCTGGATTTAATTTGCACGAGGTTAGCAGCTTTTACCACTTTGCCTCACCACGTTTTTGAGGGGCACCCTAACCTAAGTAACATACATTGTCCCTTGTTAAACATTCAGTTTATACTGATTGATTGAGCAAGGTAATTCTGCCGCGCTTTCAAGCTACCTTACTGTGTACTTTTTTGATAACTTGTTTGACCATTGTTGGTGACTTATTGATTACACTAGAGTTGAGTATTATGCTGAATACATTGAGTCACTTGTATCTTTGACTAGTTACTCTTTTGTTGCAACGTATTACATGGAGTCAACTACCCCGTTAACTGGTTGCTCTTTGGTCACATCATAGTGTGTACACAGATCAGATTTTTGCTTGATAGATTGGCTTGGACAATTGTTTCTATACATTACCTGTTACATGATTACTGTTCCAGATAATAAAAGCATCTGTCCATGGTGTGTGCTGTCCCAAGGAGCTAAATTTCCTAATTGGGGATGGTAAGCCTTCATTACCATTTTATTTTATTTAATCACGAGCACTTACCCACACGAGGTACCACGAATTGGGTAATCACCAGAGTTGATATTTGAGCGCTAGTGACTAGTTACCTAACAACCCTTGTTTTACAGGGCGACCAACACTGTTGAGTTTTTACCGGACATACAGTTATCTTAAGTAAGTGACTGTTTTTGAGTGTATTAACTAGGATAACCATATTATCAAAATAATTTTCTTTGGTGATAGGAGAAGTAATTTTGGTCCTGATGAAGCGTCGAAGGATCCGGCTGGACCACTAGACGCGAAACATGTTGACCCCTTCTTAGAGGTGCTTTAAACTTTTTTTTGACCTCTTATGTATCTCTTGTTGAAAGTGATTGAGCATGACTACTCAATTTTCACTTTCGGTCTATTTTTAACCTTGGCCTACACCTTACTTTAGCTGATTAAATAAATTTGTGTTGTCATTGTAGGTGCTGAGTCAATTTTATTAGCTTTTTTCACTCCTATTCGTGCCTGCCATTGGGCATTGTTCACCATATCTAATTACGGCAGCCACACAAAAGAACTCCGGCAAAGAGCCCCCTTTCGGGGAGCCCGTCAGATATTGCAGTGCTGGTCTGACGAGGAGCACCCCCAATGATGAAGCATGACACCCATTCAGGTGTGTGAGGGCTCTTGCTCCTGAGAGCTGGGTCTCCCTGCTTTTTGTTCTGGAACAGTGTACTCTTTGGTTTCTGCGTATATTATTTAGGGAGTCTGTACACTGGACCACTAAGCTCCCTGTCCCTCTCTTGTTTTCTATGCATATTATGTACATACTATCATCCTGTGCATGTCTCTGGTTCTTCCCTTGTCCCTGCCAACCTTAGGTGCATTATCAGTTTAGAAACCTCCCACTACGTCAATATTTTCAGCTTTTGCAATACTACTCAAATGCTAAGCACAAAGGGAAATACAAGGTTTAAATTCGAGAAGAAATTTTGTAAATACTCTTGGTTATACAATCGGGTTAGTAAAAGACTACAACTAATGCAGTATGTTGAAGGTAAGCTGTGAAATGTGATTCCTTTTTGCACTGATGAAGGGATCTGTGTACGTCTTAACACAAAAGGGAGAGTCCGGGAGGAAGGAAGCACCAACGCATACCATCTCCCCAATTTAAACAACGTACACAAGGAGTATGGGGATCTGTGTGCACACATAACAATCGTGAACCTCCATGGTTTCAATTTATTAATGCAGTAACCTGTAGTGTACATTTGAAGACAAATGTCCCTTTGAGTCATCAAGATGAAGCAACCTCTCATCATCATACAAGGGATCTTGTTTTGTATGCGACTCCTCGTGCAATGGTGTAAATGTCCTCTCAACTTTGTCTTTCACAATCACATTCAAGCCAGCAATCAAAATGCTCGCAGTCACACACACTACAGTATTGCTAAACCTATACACACATATTAACACTTACTCCGTTTACCTTGATCCAGATTCAAGGCTTGTCTAGAGTCAGACCAAAATATCAAGATCAAAAATCAAAATTAAAAGCAAAGATAACAATGTGAAGCAGCTTTTAAAATGTTTTTTCTTAACGTGAGCAAAGCAAAAACAAAATCAAAAACACTTCAAAGTCTTTTTGTATTTATTTACAACGTCCTTGATCTTCCAGAAAGTTCATCAAGTTTTTCTTTACTTGCAAATGTTCAAAATCTGTACTAAGAAGTTCAAATGTCTCTAATAATACACCATTTGGTAATCGCTTATTAACACTCCCTGCATGTCTCTGCTCATCTAACGGCAATGAAATTTCAAACTTCAGTTTAAGAGCAGTTTCAGGCTTCAGAATACTCAGTTTAATCCGAATTGTCAAGACAAAAGGCAATGAATTCCTTTTCCCATTCATTAGCAGCAAAGTATGTCCATTCAGGTGCTGAGTACCTGTGGCCTGGCACTCTTTTGTCCTCCTTGCTGCACAGTTTTCACTGCCACTTTGATCCGTTTTTTAAGCTACTTCAACTATAGCTGGAAGCACATCTGCTGTTGGGTCTGGACTTTTTGTGGGCCACTGGTTTCCTCTCACAATTCTTGTTTCAGGCACAAATGGATTTTCGAAGTTCACTGAGCTACCAGGAGTGAACTAATTCTGACTTGACCCTCCTGCACCTTAGTTTCCTTTGACACACTAAGATTTTGTCCAGCTTGTGCAGGCTCTGCGACAGCCACTTGTCCAGTCCTCACATTTTGGCTATTCTGGACCCCCTCACTCACTGATGCTGACCATAGAGTAACAGGGAACATTGCATGTATGGCTCACATTAACCCAATTCGTAAGAGCTGCACACTTCACAGCTGTTGTAGTCACCAAGACAACCTAGAATGGCCCTTTCCAGCATGGCTCTAAGAATGCAATTTTTACATGCTTCTTCACCAGAACCCAGTTTCCTGGACATAAGTTGTGACACTGCTCTTGTGCTGGAAGAACAATTGCTTCTTCAACCTGGCGGGACAAAGAACGAATCACATCAGCTAGTCCTTTGCAATAATCCAGCACACAGTCATCTGAAATGTTCATAAGTGCATTTGCAGGCACAGCTGGCAGCCCCATAGCACGTTCCTTGCGTATCTCGTGGGGGTGCAGTCCGGTTGTCCTGTCGGCGTGCTACGCATGCTCATCAGAACAAGTGGCAATGCATCAAGCCATTGCAGCGTTGTAGACACACACACTGTAGCCAGTCGAGACTTTAAAGTTCCATTCATTTGCTCGACCAATCCTTATGCTTCTGGTCTGTAAATGCAGTGCAATCTTTGCTCAATTTGTAATGCTGCACACAACAATTTTATGACCTCTTTAGAATGAGATCCTCAGTCTGATTCTATAGAAGCCGGAATTCCAAACGGGGTTATCAACTCCCTTAAAAGCAGCTCTGCAGCAGTGAGGCTACCATTTTTGCGGTTTGGGTAAGCTTCTACCCAATGTGAAAAAACACACACACCAACACATATCTCAGTCCATTGCACACAGGCATCTCAATAAAATCAAGTTGCATTAGGCTGAATGGACCTTCTGATCTACCTATGAGGCTCAGGTTAAGCACAGTGCATTTCCCTACATTCATCTGTTGACATGTTACACATTTGTGACACTCAGCTTCTGCAACCAATCTGAATCTGGGATTGTCCCAGGTTTGTCTAAAAGTCCTAATCATGTTGTCTCTGCCAATGTGTGCCTGGCCATGGTAATATCTTGCCATTGATAGTACTATTTGGCAGCATCGCTTTTTCTTCACTAGAAACCCAAACATAGGGCCTGATTCTAACTTTGGAGGACGGTGTTAAACCGTCCCAAAAGTGGCGGATATACCACCTACCGTATTACGAGTTCCATAGGATATAATGGACTCGTAATACGGTAGGTGGTATATCTGCCACTTTTGGGACGGTTTAACACCGTCCTCCAAAGTTAGAATCAGGCCCATAGTCTTTATCTCTTTGACTACAGCCTGCTCTTCTCCAATCTCTGCGTTCCTCTTCAGTCACTTCTTCCTGCAATCTGTTAACCTCTTCCCAGGTATCAAATGCTGACATCAAGAAACTTTGGTCTGTCTCACTGGTGCTACTTCCATTGCTCCATTCCTCCATGCCATGGAGTGGACAGTATCTGGCATCTTGATCAGCATAGGCATTACGAGAGGTAATCACTTGACTTTTGGTGTGACTTTTGGTGTGCTGCACATTTCACAACTGCAGTTTTCATAGGCAACTGTATTGCTTTCTACAATTGGTAAACTCGGCCACCATTTTGGGTAGGTGATCCAGAAGAGGTCATAAAACCTTGCTGGGACCACACCCATCCGAAATCATGAATGACACTAAAACCATATTGACGATCTGTGAAAATGGTCACGTTAAACTGTTCAGAAACACAGCATGCTCTAGTAATAGCCACCAATTTGGCTACTTGCTCGGAAAAGACTCCTTGAAACTTCTTTCACTCCTGAGATTGTGCAAACTGCATAATAAGCTCACAGAACTCCATCATTATCTCTTAAATGGGAGCCATCAACAAAGATGACAGTAATTTTCGTCTAAGGGAGTATCTTATATATCAAGTCTTGGTTTGGTGCACTATCCAGTCACATTGAGACAGTCATGCTCCACTTCTTCTTGATCATTAACATTTTTAATATTACTGGGCATAAGCATTGCAGGATTCAACTCAGTGTATTGTTTCATGTTTACATTAGCCGATCCAAAGATCAGCTGTTCATATAGTGTCAGATGTGCATTAGTTAGGTGTTACATCTTAGTTCTGGTCAAAAGGACTTCAACTGAGTGGGGGACAAATGCGTTCATAGGGTGACCCATAGCAATGCCTTTGCACTGGGCTATACTTTCACCTGTGGTAGCGACACAGCTTTTAAGCAGCAGCTACGGGGTCCAGTATAGCAGAAAAATAAGGCAGTAGTCTGTTGACTCTTCCGTGTAACTGCTTCAATTCAGAGAGTGCACAACCATCTTGTTCATTACAAAATAAAGAAAAACATTTATTGTAATCAGGCACGCATGTGTCATCAAATGGTACTGGATCAGACACTTCCTTGTATGTCAGTTTCAGCAAAGACTTGGTCAACAATGAAAGGTTTGGGATCCACTGACGGCAGTACCCAACCATTCACAAAAGCATTCTGACTTCTCTTTGTGTTACGGGGGTTCATGTGCATGATTGTTGAGATTTTCTCTTTGGACACCTTTCTTGAACATTTTTCTGTGTGGTGACCTAAGTACTTCTCTCTGACAATATTATAATTTTGCAGGGGTCACTTTATGGCCATTCTCACACAGATGATTCAGCAGGGTAATGGTATCTCTACTACAGGCTTCACGTGTGTTTGATACCACCATCAAATCATCAATGTACTGAACTAGGACTGAATGAAATGGCATGTCTGGGACTCTAAATTATTTTTCAAGATCTGATTAAAAATGGATGGTGACTCCGTATACCCCCGAGGAGTGTGATACCAGTAATATACACAACTTCCAGATTTAAATACAAAGATACTGGCTGTCCTCATGGAGTGGAACGGAAAAGAATGCCTGACACAGGGCAATGACAGATAATCATTCCGCTGCATAACAAATCGGGAATAAAATCACTGCAGGATTTGGTACCACGGGACAGCATCGGACAACAATCTCATTTACCTTTCTCAAATCATGGACTATGCAGTATTTTCCATTTGGCTTCTGCAGCCCTAAAATAAAGGAATTACAGGCATTTCCCATGATTTCCTTCAGGACATCTTGCTCAACAAAATTCTTAATTACTGGGGTAATTCCAGCAATTATTTCTGGAGCCATATTATAGGGCGGTGTCCTTGGAAACACTGCATTTGGCTTTACTGTGACTTTAACTAGCTCAACTCTTATGAGTCCAATATCTTTCCTTGAAAAATCCCAAACTCTTACCATAACTGACTCTTGTAACTCTTCGGGCTAATCCTTAACTGTCATCATTGGGAATAATTAAATGAGAGGCTACATTTAATCAATTGTGCTGGACGTTTCATCGTCACTATTGGTCTGAGTTGCTATTCCCTTGTGTCAGCAGCTAATGGAACTATTTAACTTACACAATAGGTCACGTTCTAACAAGCTCACGGGACATGAATCGCAAACCACAAATTGGTGCAAATCCTCAAATGACCCTATTTTAACTGGAATATGCTCTGTAATTGCTGTTGGATCACTGCTGATTTGCGACACTCACAACCTGAACTCTTCTTCCTGACAGGGTCACAGATGGTACTTCTGCGGTTCTGACAGTGGAACACGTTGTTCCAATGTCAACAACGAATGAAACATTGTGTCCCATAACATTGGCATTTACATAGGGACCAGGTTGATCCTCCTCTAAGGATGCTGCTAACATGCATTCTTCATCTGAACTGTCACTGTTGTATGTTTCTGAAACTTCCTCATCACTAAAATCAATTCATGAGTATTGTGTGATTAACTGATTCACATTTGCATTGGCTCTCTGATTCGTGTTTTGCTGAGGAACCATCACTTGCTGCAATTGCATTGGGGCTTGAGGGACTTGAATCTGCTAGGGGACCTGCATCTGTTGTAACCCATTATGAATAGTCACATTTTGAATTTGGGGTCTCTGCATATGAACTTGACTATTGTCCACAGTCTGAGCAACACCACCATTTTGCACAAAATTATTTACATTACTGAACGGACACTCCCGCTTCCAGTGCCCAAAATGACCACAAACATGACATGGGCTCAGCTTCTTCATTGACTGAACATCAGTCACATTACCACTCTGATCTATCTGAACACCATGTCCTCTACCTCTAAACTGAGGCATGTTGTTAACCTGCTGTTGCACATCTTGCATCCCGATAGTGTTCACCATCACTTACGGACTCTGTGTTCCTGTCTGGGCAGATTTAATTTGCATCATCATCACTTTCTCTGCTTCAATTCAGTTTCACCACTACAGTACCTAGCGTACTGCAGCACTTCATCAATCCGTTTATTCTTCCAGCAAAACAAATGATTCTGAATCATGCTGCTAATCTCAGGTTTCAATCCTTGCAGGACTGTAAACACAAAATTACTCATGTTTCTCGGCTCAACAACTTCTGACCCACTATGCTGTCTGAATGATGCAGGAGTCTCTCGTAATAAGCATGAATCTACACCTTCGTTTTCTGTGCTGACCTGTCAATCTTTTGCTAATCAACATCTTTGGGGAGACTTTGTTCTTCAGAAACTCAATCATTTTGTAATACCCTTTCATTATCTCTTCATACGGCGCACCTGTTACTGGATCTTTCAGCGGTTCATGAGTTGGCCAATTCACACTCCGCTTGCACTCACCCCACAAATCAACTGGAACCACAATGTCAAATAAGGTGTTCAGATCTTCCCACAGGCATTTAGAAAGTTTCACAAACGTCACTTTTTGCTTATACTATTCTACTGGTGATTCCCTCAATCTTGGGTAATCATTTTTGAATGGCAGTATGTTACTTCTGCTAAACGGGACAAGTACATAACCTCCACCTGGTATCTCCCTCATTGGCAGCATCTTTACACTTTCACAAGCTTGATTTACTACAGCCGAAGACAAACTCTGTTTTGCCTTTCTCTGATCTCTTTTCTTTGCCCATCTGCCTTCCCATTTATCTAATGCTCCCCATGTTTGCATGTTCATAATACATTATTTAATGCGCATGCTCATGCTGGGGGATCTCATGTTTGCAATGTCTTTGGAACTGAATTATAATCTATAACTCCATTTTAAGGGCTTGGAGTTCTCTCAATCCACATCATATTTTTCAGACAATTCCACTAATTTCTCACATGTCTGTCCTGCACGGTTTGTGACATCTTTGAACATGAAGCGCAATTCTTCTTCATTGTATGTATCCAATATTTCCAGCTCAAGTGTTCCCTCAATTAATTCATTTAATTCAAATTTTAATCTCAGCACATTCACTGTCCTGTCTCCTTCTGGGGTCTCTTCTGCTCTGCCACCATTATTTACTGTACCCGTTGCTCCACTCAAACTGTCTAACCACTCAGTCAATCGTTGTGCCAAAAATCCCAGTAAACTGATGTTATTTCCCAGTGTTATGTTCTACGGGGTATTGTGTGGTACTCTTGTTATCTGTTCTGGTGAGGACATGTGTAACTGGAGTTCCTGACGGACATCTCACATCTATTATTGGACCTGTTTGATCTAACGTCTGGTTGGAATCTGCAATTCCCATGGGGGTCAAAGCTGGAACAGATGTAGCTAATCTTTCCATTTCTGATTTTAGTTGACTATACTGATCTCTACGTATTGCACAGTGAAATCTTTGTTAATACGGGATTTGGGGTCTGGAGGCTACTCCCAGTATTATCTGGACCATACTGTGGGACAACTGGACATATGGTTATGGGGACTGTCAATGCTTCGGTTCCTGTCAGAATTGTTGGGATTTGCCAAATCATCATCCATGCACTTTGACCTCTTAAAACTGTGCTGAAAGTCTATCCTGGTTGATTCAGGGCAATATTTGGGGTCGATGGTACTGGAGAATACATAAGCATTGTCTGTCTCTGATCAAAAATGTGTGCGGGGTTGTCATATTAGGCATTGATTCCATCTGAATCATTTTTGTACTTGGCATTACCTGATTCACAACTGGGTTAATAATTTGCAGTGCTGTGCCAACAACAGGAACTGTGGGATAAATTGCAGGCACCTGTATCACTGGACTGACAAGTATACTCGGGACTACCTGAATCGAACTCTGTGAAACTGGTGCTGTGGGCACACTTGGGGCTACATTCTGAACTACTCTCTCAACTGAATGATATGGCGGGGATGGTTCATTAAAAGCTGATTTATAAACTTGTCTTGAGTCACTGTCATGTATAGCTGTCTTTTTAATTTTCATCTCTGTCTGCTCTGTCTTTTCTGTCTGCTTCCTTTACATTTTAGGTTTTGTATGACCATTCCCTTCTTCTGTAATAACTGGACATATTCTCACCAAATCTAATGTCTCTTTTCTCCACATTTTCTGTTCCTCGTCACATCTAGCTTCTGCTATTGCCTTCACTGCTCTCCTCATTCTTTTCAGAATTTTTTCTGTTTTTTTTTGTCTCGCAACAGGTTCCCAAATAGCAAGAACTTCAAATTGTGCAGGTCTTGGAGGAGGATTCAATTTGCACAATACTGTCCTCAAATTTTCTAAAATTCTCAGGCTAAAGGTTCTGCATCATGGGAAAGCCAATAATCCCTCTTTATCGTTGATCTTACACCACTGTTTAACCCAAATGCATCCTGAAACTCCTCTTGCCTCAGCCACTTCATATCCTGGTGTTCCTTCGGGTCCTGCCTGCTCACCCTTCCTAACAGGAATAAACACATCTCCTCTCTGCGCACTTCTTAAAGCTTTGAAAATGTTCATTTTTGCACTGATTTCACTCAATAATATGAGTTTCAGCGTAACCAGGAAGCAAATTCAAGCCCACAATTTTTTTTGCAAGCTGTTCTCAATGAATGGTAATGCAGTATTGTCCACCAATACATGCATTGCTCCTCACTAACCGACTTATGTCAGTGCGGCACAACTGATGTCATTCTCACTTCACTCAGCAGCAGCAAGTTGCTTCTCAACTGTCTATGACACAACTCACGCATACACTAAATGTGAAGTATTGCAAGCACTAGAAAAACCAAAAACCTGTCTGCTCAATACTGGTAGGACTCAAACGCTTTGAAAGCTGTACGGCTTACACATCCGCCTGTGGCTTCCGCAGTTACACAAGTAAGACTTGACCAGCAAATCTCACCCTGGTTGATACGGATCACCACGTGCACTACTCAGGATTCACCTAATACCAACCACCAACTCACACTCACTCAAAGAAAACTACTGGTACGGTCAGTGACGCCTCATGACCAACACCTCACTGCAGACAATAAATTAACCAAGTGTCGCCATACACTTGTGCGTTACCCCAAGGTCTTAGGCCGCCACGGACCTGTCAACAACAGCTGCGGACATTTTTTAGCACAAAGTGCCCCAATCACTTCGAGTAGGATGACTCCACAAACACCTCACAACATCACACTTTATCGCAATTCATAGCAAAAGCCCTGTAAGCGCAAATCCCTACTTACACATTCACCATAAACTTGGAACACAACACTGAAATTTCATCAACCTCTCAAACTAACCATAGAACAACTCTACTACCAAATTTGTCACCTTTAACACTCATCAAATAAATGGTTCCCCTCCTCATGAGTGAAACCACCCTCTACTACCAGCTTTCCTATTGTGTTTTCCTCACCCTTCACAGGATTAGAAAAAAACACCTTCACCGAGGTCGATGGGATCTTTTTCGCTCAGTGAAGAGTGTGGTAACCATATACAATCAATTCAAACCCAAACAACTAATTTAAACACCATGACCCATGTGGGCACAGAAGAAAACTACAATCAATTAAAGTTTCAAAGCTTTCATGTATAACCACAAAGTCACATAAATTGTATGCAAAATGTAAAGTTAAATGAACACCATAGACTGTCCAAATCCACAAAACAAGTTTAATCTACTCAACACCATTAAACATTCAAGAAGAATAATACATATTAAAAAAGCAATCACTTCTTAGACAGAAACACGTTTCAATTAATGATGTGAATTACACAGATTCAGAATTCAGGGATTGGGACATAGGTTCTTCCCTACTACTAACCAAATTAGGACATGCATGTGTGGGAGCAGGCTACACATCTGGGCAAAAGTCAAAATAATTTGGAAAACAATCTGTCTCGGGCTAAGCTACACTACCTAAAACAAAAAAGGCAGGTCTCAGCATGCTAACATCTACTCACAAAAGCATGTCAGGGGAAAATAGCATTTGCTTTTTAATAATCTCTCTTAGGTTCAGCCTTCAATTCAGTTTCATCAGCAAAGCATGTAAATCACCAGCAAAGTCCGTTAGAAGCACCATCAGGGGAAAGTGCAGAATAAGGGCTGTACTTGAAAATCAGGAACATCCATGGGGATAAGTTAACAGAACAAGATTCAAAAGGGGACTGCCATTCAAACTTATGTCCTTCGCTTACTTACAGCTACTCAAATCAGTTTGACTGGTCCATTCAATGAGTCCACATTACGCAAAATGGGCAAGATCCAATAAAAATGAAGGCACAAGTCGAATTTGAAACGTCCACAAATGTTCCCAGGTTTGGTGAGAAGTCATCTCTTATTTCTGCGTGACTCCAATAGTTTAACAATTTGTACATCACTTGTTGCAATCCACCTTCCTTCCTATGGCACAAGACCATTTTCTCCTTTCTCATGAGAACAGATCTGTTAAACAATAGTACTACTCTCCTTTTGTCATCAGGTTCTACTTTTGAAACATCCAAGGACACTGCAGTGTAAAACTTACACATAATGCAATAGGGCTCTTTACTAATAATGTGAAAAAACATAGTGGAAAAATTCAAGTTAGAGAGAAAGAAATGACTCAACAGTTTTATGTTGCTGCAAATATGAATACTTCAGGCCTAGTTATGTTAACACAAGAAATACAATGCATTAATATTGTTTATTAATCAAACACATTATATGCAAACTTATCAATTCAGCATTAACAATATATCAGAATATGTAATAGCATTTCATTAATAATTGCAATCTTTGTTAAAGCATCACATTAAGTATGAAAGAGATGTGCATTTATTTTTCTGCACATGTGTACCTTTATATTAATGAATCATAAACCATTATCAATCCTATTCATCTCTACTAATAATTCATTGGAAATGATTCAAATATTTTTCAACATTGTAAATCATGTTACCCCATTGTCAGTTCTGCTATGCACAACGTCTGTCATAGAAAAACGTGAATACTTTTAAAATATGTGTCAGTGCAGCTTTTATTTTGAAGCAAATCTTTATATTTACAGTAGACATTATTAGCTAGGATAGCTTTTGTTATCGAGTGTTTTGCCTGCTGCTGTCTGATTTCAATTTTCTTTGGAAAGTACGTTGCAATCAATATAACACATATTGTATGCACCCTGCTTTAGTAAAGTGCAGGCTTTCACTTGCAGGCTGTATGATGGCTAAATGGATATGACTCGATTGCTGGTGGGCATTGAAAGATGGCGCTGTTTTCCCGTAGACAGCATTCAGCATCAAAGCCCTGTGAAGTGAAAACCTAGAAAGACCTTCACTTCCGGCGGGAAGGCTTGGAAGAATACCAGTAGACTTGTAATGCTATGGGGTTGGGATGTAAATTAATGTATACTCTGGAAATCTAGCACTAAGCACTGATCACAGTATGTTTTGCTCAAAGTGCATATGTCATGAACCCCCAAAGGGAAGAATTCACAGTGTATTATGTGTCAGCAAGATCTGAATCATGTATAGGCCATCGCACCAGAATGTGAGTGTTATTATAATTGCTGCCAAGTAAATTGTTGAGGCTTAGTCAGTTAAGATAAAGCAGCCGCTGTACTTTCCATACAAAAAGCGTGTGCCTGCATTGCACTAGGCAGGGCATATGCAACGTTATAGCAAGGTAAATAGTTATTTGGACACCAGTTGTAATGCAATATTAAGCCAGATTATCTAATGAGAGTTAGCTTCTATCCAAAAATGGATGGGTCATGACTAGGCATAAAGTCCTACCAGATCCCAGTTGTGGAGCCCCTGCCACTCATTACTGATGGGCTGCCAGCTGGGCAGGACTGAATACGTGGGGGGCATAATCCCATGCTAATGTGCACCCAATCCCTCTAAACACTGGTCTAATACAAATCTTTATTAAGGTGCTAGCGCTGTGAAGATTACCATGTCCACATTATGACCAGTGAGTAGGTGGTCAAAATATAATAAGACTCTGTAGCGGGATACTACACAATAACCAGAGACTTAGGGCCTTTTTAAGAGGTTGGCTGGCAGCGGAGGCCGCCCGCCAAACTCTTTGGGTCGGAAAACCACCATTCCGGTTTTCCACCCACTGGCCCTATTATGAGTTTACCACTGGCCCAGCGGGAAACTCACCACAAAATTGACACCGGCTCGTAATCGAGCCAGCGGCACTGTTGCAGTGCGCCGGTTGCGACAGCACTTGTCGTGCTTTTCACTGCCTCTAATTGGGGCAATGAAAAGCGTGACGGGGCAGTCCATGGGGGCCCCTGCACTGCCCCTGCCAAGTGCATATGCAGTGCAGGGCCCCCGGGCACCCTGTCTCCGACAGCCTTGGCATTGGGGTGGGACCGCCATGCAAAAGCCGGCGAGGGGAGTCAAAATCCCCAGGACAGCGCTGCATACAGTGCTGCCCTGGCAGACTGTGACCATCAGCACCGCCAAACTGTCGACCGGCAGCAACCTGGCGGTGCTGGCGGTCCGACCGTGGCGGCTCCGCCACAGTCGTAATATGGCAGTCGGATTGCCACTTTGGCGGTAGTCCAACCACACAGCGAGTGTGGTAGTCTCAAGACCGCCACACTCGTAATAAGGGCCTTAATGTTTTGTCTATTCTCAGTAAGGGGAGAGTACAGAGGTTCCTCATCAGGAGAACACACCCCTAGCCAGCTTTGCACTTAATGGAAAACTGTCTAATCTGTCGTTTTTTGCACCCACCAGTCTCAGCAGGCTGTATTTTTACTGTCATTCAGCTTGTCCTGTCTGATGACCTTAGCAATGGAAGTCTATACACCAGAATATTGTATGGTTACATGGGCCATCAAAAACAAGGTCATCATAAAGTATAATGCCTGAGCCTTTAATATCTCAAAACTCACATTGGAGTTTGCCTCCAATTGTTATATTTTCACCTCGCCTTAAAATGTGCAACAAAACAGCAAATGGGCAGGATGGCCTAATGAGTTGAACGCTCACTTCTGATATATGCAATGATATGTAGGCCTCGAGTTCGAACAGTGAGTGACACGCCAGATCAGTCTTACGTCCTTCTCTGGTCGCTGAATTGATTTAACCTTAAATACTCTAAAGCCAACACCTGTTTCTTACAGCAGGTAGAAATGGCAGAAGTGGGATGTAGAGTCAATATAGGCCAGTTTGGGCAAAAACAAGGCCTTAATATGCTAGCAAATGCAACGAGCATTTGTGTGTGTCTGTGTTTACATGTATTAGCACCTCAAAGGCAAACTTCTGCCTTGCCACTGCTAAATATCTTACTTAGTCGCACTGAGTATTCACCACTTCAATGTTCACAATTCTCCTACTCTACTCCATAACGTGCTGCGCAGATTTCAAATGCTGGTTACTACTATGGTCCATCCATCAAGGTCCCCATTCAGCAGAACCAGAGTGAAATATATTCCAGTAACTTACCTTACCATGCATATTTCTCTGCTCCTAAATAACCACTGTTGTGCCTCCGCCTGTTTCATGCCTTATGTAGCTCTGCACAAATGGAACTCGCTTAGGCCTTCGGCATAATATAAGGCATTATACATTGTGGACTTGAGTTTATAGTTGAACAAACCTCTTACTATTGCCATTTGTAAAGCAGCTTGACCTTCATGCATTAACATTTCAAAGGAAAGTTTAAAATTAACTGGATGAACATTCACTTTCACTGGAGCCAGTGCTTCATAAATCCCTTTGTTAAGTTTCTCGCGAACTTCAAGGCTGTTATTCACGCTGTATTAGAGGTGCAAATAAGTAATTAGGATTATCGAGTCCAGTAACACTGCGTCTGTAGGTGCGAGTCACAATGTTGAAAACATGCCCCACTAGGGCGACTTCTATGTTTAGAGCCAATTGCCAACTCATTTGGAAATCTGAAAGAATTCCTGGTTTACTCGAGGGAATATGTGGCGAATGCAGTTTAAAAGGAGGGTATGGATTTAAGCGTTTCAAACTGAATGTTTATATTTCTGAAACTGTAAGAAACTGTATGTAGTAAAAAAAAAAAACTTTTCCCCACCATAATATTGGAGGTACTACCTCCCATTTCACATCATAAAACCAATTTGCTCCTGTTCCTGTGGAAAAATAAATCTGAGCCCATTTTCAGGACAGAAGATAAGGTGAAAAGGGTTTGTGAATTCCCGCAAACGTTCAGGTGTGTGGGTGTTCAATGCATTTTTGCATATGGCCTTTCTCTGATTAGTCCATAACACGTCCATTAGAAGCAAACATATTTACGAGGGCAAATTCCTTTTGTGTGGATGGTTCACTTGCATTTGCACCTGTAAATTATGATTTTGCGATCTTCAGCATAATTTGATGTGCAAATAGCTTTTTAAATCGGACCCTGCGAGTTTTTTGTATGAATTTTCATCAGTGAGAAAATCGGCGCACTCGGTGTTTGTGGACCATGGTTGGTGACCAACAACTATGACTGGGACAGATTTGCTAGCAGTTCATCATAGGAGTAGCTCCTCTTGCTAATTCCATCCACCTTTAATCTTCACTTAGACTTAAGTTGAGCTCAAACTTGTAATTTGTGTTTCAAGATTTACAAAATTTTATAAAAAGGTTACAAAATGATGCTTTTAGAGCAAATTGTGGTTGATCCGTATCTCGTATTACTTTTCTTAGGTCAGCTGGTACTTAACGAGCAAAGCCTTGTGAAACATCGGCAGGACACTGGTTCAAGCAGAAAATGTCTCTCAGTAAGACATTTTATTCATGAACAAGCCTTCTGCAAGCAAAAAAGTATACACAATTACGTAATGTGAAATTTTAAAATTTCACGTGATACAAAATTCTGAAAATACACAACTTTTGCCAGCATAGTTCAGATTTTGCCCAGGCCTAGGTTAGACTCTTAAAAGCTTTGTAATTCAAATTCTTATTGGTCAAATCAAAGATATTTATTGCAGACAGACAGTAAAGTAGCATAAAAAAATCTGATAAGAAGGTCTTCATTAGTTTCTTTTGAGATGCTGTGTAGCTTCTTTTTGTAGAGCTTGTACATTGTACGCATAAATGCATTATTTTTTACATTTTGTGTAGGAAAATGCATAATATACAGACTTTGGATAAAAAAATGACTAAAGTGCACTGAATCCTGCACTTGCAATTTTCTTCTAGCATTCTCTCATCCTGGAAACTACTTCATTTCAATTCCATACCCTAAAATGAACTTACATGGCTCAATCATCTGCAACCCAACCTCTTCACTGGGGGAGCTCACAGTCTTTAGCCTCTAATACAGGGCTGGTTAGACGCATAAAACAGACCACACGATTCAAGGCTTTTCGATACCATATGAAAAAACACACAGCAAAAATATAGACTACCAAATTATGAAACTATAGTAAAAAAAGCTCTGCAAGAAATTTAGTCTGTTTCGATTATTAAAAAAACAGTCAAACTCGCTACCTACTTTTTGTTGTGTCTGGTTAATTTATTTCTCTGTAGCCAATCCTACATTTGAGTTCAGATGAATTTTGAATTTTTTGCGAGAAGAAATGTACTTCTAACAAATAATGTTTTTTAAAATCTATGTTGTTGCAGGTAATTTTTCAGTGTACGTTTTCACATACTCCGTATGCTCCAACAAAAGGTTTTTGAAAGGCCGTACATACCCTTGATTAACAGAGGGCTTCCTAAAAGGTCTGGTAAAAAAAGTAATTGTCTATATTATCACCTTTTGAAACCTAAAACACAGTGAAACAGTTAAAAAATAGCAGAGAACAGTCCTGCAGATGTCTTAGCAGTGATGTCAGTGACAACATCACGTTTCTCATGTTAATCAACAAACTATGGTGTTACAGGCAATCCTTAATGTGTACTTCTCACAATATCACACAACAGGGCAGGACCTCTACAGCTGCTGTTATAGTCTGCTCACAAGTTTAACTTCTCTTGGTAGATGTCGTCTCCCTAATTGTTCAACAATTACTTTTCACTGCATAAAACATAACCGTTGCAGTTTATTCATTTGTATTTCATTCTATCACTTTTTCGGGCATTTGCCCTTCATGCAAACTCATTGAATTAAAGGCTAAGGAGTCTTGCTTCCGAAGTATCAAAATCCGATTTTGTTCAGTTTTCTCCAGAACCTACACTCATTTTCATTAGATGTGTTACCTTGAATGTTACATCTTATCAGTCTTCATTTTGCATATGTCCTAATTCTTAATTATACATTCTTATATTACTTAGTAAAATCAGTCTTGTTACAATCTCTCTGCCTGCTTGCCGAAATTGACCATACCCCCAATCCCAGGCCAAACGTTTGCTGGACAGAAAGTAAACCATCCTATTAAGCACACTTCCAGAAGGCAAGGCACTTGCAATACCTTTCGGGAGAATGAATTTGTTGTTAACAAGGACTCTTTGGTAGGGTCTGTGAAGGATGTTTTATGCTCAATTCTGGAGTTTTTGGATTTAGTTTCTTTGTTAAGTTGATTTGAAGGGTGTAAACTAGATTGATATATTTCATCACATTTCTACATTAGAGTTAAAAAATAAAAATACTGATTTGGCTTACACAGGGTGTGGATTTGTTTGACAATTCTTTTAAAAGTGCTCCTAACTGAAAGGCTCACCTTCTATGGAACAACTATTTGGTCGGAGATTCCCATGCGCTGGAGCCCTGTCAGCATCAGGTTTCTAATGGATCTGTCAGTGACTTGTACATGGACCATGTTAGGTACCATATCACGAAAGCCTATTTAGAAAGTTTCTTCTCTGATGCTTTCTTTAGGAACCTTATAGCACATGAGCCCTTCCCTACTGTAGCCTAAGGCAGACAGAAAATTCTTAACCTCCTGTGAAGCACAAAGCTGTAGCTACCGAGCAACATTCACACCCTCTGATAGCCCTATTCCCTTAGTTGCTCCAGCAGGGGCCTCACCTGGAACCAGAATACTGCCTTTATTTGTGATGAAAGAACAAGTCGTCCTTCATTTATGTCTGCTGCTTTGCCCTTTCAGATGTCAAAAAAGCTCACATACCCGTCTTCACTATTCCTTCCAGATAAAAAAAGAACCATGCATTGAGACCAAGGTTGTTAGAAATGGGGTCTCTAGTTGGCAGTCGGTTTGCACCCTGTCCAAGTGGGGACCCTCACTCTAGTCAGGATAAGGGAGATACCCGCTCAGATAACCCCTGCTCACCCCCTTGGTAACTTGGCACGAGCAGTCAGGCTTATCTCAGAAGCAATGTGCAAAGCATTTGCACATAACACACAGTAATAAGTGAAAACACTACAAAAGGACACCACACCAGTTTTAGAAAAATAGCCAATATTTATCTGTATAAAACAAGACCAAATACGATAAGAATCTAACATACAGTAAGAAAATATGAATTATGCAAGATTTACTCAAAACTACAGTTCCTTGAAGTCGATAGCTCCACCTGGGGCTATCACGGCGTCGTGATCAACAAAACCAGCAGTTTAGGCCGGCTGCGGCGTTGCGGGCCAGCTACGGTGTCGGGAAGACCTGCAAACAGTACCTTGGATTTGCAGGGCGTCGTGATCCTCGCGGTGAGCTCCGGAGGCGGCATCACTGACGTCGCGGTGTCGGGTCCGGAGTCGGTGCAGGAGTTGTTGGGTCCTTGAGGTCACACGCGTTGCAGATCGAACTCCAGGCTGATGAAGTCAGGTGCGCCGGCGTGGATGGCGTTGGGGCTGCGGTGCAAAGTGGGCGTCGTCTTTGCTGAAGCGCTGTCGTTGGTAGGCCCAAGCCAGCGGTGCAGTACGGGACGGTGCTTCGTTCCCCTCAAGAGTGGTGTCCACATTCCACGGTGCAGGCAGGATGCCTGGTGACGACACAGGAGTCGATGGTGCTGGTGTCGGTGGACCGGGGCTGTGGCGCGGGACGGTGCTTCGTGTACCTCACGAGCGGTGTCCACAGGCCACGGCGCAGGCATCGGTGCCGGTGTCAGCAGGAGCGTCGTCGTTGGGGATGCCCAGGCTGCGGTGTGAGCAGGCGATGCCAGAGTGCGGGGCCCACAGGTCGCGGTGCGAGCAGCGGCTCGGTGACGTCGTCCGGTGACAGCGTCGGGGAGACCAGGGTCGCTGTGCGAACCGGGGCAATGCGACTCCGTGTGGCGTCGGCAGGTCACGGTGCAGGCCAGCGGCGTCGTTGGCGGCATCACAGTGGTTTCTCCTCTTGAACAGCACAAAACACACAGTTTCCAGTGCTGCAGGTCGAGGAAACTGAAGTCTTTGGTGTCCCTGAGACTTCCAACAGAAGGCAAGCTCTACTCCAAGCCCTTGGAGAATTTTCTCAAGCAGGACACACAGCAAAGTTCACCTTTTGCACTCTTTTCAGGCAGAAGCAGCAAATGCAGGCCAGTCCAGCAAAGCAACACAGCAAACGGACCGTACTCCTCCTTCAGCTCTTCAGCTCTTCTCCTGGGCAGAGGTTCCTCTTGATGCCAGAAAGATTCTACCAGTCTGGGGTTTTGGGGCTTCTTCTTATACCCAGTTCTGCCTTTGAAGTTGGCAAACTTCAGAGCAAAGTCTCAAGTGTTTGCAAGCTCCTTCCTTGTCCAGGCCAGGCCCCAGACACTAACCAGGGGGTCGGAGACGGCATTGTGTGGGGCAGGCACAGTCCTTTCAGGTGTGAGTGACCACTCCTCCCCTCCAGCACAGATGGCTAATCAAGATATGCAGGCTACACCCCAGCCCCCTTTGTGTCACTGTCTAGAGGAGAGGTGTGAACAGCCCAACTGTCAAACTGACCCAGACGGGGAATCCACAAACAGGCAGAGTCACAGAATGGATTGAGCAAGAAAATGCCTACTTTCTAAAAGTGGCATTTTCAAACTAACAATCTAAAAACCAACTTCACTAAAAGATGTATTTTTTGTGAGCTCAGAGGCCCTAAACTCCACATTTTTATCTGCTCTCAAAGAGAATCTGCGCTTTAAGGATATTTAAAGGCAGCCCCAATGTTAACCTATGAGAGAGATGGGCCTTGCACAGTGAAAACCGAATTTGCCAGTATTTCACTATTAGGACATATAAAACACACTAGTGTATGTCCTACCTTAAACATGCACTGCACTCTGCACCTGGGGCTACCTAGGGCCTAACTTAGGGGTGCCTTACATGTAGTAAAAGGGGAGGTTGAGGTCTGGCAAGTGGGTACACTTGCCAAGTCGAATTGACAGTTTAAAAATGCACACACAGACACTGCAATGGCAGGTCTGAGTCATGTTTACAGGGGTACTAATGTGGGTGGCACAACCAGTGCTGCAGGCCCGCTAGTAGCATTTGATTCACAGGCCCTGGGCACCTCTAGGGCACGTTTGTAGGGACTTATTAGTAAATCAAATATGCCAATTATGGATAAACCAATCCACAGTACAATTTATATGGGGAGCACTGATTAGCAGTGGTAAAGTGCGCAGAGACAATAAACCAGCAAAAACAGAGTCTAAAACCAGGAGGTCAGAAGGCAAAAAGACAGGGGAGACATGCCAAAAAGCTGCCAGGTCTAACAAAGGTAAATTAGCAAAGCAGGCAGCACCACATGTTTGCATTCCTGCTCTGAGAAGCAGTAGATATGGTTAGGCATACAGCCAAATGCACATGCATGTTGAGTGCAGAGCTTGACATGGTCTTAATATTAGTGATAATTAGTAGCAATGGGAATAGTCCACATAAAGACTAAAAGGAAGCCAAGGTGGTCATGCCCCACTACAGGGATCTGTGAAACAATGACAGAAACTCCAATTTAGTCTAGGGGAAGACAGACAGAAACACAGAGGCACCATATGAAGAAAAGTAAATTTAACATAAAATGATAATTTATCCAGCTTCTTCAGGCTTAACTTAGAGGCAATGTCTATTGAGTTTATGCAGTACTCAAACAGTAATAAAGTGATAATAAAACACAAGAAAAATCCCAAACCAAATTAAAGGAATAGAGTTTATTTCAATAATTCATGACACAAAAACAACATAAATCCAATAAGTAGAAACAACTATATGATTTTTTTTTTTAATGTAATTTAAAAATAGCACCAAAAAGCACAGAGTGCCAACCACAGTTATCTGGTTGCACTAGAATGAGTCAAAGTCCAAAGTTAAGGCCACCTGCTATAGAGTGTGGGTCAGAAACATGGACCAGGTTTCTCTTGGTGGAAAGGTTACCTTGTGACTTAGAAACTTTATGAAGCTAGTTGTGCCCATTTAGCTCAAAGAGTAGATCAGCCAACTGATCATTGAAGTCACTTCTGGAGTCCTTGGTTCAAGGCAAGCAGGTCCAGGCTTCCTACAATTGTTTTGACAGCGGGCTGTCCTTCTGTTTATCCATAGACGCAGGAATGCTTTTGAAGAGGGTACTTGGGGTGCCACATTCATTGCACAGTGCCAGCCAGTTGGAGTGGGTTAACTCCAGGCTATTCCCAAATACCTGGGGTAAAAGTCCCTTGGGGTGGCCCTACCCACTTTTGCACCACTTCCTCCGTGTTTTTCTGTAAGCTATCCCACAGTACCTGTCTTTCCAAACCAACATTGCAAAACCCTTCTTTTCATGGTCAGAGCTTGCTGTGACCACCCAGAGCTGTGGCTGTGGTAATAGAAAACTCTCCCCGTGGTCACTCCAAACAAGCTCAGGCTCTCTTCGGCCACTGCCTACTCGGCGATGTCTCTCACCCATTCATGCACCATCGGGGGGCATGGGACAGCCAATAAATAGCCACTCTTCACTTAGCTAGGACCGGCACTAACAGCAGGAATCACCTACTGAGGCCCTTTTTTTTAACATATTGGTATCTGCCTCAGCAGGCAGTGTCTGGGAGCCCTGGGGCCCCCATTCTATAGCAGTGTTTAACCTGTCAACTACAGTCTGCCAGTACATATTCAGCATGGGGCACCACCACAGCATATGCAGGAAGTCCACTCCTTCAGCCAAGCAATGTTGAAAGGTGGGCACCCTTTCTAGGTAGATAACATGCAGCTTAACTTGTGTGAGGTATACCTGATGTATGACATTATAATGGATTATTCTAATCTCAAATTTGCAGTGGTCGTCTGCACCACTGCATGCATGTTCTCCCACTCTTTATCTGTGATTTGTTTCCCTAGTGCCTTTTGCCATCTGTCTAGCACTGGCAGTGCCCTTAGCAGGATATCTTTCCCGAATGTCCTGTAAATGTTGGATATTAGTTTGTGGCCCCCAGCTATATCAAGTAGGGGTACTAATGTGTGGGACTCCAAAGGAGCATTAGGGAATGAAGGCCATATACTGAGAGCCATGGCTGCCATTTTCGTGAACTGAAGAAATTGTCCCCGTCCTAAGTTAAGGATTTCACTGTGATCGGGTAGTGTGATAAACCTGTTTGGGTATAGATCCAGCAGAGTGTTGCATCCCCTCGCTCTCCATCTCCATTGACTGCGCCATTTGTGCAAACGAAGGCAGGGACCACACAAGTAAATCCGGTGCATAGGGGGCACAATGTGGCACCTACTGGACTGCCCCCTCCCACGGGACACTATTCGTATCCCAAGGTATCTGACGCCGGCTCCCAAACTGAAATTAAGAGTTATAAGTTATAGTTTTCTTACGGGAGATCGAGCACTGAAACAATGAAAAATTACTTTGGAGGTTTTTTCACTGCCAGGGCGTGTACAACATTAAATATACGTGCCCTCTGGGCATTTATGGACCACCTGAGGGGTGATATACCTTTGGCTTAGGGGTGACGTATAAGCATTAAAAAGGCAGGTGTAGTCCTGCAAAAAGTTTTAGTGTGCCAGGTTGAAGTAGCATTTTTAAACTGCCTACCCGGGCTGCAGGGGCAGGCCTGGAGACATGTTTTATAGTGCTACTTTAGTGAGTGGCATAATGCGTGCTGCAGCACTCTAGCAGAATTTAATTTACAGACCACCAACTATATGTTGTACATATAGTAAGGACTTATAAATAAATTAAATGTACTAATTAGTTATATGCCTGTTTGAGCAGGTTTAAAAGAGTGAGCACAAGCACTTTACCTCTTGTTAACAGGGATAAAGTGCAGAGTCCCATGGACAACAAAAATGGGCTCAGCAACATAAGGCAAACATCTGGGGGAATACCACACAAAAAGCTGGGAGTTTCCAACTGTGTGTATACCAGATATATTGAAAGCAAACATGGAGGCTGAACAATTCACGGTTGGCATATTTTGTAGTACAGCTTCTGTCTAGAACCAGGAGCCAGTATTCACTGAACATCATAGAAAGTGACATGGAGTGTCACAGAAAATGCCCAGTTGATTCCCATCAAATATTTGTAATCACATATTATGTTGCAAAGTTTGTTAAGATGAAAACTTGTGCAGACTTGTGCAAAACAAATGACTGGGCATGAACTCAGAAGAAATTATTAAGTAAGATATAAGAAAATGTACAGAGAGCAGCTTTTCACAAGAACATCAGAAACAATCTTAAGTAAAATATGTGACTGAGTTCCTCACTGTCTCTGACATCAAATAGTAAGAACATGAATAAATAGGTCACACACAGGTCTTATATAGCCAATAATGGTTAAAACTTTCAGACCAAATGTTGGACATTAAAAGAAAATACTTTACCACTAGCACTTGTGCAGTCACTCATTTTACCTGTGGAAAGGCAAGGAGGCTTATTTAGTGTTTGGTGGACAGGGTGAAACATGGCAGATGTCCCAACCCCGTATTAGCAACGTATAATAGTTAGTAGCACATGTAACAGGGCAGACAGAACATTCAACACATTTCTCAAGAAGTTATGAATTCTGCTCTGTTTTAACCTGAGTGGCCACAGTTGAATCTGTTAGCCGAATAACATCTTCTCCTTTGTGCTATTAGTGTTCAGGTTCAAAGTCCTATGAGTCACCAGATCTTGTTTAGATTTCAAGCCCTACCTTACTACTGAGTAAAACTCCAATAATTTAGCTTGCATATCACAATGTATGAGGATTTCTTTCTTGATTTGAGCAAGTGAGCTTGCTCTGTTATTGATTGTCAATCCTCTACCATAGGTAGCCATTTGTAATCAAGGATCCGTTCACTTTCAACATTGCCTACACCTAAAAGCTCTCATAATTCGCCACTGCTTCACCACCTCGCCGCCGTGTGTTTAAGGGGGCACTCCAGTAGTGCAGACATAAGTTGTAAAAACACAAGTGCCATGCTGTGGAGGTAGTGTCAGGGGAACTGAATGGCTAGGAATTTTATCTTGGTATTTTATTGTAGGTTAAAGCAAAAGATGTCAAATCCATCCCATGCCTGTTCAGACTCAATCCGTTTTTATTGATGGGCAAGCTTAAAGTGGCACCTCTGACGCCCATTCTGGCACTTGTGTACCAGAAGGTCTTGTATTTTTTACTTGTTCTTCAGGATGCTGGTTCCACATCTCTGCCTGTTAGGACCATCAGAGGTTCCCAAGATTTTTGATGAAGGTAAAAACATATTACTTCATTCTGACCTATTAAATTTGAGCACGGCCGTCTGAAGCCCAGTAAGATTTTGGCAGTGACTTATACGTGTCAGCAACATTCCTCTTTATTCAAACGTGGATGTTTGACTACTGTCAGCTTTATCCCCTGAGCAAAACTTTAGCCATTCTTCTGTAAGTCCATGGAAACCTTCCCTTATCCAACATTACAGTAAACCAAAATGTATTTTTCAGTCTTTTTAAATATAAAACGAAATAGAAACCACATCCTAATGAATGACTATTTTAAGGCCATGCTGGGAATATTTATGGTTATTTTCAGCACTAGTTATGCATGAATTATTGTGAACGCACAGATCACAAGATAAAATCACGTGATAGGCACTTTCTTAAGAGAGACTACAGCCTGACATTGCTCTCGTCAAGGGCTAAGTGCATGTTGGCTACCAGCAACATCCCAAAAAGAACCCGAGAAAATTGACAGATTATTGAAGGACTACATGTCACACTAAACGCAGATCAAGCATTTATTTAAGTTAGTCAATGAACGGAAAAGGGAATTGAGTCCAAAAGGAAGAAAGTGCAAACTGCCTAATCTTATTATAAATCATTCAATATAGACAAACAAAATGTTAGGTAATTTTGAAAGTGAGTTACTTGATCTACTAAAGTTGATTACACCGTCAATGCATAACTTAATAGCGATTGTCAGCTCACAGTAACCAATATCACTGATTAGTTTGAATCTGCCCTTCCGCATTGCTATCTCTGTTCCAGCAGATTCACGCACATTACTCTTTACGTACCTCATATTTGATGTTATTTCACTCAAAAACACAGAAAAGCCCACTGTGTGCCGAGTAGATGGGTATGATTACCATTCAACGCTGTACCATCTGACTCCCCGGTGTGGTTTATCGCCCACATTTCCTGTGTGTACGTCAACCGAAGCAAGATCAAGCCAGACGTTAAGCTTCAGTCATTTCCTACTCCAGCTACAAAAAAGCGTTCAGAACAAGGTGATTCTACTTCAAGCCAACTTAAGTTTCTCTGACTGTAACACCGCCTATGTAACCCCCTGCAAATGTAATTTGTTTCTATCTTTACAATAAAGGCTACACCTGGGTTGCCACCACATCCCACCCCTCATGTCTCTCAAATATAAGAACAGAAAACAGCTGTAGATGCTGTGGCTGAAAGTGAAATACACTATCATGCACCCACTTTGAAATATCAACAGAAGGGCCAAAAAAGCCGGAAAGAAGTCCCTCTTTGTTTTGGGATCAAAGAAAAACATAGCCACAGGTGCTTGGTGTGTCCTCTTGTATTATTGAGTTCCATTGTAGGTCTTGTGTCAGCCAAGATCTAATGTTTTCAATAAAAATATGCATATTAGATAAGGTTATTGACAGGGGCTTTCAGGCAGCCCACTTTATCCACTGGCGTGCTGTGATGTCATTCATATTTATCATAGTCAGCCCACTTCAGCCACCGGCTTACCTGATTGTGAATGATAGAATTTGGTTCTTGCCTTGGAAAATGTGCACCTCTGCTCATTAAGTAGTCTTGTGCAGTGCCAGGGGCCACTGGTGCAATTTGTGCACATATACACACACACAAATACACACACAGCTTATTCCGACAAAAATATCAACAAACAAAATAATCTTTGGCAAAGCCAAAAGCCCTATTAGCTTTGCTAATGTTTGTTGGATTGGTGCCGTAGGTTGTTTTTCACAGTGTTCCCCTGAGGATTATGGCATTGTTGATGTTTCTTTTTTCTGATTTCTTATATTATATTATACCTTGAACCGTTGTCTGCAAACGGTTTCCTGTTGTGCTGTTTGGGACTTTTACATAGAAGAAGTTTGCTAATTTTTCGTAAGGCTTTCCACAGAAGGCCATGTTTTTTTCATATAGGTCACAGGCCTCGGCAAATCTTCTCACACACTTGCTATGCATGTCAGATTTTATCAGGCTGAGCTAATATTAGGGCATGCTGGCCCTGTCTGGTGAGAGAGCTTGATCTGGCAAAGAACAGGTGTCATTCTGAAAGTGAATTTGCAATAACGATGCATGTAAATCTTGTTTTAACCTAGCTATACTTGCTGTGTGTTCAAAGACAGAGATCAAATTTCAGCTTATGTCTTCTTATGAATTGCTGCTTATTTTATCCTTGCAATTGGTGTTTACTTTTCTTTCTCCAACTGCAAAGTTTGATTTTGTAAAGTGAAGTGCCCAACAATAGTGCTGGGCACACCACATTTAAATAGCTTGTAAATTAAATTCACAAATATTTCAAAATATTTAGAAAAGCATTTTTTGTAATTCTGAAGTGAGACGACAACAAAGATTTTAATAGGCTCAAAACAAACCAAAATACTTTACCTGGTGATGTGAAAATGATACATACTTACTGAAACCAGATTTCCACACACTATCATTTGTATGCTACATAGCTATATGTTATGATTTTTTCTGTGTAAGATTGTATGCCTTTGTGGAATATTGTCCTTAATAGAAAAAGTGAGGCGAAAACTTAACAGTGGTAATCCCCTGTAGGACTGTTTACGAGAGGTCAGTTTTGTCCAAGCAGTATGACCCTTACTATACTGTTTGTTCTATTGCTTACCTCTTCTTTAAACCACCCTCTAACTCGGGAAGACACTTTTGGCACCAAAGCGCTTTAAGCCAGGAAAGTCAGGTGATGCCTAGAGTCAGTTGCAGCTGACTGCTGTACCAGGAGAGTGTTCCTCTCTCTTCATTTAACCACCACTGGGCAGTGCTGAGCTGTCTCAAACCCAGTTCTAAACCCTGATTACGCAGGTGAGAAGCGGAGAAACACTGTTGTAAATGCAGGAAAGTGCGTAAATGGCTGACTGCTACCTTTTCCATTACTTTGGAAATGAGAAGACGCCAAGCACTAGGCCTAAAACGGGAGTGAACTTTTTCATTCAGACTGGTATGGCACTGCTTAATGGTAATATTTGGTGCAGCTAAAACAGAATTAAAGCACACTAGAAGCTGGCCCATAGGTAATAAAGATGCTGCTTTGCCTTGGGAGTTTGGTAGCTTCAATTGAACAAAATAGAATAACAGTGTTGCGTCTTGCACCGGTTGACAGGAAAATCAGCAGTGACTATCCAAAGGGATGTGAAATTTTAAATAGCCGCCCATGTTTTAATCACAGAACGATTAGCCCCTATTGCCTTGATTTTTTTAATTAAATAGTTTGAATTGCACAATTACTTTTAAGGTTTAACAGAAGGTAGACATGCTTATTGATGGCGGAGAGTATGCATCTGAACATGGAGTATGACAGGTTTGAGGCATTCTCTACAGTATCACACTGCAGATATTTGTAGCCTGACTTACTGACCTTAACTTTATGACTGAGCTCAAATCAATCCTTGTTTTCTTGATAATTCTTATTAATCCAACTTGCCTCAGTGCAGACCTTTCTCAAAAGTTTTTGGGTAGTGCAATGGACTTGGTACACCCAAGCACCAAGAGCCTCTTAGCGGTATATGAAAGTATCTTCTGCTTTTGTCCACCCCTACAAAAGCTCACATGATAGATGGTGAGTGTACAAATTCTTGATCGTTCAAACTTTTACTTGCAATTTTAGTGGCCACTGAACTCCACCTAAAATTGACTTGTCTCCTTCTGAATTCACACCTAGGGCCACCTACACCTATTTTTGGGGGCCGGCACTTATTTTTCCTGATCTGACACTTTCTGAAAACAAGCAAGGGAAAAATGCACATAGGAGAAAGAATGAGGAAGGACAAAAAAAAGCATTAGAAAGGGAGAAAGCAGGAACCTGCAAGAGGGAAATAAAGGGGAAGGTGGTGGATTAAGGTGGCCTGAGATGGATTGATGACTCTGAAGCCTTGGTGTTCAGCGCGCTCACATTTAATAGCACAGGCCGTGGGCTTCTGAGCAAAGCTCAGTTGAGATGCCTCAGTAGAGCACTAATTGTTGAATATGGATAATCTTGGGTTGAAGGGTATCATCTTCCCGTCTTCCACTGAGGTTGTGGTTTCCTGGAAAATGGTTGTGCTATACACATACAGACCAAACCGATATATTATATGAAGCAGAATGGAGCTCCCTTCCTTTGGTTGTGATGGTTGACCTTGGAATTTGGGAATGTGTCCTGGAGCACATCATATCCCTTCTTCAGTACTTTTATTTCTAGGTGAAACCTATATTTTTGTTTTCCAAATCCTCTCTTGGGTAGCAGCCGGCTCTGTTCATTCTCCTTAGCTCCCCCTTTATTAGGACAACAGTATTTTACATAATACTCGTCTTGTCTAGATGAGAAGCTCGCTAATGAGAGGATTCACTTAACAGCTTTATCAACACTCACACCCCTTTCCTGTTCCATTTCCATACGAAAGCTCTGCTATAATTAATGTGTGTGGTAGCAGCCTTCAAATTTACATCTAATTATTATTTAGCAGTGTCAAGCAATTACATTTACAATTATAGTTTGCTATTGCAAGAAAATTGACTTAACTTTGCTTTACATTTGACTGAAAAGTAAAAAAGCTACTTGCAGTTCCTTTTTCCGCGCCTGTGCCCGTGTGCCTGTGCTTCATTCAGTTCAGCTTTGGCTGCCTTTACTAGATATTCTCTAGTATCATAATAGTGTACAGTAGGAACAGACGCTGTGGGTTATTGGAGTCAGCCATAGGCTCTGGCACAGGAGTGATCACTGTTTTACAGTACTCATAGCTTTATCTGTAGTATACTGTCCATACTGTGCTGCAGTGCTGCAATGGCATTCATTGGCTTAAACTTAGGGGGATTCCATAAGTCGAGCTCTATTATGATTTTAACTCGAATTTAAATGGTATTTGCCTTTAAGCCATTATATTTTGCCTTTAAAGTTAATGGTGATCAACATTTTGGTCTGCAGTTAAATATTGGGGTTCGGGTCCCACAGACGCTTGCTGATTACAGGTGTTACTGTGGTGCCCTCACGTTCTATTGCTTTCAGTTTGTGCTATTAGCTAGCAATTGACTTCCTACGCTTTCCTCTACAATGTGATATATTTTATGTTTCTATCATGTGTAATTGTATATAGTACAGACTACAGTACAAATGCTTGTTCCAGATTCCGGGGTTGCACCTTTCATTCCTGATAGGTGCAATACCAAATGTTCCTCGTTTTCCTTTTAATGTCTGTATGGTGGGGTTGGTGGATTGCTGTATTTTGCTTGTCTTCATCACAGAGGCCAAAATATAAAGCACAGCATCAGGGACAAAGCACATATTCTGCTCAAATCCTGTCAGTGACAATGATCTTGCTACCTTCAGAGGTCCACACTGTTCATAAAACAAGTCTTGGAGGCAGGATACACTGACTAATCTTCTTGGTTTGAAATGCACTTGTGTCTCGACAAACAGTTGCATTTTGTCCCCAAGAAGGCATGTAGTTTGGAGTCCGAGCTCAGGCTGATGTATAGGTACTGATATACCGTATAGATAATTTTTTTCAGGCTACTTTCAATCTTCTGTATTGTTAAAAATTTCCCTAGCACACTTCTGTGACCGAGAGGATTTCCAGCTTTTTGAAGCTATTTTCCGATAAATTGTTATCCACTAAATTGCTTTCATCATCTCCAAAGACGGGTATTTTCATACATTAGTGATATCTTGCTCTTAAATGGTTAAGTGATGCTTGTTTTATAAGATTGTTGATCTCGGGATGTGTCTCTTCTGGTCGCGGTGCAATAAATTGCCTTCTACTCAGTGCAGGATATTATTCTCTTTGCTTCTCATCTCTTCATGTCGAACTCCTTTATCTTTCAGAGAAAATAAGCTCCTTCTATTTTTTCTTAGTTAAAATGGCTTGGATCGATCATTCTAGCTACTTTTGGAAAATGTACTCGAGGGAAATTGCAAGTCCATTGTATGCAGAATATTACAGAACTCTAGAGAAGATATGTTTTAATATTGTTAGTGTTTTAATTTCACCTTCAATTCTTGTACTTTCAGGTGACTGACAGCATGCACTGAAAGCATATGTGCTGTACTCTAAACCATATAAACCTCTCCTTTGTGCCACATACTCTATCAAAGAGCTTTTATTTTGAAGGTACAAAATTGGCGCTTGCAAGCAATTTTCCGTGGTATCAAGATATTTGTACGAAACCTACTGTACATTAGATCATTTCCTGGTTGGAAATTGAATATGCGCTTGGGTCAATCGGTAATGTTGGCTTCTTTAAATAGTTTTTATGCATGAAAATGAGATGAAGGTGTGAATTCTTAATGTATTTGGGTAGTTGTGTCATCAGGGGAAATATCTGCTAGTCTTTACTATAACATACAAAAATAGTGACTTACAAAAGCTGTAAATGTTGCTATAGTTTGTGGGGTCTATAAATTGCGTCCTGCTACTGAACCAACCTCATAGTGCTCAGAAGGAATGTTGGTGCTTTCCTATTTAGGCGATGAGAGTCATTTTCAGCTCTCTACTCTGCAGTGGTCTTCAGTGTTCTGATAGATCTAGCATGAGATCTCCACAGAGTGTCAAATACCATCAAGAAAGTGCTTACTTCAGTTCAGATTCTGCCAAAATGAGGGAAGACGAGGCAATAGACATCCAAAGATCTTACCTTTTGGTTTGGAAGGTATTTTTTGAACTTGCCAATCAAACAAATTGTGCTGTGTCTGACATAGATTATCATTTGTTATTTTATCACTGTGTGCATAGTGTACTCCTACTTTTTGTATGGTCTTCTACCACTTTCAGAAACTGAGTGGCTATTCCAGGCAGTGGGGGGATTTCTTATTGGTCTCAGTCATGCTGGTCTGGAGTCATTGTGCTGGTCGTTAGAGATGGTCAGCTTCTTCGATGTAATGTTTAGTGATGGCGAACAATGTGCATAGGTCAGAATGCCACGGGGCTTTGTCATTTGATTCGTACTATGAGGTGGAAGTGTCATTGCATTCTCTGAATTATTAGTGCAGTTGAATGACATTGTTTGCTGGTTATCCCGGACTGTGGTGCACATGCGAGTATGTTATCCTTTAGCAATTATCTTCTCTGGCTTACATTGAGATGTAGTTGGGTGAGGAGAGTGAAGAGTTTGGGCACCAGTGCTTTACCAGTTGCATGTTTACTGTGGTCTAACTAATATGTTCTGTTCGCTCTGCAAGTGAACATGTTAGTATAAAGCTGTTGTTGAGGTGAACACACATTAATCAATGTTGTACATGTCACTGGAGGACGTCTGTTGAGTTGCTGAACAAAGATGAATGTACTGTCTCATTTCTCTGTCTTTTACACATACCCTGGTTCTCCGATGGGCAATCTGTAATTTTTGCGTTGTTGAAGAGGGATGCAGCACCATCTGTATGACCTTTAGCACAGTGACAGTCATGTCAAAGAGTGCTAGATGATTGTTTAAAATGTATTGTTGAGAGGGCGTGGCTGGAGGTCACGCAAGATGGCCGCTGCTCTTTAGAGCTCCGTTAGGCTTCAGCACTTCCTGGAAAGAAGGAGATGTTTTCACATCAAAATTATTAATTTCTTCAGCATTTTTGAGCACTGGAGCACTGCAGCTGCATAAATATGCCTTTATCTTACTGAGACATCCAGTTCTGAAGTCATTTCAGAGACTTCATGTGAGTGCCTGAGGTAATTATTTATCTGTCATTTGCTTCACTCCATAAGCCTCTGCACAAACCTAAACTTTCACAGCAATGTTTCTATTTGACTTTTAACTGCTTGCCTGGATGTGATTCTACAAATCTAGTTTCCTCTGCAATGGAATATTCTGACAGCCAGCTGAACTTTTGAACTCTCTCTTCAAACACATTTAGCTGAGTTTTTCAACTTTCAGTATTCACTGGCAGCTCTTGTCAAGGAGCTCTTTCAGATTGCTCTTCATAACATGGTAAATGCTTTCCTTTGACAGAGGGGATTTTTTTCCTTTTCAGAAGGTTCCCTTAAAACTAGTCACCAATTGTTTGACTATGTGCAGTAAAGTGCTTTGCTCTTGTGGTATTCTGTCATACCTGTTATGAGAGAATAATTTAGGATTTTCTATTTATATATTTTTTATTATATTTTGCTGTGTTGTTGGAAACTTCTGGCAGCAGCTTCTCATTGTAATATAATTTCATCAACACCTCACATTGCTGGCTTCCTATTACCAAATTGCTGCTGGCTTTTATGGGGAGACCACATAATTCTCAGAGTTGCCAGTCATCATCTTTCTCCAAGTCTAATAATCGTCTTCGAGTGGTGCACACACATATAACTAAATCTCCTCTACCATCAACTTTAACAATGGATAGTGCTGCAGTCTTTTTAAAGGATGGCGCCTCTTCATCTCATGCTGCTGGCGCAGTTGCGAAAAAAACATCTAGCACCTCCGTCAAGCGCCCAAAAAAAGACCTTGATTCTCCCTCAAAATCACCTACACATCTTACTCTAGATGATGTCATAGAGGAATTGCGTGCACTAAAGCCCTTTATGATGGACACTAATGCCTCTTTGCACCGTATTGAGGAGCAATGGTCCCAACACGAACAACAAATTTGTACTCTGGAACAGAGAGTCAGTAGTCTTGAAGATTGTAACACTGTCAATCCTCAGATCTCTAAAGACATAGCTCAACTTAAAAGGCTTACTGAAAGCTTAGAAAACAGAAATAGGAGAAATAATCTTTGCCTTTTTGGGATTCCAGAAGGTTCTGAAGGCTCTAACATGATTGCATTCCTTCAAAAAGCAACACCTTCAATTCTTCGCTTGCCTCCTACCTCTCCACTCTCTATCCAACGGGCACATCGTTTAGGTCCACAGACTTCAACTGGCCCTCGTGCACATCCTAGAGGAATTATTATTCTCTTTCTCCAATTTACTGACTTGATGCAAATACTCTTGGAAGCCAAAAAGATGGGCTCTTTGCTATGGTCAGGTCATAAAGTATTTTTCACACAAGACTTCTCTCCTGCTACAGCTGCACGTCGCAAACAGTTTTTGGACTTACGTCCACAACTCAAATCCTTGAATATTCGATATGGTCTTCTTCACCCATGCCTTTTCAAAATTACATTCAAGGACAAATCTTACTCGTTAGAGGAACCTTCAGCACTACAAACGTTTATTAACCAACACAAAACAGAAGCAATGGAACTAGGAGCATCTGCAATTACTTGAAGATATAATTTAATTTGTCTTTAATGTCCTTCTTTTTTTTATTTCTGGACAGTTTTATAGTAATGGTTATGTTTAATATTTATATCCATGGTTTTCCATCTCTGCATCTTCTTATTTTCTTATATATATATATATATATATATATATATATATATATATATATATATATATATATATATATATATATATTTTTAGATAGTGTTCTTTGTGCAATCCTCATGTTCCTTTCCCAACCGTATCCCTTTCTCACCATCCAAACTGTTCTCCTACACGCTCCACTGTTAAGCTTTGATTTTTATTGTTTTTCATGTCACAGTCCTTTACTGTAGTTATTATGTTATTTGGTCTCCTGAATGGTACATTTTTCGTTTGTATGTTTTTTTTTTTCTTCCATGAAACTCGCCTTCATATGTTTTAATATCTAATATCACTTTTCTTGTGCTGAAGCCACTCTTGCCTGTCTTTTCAGGTTTTCCGCTGTCCCTCTACCTTTCGGGGTATTCACTTTCTATCTTGTTTTTTTTTAGCTTTCGTGGACTTTAGTCCCTGTATTGCCACATCCATGTATATACAACTTCTGGAGGTCATCTTCCTCCTTTTCTTTTTCTTTACCATCTTGTTTCTTCCTCATTTCTTTGCTTTTGCAAAATTGATATGCCTAGTTTTTTCATTGTTACAGCAGTTGTTTATTAATACTTCTTGTTATGCAACTTAGAACTGTTACTTGGAATGTCAAGGGGCTTAAACACCCCATTAAAAGTCAGCGTGTCTTATCTCACCTAGCTCGTTTGAAATGCCACATTGCTTTGTTGCAAGAGACTCACCTCAACGACTCTGAGGCAATTAAGCTTAAAAAACAATGGGTGGGGGACATTTTCTACTCCCCTTCCATCACAAACAAAAATGGGGTAATTATACTTTGTCATAAATCTCTCAAACCTACCATAATTTCACAGCATCAAGATACAGAAGGTCGCTGAGTACTTGTTACATTTACAATTGACAATATTTCTCTTACTATCCTTAATATATACGCCCCACACATCCAGATCCAAAATTTGGAAGAATCTTTCACATATTGTCTCTGAACATTCCTCAAACAATTTACTAATAGGTGGTGACTGCAACCAAATTCTCGATCCATTTTTGGACAGACGTTCCACGTCACGTTTCATTCCACATGCCTCCCACAAAGTTTTTAAAAACTTTATTTTACACCATTCTCTCTCCGATTCCTAGAGACTATGCAATCCCGACCTCTTGGAATACTCTTTTTATTCTCCTACCCATCATTCCCATTCCAGGCTTGATTATATCTTTCTGAGTAAAGGTTTATTGCAACATATGGTCAACTCTGAAATCGGTGCTATTTTGATCTCAGATCACGCACCTGTGATTACTGACCTTGATCTTTTTCTTATTGATTCTAAAACATCTTCATGGAGGTTTAATAACTCTCTACTTTCAGATGCTACTTTTATCGCTTCCTACAGTAAGTTTATAGAAGAATACTTTCACTTCAACGATAGTGATCAACTATCATTTCATTTTGTGTGGGATGCATTCAAAGCAGCCTCTAGGGGCTTCATCATAAGTTACGCTCACTCAAAAAAAAGTCTGCTCAACAAAAATCGACTTCCATCCTTGAAAATATAAAGTCCCTAGAACATGAATACTATACTCACATCTTGAAGCACTAGTCTCAGCCAAAATGGAGTTTAACCAATATATCACTGAACAAGCATGCGGCACCCTCCTGAAAATAAATGCCAGATATAATGGTGGTAACAATAAAACTGGTTCTCTTCTAGCTCGATATTTAAAACAAAGAAAAGAAAAAACAACTATTAAATCTATCACAGATAACAATGGTGTTAAACACTTTAGAGATAAAGATATAGCATCGTGTTTCGCTTCTTACTATAAGGACCTGTACACTCCAGAACACATACCAACAGTTGAATCTCTCAACCAATATTTCTCCAATCTCAAACCAAGGGACCCATTGCAGTTTGACCTCTCATCTTTAGACCAACCCCTACAACTTACCGAACTATATACAGCTTTACAATCTCTCCCCAAGGGTAAGGCTCCAGGCCCAGATGGCTTCACAGTAGAATTCTTTATTCAGTTTGCTAAGTCTCTTTTCCCCAAACTCTTTCAATTACTTAATCATTTTATAATGTCAGGTTCTGCATCTGGCTCATTTACGGAGGCCATGATCTGTCTTATTCCCAAAAAAGATCGGGATGCGACTGACTGTAAAAATTATAGACCCATATCTTTAATTAATACTGATTGTAAACTCTATGCCAAAGTTTTAGCTCTCCGTTTACTCCCATATATACCTGACCTTATTGATTCTCATCAATCTGGTTTTATCCCTAATAGAAATGTAGCAGATAATTCCCGTACTTTTTTAAATATTATTAACAAGGCATCTAAACTTAAGATTCCTCTGGCAGCTTTATCATTGGATGCAGAAAAGGCCTTTGATAGGGTCTACTGGGGTATCTTGTCGAAAGCATTGGAATGGCATGGACTAGGTACTAAATTCCGACATGTTATATCCATTCTTTATTCCTCACCATGTTCCTCGGTTATAACAAACGGTATCCAATCTCCTTTTTTCCCTCTTAAAAGGGGTACTCGTCAGGGATGCCCATTATCTCCTTTACTATTTATTTTGGCTCTCGAACCTTTTCTATACCAATTAAAAATGTCTGAACAATTTACGGGGTTTCAAATTAATAATGCACAAATCAAATTTATGGCATATGCTGATGATATTCTTTTGTTCATGTCTCACCCTGACACTTCTCTTCCTGCATTCTTGCATGAGCTCAACTTATATTCTGATGTATCTGGCTATAAACTTAATATAGACAAAACAGTGGTCTTACCACTTAATGCTCATTGCACTGGCTCTGTATTCCTTGATTCAGGATTATCTTGGAATTCTTCTAAGATTAAATGCCTGGGGGTATGGTACTGCACTACTCCCAAGGATACATTAAGGACTCATTTAAAAATCCTATTGGCAAAGCTTGTAGATCTCACACAGAAATGGTCTCTGTTCTATCTCACGTGGTGGGGCCGCTTGGACACCATTAAGATGATGCTTCTCCCTATCATTAACTTCTTCCTTATGATGCTTCCTATTAAGATACCTAAACTATTTTTTAGTTCAATTGATAATATTCTATCCAAGTTCCTGTGGAACGGTAAACAATCCCGAATCTCTCTCTCGAAATTAAAACTTCCTAAAGTACAAGGTGGAGTTAATTTCCCTGACTTTATAACTTATCACAAATCTTTTGGCATTAAGCAAATACATCCCTATTTATCTACACTCAATAATGCCCCTAAAAAGCTATGGTTCTCTTTGGAAGAAACATTTATTTCTACCTTTTCCCATAAACACATTATATTTATGTCTAACCCCCCAAAATTCTGGTTGCCCAGCACTATCTCCCATTCAGTCAACTTACTGAAACCTTTTTTTATTTCGCATCTTACCCCCATTAATCAATTCTTTAACAGTCCTATTTGGCACAATAGTTCGCTTAGGAAACAAGGTAAAACCTTGTGTTGGAAAGCTTGGATGACTAAAGGTATTCTTCTCATTTCCCAATTATATCATAAAGACTCTATCATCCCTTTTACTACTCTCTCAGCAATTTATAATCTCCCTATTCGCATGAAATCCCAATATATCATTCTTTCTACTCTAGTCCAAGAGGCCCTCAATAAACTTATACATCATAATCATTCTTCTCTTGCATCATCTCTACACCCGATTGTAACTTCTAATTATCCTAGGGCAGCTGGAATTTATAAACTTTTAAGAACGTCTGTTTCACCTAGACTCAAATCACCTATTGAGACATTGTGGGAATCAGATCTTGGTGTTGTTTGGCCAACTTCTTTATGGGATAGAATATGGTATAAGATACATTCCACTGCACGCAGTGCAAGCCTCACACAGACCCTATATTTTTTTTATAATAGACTTTTCTACACTCCTGTACGCCTTTACAAAATCAAACTTGCACAAAATGACAATTGTTGGCGCTGCCACACTCATCAGGGTACTGACTTTCACATGTTTTTTTCTTGTCCATCCCTATCTACTTTTTGGTCCTCAATATGGTCTCTTATTTCAGCAATAGCTCAGATCTCCTTACCAATGTCATATGAATTACTGTTTTTGGGAGGCGTACACGATATCTGGAGTTCATTCAGGCCTCTTGGAAAATTGGTGGACCTTTTGCTTTCTATTGCAATCTCTATTATTACTTCTAACTGGAAATCTTCGGAGAACATTACTCTCAGACAGTGGTGGAATTCTGTATGTTATCATCATAGACTTGACAGCTACAAGCTTGATTCAACAGGAACTTTCTTCAAACGTCATCAGCTATGGTTGCCATTAAACAACTATCTCTCACGGACTGCGAAGGAAATTGATTTTTCTCCTCCTTTTTAAAAAATTTCAATATATTTCCTGTTTTTCTTCTTATATATACTTATTTAATCTTACATTCGCTGTAACTAATGCCCATTGCCTCTCTCTCCACATGGCTATCAATTGATTCCCTTTTCTATCCCTAAAGCTCTTCTCCCTCTCCCTCTTTCTTTCTTCTTTCTTTATTCAAACTTGGAGTCTTTGATACTATATTGCTGTATATGCCTAATTCATGTACATGTTTAAATATGCATTTACAAGTACAATATTCCATATGCATATATATTCACAACTGCATATCTCTGTCCTGGCCATGTTAAGTTAATGTTCTTGTATTTGACTCAATAAAAAAACATCTTTAAAAATAAAAATGTATTGTTGTGTTTGTTGCCTTTGGGATTTGTTTCCAACCGGGCAATACCATTAATTACTCTTTGTTAGCAAGTGTTTGGAACACTTGCCTGCTTATTGACATCTACAAAGCACGAACATAACCGGAAGGTGAACACAGTTACTGTGCTTACACCAATAGAACAAAACCACTGTAGGCACAGCCACCCATTAGGTGATATGAGCAGAACCTAGTGATTAAAAACAGGGACACCTGCTGTTGTCACCTATTGTGGTCAGTTTATGCAAATGACTGAGATGACAATGGGACAGATAAAGAGATTTTAATCAAACAGTCAGTTAGTGGGTTAGTGCATGTATATTGTTTGTGGCTCTAGAAATCGCTTCTCTAGGACATACACTGAATGGAGAAGGGGAAGCTGGGATGGGGGCCCGGGAGAGAAATGTTTCTTAAGCACGTGTGCCTGTAATGCAAGAGCTGATCAGTGACTCTCCTAAAATGGAGATGATCTTTAACTCCCCCACAGGTAAGCACATCCTCAGTACTTCAGTCTGGACCCTGTACATTGTTATTTTAAACAGAGGACCTTTACGACTTCAACACTAAATTATTTTAGGGTTTTGGATTGGGCATAAGATTTTAATATGTATCAGATATGGCAGGCAGACGTTGACCTCTCCAGTTGTGGTTCATTTCATGTATTTATTGTCTCTATGATGAAAGCCTTCTGCACTTTTTTTACCTTGTGTAGCACTGTAATGGTATTTGGAGTTGGCGCCTATGGCATTTTTTTTTACTATAATCCACCTCCAGGGCAGCAATGGTGAATATCACAGCTATGCTTATAAAAGGCACTTGGAAGAGCAAGAAGTTGCTCAAAAGCTGAAGCATACACATACTGAAACTTTGCAGTTGCATTGATGTATCGGTGTCATTGGTGCGTATACGACCAGCTGAACCTCTTTAGGACATATTTTGGTGCAATAAGTCCAGTCTTCAGAGGTCCATAGATCTGACTGTCCACCACCTACCTCTACGTCTTTTTAGCCCCATGTACCTTACACCAGTGCACTTTCTCCCAGTCACTGGCTAGACTGTTGGATGGCCAATAACCTTCAGAATCAATGCATACAAGATTTGCTTCCAGAAAGCACAGCTTTCTGTGTATTGGCTCCCGCTGTTCTAGTGACAGTATCCAAGTTGTTTCAGATGATTTGTATTTTCGGGTTTAACCGGTTTGAATTTGTAGGAGCCCGTGTCAGAAAGTCAGTACTGTAAATCTTTACTGAAATTACAGTGGTTAAAAACATTGTAGTGAAAAGAATGATGACACCATTTCAAACCTAGCCCACTGGTGCCATTTTCTTCAAGATGTTCAAGATGACATTGGCATCGGTCCATGAAGCACACATGGCAGAAGAGGTGGTTGCTTGTTTGCTTGCTAGATCGCCAGTTAAAGAGCTGTGTTCTCGGCCACCTCGGTTGCTATTAAAGACCTTCTTAATTCAGAATATGGTGCTGAGGCAATAACGGTTGCAAACATTTTTCATTTGTTTTATTTTTTCCTCATAATTAACATAACACAAATAATACAAAGTAAAGACTTATCACAAAGCTGAAAGCAATTGGCCAGAGACGGCAGGAGACAGGCTAGCACAGTATTGTTGCATGATTGTTTCACTGTGGGCAGGGGTATCCTAGGGTTCATATCAGAAGGGAACCTTGGTCCGTGCAGAGCATCCTTACAAGGCACATGATGATATCGGACCCAGCGGCTGGCTGCACATTTCTTCGGAAGGGCTCATCTCAGTGTTCGTAGGACACCCCCCTTCCCTTATACGACAGTAAAATGTGTTCTCCATTAACTTGACAATTTGTACACAATGACAACTTTGTGTTTCCCCCTGTGGGGTAACTGATCAGGTGGGAACAAGAAGTCGGATACGAATGCCCGTCCGCTAGAACTGTAAGCCTCGGGTACGGTACGGGAAAACGGCGGCATAAATATAATGTCCTAAATATCATTTACAAAGATATTGCCCCTTTGGTGTTAGTAATAGATAGTCCACATCCACTGGAGGGATCTTTTATTCATGTCGGGCAGTGTTTTGTTATTGGTATTCTGACCTATAACTAAGCCTTTCATCTGTTCTGTTCCTGGTGGTGTTCACTTCCTCTACTGATGCCCGCCCCTCTGCAGCTCTGCAGCTCACATCCAGTCGCTTATTGTGTGGTCATCCTTTCACATCATCGCTAACCTCCACTTCACTAACTATAGTGTGCGCTTTGCCGCTCTCTTATTCATCTTATTTTGGGTTCTAAATGGGGATATTCCTAACAAGGTGGTTTTAGGCATCTGCTGGATTTGGAGGCCGGTATTTCATGTGCATCTGTCCACTGCCTGTATCCAGTATCTGTCCACTGTTTAATGAAACCACTACACAAACAATTTTAACAAACCTTGTTATCTCAGCACCCATTAGGCAGTGAGCGAAAATGAACTCCTAATTACTAGCAAGTGGTAAAACAGAGTGCCAAATTTGACACAAAACCAGAACCAAAATGTGCTCCATTTTATTTTACCCTAAACACTAAATCGGAATCAGAAACTTTGTGCAAATGGCAATCCAGCAGGATAATTTTTGTGCCCAGGTTATTTCCTCAGTGCTTAACAAGAATCTCATGCGGAAGGCCGTTGCCGTTGCGTTAATTGAGGTTGAGAGACAGATATTTTATTTTTCCTGAAATGTGCTGTATACGTACGAGGATTCTCACAGAACAGCCATGTGTTGCATTTTAGGCACTCTGACATTTTTACTTGGAAAATCAGTTGATATTTTCTAGATTGGGGCACAGAATTCTCTTGAGGTGCCACTGTATGTTCTATGTCTTACCTGGAAATGCCCAACTATGCTCAGAACAAGAGTAGTATACTGCCACTTTTTTAAGATGAAAGATACATTTTAATATAAACTTTTTTTTGTGTTCATTGGCATTTAATCAGCTCTGGATCAGTCAGCCTAGCACTGTACTCCTCAAAAGCCTGCAACCTTATCTGCAGAGTTGTGCTAGGATCCTCCCTGAGCCCAACCCTCTTCAACGCATACATGATCCCTGTAGCCAGCATCATTCGCCCTCACATCAACATCCTTTCCTACGCCGATGACACATAACTCATTCTCTCACTCACAGACAAGACGTTCAGTCCCCGTATCAAGTTTAATACCTGCATTAATAGAATCGCCTACTAGGTAAAGGCCACCTATCTTAAGCTGAATACCAACAAGACCAATATTGTGATCTTATGGAAGAGCACATCACCAGAGGACTCCACCTGATGGCCAGCAGAGCTAGGTCCAACACCCACCCCATCACTCAAACCAAGAACCTCTGTATCCTTATCGACAGCAAACTCAACATGACCGCCCAAGTCAGTGCCATCACTGCCTCTTGCTTCCACAACCTGAAGATGCTTTGGAAGCTTTTCAAATGACTCCCAGTCAGCACCTGGAAAACCATCAGGCACCCCATGGTCACAAAAAAACGGAACTATGAGTAAACCCTCTATGCCAGGATAAATTAAAAAAACTTACAAGAAGACTGCAGACTATTCAGAACTCAGCTGCCAGAATCACTCCCAATCTCCCATGTTGCGCTCGCATCACACCACTGACTCTCCATTCACAAATGAGCACAATTCAAACTCCTCACCCACACTTTCAAGGCACCGAGCCAGCATGCCTCAGTCGTGTCTGCTTTTGTAGATCTTCCAGGCAACTCTGCTTGTCCAGACCCCTACTTGCACAAATCTCATGGATATGGAAAACCAGATCCAGCTTTCCAGCCTTCTCCTACAGCTCTCCTGAAGCATGGCACAACCGGATGCTAAACATAGAAGACTCCGCCTCACTTCTTTCAGAAAGCTCAAGACCTGGCTTTCGAGTAGTCCTGCTCGGCCAGAGGTGTGGCTACACTCACACTTGCTGAGCACCAGAATCCCATCCCAACTGATAGTGCTACTACAAATCTGCATAACATGACAACATAAGATAACAACAGGTCACTGTTCCATCAGTTTCCTGCAAGCACTTAAAAAGAGAAGTCTGCATACTCGCTTCCTGTTAGGCAGTCACCTTCAGAAATAGCTGCTCAGCTGGAAGTAATGTATCTGCAGGATGACCCGGGAATAGTGCAATAGCAGCTACCATCCCCCTTTTTCATGTTATGGTGGATGTCAGCATGCAAGTGGTCTGGCTATGGACTTTGCCTTTCCTATTCTCCTACCATCTTACAAGGAAATTCGTTGATCGTTAGTTCACGAGGGCCACAGCCACATCAGAGTTGCAGAAAACAGACCTTGGCATACATTTTTGAGCAGTTAGTCTTAACAGAAATACTTTTCACAGCCAGTGGTTATTCTGAAAATCCTGCACTGATCCACTCTTGTGGACTAATAGTCAAATTCCATCAGTAGTGAAATGTCTTATTTCAATAAGTCCTGCATTCTGTTCATGGTCATAACATGTTCTTTTGCATTTTAGTTACTCTGATAACTTAATCATCTTGCTGCCCATTTCGGACTGTGGTTTGCAGTTTCTTCTTTTTTAAAATACTGTTTTTTGCTCAATCCTAGATATCTTAGTGGGGGGCTGCACGTCAGTGCCCAGTTCAGTGTACTGTGAACATAAGTGAGAAAGCAACGCTGTGTGAAACTCTACTTGATCAGTCTGCTTTTGATCATGAACATGATGAGCCCGGTTCACAATGCTATTAGCACACATATCTTTAACTTACAGACACATAAAGCCCTCATTATGAGTTTGGCGGGCGGCAGAGGCTGCCTGCCAAACTCGTACCGCTACCTGACCGCCAGTGCGGCCAGACCACCGCTGACCCTATTACGAGTTCACTGCAGGGCCGGCGGTGTGCAGGGTCTTAACATTGACGCCGGTTCGTAATCGAGCCGGCGGAAATGTGGCAGTGTGCCGGGTGCAGCAGCACCCGTCGTGCTTTCCACTGCCGCAATTTGGGCAGTGGAAAGCAAAACTGGGCTGTCCATGGGGGGCCCCTGCACTTCCCCAGCCAAGTGCAGGGGCCCCCTGGGGCCCTCGGCACCCCCTTTCCACCAGCCTTTTCATGGCAGGGCTACCGCTATACAAAGGCTGGCGGAAAGGGGACTTGTAATCCCCAGGCCAGCGTTGCTTGCAATCTGGCGGTGTCGGCAGTCTGACCGTGGCAGCTCTGCCACGGTCGTTATGTGGAGGCCGGAGCGCTGCTTTGGCGGCAGTCCGACCTCCACAGCAGCCCTGGCGGTCTTATGACTGCTAGGGTTGTAATGAGGCCCATTGTCTTTTTTTTTTTTACAATCGTATAATCATTTTTACGGTTCCCAAACAATTGGCTTACCCTCTTAAACTTACTCATATGAAGCTTTGCTGCTTGTTTGTGGAAAATCACAGACCTTTTCATGATCTATGTCCATCTTCGAAACAAATTAATTTTGAAGAAGGCAGGTATACTGTTGTAAAGGGCAGGAGTAAGTCCGTTTTGAGTATGTGAATAGAAAGGGAGCACACACAAGATTGATAAACGGGAATGGATTTCTTCTTTGGTGAAATGTTTTCACTATGGAAACAAAAACAAATGTACTTGTGCACTTGCTGTATGTTGTCAAAGAAGCAAATATAAAAGTGTATATTTCCTCTTGCGAAAATGTAATTTACAAGCTGGCTTCAGGAGTACTCCTGAAAAATGTCAGTTGTCGCAGTCCCCATGAGTACTGCTAGAAACCTTTGTGACGGCCTTAAAATTAGAAAATTGCACCCATGTGACGTTGGAAGCCTGCGTGTACTTTTTTGTCATTTGTGTTTTTAACGAATCGAGTCCAGTATCCATCCTCGCCCATTCCTGGGAAAAGAAACCATTTCCTATTAACATTTGCATCCACCATTCCTCGACTTGTGATTGCGTGTCTAAAGGTATAAGTAAGGAAAGCTCTTGGAAGCTAACCTATTGTTGAACAATCGCGTAAATAAGTGCCTTGAGTGTTGTAATTATTACTCCAACACCGTTATGACTATCTTTAAAGACCTACAGCAGTTCACGGTAGTACCAACAGATGGCGCTCTAAGATTGGACATGTGTGCTGGAGACGAATCTGCATGTAAACGAAAAAATAACTAAATGTGTATTGACTTACTTGCTAAGTTTAGTGTACTGCTATGGCTTCCGTGACCAAACAGTCTTTCTGAGCAACAAGAACAAAAGGTTGTAGCTCGACAGTCTTCCCACGTGAAACTTAGCTAAGAGCAAAACGGTTCAAAAACCCAATAATCATTTGACTGTTATAGTTCTATGTTTCCCTGCAGGTTTATTTACATGTAAACGGTACATCTGTAGACAGATGCACAGTAGTGGCCGATCAACGCGCGGGTTTGTGAACGAGTAACACACACTGTGGCGCTTCCCAGTGGTGGAAATATTTGGACATTTACCCTAAAAATGTTTTCCCAATGAAGAAAAAAGTGCAGTTTATTTTCCCAATTCATACTGGTACCATGCACCCGATTCAGCTCTTGGGAAACAGCAGCTCTCAAGAAAGTCGCACGATATTGCTAGCCTTAGCAGTTCATTTGTATAACTAATGATAATTTTGAACTCCAAAAGTACTGATTCTGCACCGAATCATAAGAGTACGTTTAGGTATGCAGATGTACTACTTTTGTGGGACCTGGGCACTGAATGTCCAGTGCCTTTAAATATCCCTGCAACAACATTTTAGATTCGCTTGGGCCACACAGACTAGCCCAGTCAGGGAGAGATGTTCCACCCCAGCCTCTAGAATTTAAATACACCATTAAGTGTTTTTGCAAAGTGTGTGGTATTAGCGATGAGGATCTACCCCTCCTCCCCCTCTGCCCCCCCAAAACAAGTATATAATTTACTGGTGGAAGAAACCAGTAGGTAGTTATAGTTAGGACCTACTTTCCATAGACGCTTTTTGTTTGTTATGCTAATAACTTTGGCACTGTTTGACAAATCTTCACTGAATTTTCAGAACTAGTTTGCCATCCACTTCAGCTGCTTTCTTGAAAGTTTCAGGGTGATTCGTCAAGCGGGGGCTGTGAAAAAAGGGGTGTTTCAAAACATTTTTATCCTATGCAGTTTCCCATAAGGTGTTTGAACACATCTGCATACCGAACCGTTGAACTGGAACTACACCAAATTTGTCAGAAAGCTAGATCTTGGTCCAAAAAGATTTCTTTTTGTGATTTGATGTAAATCCATTCAGTAATTTTGGAGATATTAAAGAAAAAATGTTTTATGTATGTCTAGGGATGCAGATCCTCTGCAGACCCGACAGACCTCATGGTGATTGGCTGCACACACATTTCAACCAGGAAATGTTGGCAACCATCTTGGGACTCTGGACTGAGCCTCCCTTCCTGGGCCACATTTGGCCCCAGGGACCCCATCTCCGGAGCCCAGCCATGCTTTGGAAAGGGAGGGGACCACAGGCTCCCTTCCTGGAGCATTTATGGCTCTAGAGACCCTATCCCCCCCAGGGCGGGTTCCTGCTATGTACCAGGGTGCCTACCCCCAGGACATAGCGTGTTTGCTATCACTTGGTGGGAGCAATTTTAAAGCTCCTGCAAGCAAGAGCCACCACGAAGTCTACTCTTAGCAAGCAGGAGTATGTAAAATTGGGTGATGGCTTATCTGTTTCCCTGGCTGCACTGAAGCGGGAAGGGAACCAGATGAAAAAAATGCCCCCGCCCGCAGGGAGCAGCAGTCTTTGTTGCTCCCTGTGGGCGGGAGTAATGCCGGCTCGTGCAGAAAGCAGGGAGCTGGCTGGGACTGCTGGGCTTTGAGGCTAGCCCACGGCCTCCAGCAATAAGGAAATGGGTGACCTGGGTGGGCTCCAGATGCAAAAAGAACAATTGATGGACGGAATCATGAACAATTTCAAATCTTCACCCCCTGTACAGAGATCTGAGCCTAAATCCATCGTTCTTTTGCTAACCATGCCATTTCATTTTGGACCCAGTCATATGAAAATCAGACTTGACCCTGCTCGCCATGGAGACAGTTCAGCCCGAGCTGCCAGGACAGGCTCCCCCTGGACTGGAAACAAGCCTTCTGGTATCACCCTTCATCAGTCAAGCTAGCTTGACTCCAGTGCCATGGGGAGCACAGGACCCACATCTGGGCATATCTGTCCCATGTAGGGTGACAAATTAAAAAAGAACAAGTGATGGACGGAATGCTGAACAATATCAAACATTCACCCCCAATACAGAGATCGAAGCCTAAATCCATAGTTTTTTTGCTAACCATGCCATTGCAGTTTGGGCCAAGCCATTTGCAAATCAGCCTTCACCCTGTTCCCCATGGAAACAGTCCAGCCCGAACTGCCAGGCCAGGTCCTACATGGACTTGTAAACAGGCATGCTGGAACTGGTTTCAGGGTATCACCCCTCATCATTCCCGCTAGCTTGACTCCAGTGGCATGCGGAGTACAGGACCCACGTCTGGGCATACCTATCCCGCATACGGCGACAAATGCAAAAAGAACAAGTGATGGACGGAATGCTGAAAAATGTCAAGCATTCACCCCAGTACAGAAATCTGGGCCTAAATCCATCGTTTTGTTACTACCCAAGGCATTCCAGTTTGGATCCAACCATTTGAAAATCAGTCTTGACCCTGTTCCCCATGGAAATAGTCCAGCCCCAACTGCCAGGCCAGGTCTTCCCCGGACTGGAAACAAGCATCCTGGGACCGGTTTTAGGGTATCACCCCTTGTCAGTCAGGCTAGCTTGACTCCAGTGGCATGGAGAGCAATGGACCCACTTCTGGGCATACCTGTCCGACTTACGGAGACAAATGCAAAAAGAACAAGTGATGGACGGAATGCTGAACAATGTCAAACATTCACTCCAGTACAGAGATCTGGGCCTAAATACATTGTTTTTTTGCTACCCATGCCATTCCTCTTTGGACCCAGCTTTTGCAAATCAGTCTTGACTACGTTCCTGATAGACAACAGTCCAGCCCAAACTGCCAGGTCAGGTCCTCCATGGAGTGGATACAAGTGTCCCGGGACCGGTTTCAGGGCATCACCCCTCATCAGTCAGGCTAGCTTGACTCCAAATTGAGAGGACGAGACCCACGTCTGGGCATGCCAGTCCCTCTAAGGGGAACCCACCCGTTACTTTTTTTTTCTAACACATTTTATTAGATTTTACAAAACATTGTGCAAGCTGACAACGAAGTGCCCCCCACCCCCAATGCAATAACTGGACATCCGCATAGCACAGGTCATCAACAGTGAAACCACAGTTTTGTATCAATTATGTTGGTGAACAATGCTAGTACTTTGCATGCAGAATTAACCATTGCTGGGGGCCGAACAACTAGCTCTTTTTCCCGCCCCCCCACCCCCTGCTAATGTGGCGTGTCAATAGGATCGGTGTGTCTTTTAAACCCATGTGGGTGAGCAGCGCATCTGTCGTGTGACCATTGTTTTTTCCCATTGTGGGCTCTCAGTTATGTCCCGTAGGTCTTTCATCTCAGACTTATTCCTCTGGGGGGTTCTTCAGTGCCAGGACTAGTGATTCCCAAGCCTGCGCGCCATCTAATGTGGCTATTTCCTTATGTTCCTCTCTTCGCAGAAGGGTCCCTTCACATTCTGCCCACTTCTCCAGCTCCTTTAACTGGGATAGAAAGGAGGGGCCTGTAGGGTGTTTCCATTTTATTATGATTTCCCTCTTAGCTAATAATAAGCCCATGTCTTGAAATCTACTAGTGATTTGTTCTGGAGTGTGTGGCTACCAGTGCAGTAAGCAGTCAGCGGGTTCAAGTGGAATAGGTTTATCAGTGATATCGGCAAGTTGCTGTATGACCTTTGTCCAATATTGATTAAGAACAGGACATGACCACATCATGTACATGAAGGACGCCCCCACCTCTTTACAGCGGTAGCAAGCCGTTCCATGTGTGTTGAAGTATCTATTAATCCTTTCTGGGTGCAAATATGCTCTGTGGAGGATATAAAAGTTAATGAGCATAATCCTGGCATTTCTGGAGGTTCTGGGCATCCTATCCAATATTCCCTCCCATTCTGCTTCCGATATGCTGGTCTCCAAATCTGCCCCTCATTTGTTACGTAGTGTATGGTTGGCCCTGATGGTCTCTGCATGTAAATGTCGGTATGGACAAGTGACTGCCTTCACCATTCCGGCTGCCTGCAGGACGTAAGAACAGCACTCATGAATTCGTGGTTCGGCATCTCCCATTCCCCAGTGCCTGTGTATGATTGTCTGTGCTGCCCGTGGTTGAGGAATTGCCCTCCTGGAAGATTAAATTCCCCACTGAACATCTTGAAGGGAGTTAGTATCCCATCCTGGAACAGATCACCCAGTTTACTTACCCCTGCTGCAGTCTGTGTCCCCAGGCCATGCCAATTCGGCCCTTCTTCCAAAAATGGCAAGACCGAAAGTGGGAGTTCTGGGGAATATGGCCATTGAAAACCCAATTTTTTAGTGACTGCTGTCCATCATTTTCGCATGGTCGTAAAGGACTGTAGGTTTGGTTCAGCAGGGGTCTCAACTCTCAGGACCAAACCAATGAGCGCCTTATATGTGGGAACAAACCCGTCTATGTGCCCTTCCTGCAGTCGCCTATGCGTCAACCATCTGGCACGCCATTGCAGCTGCACCGCCAAGAAGTACAACTCAAAGTCCGGAGCCGCTAGACCTCCCCGACGCACCGGACCCGAAGTGCAGCCCATGCCACTCAACATCACCCCCGCCCCATATGAATGTCGTACTAAGTGAGGTTAGTTCTTGGAAATAGGTTTGGAACACCCACAGAGGATGCGTTACAAAGAGGTACAATAACCGCAGCAGTGCAACCGTTTTCCAGAGTGCAATTCTGCCCCTCACTGGTATGGGCAGTGTCTGCCAGAATGAAATAGATGCCTCCAAGTTGCCAATGCCTAGCCCGTAGTTACCCTCAAATGTGTCCTGGACAGAACGGTACACCCTAACCCCCACGTATGGCAAGCAACGGGGTTCCATCTCCAGATCACTGGGCAAGTCAACCGGGGTCTCATTTTCTTCAATAAGGAACAATTTTGTTTTGAAGCAATTCACTTTAAGTCCTGAGACCACTGCGAAGCGGTTCAACAGGGCTTGCGCCCCCCACAGATCTCGTCCCGTATATCGCAAAAATAATAACAGGTCATCAGCGTACAATGCAATGCGATGCACGTCTTCCCCCACCAGAAGTCCTTCAAAGTGAGCTCCAGTCCAGGCTATTGCCGGCCAGGGTCTCCATGGCGATGACAAATAATAAAGGCGCATCACTGCCTCGCACCCCGCTCCACCCCAAAACCCTCTGATATGGTCTGCCTTGTCTTCCCTCTGGCTGTGGGGTTAGTATATATGAGCTTCGTCCAAGCCACAAACCTCTGCCCAAGTCCCATATGGGTCATGACTTTGTAGAGGTATGCCTATTCAAGGCTATCAAATGATTTTTCAGTATCTGCCAATAGTACAGCAGCACTGGCCCGGTCATAGGAGGCATCTGCTACTATGATCATAAGACGTCTGATATTAACTGCCGTGCTGCGTTTGGGAATGAACCCAGATTGATCAGGGTGAATTAGCTTGGGCATAAAGGGGAGAAGTTGGGAGGCTAGAATGCCTCTACGTCTGATTCCTTTTTCCCAGGTCTGAGCAACGGTATAATTACTGCTTCTCTACTAGTCGGTGGCAAGTGACCTAGTGCATATGCCTCGTTGAACATTGTCACAAGTCTTAGGGCCAACTCTGTTGAGTAGGTGCTGTAAAATTAGCTCGGTAGGCCATCCGATCCTGGAACTTTACCTCGGGCCATTCTTTTAATGGCCCCTAGTACTTCGGGAACTGTTATGTCCTCCCCCAGAGTTACTGCCTGATCCCGGCTCAAATGCAGGGTTGTGATGTCTTGTAGAAAGCTAAGTCACTGATTGGGGTCAGCTAAGGGTCTACTACTATACAAGGTGCGATAAAAGGCAGTGAAGTAGGCATTAATTTTGTCTTGCGTTTCCAACAGGGACCCAGTGTCCGAGTTTATTTGTACTTCTGAAGAGCCCCTCCTCGCTGGGTTCACGAGCCAAGCCAACAGCCTCCCTGCCTGGTCCCCTTCGTTATGATGTCATTCAATGTAAGCCTTATAGTCAAGCGAGCATAGCCATCCCGTGTTTATCGCTACTCGCGCCCTGACCTCCTGCAGTCGGGGTTCAAGGTCTGGGTTGGCTGGTCTATCTAATTCTAAAGAGCGCAGTTGAACTCCCGCATCTTTGATGCCCTTTAGCAAGGTGGAGCGAAACCCAACTCTCTTTGAAATACAATACCCGCTAGTCATCACCTTGAATATTTCCCACTCTGTTTGAGAATTTGAGGTGTGCCCTCATTCTCAGCAAATAACACACTATCTGCTGTCATGTCTTTTCCAGAAAGGGAGGATCCTCCAGCATCTCTGGGTTCAGCCGCCAGCTCGAGATCGGCGCAAGCGGCTTTCCCCAGGACAAGCTAAGCAATTATGGTCAGACAGTGTGCGAGCAAGGTACTCAGCCCCTGTTACCTTGATGTGGATGTCTGGGGAGCAAAGAAAGAAATCTAGGCTGGATGTGCAGCTCATGGATGGTTGAGAAAAAGAAGTAGTCTCTTTCTAGGGGGTGAAGCCCCCAGTGTTCCTGACACTCTAGGAACGCCTTTGTTACCCTGCGTGCAGGTGAGTCTAGGAAGGGAGGGTGAGAGCGATCCTTCTCGGGGTCAAGGACGCAATTAAAATCGCCCTTCAAAATTACCCTGCTCATTAATACGTGTGGCAAGCGGGCTGTCAAGTGTTCAAAGAAGAGTGTTTGGTGAATATTGGGGCTATAAATGTTAATCAGGGAGACGTCCTGCCCATCTAGTCGGCCCATCACTGCGACATACCTCCGCTCAGGGTCCTCCTCCGCGCGCACCAGGGAAAAAGGTAGGCTCGCCCTCACCCAAATCAGAACATCCCGCGCATAAGCCGGGAACGTAGTGTAATATAGCTGTCCTCGCCATCGTTTCTGTAAGGTCTTACCCTCTTTGGCAGTCATGTGCGTTTCCTGCAGGAAGGCAGTGTCCACTCCCCCTTTCTGCAGGTATGTCAAGACCTTATATCGCTTAGGTAGTGTATGTATGCCCCTGACATTCCATGAGATTATCGTATAGGTGTTTTTATACGCCATGGGGGACGAGTCATTTGAATTGGGAGGTGGACATTGTCCTCCGAAGGCCGCAGTAGCTTACACAAAGCTCCGCCCGGCGACCCAACATACTTAGTCGATCGATTGACCGGCCCTCCTCCCCCCAGCGGTAAATCCCAACTAACCCTAATAGAATCTAAGCAGGTGACTCCCACTTCCCAGGACCGGAAGAAACAGTCCCCCCTTCCAAACAGCAAAAGAAACAACAGTTCAATCACAGTATACAACTTTATAGGGTGTTTCCAGGCAGCAGTCGACCTCCAGGAAAACAAGCACCTACCCAGCTTCAAACATTTCTTACTCAAATCTTCTTGTAGCCCCATATCACGGGGATACATATGAGACAGTAAAAAAAGACATGCTTGGCCCCGCACAGGAGCGCCCATTGATTGTACGACTCCCCAGCCGGCCACATAGGACTGTACTTAAAGACAGTATATTTCAGGTCAGATCAGATCATCAGCTGAGCGGGGAGTCCCCACCGGTAAGCCCTTGTTAAGAGGGGAGCAAAATGCTCGAGTCAGTGTCAGAGTCAGAGCTTATTTTGCCGTTGGGTGGTGGCTGTGTACAAACCCCAAGGCGCCTTCCCGCTTATGGAGGCCACTTCTTCAACCGCCCTCAGTTTTCCTTGCTGGACTTCTTCTGCTGTGGGATAGCCACACATCGTCTGCCTCCCCCGGGATCACGCACGGCCCCTCCTCTTCCCAGCCCGCTGGTCCCCTACAGGGCCCGGTCCAGGCTGGCATTCCGCCCATGACCAAGCCTCCTGGGGAGTGAGGAAGAACTGAACACCTATCAATCAATCAATCAATCAATCAATTTGTTGTGGTGTGGTGCGGTGAATGCGAGGGACTGTTGCGAGGGTGAGGTCGGCGAAGCGGAGCTGGCGTGTCGGGATGTGGAAGTTAAGTCGATCGTTGAGGTAGGCCGGTCCGGTGTCGTGGAGGGCTTTGTGAGCGTGGATTAGGATTTTGAAGACAATCCTTTTGTTGGCGGGTAGCCAGTGTAGGGTTCTGAGGTGGGCGGAGATGTGTTAGTGGCAAGGGAGGTTGAGGATGTGGCGTGCTGAGGCGTTCTGGATGCGCTGGAATTTTCTCTGGAGCTTGGCCATAGTTCCCGTGTAGAGGGCGCTGCCGTAGTCGAGTCTGCTGCTGAAGAGGGCGTGGGTGACCGTTCTTCTGGTTTCTGGGGGAATCCACCTGAAGGTCTTGTGGACCATATGAAGGGTGTTGAAGCATGAGGACGAGATGGCGTTGACTTGCTGGGTCATGGATAGAGAAGAGTCTAGTATGAAGCCGAGATTGTGTGCGTGGGTCGTGGGGGCGGCCCCAGGGTGGCCGGCCACCAGGAGTCTTCCCATGCTGACTTGTTGGGTCCGAAGATGATCTTGTTTTTTTCTGAGTTCAGCTGGCTCGCTGTCATCCAGTTAGCGATGGCGAGAAGTCTGGTGTGGAGGTTGTTCTTGGCGGTTGCGGGGTTCCTCATGAGGGAAAGGATGAGCTGGGTGTCGGCAGCTTAGGAAATGATGTTGAGGCCGTGAAGTCGGACGATGCTGGCGAGTGGAGCCATGTTGATATTGAATAGGGTGGGGCTGAGTGAGGATCCCTGGGGGACTCCGCATATGGTCCTGGTGGCCTTTGACCGGAACGGGGGGGAGGCAAACTCTTTGTGTTCTTTCAGAGAGGAAAGAGGTGAGCCAGTCCAGGGCTTTGTGGCGAATTCCGGCGTCGAAGAGGCATGTGTGAAGTGTTTGATGGCATACGGTGTTGAAGGCTGCAAAAATGTCGAGAAGGATGAGGGCAACGGTTTCACCTTTGTCAAGCCAGGTCCTGATGTCGTCGGTGCAGGCGGTCTCGGTGCTGTGGTTTTTGCGGAATCTAGACTGGGAGACGTTGAGTATGCTGTTGTCCTCCAGGAAGCGGGAAAGTTGGTTGTTGACTATCTTCTCTATGACCTTCGCGGGGAAGGGGATTAGGGAGATAGGTCGGTCGTTTTTTAGGTCTTCGGGGTCGGCTTTGGGGTGATCACTCGGAGCCAGGCTGAGTACTGCATAGAATAGTCCGCCACTAAGTCACACAGCTTTTTTTTCACCGTGCTGAAGGCTGTCCGTTGTCTCTGCACTGCCTTTGAAAAGTCAGGGAATATTAACACTTTATGGTTTTCAATCGCCAAGTTGTCGTTTTGGGGAGCTCATCGTAGTATGAGGTCACGATCTCGAAAGTGTAGCAGTTTTGCCACGACTGTGCATGGCGGTGCCCCCGGAGGGGGAGCTTTAGCCACCAACTGATGTGCTCTTTCAAAGGCGAAGAACTGGGAGAGCCCTTCTGGGACTAGTTCTTGAACGATCCATTTCCCCAGATAGCCCACAAAGTCAGTTTTCTCAATCTTCTCTGGCAGTCCCACTATTCGGATGTTATTGCGGTGGGCTCTATTTTCGCATCTTCTGCTCTAGCTTCTAGTGCCTTCAACCGCTGCCCCACATCAGTTAGCCTTTTATTGGCCTCAGCTACCACCGGAGTTGTCTTCGACAATTCCCTTTCTGTCACTGTCACACATTCCACCAGGCGTCTATGATCATCTCGGAGAAGTCCCACATCTGTGCTCAGAGCGACTGTCTTCTGCTCTAGAGCTTCCCACGATGCTACTATTGCTTGTATCACATCTTGAAGCGTGGGAGTGGGGAGCATGTTTTCCGAGTGCGGGTGGGCCCCCTGTGCCTCCATATCTGTCCTTTGGTAGCCGCTCATCCGGTGCTCCGCCGGCACGTCCCGCTTTTTATTGGCCTTCCCCATGGTTATGGAGCTCAGCAATGCCCGGCAAGCGCAAAATGGGATATGCAACTGTTTTTAGTAGGCAGCTTCTACTGAGGACCCCAAGTAGCCTGCAGCCACTGCGTGGTCACTACTCTTCACTTGCTGGGTGCGTTTTACCCCCTGTTGAAATGAGTCGCACAGGCGTTTCAGTTCTTGCCTCGTTTATCAAGCTGTGTATCTGCGCGCGCCGGGCGGCTATTTAAAGCAGTTCCCTGCTTGCCGGAGCAATGGAGGCTCCTGCAGGATGTGGGGAGCTAACTGGGACCATGAGGGCCTTCAGGCTCGCCCGTGGTCCTCAGTGGGCAGCAGGTATCTTGCTTGTATGGCACTTTGAAGTTATTCCATGAAGAGACCATTGCAATAACAATAGTCTCTCCATAGAATTACTTAAAAATGGCACACAAGCAAAATGTTTTGTTGGAAATGTTATAGTTATGTTTTGCGGCACAGCAGAAGTGAGTCTCTTGTGGCCTAGTCGTAAGGCTGTTAGACTGTTACCCTAGAGGTTGAAGGTTCAAGTCCATGTATCTCATGCAGTGTGTCTGCTTATTTACTAATGTTTTGACATTTAAACATTCCAGGTGATGAAACATTTATGTCTTTTTGCCACCAAAATAGCAATGTCTTACCTGTGGCCTAAGGTCCCAAACTCTCCCCCTGAAGGTTGAGGGTTCCAGTCTAGGCGTGTCAGCAGTCACATTCCTATTTTAATTACTTTTCAAACACAAATATTTAAGATGTATACTGAAATGTAATCACACTCTTTTTACTTGACAAATATATTTTTCTTTTCAGTTGTTCTAAAATACATAATTATATAATTCATCAAAGTGTAGAAAAACTCTCTGGGACATTACAGGGAGTTGATCACAAAGGCCTGCCCCCGGGGGTGCGAAATGGAATAGTCACATCCTATACTGGGGCAGATACATTGATGATTGCTTTATGATCTGGACAGGGACAGTTTTGGAATTAAATCAGTTTTGTGATTATTTAAATTCGAATCAGGCTAATATTAGATTTCCATGTGAACACAGTAGTACGCGTATTACATTTTTGGATGCAGAACTTTACATAGATGATCAGAAAATTCATAGTGTTTATATCGTAAGAGTACAGCATGCAATTCTTTCTTGTGTGCGGGAAGTGCACACCCCAAGCATCAAATAAATTCAATCCCTTATGGCGAACTAATACGTGCAAGATGTAACTGTAGTAAGGATGAGGATTTTCAGCGATGTACGGAAGACATGAGTAGATGCTTTGTACAACGCGGTTATGAGATATCGGTTATCAATAATGCTTGTAAGAAGGTTATGCAAGTGGACAGGAAGGATACTCTTAGATATATTCCGAAAACTAAAAACTATATGATAAGATGTGTGGTAGATTATACTCAGGCATCTAGGGCCATATGTACGAACACTTTTTCCCATAGACACAGAATGGGTAAAAACCTTTCCTACATCTGGCCCCTAGTGATTTACTTAAATGCATGTACAAACACTGGCATATAAATTATGTGCGGACAAAAATTTAAGCAAATACATTTCTGATCGTCCGTGTTTTACTTATCGTAGGGATAGGAGATTGAAAAATATACTATGTTGTAGCTACTCAAAGATTGTATATCTCAGCGACTGGTTAACAATGAGGAACAAAGGCTTCTTTAAATGTGGGCACTGCAGTATGTGTAGGTGGGCAAGAAATGGAATTTGCTCATTCACAAACAGTATTGGGGAAGGAATTTCAGATTCAATCAAATATTAATTGCAATAATAAATATGTGGTCTATGCGATTGTTTGTAATTGTGATTGAATGTATGTTGGGAGTACAATTAGAGCTTTGAAATTCAGGATTAGTGAACACTATAGGGCAGTTAGACAAGATGATATCAGGTATCCTATCACTTTAAACTTGAAACAATGTCCAGCGCAAGGCCATATTATTTTGTCCTGGAGCACATACCTTCGGACCCTCGTGGGGGTAATAGGGAATTGCGTCTTAGAAAACGAGAATGATTTTGATATTGAGACTCAGAACGGTTGAGGAGAGCTGAAATACTAACCAGGAATTGGAGTTCTTTTTGGGAGACTGATACGTATTTTATATTGTTTTGATGTTTGATTCTGATACATTTTGATCAGGGGCTGAATGTATTTGTGCTATATGAACTTTAATTGCTTTTGTCATGTTACTAGAACTTACTACATTGTCAATATAGTGGTTGAATATATTATGTATTCATGAGAGATTGTTACACGTGCTGTTTCTATGGAGAATGGTTACCTACTTCTTATATGAATTGTGTGGTCTGCAATTGAAATTTAGGTTTGTTCCCCCGTTATTTCATGGTTGTGGCTTGTATTTCTTGTTTAGGCTAATGATTTTCTGAGGGAGATAGTTTGTTCCACGGATGTTTGTTTGTTTTTTCTTACATTGTATCCTATGGGTTCTGAGAAAATGTACTTATCAGGTATTGATAATTTTTGTCAATTCATTATAATTTGCTCGTTTTGGTACAAATTTGATTACTTTGTTTTTAGAAAATATCAATTTTTTTTAGACGGCGAATCGGGAACTACAATAATGGCGGACATCTTTTGTTTGACTAGTCCGCTTTCTAGCTTGTTGCCTCCTTGCGTTTAAGTGGATGCATGTGGGGTAGGTGCGTTTTGATGGATATCGTAGCGTACACGCTGTTATTTTGACGGATACGGTCTACTGGTATTGTTTTGGAGGTAAGTGAGCCACTGTATTCTGTTCCGATCTTCACCTATCATGCAAGTGTTTGTTCTTAATGGAGTTGATTAGACTTGTTAAAAATTGTTTGTTATTTACATATATTGGCCTTATATGATTCAGACATGAGTTTCAGTACCATTATTGTCAAATCAAATCAAATCAAATCATTAACATTTATAAAGCGCGCTACTCACCCGTGCGGGTCTCAAGGCGCTAGGGGGGAAAGAGGGGGTTATCGCTGCTCGAACAGCCAAGTCTTTAGGAGTCTCCGGAAAGCGGAGTGGTCCTGGGTGGTCCTGAGGCTGGTGGGGAGGGAGTTCCAGGTCTTGGCCGCCAGGAAGGAGAAAGATCTCCCACCCGCCGTGGAGCGGCGGGTGCGAGGGACGGCAGCAAGTGCGAGGCCAGCGGAGCGGAGGGGGCGGGTGGGGACGTAGAAGCTGAGGCGTCTGTTGAGGTATTCCGGTCCCTTGTTGTGGAGGGCTTTGTGTGCATGGTTGAGAAGACGGAAGGTGATCCTTTTGCTGACTGGGAGCCAATGCAGGTGTCTCAGGTGTGCGGAGATGTGGCTGTTGCGGGGTACGTCGAGGATGAGGCGGGCCGAGGCGTTTTGGATGCGTTGCAGGTGGTTTTGGAGTTTGGCGGTGGTCCCGGCGTAGAGGGTGTTGCCGTAGTCCAGGCGACTCGTGACAAGGGCGTGGGTCACGGTTTTTCTGGTGTCGGCGGGGATCCAGCGGAAGATCTTGCGGAGCATGCGGAGAGTGAGGAAGCAGGCGGAGGACACGGCGTTGACTTGCTTGGTCATGGTGAGAAGAGGGTCCAAGATGAAGCCGAGGTTGCGGGCGTGGTCTGCGGGGGTCGGTGCGGTGCCGAGGGCCGTGGGCCACCAGGAGTCGTCCCAGGCGGACGGGGTGTTGCCGAGGATGAGGACTTCCGTTTTTTCAGAGTTCAGCTTTAGGCGGCTGAGCCTCATCCAATCTGCGACGTCCTTCATACCCTCTTGTAGGTTGGTCTTGGCGCTGGCGGGGTCCTTGGTGAGGGAGAGTACAAGTTGGGTGTCGTCGGCGTAGGAGGTGATGATGATGTCGTGCTTGCGTACGATGTCGGCGAGGGGGCTCATGTAGACATTGAAGAGTGTCGGGCTGAGCGATGAGCCTTGAGGTACGCCGCAGATGATCTTGGTGGGTTCTGAGCGAAACGGAGGGAGGTAAACTCTTTGGGAGCGGTTAGCGAGGAAGGAGGCGATCCAGTCCAGGGCCTGGCCTTGGATCCCGGTGGAGCGTAGGCGGGTGATTAGGGTGCGGTGACAGACGGTGTCAAAGGCAGCCGAGAGGTAGAGGAGAATGAGGGCGACTGTTTCACCGTTGTCCATCAGGGTTCTGATGTCGTCTGTGACTGAGATGAGGGCGGTTTCCGTGCTGTGGTTGGTTCGGAATCCGGTTTGTGAAGGGTCGAGCAGGTTGTTGTCTTCCAGGAAGGTGGTCAGCTGTTTGTTGACGGTCTTTTCTATTACCTTGGCTGGGAAAGGTAGAAGAGAGATGGGGCGGAAGTTTTTCAGGTCGCTTGGGTCAGCCGTAGGTTTCTTTAGTAGGGCGTTGACTTCAGCGTGCTTCCAGCATTCGGGGAAGGTAGCAGAAGAAAAAGAAGAGTTGATGACGGTCTGGAGGTGCGGGGCGATGATGTCGTCGGCTTTGTTAAAGATGAAGTGCGGGCAGGGGTCCGAAGGGGCACCGGAGTGGATAGAGTTCATGATGGATTTGGTTTCTTCCGTGTTGATGTGGGTCCAGTTGTTGAGGGTGATGTCCGGGGAAGCGGGTTCAGTGGTGTATGGTTGGGTCTGGTGTCCGAAGCTGTCGTGGAGGTCGCTGATCTTGCGATGGAAGAAAGTGGTGAGGGATTCGCACAAATCCTGTGAGGGCGTGACGGCGTTGGCGCTGGCGCTGGGGTTGGAGAACTCTTTGACGATGCTGAAGAGTTCTCTGCTGTTGTGGCTGTTTTTGTCTAGTCTGTCGGTGAAAAAGTTCCTTTTGGCAGTGCGGATCAGGTGGTGGTGTTCGCGTGTAGCGTTCTTGAGGGCGGTCATGTTGTCAGCGGTGTGGTCCTTGCGCCAGGCCTTCTCAAGGGCACGACAAGTTTTCTTTGATTCTTTGAGGGTGTCAGAGAACCAGAGAGGTTTTTTGGTGTTGGTCTGTCGATGTGTGCGTTTGAGGGGAGCAAGGTTGTCAGCGCAGTTGGAGATCCAGTTTGTGAGGTTGAGAGCTGCGTCGTTGGGGTCGGTGGTGAGGGTGGGTTGGTTGGCGGCGAGAGCGGAGAAGAGTTGCTCTTCAGGGATCTTGTTCCACTGTCGATGAGGGATGGGTTGAGTGCGGAGGTGGGAGGTCTCGCGTCGGAATGTGAAGTGGACGCAGCTGTGGTCGGTCCAGTGTAGGGCAGAGGTGTGGCTGAAGAAGACGTGTTTGCTGGCGGAGAAGATAGGGTCGAGCGTGTGTCCGGCGATGTGGGTGGCGGTGTTCACCAGTTGTTTGAGGCCGAGGTTGGCGAGGTTGTCGAGCAGGGTGGTGGTGTTGGGGTCGTTGTTTTGTTCCAGATGGAAGTTGAGGTCGCCTAGGAGGATGTAGTCCGGTGAGGCGAGGGCGTGCGGGGAGATGAAGTCGGCGATGGCGTCGCTGAAAGAGGCGCGAGGTCCGGGAGGACGGTAGACGAGGGATCCTCTGAGGGTGGTCCTTGGGTCGGTGCGAATCTGAAAATGCAGGTGTTCAGCGGCGAGGGGGGGGTCTTCGGTGGAGGTGGTGACGCTGATGGAGTCTTTGAAGATGATGGCGACACCTCCTCCTACTTGGTTGGTGCGGTCTTTTCTGGAGATCTTGTAGCCTTCGGGGATGGCGGTAGCGATGTCTGGAGCAGAGGAGGCGTTCATCCATGTCTCCGTGATGAAGGCGACGTCCGGGGCTGTGGAGTCCAGGAGGTCCCAAAGTTCAACGGCGTGCTTGTGGACGGAACGAGCGTTGATCAGGATGCACTTGAGGTGGTTGATGGCGCGTGGGCTTGTGGTCGTGGTAGTTGCGTGGTGGAAGATGCGTTTGCAGGAGTTGCAGGCGAAGGGTCCATGGGTGCGTTTGGGGTGAGCTAGGAAGCAGGTTTTGGAGCGCCCTGGGTTGAGGGCGTGGAGGGTGGTGGGGTCGTAGCGGATCAGCGGGGCTTGGGGGAGCTGGGGACCAGGGGTCGTGGCGCTGGGCGCGGACCAGGCGCGGACGGGCGCCCACGGGCTTGCCTCTGGCGCGCCTCCGGCGCGCCAGCGGCGTGCCCGCTGCGCGCGCCCGCTGCGCGGTCGCGCAGCGGCCGCCATAAGAGGTAGGAGGGGGGGGAGGGGTCAGCTGGGGGCGAATGGGAGCTGGGGGGCGGGGGCGTGCAGGAGGTCGCGGCGGGAAAGCGCGAGGGAGGGGGGGGACAGGTAGAGTGAGAGGAGCTGGGGGAGGGGGTTTAGGGTGGAGGAGGGTGAGTGTTAGGAGGTTTGGAGATTAGGGAGAGAGATAGGAGTAGGGTTGTGAAGATAGGGGAGGGGGGGTTGTAGAGGTGGGTGAGGGAGAGAGGTAGAGTGAGAGGATAGGGAGATAGGTAGTAGAGGGGGTGGCGGGAGGGGGGGAGAGATAGAGAAATAGATAGAGAAAATAGATAGAGAAGTTGATAGATAGGGAAATAGATAGATAGACAGATAGGTAGGTAGGAGGAGGTGGAGAGTGGGGGAGTTAGATAGTGAGATAGGGAGCTAGAGAGATAGGAAGATAGGAGGAGTGAGGGAGGTAGATAGCGAACGGGTTAGCTAGGGGTGAGAGAGGGGGAGGCGAGTGAGGGAGGGGGATGAGGAAGGAGCAGGAGGGCAGGCTCGGGGGAAGAAGACGGAGGAGGTAGAAGAGCCGAAGACAGGAGAACAGAAGACAGAAGAACAGAAGACAGAAGAACAGAAGACCGGAAGAGCAGAAAACAGAAGAACAGAAGAACATAAGAACAGAAGAACAGAGAAGAACAGAGAAGAACAGAGAAGAACAGAGAAGAAGAACACAGAAGAACCGAGAAGAAGAACACAGAAGCACCGAGAAGAACAGAGAAGAAGAACACAGAAGACCGGAAGAACACAGAAGAACAGAAGGGAAGAACAGAAGAACAGAAGAACACAGAAGAAGATTGCAGAGGGGGAGCGAGGAGGAAGAGACAGAGAGGAGGAAAAGAAGCAGGAGCAGGAGAGAAGGTGAGTGGCGCGGGGCAGGGCGAGGAGCGTACTTACAGTTAGGTGGGTCTCAGGAACACAGGAACTCGGGAACTTGGAGGAGCTGCAGCGGCAGGGGGAGCGACCTACCCTTGGGTCAAGGGTCGCTACCACTGTCGCGCAGCGGCCGCCATAAGAGGTAGGAGGGGGGGGGGGAGGGGTCAGCTGGGGGCGAATGTCTTGTTGATTTACCAGATATGTTTGCTAATATGCGCTGTAGAATGGAAATGATTATTCAATACTAATTAATTGGATGTTTTATTGAAGGTCGGGTTAATAGTTAGGAGTCTCATACACTACGTACTTTGTTTATTTTGGATATTACGTTAGTGCCAATTGGATGCGGGGTACTTTCATTGAGAGTAGGTCAACCAGCTATTTTTTGGTGTTTTAATAATTCTGTTATTACTTAATTGTAAATGTAATTCCTTTACGCTTCATTTTTCTTGACTCCAACATAGTTCATATTCATTTAAATTTTGTCCATGGACTGTAGGTATTTACTCGACTTCCATTGACTATACAAAAGACAGTTCTGCAAGAGACTGGTGAATTGATTCCTTGGGAAATTTTGTAATCAATGGGGTTTTCCGGCTTGTTTCAATCAGTGGAGGCAAGTTTACATGTTTTTTTTCACTTGTGCTTTGCTTAGCTTTAAACATGGGGGGGGTGTACAGCACTCATGACTACTTTTCTAACATTAATAAAAAATATAAATGAAACATTGAAAAGTTAAATTATTGAAGAAAAAACAGTGTGTCACTGGAGACAGAAATCAGGACCTATTCGCATTCTGCCGGGCATCTCATGACAATTACGACAAATTAAAATATATAGAACAAAGGAGATGGGAATTCACCTGAGGAAACGCTCCAATATAACCTGCTGCAGTAGTCATGAGGCCCTAGATTCCAAGCCACACGTCCACCTTTAGAATAAATAAAAGCATCCAGTGATATAGTACAGCAATTAAATCAATCCAACTTGGAAGAAGTGAGTACATGCTTAAAGATACATATGCTAGAGCTGTATTTGAGCAGTGACAAAGCAAAACCTTCCATTTTTTTCACACTGATCACTATGTGTCAAACTAACTTAGAGAACTGTTAAACGTCTACTGTGATGTAATTGCACAGCACATACCTCTCACTTTTCGGTTGAAAATATTGAAAACCCAGGTTGCCATCCTCAGCCACCTGGAACCGTCCTCCTTCCTAACATGGACTCACCAGAACTGCTTTCCTGGTTGCCTTCTTTCAGCCACTGAGTATGACTGAAGTCCGCAAATATGAATGCCTATTTTAACAGTAACTCCGTGGTCAGCATCATAAATAAGAGGGATAAGCAGCAACAGTTTGATTTTCAAGCAGTGGAATTCAAAGACAAACAGACTGCTTGTGACTAAAAGTGACCACCAGATTTTCATGCCTCTGTTATGCTGTACATTAAGGGCCTTTCTGCTAAATATCATCTTCTTTTGCTAGGGCAGCTTCACAATACCATATCTTTCATTTGATCGTGATACTCTTGTAGCTGATACAATATTATCTATTACCATGGAAGAACAACTTCTAATATATTTGATTCAATTGATTACTTTATGAATTAAGGCTTGCCTTGGAAAGCGGCAAAGTGGTTGCTATACAAAAAAAGCCATAACAAATGAGCAAAGATGGCTGCCATATTATAGGAGGCTAGGGTACCCAGGGCCAGACTGCGAACCCAAAGCAGCCCTTGCACTTTTGGTCGGGGGGGGGTTGGGGTGCAAGTGTGTAGCAATGCTGCTTTTGTGACTGGGTGTCAATATTGCAGCATCTCTGCAAAACTGGCCCCGGTGCTGCAAAACGACCCTCCACCCTTCCAGGATTCAGTAGAAACGCCCAATGCCCACTACAGCCATTCCGGACCTGAGGGTACCATTATCTTGCTGGGGAAGGCACAGAGCAAAAAGGTGTCAATGCCAAATCTAAATTGGATAGCGGTGCAGCAACAGAATAAGGACTCACCTTGTGGTAGAGGCAAAAGGAGACCGGAGAGAAAAAATTAGGGCAATTTATGGTATATACTAAACGAAGAGAGTGCACTTAAAGGGTCAGAGAGGGAGGAGAACAGGAGTGGCCAGAACAAAGATGCGTGGTATCCAACAAGTCTGTAAAAAAAAAAATAATAATAATAATCATCATTTTAAAAAAAGTTAAACTATTTTTTAAAATTCCTGATCTCATTGAAATTCCACATCTTCCTAGCTGCACCGCTTGCGTTACGGAGAGGTCAAGCATAAGAAATCAGGTTCTTTCGATGTTGTTTAACCATGATTTTCAATTCCGCAGTCACATCATTCAACAAGTTAAGGTCATTTTTTCAAAGTTTCATAGGTTACTAGACATATCATTTGAGCAAGGGTCTCTGTCACAAGATGGATTTGTAGCTGTGACTACACTAAGGGATTTTACAGAAAAGTTTAATCCTAAATGACCATAGTCATAAGCACCTTAACACCTCTGATTTTGACACTCATTTTTAATCTTTGCTGGGCCTTAGAAGGTCATGGTAGTAATATAGTACAAAGAAATATTAGGAAAACAACTGCTTGGTTGGAGGTAGCCCCTCTCTAATCCTCATTCGGGATGTTTCTAACCAATATATTGAGTTTTTTAGGGGAATCTTTGTGAAAACATACAAAGCACTGTCTGATGGCCTGTGAGATTTAGGCTGGTTCTCCGGGGCTCCAGGAAGGAACCTGGTGATGGTCTGCATGATCTGACTCCATCACGATTTAAGTGGTTGAATACTTCAATAGCAATCGGTTGTGGCAATTAGCATTGCCACTTTTTCACTGTTCACCTCTTAGATACACTTGGCAGGGCTCTGCACATCCGAAGCGTTTTAAATGAACCTTGTTGGGTTAATAATGTTTCAACCCCATAATAATCACTCAAGCCAGTAGCCTCAGTCCCAAATCTGACAAAATGATTGTACTCGCTAAACTTACTACCATCCAACAAGTGACTTTCTCTAGCGTAGAGGTGCGCCCCCAGCCACAGTCTGTACCTGAGCAACTTCACCTTGTAAAGCCGCAGTGAGGGTTCACATGCACTCTGAAAGCCCTTTATAGCAGACACTGTGCTTGCAATGACACTACCTCAACCACTACTTCGTGTGGCTATTACTCCGGACATCATATCTCCTGAGCTGGCTTTGAATACAAGGGGTCAGGATTAGCATCATGGGTTTTGAGCTACAGCACATCAATCAGAAAGAATCATTGTAGAATAGCATCCGTGTGGAGCATGTGCACTGTACCTTTTAACATGCATCTGGGTTTAAAAAAATGGAACAAACAGCTGCAAAGTGGTCTTGCAACTAGGTACTTCGTATTTTTTAATATAATGATTTTCCCCCATTGCCTCCTAAAGAGCTTTGCATTTAGAACAGAATAACATTTGAATACAACATTGCCCCAGGGAGATGTGTACATTTGCACAAGCTCTCACCTGCTTCTTGTGTATAGAATACATTCTATTTAAGATCAGTTACTTCTGAAAATCCAAAAGATTGTATTAGAGAAACTGTCTCCCGTTTAGCCTCCTGAAATTATGATTTAATTTATATGGAAGCCGACTATGGCAGTGGTTCTTAACCTGTGATCCGAGGACTACTGGTGGGCCACAAGGGCTACTCCTGGTGTCTGGAACAGATTTACAGAATTAAATTATATTACAATTAATAAATACATTATGAAAGTATATACCAATAAAAAAGCAAAGTTAAAAAACGTGAAAACGTTTTCTATATTTGATTGTGAATTAGACAAACTATTTCAATATTTGAGCATACTTTTTGGGTATACTTGTTCTAGCATTATTGTGTATTGTTTTGAGATTTAGATCTTAAAAATTGCTAAGCCGGGGCCTCCGGCTTCCAATAATGAGTTAGTGGAAGTTTAGGCATCTTTCCGAGAAAAAAACATACTGGCCATATGTTGTTGTTTTAAGAGTCTGTAAAGGCCCAGAAGCCATACAAAATGGGACTAAAAACAAAATTGTATGTATTCAATTGTAACATGATTTTTCTGTCTAATTCACCTTAATTATTAGTTATGGATCATTAACGCAGCTCTAGAACAAATTTAACAGTGCTTTCTATTTGTATTTACTGTTTGAAATATATATACAGATAAGAAATAAAAATACCCTCTTTGGATGATTTTACTTATTTTTGTACCGGCCTGAGGCATTAAAATACCAGTTGCGCCAGTAGAAAACCTGCCAGGTGGCAACTGTGCTCAGTGGGGTTCTCCAGATTCCAGAGGTGATTCAGTGGCGGTCTACAGATGTGAAGAGGTTAAGAACCGCTGGACTGTGATGCAGGATGTACCCCATGAAATCCCTTGGAAGCTGACAGCCATTTAACAGGCCTGCCTTCCCACGAAGAACAGTCCCTTGTGCTGTGGTCTGCACTGCAGGCTGTTCTGTGATCCATTATTCTGCCGGTTTGCCTAAGCGGGTGTCATAAATACCTGCCTAAATCAAAGAGCTAGAGCTCTGCAGGCCTAGATGGGCAACATATGCTGTTAGATTTACGCTGTGAGCATACATGAGGATAACCGCAGGGCTGTGCGCACATTTTCCTTCAAGCCCTAGCATGATTATTCAGAATTGTTAAAGCCTGGAAGTAACCTACCTGTCACAGGCATCAATCTTAAGATCTGTTATATAAACCAATGGGAATCAATAGGTAAGTGAATGTAGGGAATCACCGAAAGGTTATCTGTGAGCACATACAGGGAGTGCAGAATTATTAGGCAAGTTGTATTTTTGAGGATTAATTTTATTATTGAACAACAACCATGTTCTCAGTGAACCCAAAAAACTCATTAATATCAAAGCTGAATATTTTTGGAAGTAGTTTTTAGTTTGTTTTTAGTTTTAGCTATGTTAGGGGGATATCTGTGTGTGCAGGTGACTATCACTGTGCATAATTATTAGGCAACTTAACAAAAAAATATATATACCCATTTCAATTATTTATTATTACCAGTGAAACCAATATAACATCTCAACATTCACAAATATACATTTCTGACATTCAAAAACAAAACAAAAACAAATCAGTGACCAATATAGCCACCTTTCTTTGCAAGGACACTCAAAAGCCTGCCATCCATGGATTCTGTCAGTGTTTTGATCTGTTCACCATCAACATTGCGTGCAGCAGCAACCACAGCCTCCCAGACACTGTTCAGAGAGGTGTACTGTTTTCCCTCCTTGTAAATCTCACATTTGATGATGGACCACAGGTCCTCAATGGGGTTCAGATCAGGTGAACAAGGAGGCCATGTCATTAGATTTCCTTCTTTTATACCCTTTGTTGCCAGCCACGCTGTGGAGTACTTGGACGCGTGCGATGGAGCATTGTCCTGCATGAAAATCATGTTTTTCTTGAAGGATGCAGACTTCTTCCTGTACCACTGCTTGAAGAAGGTGTCTTCCAGGAACTGGCAGTAGGACTGGGAGTTGAGCTTGACTCCATCCTCAACCCGAAAAGGCCCCACAAGCTCATCTTTGATGATACCAGCCCAAACCAGTACTCCACCTCCACCTTGCTGGCGTCTGAGTCGGACTGGAGCTCTCTGCCCTTTACCAATCCAGCCACGGGCCCATCCATCTGGCCCATCAAGACTCACTCTCATTTCATCAGTCCATAAAACCTTAGAAAAATCAGTCTTGAGATATTTCTTGGCCCAGTCTTGACGTTTCAGCTTGTGTGTCTTGTTCAGTGGTGGTCGTCTTTCAGCCTTTCTTACCTTGCCCATGTCTTTGAGTATTGCACACCTTGTGCTTTTGGGCACTCCAGTGATGTTGCAGCTCTGAAATATGGCCAAACTGGTGGCAAGTGACATCGTGGCAGCTGCACGCTTGACTTTTCTCAGTTCATGGGCAGTTATTTTGCGCCTTGGTTTTTCCACACGCTTCTTGCGACCCTGTTGACTATTTTGAATGAAACGCTTGATTGTTCGATGATCACGCTTCAGAAGCTTTGCAATTTTAAGAGTGCTGCATCCCTCTGCAAGATATCTCACTATTTTTGACTTTTCTGAGCCTCTCAAGTCCTTCTTTTGACCCATTTTGCCAAAGGAAAGGAAGTTGCCTAATAATTATGCACACCTGATATAGGGTGTTGATGTCATTAGACCACACACCTTCTCATTACAGAGATGCACATCCCCTAATATGCTTAATTGGTAGTAGGCTTTCGAGCCTATACAGCTTGGAGTAAGACAACATGCATAAAGAGGATGATGTGGTCAAAATACTCATTTGCCTAATAATTCTGCACTCCCTGTAAATGTAACTTGCATGCTCAAAAAACGGATTTTTCGTCATTGATGGAATTAATTGATTGACAGAATCAGGACCAGTTATGCATTTGGGACTTTTCCACCAATCAGGTTAGCAGAACGGCACACAGTCCGCTTTGGTAAATGTGCCGCTTGGAGCAGAACAGGTGTGAGTACATAAGATTGAAAAAGGAAGACGTAGTATCTTTTACATTTGTGGATATTATCAAACTTTTGTAGATATTCTCCCAGGAATTCAAACCTGTAGAAAGCGGGCATAAGCGACTTTTCAGGATTTAAAATGAAAGGTATAGCCCTTATCCTTTACTCCCTCCGCCACCCTCATATTTCATATGGGTGTGGGTGCACCCAGAAAAATGTATTCCTCATGAATAAAGTAAATAAAGGAAATAAAGTGCTTTGCACTGTTTCACCATACATACTCCAAGATATTGTCTGCCACATGAACAATCTGCTGGAGTAGGAAGTGTGGATAAGTATTCCTGGAAACGAACGATCAGCTTTGTTTCATGGATATTCTTATGGGTGACTAGCAAGCCACCCAAAAACCATAAATCTACACAAATCATTAGTGTAAGCCTACGATGAGTAGATTTATACACTTCGGCCTGTTGGCTTTCATGTTCTTCTCAAAGGTAATCTATGCTGCTAATTGCGGGAACTTATTTACCAGGTGTAACCGCAATAATTTCAAGGTAACACGGCTTGGAACCCAATGAGAGACATGGCACTGAGGACACAGACCTCCACATATAAGTCACACATATGTATCTGAAGACACCAGAAGTGTTTTGCGAAACTCCTCAATTCTTGGAAAGGTGTCCCCTTATCCAACTGATGTTAATTGATCGTTTACCAGTTACAAAGGATCTATCTAAATCGCTATTATCAATTCTAAGTTTTTGTACACAATGAGGAAGGCAGAGGAGGTAGAATTGGAAATAGTCACAATACCAGAGAATGTATACGCGCTCTTGCTGCCCATCTCACATTAAGGGGATTTCGAATAACTGGAGGCAAGATCTTGTTACCGGTCGGAGCTGACTCAACATTTACCACTAAGGTATTGTACTCATGTACTCGAACAGAAAATGCAGACGTCGCAGGACTATTCACAAGGTATGCAATAACAGAGCATGTTACGATCCCTACAGGTCCAAGTTACGATCCCTACATACGCCATTTCATATGGCAAAAGAAAATATATATATATGTATATATATATATAAATTTGCATATGAGAAAACCTACAAGGCATGTACAAATATGCTTGTTATGTTTTTCTTCATTGGAAAAATTCTCCCCTCCTACTGAGAAACTCTGTTACCTCTGCCTCCACATGTTTTTTGGACTGGGTGGTCAATATCTAACTTGGACAATATTTCACTCTTTCCCTTGTCAGAGATATATTTCCAGTCTTTTCCAGGGTGGAGAAAAGTTGGTGGATGTCATAAACATGAATATTTATGGGGGAGTACATTTTTAATGTTTTCCAAGGTGGATGTTTCTGGAAAGTTTTTGGAAATGCATCTGTTATCGGGGTATTCCTTCCCTGGAATAACCACTTCCCCTGCTTCCAGCTCCTGTGCATAAATGTGGTCACATAAAAAAATCTTAATGTAGGCAACACAATGTTTGCACATGTAAACCACACTTTCATACATACATATCTTTGAAGATACAGAACATTTTGAATCTGACCAGAACTTGCAGAGTTGCTCTAGTTGCAAAATATAAACCATGCATTGATCTAGTACTTAGTACATGCTCCCAGTTATGACAAACAAGGGAACTAAGGCACAGTAAGATAAAGTGATTTAGCCAAGAATTACACAATATGCTTAAGTGGAGAACGTCAGACTGCGAGTGGTCTTGTTGATCCTCAGTTGTCAATCCGGGCACTGGACTGCAAATATTTTTGGGTTTATTCACAGTTACATTATGTGAAATCGAGTGAATACATTTGCCAAAGAATTTCAATAGATTTTTCCTTAGGAACTGAAATAAATAAGAGAAAATAGTACAGGTACAACCATGGCATACAAACTCCTGAGCCGGCTTTTAAAGTGGCGCTTAGTGTGATGGGTCTATAAATCTAATTCTTTAGCTTCCAGAATATGCATGACATGTAACTTGTGTAGAGAATCTACAGTCATTATTTGTAATATTAAAATCAACTGAAATAAGAACTCACCAGAGAACCCAGCTCAGCTTGCTTCATGCTATTTCAAGCATGAATAACATGGGCTAGACCCCTGTAATATTGACCGCCCCCATTTCCAGCTGTATCACCTTCACAGGGTTTTCCTAAGTGACTATCCACACTCTCACCTCATTCAACGTTGTGCAGAGACAAATACTCTGTACTATAGGCTAATATAGCTGGCAGCTTAGCAGTGTAGCTCCCAAATGCATCAACTCTCGTGAGTAATGAAGCTAAATAAGCCCAGGCTAATCTGCAACGTTTTACTGCATTGCGTTAGAACATAGTAAGATTTGCTTCTGATGGAAACTTTTAACTTCAGATTTCTCACCTTAGAATGCTGCCCCGGTGCCATACTGGATACTGAGGATTCTCTAGAGTGTCAGTACGTGGCATTGTGCAGGTCTGAGCTGGCTCAATACCACTCAGCAGAGCAGCATATTAGCACCACTCCTCAGCACTGATGCCAGTTCCATTCTTTCTATGTTTTTCAATGTGCATCCAGAGCTCCACACTAGACTAGTTTTTGTGACAACCCCTAAACTTTTTTTACATTGTGCTACGGATCAATGTCCCCACTTTAAAAAACAAGATTCAAGCCATGCCATGACTGCAGCAAGCAGATGTCAGTGACAGACCAGCTCGAGGTGTGCCTTTGGGCCTAGGCTCCAAAGACAACTCAGAATTGTGATATAAATGTGTTTTAGGGCCCCCAAAGGTCATTCGAGTCTTGGAGGTGATGTTATATGTTGCAAAAAACACAAGATGTAGTTGCAAATATCTGCAGATCCCTCTTTAAGTTGCAATCCCTGTCTTGGCCCTGGTTACGGACCATTCCTGCTACCACTCCACTTCTAAGCACAACCATGAGAAAGCTAAGCAGGACTCAACGCCATCACATCTCTCTGACTCCAGAGAGAGAGAGCACATGGGCATGAGGATGTCAGTTGCATTCCATCGAGGTCTCCAGCTGTAGAGCTGAATCCTAAGTTAGTGCCAATGCCCCTCAAGTTTGCCTGGTCATCTCGGACCCCGTACCGAGTACAGTACAATAAAGTTGCTGCAAATTACTAGTGTGATTTCAGCTCCCTCTGACGTATCTTAAGGCCTCACTGAACCTAAAGGGGCAGCAAACCATCTGTCCCTGAGTGCCTGTTACCAGGTTTGTACCATCTCTGGTACAGACGTCCACTCCTGCCCTGAGATCCACTTCGGATCATGCCACCCCAGCATCAATGCTGCCGCTAAGCACCCTGGGATGGTCCAGTGCCAACAACCATGTGTGATCCCAAACCAGCATCAGCTTGAGCTCAACCGATGGTGTCATGAAATTCCAGAAACACAGCCCGTCATGCACACATAGTTTAACCATGTGTCTTTACCACAGCCAGCTATCAGAAGAAACTCAATTACCTTTTTGGCTCGGACTCTCATTCTGTGCCATAGCTTAGCACACCCCACAAATTTGATGGTGGTAATAGAGAAGAGGATTGCTGATTTGTACTTTTATTCGGTTTCTTCAGAGACAGACCTTATGTTAATCCTCTTGCAGCGTTATACTTTGATTATTTTGTTTAACTAATTCCTAATTAACTAATTACTAATGATCATATGTTTGAATAACGCAAGTGATTTTAACCTGGAAACTTGTTTGCCTAGGTTAGTTTATTAGCCTTGGACCAAGCCTTACAAAGACTCAATAAGTCTTTTAAAGGCTCAGAAAGCCCTGATCTTGTGCATCAACCCTCTTAATTAGTTAATTAGAGTGTAAACATATACACAACATTTCTCTTTGCCCCTCTCCTTCCAAACACATACGCAAACCTGCACTACACTACCATGTTTTAACAGTTCTTGCTGATTGATGTTTGGAGTGGGGGCTGTCCTTGGGCTTGCCTTTGCTTCACCAAGTGTCTCCCCCTTAACTTCAATCTATGTGATGTACATCATTATTTCACCAAGATATCAGCACTAATTCCACCATTATTGTGAACATTTTCTTTACGACTGGCCGAGGTGGATGTCCTGTGTTTACATTTAGTTAGCTATGTCTGAACTGTTCGAGGGCTTCTGTGTTATACTGATTTATTTTATAACTGCTGTTAGGCCTCGAAGGCGCTATACACATTACTTAATGTAGCATTTGCTAGGGTGTGAGCAACGTTTGGAAAATACAGTAACTCATTTCACACACATTCTAACTCCTTTTTGAAACAGGATGGGGAGTGTTCTGCAGCTATAAATACCATTTGTAAAGGTAGAACAAGCTTCTCCTGTGTCTGTTAAACACTGCTGTGCAGCCTTTGGTAACGTAAACAAACGGTAAGTACCCGCCAACAAGCAGCATAAAGTTCTTGTGCCGCTGTAGGTTAGACTGCCAGAATTTCATTCCTCCACATGCCTAATTATGTTTTGGCGAACTGTGTGGAAATATGTGTCTAAGAAGCTGCTCAGAACAGAAGAGTGTGTGTCTGTTCAAACGGGGGAAACCTGGTTAATACGTTCTATTGTGTTAAGCTGACGTGATGTGTTGCTGTCGCGTTCCGCCTCGCATATGCCCTTTTCATTAAGACTGTGTAGGATTATTTTGTGCAGATGGCATTTTATTCTCAAGGTAATACTTTCCGCCGCCTGTTTTTTTTCTAATTGGATTTAAAACTGCGGGTTCAAAGATTGCCATTTGGCATCTTTGAATGCTATTAACATTTTGAATTAGGTATAGCAATTCTCCAAGTCTGTCAGCAGAGGGCAGTCCAAGACAAGGTTGTGTAAGGCTTCCCAATTTTCGAACTCCACTGCCTGTTTGTGTTTTTAATACGTTTAGGGTTGTTGAACTTGAAATCTGAGAGCATGTGAGATTTGTATGTTGTTCTTAAGAAGTGCCTTAACCACAAAAATTAAAACTTCCAAGAAAAAATATGTTTTGGGTAATTGCGCATTATGTTTGATACTATATTTTGTAGAACTAGAATTTTCCTGTTTTAAAGGAAGGAATAGATTTAACTCTATAAACGCTAGACGTCGTCACAATGTCTTTGAAGCAGACCGTCCCTTCCCGACATAGATGTGCTTAACTGCCCAGCCTCCACTGCTCCCATTGACTCCCAGCACTGTAATATGCCACCCGGCCGCTACTATACATTGTATCCTGCATCCTTTCCAAGGGCTGGGCACGGCCCCTCGGTTTAATTAAAGGGTGCTTCAACCGCTTGGAGTTGAACTAAGTAGATTCTTTTGAATGCAAGTTCTCGAAAGAGAGACTTCAAGTCGACCCTCAAAAGATGTAAACAATTCAGTCTGCAGCTGTCCCCTGAAATCAATTGGAAGTTGGCAGTTTTTCGGTATCGTCAACTACTGCGGCCAGTTCATATTGAATCTGGCCACTCTGTCTGACCTTCTCCGAACACTGACCTGAAAGGATGTTCCGTGGGAATGGAACAGCAAAGAAGTGCAGGCATTCCACAAAATGGAGAAAGCTCTTCTCCATGATGCCACCATTGTGTACTTCAGTCCAATGCGGCCAATGGAACTGATTGTTGATGCTAGTCCGGTGGGGCTGGGACCATTGCTGCTACAAAAGGAGAGAGGAGAATGGGTCCCCATAGCATATGCTAGCAGAGCCCTCACAGCAGTGGAGACCAGATATGCTCAAATGGAAAGAAAGGCATTGGCCAGTCGTTGGGCATGCAAACATTTCCAGTTCTACCTTTGTGGTCAGAAGTTTCAAGTGGTTACAGATCACAAACCACTGGTTCCTCTCTTTGAGGGTACCGCCCGAAATGGTCCCCTGAGGATTGAGAGGTGGGCAACAGGGCTCTAGCTGTACTTCTTCAAAGACATATAGCAGTTTGGGGTAAATAATCCCGTCGATTATTTATCACAACCTCCTCTGGCATTTGATATCAGCATCCAGAGAGATGATGACCAAGGAGCTGAGGGGTTTGTACAGATGATCACAGATGTCGTGCTCTCAGGCACTGTCTTTAGCTGAGATTACGGAGGCAACCAAGGCTGATGCAGGTATTGAGAAGGCTATGGAAGCGCTTAGGGGCCACCAATGAAAGAACGTTCGTGATGGCATTCGTGGGCTGACAGAAGAGGACCGAGATACAAGGACCAAACTGTGGAGATGTTGTGATGAGTTGAGTGAAAGTGAGGAGGGACTCCTCCTCAGAGGCCATCAAATAGTTATCTCTCGTGGGCTGTGGGCCCAAACTGTTGAACTGGCCCATCAAGGGCATCACCAAAACTAAAGCCTGCATAAGAAGCAAAGTGTGTGGTTTCCCAGCCTGGACCAGCTGGTAGAGGAAAGAGTGAAGAACTGTTGCTCCTGAATTCTCACAAGCAGGGAGCCGCCTGTGATCACAGAAGCCGGCAGCACTGTGCCTGGTCAGCCGGAGTTTCCCAGATCACCACATCATGCTGGTAATTATGGACAGTCACTCCAAGTTTCTGGTGATCAAACTTGTTAGATCCACCTCATTTGAGTGTGTGAGGCCAGTGCTAGACTGGACTTTTTCTTTGTTGGGATTGCTGGACGAAGTCAAAACAGACAATGATATCCCCCATTTCAGGGCCAAGAATTTAAAGGCTATTTTCACAGCTCAATGTGAGACACTGGAGAATCACCCCTCAATGGTCCCAGGCAAATGGGGAAGTAGAAAGGTTTATGAGGACTCTCAACAAAGCTCTAAGGATCGTGTGGAAAAAGGAGAAGATCTTGAAGGATGTCTGCAACAATTCTTGTGGGCCAAACGTCACTCAGCACGATAGGTTGTGCACTGAGTGACCTTCTGCTCAAGTGATCTGATCGAGACATGCTGCCTGGAGGCCCATTGTTGAAACCAGCTAGGTTTGATGTGACAACTATGTATGAAAAGAGAAGAGTCAACAATGAAAGGGAAAGCAGAAACAGGAAAGCAGTATAGCCTTGTATTCAAGTCCGAGTCATCAGACAAGATCGGCACCCAGGGTGGAAGTATCCCACATCTTTCGAGGGAGAGACATGGGAAGTTGCCAGTTCGGGGAACCATGTTAAATGCCAGGAGAGGGAGCATGGACGTTTCTAGAAATGTACTGTGGTTTAAGAAAATCATCGAATAGAGCTCTGACGTCAGGGCGCTAGGTGGAATGGAGGACCTGGAAGATGTGGATATCGTGAGAGCTCCTGTGAACAGGGAGGAAGATACCTCAACTGAAAGAGTTAGGATGGACTCCAGCACCACACCCCTGTCTCCAGGGCCAGGTAATGACCAAGCGACTTTAACCTCGAAAGACAACCCTCATGGTTATCCATATAAGCTAAGAGACAATCCTTGGCCCTATCAGAGACTGAGAGACTGTCTGCTGAAAAGTGAGCTCATGCATATTTTGCTTACTGCATTGTTTATTTAATTTTTTTTATTAAAGGTTATAAGGGATGTAGTGAGCCATCAGCCACTATAATACAGTGTATCCTGCATACATCCCAAGGGCCGGGCGTGGCCTGAGCGTTTAAATAAAGGGTTCTTCAACCACCCGGGGTTGAGCACATCACCACCCAGCTAAGTGAATCCAGTGTGTTTGTCACATCTGTTAGTAGGCTTGGTCGAGGGCCTTTACCATGGTGATTACCAGCCACTCAATACACACCACCTTGCATAAGCTAGGAGCCTGTTGGTCAATACCTAAATTCTGGCCAAAGCCTTTGGCATTCCTATGACCTGCAGTTACTGACTACTCAATCTGACTCATGCCTTTAGCTGGTGAGTCCACTGAGAGGCCAGCTTTTGAGAACAGAGACTTCCTTGGCTATGTTTGGAATGCGGCTTACTGTTGATAGGTCCCCTGTTTAAATTTCAGTGATATCTCAAAATTGTTATTCAAATGTTTTTAGACGACGTACTAGCAGTACTATAACTCTAAGATTCTGAGTCTGCGTTCGTTGGGATCAAGATGCCATATATAGTTCCTCATAATTAACGATAACCCAGAGTACATTATTTATTAGTTGCAATAAATACCATCAATTGCAAGGTTTTGCGGAATAACATGCAGATTTTGGTGGTTACCACACTATAATCTGCATCGTACGGTAAATACTGTACACTTTTCCCCAATTAAATTCTGACAGGTTTTACCTGTTGAAAGTTATCGAAGGGTGAAGTATTTAACTTACCCATTGATTACTGGGGGCGTTAAGTAAAACCAAACTCGTAATTTCAACCCTTGCTCAAACAGGAGTTTCCTCAGAAGTCAGAAAACACCGATTACAGAGTCCCTTTTGCGAATCGGACATGAAATCTGTTGTTCTGAATATTGCAGAAATGCAGATCAGTCACCCTAAATCTTAGGTTGCCAGGCCCTAGTACCAAAGTTAAGGCAGTAAGATTACCTTAACTGTAAGTAGTCAGCTCTGTTGGCAAAGTATAGTAGGTGATTCTGGATGACTAGGAATTATTAGTAACCATGGGAGGCAGCCAAAAAGAGGCACTTGCAAAGCCAATAAGTATGGGTTTCACATCGAAGTAAGACACGTGGGTGTGCTATATGTAAAGTAGCCTCTCATGCAGTTCAGTGCAAGCACTCATGTGGAAGCTCATGGATACATCCAAATAGCCAGTAGCATTAGGTGAGGGAGGAAGGACTCCACTGGGCTGAGCCGAGGACCTGATTGTCACATCTTAAGGCAATGATTGAAAGAGGCTGATGAAAGATGTTAATTTAAGGGGGCAAACCCAATGCCCACTCCATGTATGTTGTAAGCAGTAGGACTGTTTGGCAACTATGCTAATAAAATGCAGACATTAAATTGATACTTGTTCATCAGCAAAATGTTACAATCGAACCAACCCACTTTTCTCATTTAGAAAAACCCTAGGAGTAGATATGTGAATTATTTTTTTCGCCTCAATTACTATTTCACTTCTCATTTGAGCTTCTGTGAAACGTGAAGCAAATACTGTGCAAAGAATAAAAACACAATATAAAGAAAAAAGAAGTCTAATGCAAAAAATTGAACAGTCTCAAAAAAGTGGTGCACATGTATAAAATACCAGGCAAACATTTACGAGCCTGAAGTTGTATGACAATAGTCACTCAAATAATTTCGAGACAGAATTTTGAAAGAAACATCAACACTACCTTAAGACCTAGGCACTTGTATCAATTTCCTGTAACAACTCTAAAGCTCACATTAATGCGTCTGCAGTACCAAATCATTCCTGCTGCATGTAAGTCCTCATGTGTACTCAAATTGTATAAACTCCTTACTAATCACTTCTGCCACTTGCAAAACCATATGTATTACTCTTTCCCAGACCCTATCCTGAATCGCACTGCTGATGGCAAGTCATGACCCAAGTCAGATTTCTAAGCCCCCATAACAAGGGACTTGCAACTCGGGTCAGGTTTCAGAGTCATCATCTTGAATCCTGCTTTCTAGTAGGGAGCTGCGACTCAGGTCAGATTTCAGACTCATCATCTTGAATCCCGCCTTCTGGTCTCAGGCCGAACTGCTCACCACCATCTTTACTAATACCTGCTGCTGATGAGTCTCGGATCAGGTCAGATCGAAGACTTACGCTCTTGAATCCATCTTCAGCTAGGAATTAGTGACTCAGTCCAGATGGCTGATTCCCCATTGTGATTCTCGCCTGCTGCTGATCAGTGGCCTCTCAGGGTTGATCCAACCCCCCCTCCTTATACCTCACGGTTTGCTAACGAGTTGCAGCTCTGGTAATATTGCTGACTCACTATCTTGAACTCTGACATCTCCTGGCGAGTAAAGATTCAATTGAAATTGTTGATTCTGCATTGGGAATCTGGCCTGTTGCTGACAAGTTTTAATTGAGGTCATATGTTAAACTCCCTATCTCGAATCCTGCCTGCTACTGATGAATTGCATTCTGAGCCCCATTTTACTTTGGTATTGTGCATGTGAGCTCAGGTTGCTTAGTTAGTTTTGGACTATTAGAACTCCATGTCCTGCTCTACACGTCCCTTACATGTGAGCTATAATTTCAGAGTTCTCACTCTGTAGTACATCATCTACTGCCAATTAACCAATGGAATGAAGTGTTTGTGTCCCTATGTCGTCTCCACATGAATTTCTTATTTCCTTAAAACACATAGGGCCTCATGCTGACTTTGGCGGGCGGCGGAGGCCGCCCGCCAAAGTACCGCCGTCAGAATACCGCTGCGCGGTCAAAAGACCGCCGCAGTAATTCTGAGTTTCCCGCTGGGCTGGCGGGCGACCGCCAGAAGGCCGCCCGCCAGCCCAGCGGGAAACCCCCTTCCACGAGGATGCCGGCTCCGAATGGAGCCGGCGGAGTGGAAAGGGTGCGACGGGTGCAGTTGCACCCGTCGCGATTTTCAGTGTCTGCTATGCAGACACTGAAAATCTTGGTGGGGCCCTGTTAGGGGGCCCCTGCAGTGCCCATGCCATTGGCATGGGCACTGCAGGGGCCCCCAGGGGCCCCACGACACCCATTACCGCCAACCAGGTTCTGGCGGTCAAAACCGCCAGAACCAGGCTGGCGGTAAGGGGGTCGGAATCCCCATGGCGGCGCTGCCTGCAGCGCCGCCATGGAGGATTCCTCAGGCCAGGGGAAAACCGGCGGGAAACCGACGGTTTCCCTTTTCTGACCGCGGCTTTACCGCCGCGGTCAGAATAGGCCTGGATGCACCGCCAGCCTGTTGGCGGTGCATCCGCGGTCCCCGGCCCTGGCGTCGCAATGACCCCCATAGTCTTAATTACATGTCAATGGGAAGTGTTATTCGAGTCCCCTGACTGCAAAGTGTGAAACCCTCCTTCCTCTGTCACGTCTTCTGGGAGCCCAGATTGCTAAGCCTACATTCTTAATCGGGCATACAGGTCAGTTTATTTTGGAGGTTCAGATTTCAGAGACACCGTTTTCATTCATGTTCTCTTCTATCATGTCAATTGTGTGTTCGCACATCAAATTTTCTTTCTAAATCCGACTTGCTGCTGGTGGATCACCCATGCTTCTTGCTACTGCATGAACATTTTGAATTGCTATTGCTCCTGCCAGTTCCCTTTTCTGTACTCTCTTGACATGCTCTTCGTTCACTTCTAATCTTGAATTAATGTGTCTCTGTAAGAAATTGGATTATGGGGGGTGGGTGACTACTCACAACTCTTGTCCGGGTGAAACCTTAAAGTCACTAAATTAACATGAGTTCAACCCCCTGTTAGCACTGGTACAGAGCAGACAGGCTTAACTTAGGGTAATGTATAAAGTATTTATGCTGTACCAAAACAATAATAAAGGCAAAATGCGGAACAACAAAAATCACAAACCCAATTAGAAGAAGAAAAACAGAGTAAAATGTAATAACCAAGATGATACCAGAATAAAAAACATCCAATAAGGGGAATCGAAAACATTATATTTTTTCATGTTTTAACCTGGAATAGTGCCATTAAGCATAAAGTGCCACTGACAGTAAGAGTTCGGAGTAGACTGGAACCTACGTGCAATTTGATGCTTCCTGAAATGGATCGCAGGTCAGATACATCAACCAGGTTTGTCCTAGTCAAAAGTTTTACCTTCTGACTTTAGTCCTTTAAGTCCCGGTCCACCACAGGACTATACTTCTAAAACCTCTTGGGACCCCACAGAAGAAACCTGGAGACTCATAGGCTGTCAGGGAAACGCCAAACAGCAAGGTCCAGCCCAGGTCCAGGTGCCAATGGTCAGCTGGGTAGTTACAGGAAAAAGCCTTTTGTAACTTGTTTGTCCCTGTAGATGAGTTCAACCTTATAACCCTTGGAGTCCACCTCTTTATGGAGGGTAGAAATGGGAGAGCAAGTCCAGTCCTTTGGGCTCAGAGAGCAGTTCTGTCCTCTTCTGATATTTCACAGGAGTCTTCTGAAGTGGATGCCTTGAGATGCGGCATTTATGACTGGCACAAGTTAGTGTGTGAGAATGGCTCCTTGACACAAACTAATCAATCGGGTTGATGTTCCATATGCCAACCTTACTAACTTTGGCTTTTTCAAGCTGGCGGAAGTCTTTGACCACACTAAACTTGGGTTCTGAGGACTGGAGTTATGTTTGAGGAGTGGACTATGGTAATCCTAGTGTCCTCCCAAATCTAACACTAAAATCCAGTTTGGAACAGTCAATGTGCCCCCAATAAACAGTGGACACTCAAGAATTGTTTTGCCATCCTGCTCCTCTTCCTTTTAAGTGTACCCCCGGTGTTATATGTAAAACCCTAGCAACAGATCTCTGGTGGGACAAAGCAGGTCCTTCAGCAACCAGACAGTGGATACACAATAATTATTTTGGCATCCTGCATTGCTTCCTTTTAAGTGTGCCAAAAAGAGTTATATGTAAAGGCAACAGACCTGTCAAGTAGGATTTGACAATCCAGCAGGATAGGGGTTGACACTGTAATGTTAAAAATGATGCTTCCAGACCCACCCTTCATATTATGTTGCATACAGAGGAGTCACCTCTGCCCATTCAGGTCAGTTGACTGCTTCTGGGAAGCACTTTACATCTTTTTCACAACCATTAGAATTCTAATTACTGTCTGGGAGAGGTGAGAGAGAAATATGAATTTAGCCTGCAGGAACTTCAGGCAGAGAAAAGGTAGCTTCCTAATAGGTAATTTTTCTTAATATTTATTAAACATCCAACTTGTCATTGAATTGGAATTTTGATAACTATTAGAAATAGTTGTTTACTTATTTTTCTATCTAGTCCCATTCCCGGGAGACAGTATTAGGATTTTTAATGTGTACTCTGGTTTTCTCCATAGGACAGCTAGGCCTGCCACAGTAAAAATCGTTTCTGGGGTTGAGCAAAAGGAAATCATACAGGGTGATCACACAGAAAAGGTGGATTTCCTACACTCTTCATTCTTTATAGTACGCTCTGTGAACTTAATGTGTTTAGTGTCTGTTTGTTTGGCCCACTTCTGAACCAGTGTTTATGTTATCAAGTCCTCATACTGCGCCCGACTGTCACTATTTCCGTGTCACTGTCCCTTGTTGTTCTCGTGTCAGTGGACATCGTTCTCTGTGGGTTTTCTTATATGAGTGCCTCTCTCGGACCTTGAGAACCCTCATGTTAGTGCCTCTTGCTCTTCTCATGTCCGTGCCCACTCTTGTTCTCATTCCAGTCTCCTTTTGCTAGTTGCTGTCTTCTCCGTGTCCTCCTTACTCTGGCTGCTGTGATCACGATGACACTCACAGGCCCCACCTCATTGTCCATTACTATTCTCCTCTCAGTGGCTGTCTCCTTGTACATGTCCAGCACCTTAAAATGACAGTGTTCCTTGAGACTCTCCCTGTACCCACCCACTTGTCCGAAGTTATTGCTATTGCGCTGTCCATCACTGTTTTCATGTCGCTGCTCATCGTTGTTGGTGTTTCATTATCTATCGCTGTCCTTGTCGCGGTCCCTGTCACTGTCAGTGGGTGCTCTCATGTTAGTGCTCACTATAGTCCAACATTAACTCTTTACAAAACCTTACTTCTTCCCCTTTTCAATTGCATTCCTGTCATTCAATCCCTACACTAAACAGGCATGAAATCAAGAGCACAAACCTAACACAACTAATGCACAAGAACAAATTTTTTTACTTATTAATAATATTGGGGTACGGAGTCGCATGACACTCTCCAAAAGAGTATTTCAATGCCTCATCAGGGGTCGTGAGCGCTATATAAATACATTTACAATTACATTTAACATCCAATACTCTTGTCTTATTGTCTCCTTATTACATGTTGATCTGTAGCTTTACCAAACTCTCATTCCGAAAGCAATAGTTTGCTTTTTCCTCCATTTGTTCTCCATTTATTGCACTATCCTCTCTCTGCTGCACACAGGCAGTATAAGAATAGAAGAGCAAAAATCTTCTATATACACAAGGCGGGTTCCTTCAGAAGATGTATACATATTCCTTTATCAGAAAACATCTCCATATTCCAGGCTAGACCGTGGCTTGATGGCCTCATAAAGCTGACAAGAAATGGAATAGATAATGTTTAGTGTTTTGTGAGTGTTATCTACATGCATCAGGGACAGCCAGCGTGCGAGTGCAGCGACATGACAGCTCATGTATAGAGAGAGCAAGTAGAACAGCGAGAAAGATAAGACTTCAGTAAGATGTTTATGTGACTGAAAGCACTGCGTTGACATAATGCATTTCTCAAAGGAACTAGCAAAGCTTAAAATAGAGGAAGTTTCTAAAAAAAATAATTCTTCAGGCCATTGAATGTGAAACAAACCTGTAAAGCCTGTAGTTAGTTGGCTCGAACTAGAACCCTGCTACGCCCTGGAGACGTGCATGGAGTACTAAATTCTTATTTCTTGGGGACTCCGTGGACAAGACCACCCCTTTGGTCACACGTTCTCCCAGTGGAGCCGTAGCAAGCTACGGTAAACCTTTAGTCCAGCCTGTATTTGTGCAGCGTGTATGTGGGCTCATTAAACTTCCTATAAATCCGTTTTTTCATGAACCATGAAATAAACTTTTAGGAAGCATTAAACACATTTATTTATTTCTTCTTGCAATGCTTTATGGCTTGTTAGAAAGCTGGGCTAACTTTGTCACAAAGCGGGAGCTGCCTAATCTCCCGCAGTTAATACAAAGTTGGATGGGTCCTTACCGCAGCTGCTTTCACAATACTGTTTTCCTTAAAAAAAAATATAAAAAAAAAATGATTACTTTTTTTCTTTAAAAAAAAACATGAGTAGGGCGTTTACGTGCTGAAAGGGAAAACATACCATGGGTTGTCAGCACAGTTCATACTCAAGGAAACGGAACAAGAATTGGTTGTCTTAAAAACACTTTTTTGTGCTTCGTGGGCATGATTCATGAAACATTTTGCGCATTGTGAATCAATTCTTGTTACCTGAAGGTTAGAATGGCCAAAACCTGGTTCAAGTAAGGATTTTTTTTTTTTTTAAATGTACATGCATGTATTTCAGATACAAAATTGCAAACTCTGCCAGGTGTGCGGGTTTTCCTGCGTCCTAAATTGTGTGAAAAAAGGTCAGAGAAAAGGTGTTGCCTGAGAAGGAATAAAGAAGTGGTCCCTTCTATGAGAACTTTTTAGGCATTTGCAAACATTACCAGTGATTTTTGCCACCCTAAACATACAAACAAGATCAGTTAAAAAAATAATATGTAAGTGTATCTAGAAGGTAGGAAAGTGAATTGAATACCCACATCTTTTTTGTCTAGTCTACAAGCGGCTTTGTCTGTATATTTTCGAAAGTCCTATTGTGTTAAATACCAATGCTTAGAGTGGCTTTTGGCTCAACCCTCTGCTTATGCTTAGTTGAATTTCTTGTATATTTCATTTGTTTGCTTACTAATTCAATGGTTTCCGTCCCATTCTTGTGTTTGTCCCTCAGCTGCTTTATAGTGCTTTTGAATGGACGAGTTTTATCCTTGCACTCCTTACTTTTTAGGTAACTCCGTATTTCTAGTTCTTTCAGCATGTGTTTTCTTGTTCTGTCCCCTGTGTGCTGCTTCACCCTCTGTCTTCCTCCCACAGTTTGTCTATTACTATCCTCGCCCCTCTCCTGCCCCTACTTCCTCACTTTCTCTCCCAGAACTTGAAGGCAATGACTTGCTCCCTTTTCCATGCTACTCTGTTGATCTTTCACCTCTCTTGTCCATTTTTTATTTGCATTTTCAGAGAGCCTTGGAACTTGTAGTTTCTACCAGGCTACTCCTTTATTTACTATGCCCTTTCAGACACTGTTTCTAAGTTTAATATACTGCTTCAAGAAGGGCATCTGTTGTCTTAGAGAACACTGAATTAAAAGTTTTAAAAAATAAAGTTCACTGCAGCATCATGCTGCATGTGTGTGGAAGCGTGGTGACGCTTGCGCTTGTGTATTACAGTCTGGAGCTTGTCTGTTTGGATTTTTTGGTTTGTTTTTGCTACTGCTGTTAAGCATCGGAAGCAACCTTTTTAGTGTGATCTCTCTGTGGGCTTTTAACCACACCCATCAGTTTGGTTGGTTCGTGGGCTTACCTTTTAAAATTTGCTTGATTTAATTTGTGAAAGGCGTGCCTTTTCCGGAGTTTAGCTTGCCTCAAGCGCACCGGCCCACTGCTGAAAACATACGAGGCTCGATGTTTTCCTTATGGTTTCTAGATTACTTTTTCTCTTTATTTTGTAGGCAGCGTGATCTCACTGAGCAGTAGTTGAGCGCTTTGCATGACATCGACCTTGTTACATGGATATTTGCACTTTTGCCAGTTACATCGGTTACATGGATGTTTGCACTTTTGACGTTACATGGATAATTGAACTTTGCCTGTTACATGGGTAATTGCACTTTTGTAGATACATTTCACTGCGAGTGAACTTCTGTTTCCTTTTGTGTGTCTGCTTTGCACTCAATGGCAGCCATGGGCTCGCTTATGTGAAACTGTTTTACTTTTCATTTTCAGTTTATGTGGCAAGAAAAGTCCTGTTAGGACTTTACAACGCTAATAGCTTTAACTCAAGCAAATGCGAGACCCATTGCATTGTAAATGCTGGTTTCCTTTTGTCAGCAACAAGCAATGTCAAACTCAAAGGCAGGTAATGAGTCCAAAGATGAGAGCTATTGGCTTTGGCAGTGCTTATTTTCAGAGGATGCAGGGGAAGGGATTTCTCAATATTGCAAAATGTTAGCAAGGTAGCGAGAAAAAAATGAAAGAAAATGTGCACAAATTCACATTTCCTCTAACGCTGAGCAAACAGCTACTGGGTGGACTAATATATCCACTGCAGGAGTCTGTGTTGGTCCTCATAGTCACAAGTTTGAATTCAACTTGGTCCATGCACACTTTCACCCTTCTGAGGTTGATAAACAAGTAAAATTGATTTGGATAACACTAAACATCTGTTCTTGAGCACTAGCATACCCTAGGAATCAATGTCTGTGCCCTCTACAAATACACACTATTTTATTGTGCCTGCCTGAAAATCTCCATTTTCCTTAAATCTTCAAGTGGTCTCTTGCATAACTTTGTGAATTGAAAACAAAAGTAAATCCATGATGTATATATTTACTCTTTTTGTCATTTGGTCTGTACGTTGCTGATTAATAAAACCTTTTCTGACTTTCACTTAGAAAAACATGTTCATCTCCCTCAGTGGATGGTGTTATGGGCAGGTATTTAAGCAGTATAAATAATGCACGTTTATTGCTTAATATTTCGATTGATTGTTGGATTTTGATAGAGTAAATCAGTAGAAAATCAATTTCTGGGCATCGTGGTAGAACTCAGTTATACCATTGCTGTCATAAAGAGAGCATAAAAGCCTCATCCGCACAATGTTGCATCATCAGACACCAACATGGGTTGTGTCAAGTACAAAAAAAATCACTTGGATCTGACAGAGCAAAGAACAACTGATTCCCAGCCACCCAGCCGAGAGAAAACATGGAAAGTCCTTCAGCATATCCAGACATACATGCAAAATAACCGCAAAGCCCCCCCACCCCCCTGATAAAATCACTTTACCTTCACACTAACACAAACGGTTTGTGAATAAGACAGGGAACAAGCGCTTTACGAAACCACAGACAACCAAACGCCCGAAAAACAACAGACGCAATGAGACCGTGATTCATGCAGTTCAATTGATGGCGTTCCCTGATCAATACGAAGGGCGCCCAGATAGACAATGCCATGGCAATGGTGAGTAGCGCTATGCAGACGTGAATAATACAACTTAATGTAATAGAAACTTGAGTATTAATGCAGGTAGAAAGCTTTAAAGTTTTATTTTGAGAAGTGGAAGCTTTACATTATTCTGGGTATTTTTGTAGTTCGAATGAAGCACAGTCAGAAATGCCATTGCTTTGAATTGACTCCTGTACATCTCAGGTGTTGAAACAGATAATTTCAATAATAATAATATAGACTAACGAAACTGAGTGCTGTAGTTAGGGTTTGATTTAAAGTTCAGTGGTAATTTAAAAAAAAAGCTCAATTTTCTGGAGGACACTATACATATGGAGTGGAATATCCCAGCTTAAGTTACTCCCCATTATCAGGCCTTACGCATGTACATTTCACACCACCGATTATACCCAGTTTTGTGTGTATTGTTTTGCATAAGTGGTGGGTGTCTTCCATTTCCATTTGGCTGTCTTCAAAGATGGCCTCTTATATAGCTTTCCACTGATAATGGGAATTCCTCTCCCCGTGACGTCTTTTTTTTAAAGTGTAATCAATATATATAGAAACAACCAGCTCGCACCCCCAGTACTATTTGGCAGAGTAAACAGAGAAGACGGGCTGCCGGCAGCAGATCAACAGTGCGCCAGCTGAAAGCATGGAAACAATTTCCTCCCTAATTTGGGCTGCTTGGAATGCACCCCCAAAATTCCAAACGGAAGTAGTAAAACTTAAAATCGCTTTATGAGTACCCTGCCCAGCTGCACCTGGCCGGCCTAATTGCATTCACCGAAGCCATTACTCAAAATCCTGAAGCCGAGCCACCAATAGCACTTATTAATGTGTAATAGGAATTCACTTGTAAACCAGAATTATTGGAACGGCGCGATATCATAAAGCCCGAAGTGCTGACATTTCAGATTGTTTTATATTGGTATGTTTGGGCGTAATTTAGGAGCTGGATATCCTTCGGCCATCAATCATTACTGGGGGCAAGCTAAACGTCCTGCATGCACGCAGAAGCGATATCTGAAATGCACGCGGGTAATCATGCTGCTGCACTGACCGTCCTGCACGGGGACCGCAAAACCCATGCCTAATAATTCTACATAAACAAGACTGGAGGATAACTGTGGACATGCTGAAGGAAAAGGAAACGGAATGCCAAAGTGCCGCTGCCCTGTCAAGGCCCTGCCTGTAAAAGCGACTGCGAAGCCCCGCCTTTGGATGTGCGGCGCACGAGTCAGGATGCATTAATTTTGCAGGGCCTCAAACGTGGAACATGTCAATACGATTAACGGTTACTGCCCTTTGACGAGATCATAAATTCCACGTGCTCTGATTTATTCATTCCTCGACATCATGAATTCCTCAAGAATTGAATTCTTTAGAGGCGGAGAAGTTTCTGGGTGGCACCGGCACGCATTGTGATGTTTGCCGGAAGGTTAATGACGTTACTTGTCCATGTATTGTTTATACACAAAGGAGTTATTTTTATTGTTTTGCCTAAAGCAGGCATTTTTATTGCTTTGTCAGTGCTTGCATTCTTGAAGCAAACATATTGGCTTTGCCAGTGCTTGTTCGCTCTATGAAATAAGACAAAAGCAGCTAACAGTTTTTCCATCTCTTTACTTGATGGTTTCAGTCTCCATCGTTCATACCTGGGAGAGTCAAACAAAATGTATATTTTCAGAATAGTTGCCTGCGCACCCTAGGGTTGTTTTGTAAATACATGTTTAAGTCTGACCTAGAGACAGCTTAATATGTATTGCAAACTCATGTTTTCCCAAAAAATCATAATAATATTACATGGTTATCTACATAAATGCAGAGACTAATGCTCAGCCCTCTACATCCAGTGGTCTGTTCAGTGTCATTCATATTTTGTTTCCACCCAACCTCAGGTTAAAGCATGAGGCAGTTGGTCAAGGTACTTAATTCATTGGCTGACTTACACTGTGAGTGAATACATGTTGCACAACTGTCTGAAAAGGAGTACGCGTCAAAGCTGAGGCTGAAGTGCCAGGATTGGTGGACCACTCCTTTATTTGAATATTTTAAAACTTTTTGTATCTTGTGTATGTATGAATGTTAGTAAAAACTGAAATAAAATAATCTGCGTGCTTGCCAAGACCAGAGCAATTGGTTTTAGCAATGCTTTTTGCGTTTGGTGCTGATAATTCTTGCCCTACTCGTGTACAAGCGTAGAAGGAAGTGCACGTGAGTCTGATGACGATGCCATGAAAATATTCTGAATTGTTATATTGTGCACCAAACAATCTTTGGATGCACAGTTCTTGCAGCATTATCTGCTGCACAAATATTTGAGGCATATAAATCCTAACATATTTTGGGAATGATTTCATGTAGCACTGGCCTGGCCAGTGACCTCTAAGGCTAAGCCACTCTTCTTGTGGGTTCTTTTACAGGTTTAGTGAAGGGACTTGTCCTCCGTCCAGCACACAGTAAGCTAATTGGTTTAAGTTTCTATTTGGACTATAATTTGAGATATTTGCTAGAACGTGAGGATGCTGCTATCCCAGAATCATTTTTGAAATGTGTTTAGATGTGAAAACATGCTAGTCCCCCCCTCCTTCCTCTTTTCCTGGACTCAACTATGGAACGTCGGAAAAGAAGCACCTTTAAGATTATTAGGTATCCACAAGGAATTTACCGAATATGCAAGCCCTACTATTTTTTTCAACCGAATGTATCCTAATTTGAGCCTTTCACTTCTTATAGTTCCCTCAACACCTCTGCATGAAGTCAGACTCCGTGGGGACAAGTTGCAGCTCCAACAGGAGCCCTCGAACGAGGCCGGACTTGTTGACCCCAGCACCTGGGCAAGGAGGTGCTGTCATGAATGGGTAGTTTTTGGGGCTAGGCGAATTTCCTGCCCAGCCCTGAAAGCCATCATTCTGCGTGCACCCTTTCCTGAGTGGCCACCGGCTGCACAGCACTAGTGAACACCATTGCACCCATTTCACGGTGACAGATGCAGGCAGTCTTGTGTAACCACAGAGAAAGGTATACAGACAGCAGAGACTGACTGGAGAACGTTACTAGGCAGTCACTAGACCAGGCAGGCCACACCAGCTACAACACACCAGTCCTGTTGTATCCCTGTACTGTAGCTGGCAAGAGCATCTAGATTGCCCCTGGACCACCGTAGCTCCAAGTAGGCCCAGTGCAGTCCAACAGCTAAACTGCTTCTACAGTAGCCAGCCACTAGTTAGAATGGATGATTGCTAGCCTTTGCTCGAGTTAGGAAGGAGAGGACTAAGACAGACATGCTAAAAATGGTACTTTACATGCAGGCTGCAATTGTGAATACTGGTCAGGTGATGGTGCTTTGCAGACACAGTGGAACCTGATTGCGAGCAAGGTGATGGTGTTACACATAAGACGTGCACATCAGTTCTGTTTGGGTGACAATGCTTTAGAACAGGTCGGGGAAAACGTGAGTACAGCTGTGGTCCTGGTGTTTTAAAAGCTGTAGTTATGGCATAGTGTTTTGATGGGCTCTTTGATGGGACAAACACATTTAATTTAAGAGGCAGTACTTCACCCTTGGCAGGGATATGTGCCCAGGGGTTTCGCCTCAGGGGGTGTTACACCCCTCTAATACATTATTCTCTAGTAAACAGTTTGGTACAGGTGCTTTCTGTCAGGTATGGTGACGTGCCTGTCGGATTTCACCTAGGATTTTTACATGCACACACAGGCAAAAACACACACATACGCTCTCTGTTGCAGGCCTCTCTGTTTTGAAGTTCTTAAAACATATTGGCTCTCATTACGAGTCTGGCAGTCTTAAGACTGCGAGACTCGCGGTGACGGTATCCACCCCGGTCGTGGTGGTCCAACAGCCACATTATGACTGGAGCCGCCACGGTCCAACCACCACGGTCGTGGCGGTCCAGGTGCCACATTACGACTGGAGCCTCCACGGTCCGACCGCGGACACAGCCAGTTTGCCTCCAGTCAACAGCCTGGTGGTCTCGGCAGTTGTAATCCTCCAGGGTGGCGCTGCATGCAGGATTACGACTCCCCAATCCGGCAGCCTTTTCATAGCGAATGAGTGCGTCGGAGGTCCCCTGCACTGCCCATGCACTTGGCATGGGTAGTGCAGGGGCCCCCATGGACAGCCCCGTTGCACTTTCCACTGCCCGACCTATGGGTAGTGGAAAGCATGACGGGTGCTGCTGCACCTGCCGCACTGCCACATTGCCGCCGGCTTGATTATGAGCCGGCGTCGATGTTAAGGCCCTGTTTCCCATTGGGCTGGTGGATGAAAACGCTGTTCTGGCCACGCTGGCGGTCAGATGGCGGTATGTGTTTGGCAGACGGCTTCCACCGCCTGCCAAACTCGTAATGAGTGCCTTTGTCTTTTAAGTAACCCTAGTAATCCCCACTGCTATTCCTTCCCACTGCCCCTTAAGCCGCCACCATGCTCTGCTTCTCAAATAATGTATTTACCAAGATATACCAGTGTGATTGTTGGGAAATTTCAAGTTCAAACTCCCCCTCCCCCCAATCTTACTGACCAAGCTACGCCCCTGTATGTGCCTCCTATGCATATATTGTTTTGTGCTACACTTGTACTTGATTTGTCATTACAAATAAATATTTAATTTGGGTATTGCGGCAGACTCTGAAGTATCTGAATATTTGATTAGTTCCCTTTCAGAATTGCCTGTTAAATCTATTGTTTTACACCATCTAGACCATTTAGCTTTTTACTCAAAAGTGTTCTTGAAGAAAACCCTAAACTGCCAAATGGAGCATGCCAGGCTCTCTTTGCATAATGAAGGGCTGGTATATATTTTACTGGAAAAACTGCTACTTTTTCACAGTCCGATTCTCTCTGACACAGTTACCCCGACCCCTGGACAGCGAGGTCTGTTATCCTTTTATCAATTGAAGCCCTTTTCTCAGCACTATTTGGATGACCAAAGCAAAACAATTTTCAGGCCCTTGCAGAAACTGAGTGAAATTTTCACAGTATTGTTGTTGGTCTTGGTATCTCTTCTGGAAGGCAAGTATTGCTGTACACTCATGGCAGACTTGCTTGCACTGCTGTGCTTATTTTATCATTTTGATTTAACACTTATCCATCGACCGGAATGTAGAAAAGTGCAGCCAGCCCTCTGGAACATGCTGTTCAAGTAACATTACTGACTGGATTATGTAAACGTAGCAGTGTTAGTAAAATAAGTTATTATTGTCTTTTAAAATTCAACTGATTTTTTTTTCTTATTGAATTTAGTAGTTTTTAGGGTCGAGCCTCTGAGTGCTTGCGCTAGCGCATGCGTCTCACTTGCAAGACTCTGTTGTGTGCAGTAAAGGGCTTGGTGCCTGCCTGCGCTTACCATTTGTTGGTTTGCACGACACTCTTCTCTACAGCCTCGTAATTCATCTCTCCAAGATAAGCATAATTTCTGTTCTTCTTTTTGGAACAGGGACCAAGCACTCATTGATTCAACTTAATCAGTGTCCGTCCACTGCTTCCGACCTGATTGAGGTACTATTTTGTTTTGTTTTTACTTCTAGTGCCCTTCAAACAGAAGGCTTGTAACTGGTAAAAACGTTCCCAGCAGGACAAATACAATTGCAGAGTTTTATTTTTTATAGCTAACTTTCTTTTATTTTGCAAAGTCGTCTTTTCTCCCTTTGCACTCATGTATTCTTTTGTTTTTGCTCGTGGCAGCGCTTCTCAAAAGATGATGATTATCTTGTTCAAAAAATTGCTAAGCAGTATTGTTCTTTATTATGTGTAATTTCTGAAATTATGCTTTAACACACAAACGTGCGGGACACCCCAATCCACCCCACTCCAATCCGCCCCATTACAATCCACCCCTCCTCACCCCACGCCAGCCCCCCCACTCCAATCCAGACCACTCACCCCAATCCAGTCCACTCCAACCCACCCCACTCCAATCCTCCTAAACCACCCCAATCTAATCTGCCCCACTCCAATTTGCCCCACTCCAATCCAAAACAATCTGCACCACTCCATAACAATCTACACCTCTCCAATTCAAAACAGTCTGCCCTCTCCAGTCTGTCCTACTCCAGTCCAAAACAATATGTACCACTCCAATCTAAAACAATATGTCCCACTCCCAACTAACCTACCCCAGTCTGCCCCACTCCAATCTAGAACAGCCTGCTCCACTCCAATCCAAAACAATCTGCCCCAGTCCAAAACAGTCTGCCCCACTGCAATCTACTGCTCTCCAATCCAAAACAGTCTGTCCCACCTCAGTCCAAAACAATATGTCCCTCTCCAATCCAAAACATTCTGCCCCACTCCAATGCACCTCACTCCAATCTACCCACTTTTAATCTAAAACAGTCTGCCTCCCTCCAGTCTGCCCCTCTCCAACATGCCCCATTCTATCCAAAACAATCTCTTCCACTCCAATCTGCCCCACCCCAATTCAAAACAATACACCTCACCCCATTCCAATCCACCCCACTCTATCCCAATTCACTCCATCCCATTTCACTCCACTCCAGTCCACCCCACTCCCATTCCATCACATTCACCTGCACCAACCCAGTCCACCCCATTCCAACCCACTCTAATACATTCTCCCCCACTCCTGTCAGCCCTAATCTAGTCTGCCCGCTGCAGTCCATAACAATCTGCCCTACTCCATTCCAAAACAATCTGCCTCTCTGTAATCCATTTCAATCTGCCCCACTCAAATCTGCACCACTTCAGTCTTCCCCACTTTAATCCAAAACAACCTGCCCTACTCCAACCTGCTCCACTCCAGTCCCCCCATTCTAATCCTAAACAAACTTCCCCACTCCAATTCACCTCACCCCAATGCGATCTACCCTACTCCAATCCACCCAACTACAATCCAGTCCACCCCACACCAACCCAATCCAGCCCAGTCCAATCTGCTCCACTCCAGTCATATACAGCTCACCCTATTCCACCCTACCGACACCACTTCCAGTCCAAACCACCCCACTCCAGTCTGATCACAAGATAATGAGCCAACGCTGAGACACAAACCTAGATTCCCCCAGCTCCAAAGTTGGTAGCTTTGGCTGTTACACCACATCCTTTCACCAATCCACCCCACTCCAATCCAATCCATCCCCCTCCACTACAGTCCAACCCACTCCAGTCCACTCTGCTCTAATCCACCTTCCCCATCTCACTCGAATGCACCCACCCCAGTCCAATATATCACACTCAATGCAATCCACTCCACCCCACCCTAATCCACCCCTCTCCACCCTAAACCACCCCACTCAATCCTATCCACCCCACTCAATCCAATCCACCCTACTCCAATCCAGTTCACCCCACGCCAATCCAATTCACTTCACCTCAGTACAATCCACCCACTCCAGCCAATCCCACCTCAATCTATCCCACCCCAATCCACTCCACTCCAATCCACCCACCCCATTTTATTCCATTTCACCCCCTCCTGTCCACCCCACCTCAGTCCACTGCACTCTACTCCAGTCCACCCACCACATCCCAGTTCAGTCCACTGCACTCCAATACAATACAATCCATACAGCCTACCCCACTCCAATCCACCTTACTCCAACCCACACACCCCATTCCAATCTAATCCATCCCACTGCAGCCCCCACAGCCCAATCCAACTCACCCAACCAAACCCATTTCAGTCCACCTCACTCCAATTCAATCCACCCACTCCAATTCAATCCACCCCACTCACTCCAATCCATCACACTCTATCCTAATCCAGTCCGCCCAATCCCAGTTCAGTCCACCCCACTCCAATCCATCCAGCCCACCTACTCGAATTTACCCCACCGCACTCCAACCCACCCCACTCCAATCCACCTCACTCTAATCCAATCCAAACCATCCCAATACAAACCAATCCATCCCATTCTAATCCAATCGAATTCACCCCACTCCAAGCCAATCGAATTCACCCCACTCCAATCCAGTCAACCCCACTCCAGTCCAATCCACCCCACTACAATCCAGTGATTCCAATCCACCCCACTCAAACCCAGTGATTCCAAACCACTCCACTCCTGTCTAACTCCCCTAACTCCAGTCCAATCTACCCCCCAACTTCAATCCAATCCAATCCATCCTACCCCAATCCAATCCATCCCACCCCAATCCAATCCACCAACTCTAGTCCAATCTAATCTGCTCCAATCCAGTCACCCAAAGCCAATCCACATCACCCCAGCCCTATCACTCCAATCCAAACCACCCACCTCAATCCAATCTAATCCACCCCACTTGAATCCACTCAAATCCAATCCACCTAACCCAGTTCAATACACATCATTCCAGTCCAGTCCATCTCACCCCACTCTACCCAATCTAATCCGCCCCACTGTACTCCAATCCAATCTACCCTATTATCTCAATCCACCCCAACGCACTCCACCTTATTCCACCCCACTGTCCGAAACTTTCTGCCAGTGAACTCAGCTCCCCTCTACTCAACTCTACAACACTCCAACAAATCCTCTCTGCAACACTCTACTCCCCCTCTCTTCCATGACACTCCACACCACTAACTTTTAGCATGTTGAACAGCAGCCTCACTGCTGTACAACGTAGCAAAACACATTGCCAAAGCCAATAGCTCATGTATAGGCAAGACCTATTGGCTTTGCCAGTGCTTGTTAGGTCTTGCCTACAGAGCACATGCTCTATACTGCGAGATGAATGGTAAACAATTCAAGTGGGCTTAAAGTTCACCCACATCATTGCATTGGTTGTTTTTGTTGTCACTCTCATTTGAAACCTTTCGACTGCCTAGTTACTATAGGCTTCTCTAACTTTATTGTGTTAGGTCCTATCTGAAGCACATACAAAGTACAAGAGTTCTTCCTCATCTTTGCTCTTCCTCGTCTTTTTGCAACACACTCTTTTTTTTTTTATAACCATTTCTGTATTATTCCTGGACGTGCAGTGTGTTTTCCTACTTTTAACCCTGGCATACAGCTTCTTTTTTATGTTGATTTTTTTTTCCCTGTCTGCCATCTCTATTGACTCTTTAGTAATAGTGGTACATCACTCTGACAAATTAAATTATATTACGTAATTGCAAAACAAGGATGACAAATGCTTTCAAAAGATGCTCTTATATTTTGAAGAATGCTTTCAAAAGATGCACTTTTATTTAATTGCATTGTGTTTTCTTTATTTGAAAAGATGCTCTTTTAGTTTACATTGGATTTTCTTTACAATTAATCAATTCAGGACATTGCATGTGTTTGCTCGTCTTTCCAGCAATTTCAAATTCTCTGATATTTTACAGCTTCTTATGTTACTTTCACCATATCTGCCATCTCTACCAGTGCTATAGGTACTTACACCTACAACTGTACTACTCTATACCAGTCTATGCAACTCCATTCTACACCACTTCACTCCACTCTACACCTCTCCATGCCACCCTATTCCATGCCACTCCACTCTACTCCAGTCTACATCACTCTGCTCTATGACACTCCACTCTACTCCAACCTACTGTATTTCACTCTACCCCACTCTATGCTATTCCGCTGCACTCTACACCACTTCAGTCTACTCTATGCCACTCTTTGCCACTCCATTTTACACTACTCTACCTCATTCTCCTCTATGCCACTCTACTTTCCTCTGTGCCCGTCTTCTCTGCGCCACTCTCCTCTACACCATGCCATTCCACCCTACACCATTCTACTCTTCGCCACTCCACTCTATGCACTGCACTCCACACTTCTGTCACTTCACTCTGTCACCCTACTCTCCTCTATGCCATGCCAATAACTTTTAGCCATGCTGCTCGGCACACCAATCTACTCCCGCCTGCAAGGCAGCCAACGATGAAGGTGTCTTGGAGTTTCACCCCTGGGACTCATTGTCCCTATTAGCGATCAAGTGGCCACCCTGAGAAACGCATGTTCCAGCCTCAGTCCCCCAAGGCACTACAGGAGGCCAGGAGCGCAACTCTCAGGGAGCGATCCAAGCGCTTGTCGAGGACTGATTAGAAATCTCCCTCTAAGCCCAGCCAGTACGGGGTCAACACCCGGCATGACCAAACCACAAGAAAAAGGTGGCATCTTCTGCCGAGCAGTGAAAGCAGTTGGCTAGCAGCATCCTATCCACTCGGTGCCGCTGAGGGATGATGGAGATGGTGAAGTTGGATCAACCTAAGGCTTGTGGAGAAGGTAAGTTCCCGTGGGGTCATCCTAGTGGGTCTCCAGTCAGTGTCATCCAGTTCTGCATCCCACTTCTTCCACCAATGTTGCAGCCTCGCAAACCAGTCGGGAAAACTGATGACCAGAGAACAATAAACTTGGGAGACTGCCCCTTTGGTAAGCCTGCCAGTCAAAAGTTTAGCCTCCGGGGTTAAACTCTGGGACCTCAGTGTCTATGGGGAGGTGGGCTGCAAGGGGGTGCCATAGTTGTAGGTACTTGTGAAATTGAGTACTAGAAAGTTGATATTGCTCGGACATTAGATCTTAAGACCTCACATATAGCAGGTCTATCATGAGTACATTTGAGCATGCTACTTAATTTATCTAGTGAGATTTTGCGTCTGGGTTGTGTCAAAATAAATGACTCAAACCTAATGCAAAATCTGGGCCTCAACTTATACATTTATTTTTTTAAACTCTGCCACAAAAAAAATCAACAACAAGGAGCAACATGGCAGTAAATATGTTCTGCTTAATTAGTTATAAAATCTACATTTTAAAGTATCTAATGGGGTTAAGCCACCTGCTGCATAGACCTTTGTGTGCCCAGTAAAATCAAGTGAATAATAGGGAATCATAATAATGGTAAAATAACTCTGGAGGACTTGCTGGAGAGATCTTTGTTTTCACTAGTCACAGTTTTAAATCAAAGAAGCATAGAGCGCTAATATGTCTCCTGCACAACACATCATGTAACACGCAGATGACAGATTTTTATTTTAATGTAGATGGGTAAGTGAGTTACTGCTTTTTAACACAGAGATAATTTTATACTTGCAGTTCATAAATTGTAATCCTTCTAATATAGCACAGTGAGCAATGAAGGACATGTGACTCCTACATCTTGTAACCCTCACTCTTATGCAACACATCCTCTACATTGATTTACACACATTTAATTTATCGTCAATGTAGAATGTGTATGTGTGATGTAAAGCGCTCCGACACCCTGGATTGGGGTGAGCAGCGCAAAAAATAAATAAATTGTTGTTTGTGTAAATACTTGGACAGGCCAACACATCTAACATTGTTACACTGCATGCATCTCTCTTACATGAGAGTACTGAAAAAAGTCAAGTACTTGTGAAGTAATACCAAGCTGTGTGCCTTTGTTCCCTGTCATTGCATTTGCATCTAGGTGTGAGGCGCCAGATAGCTCCCAGCCAGGATACTCCAACAAAAGAATCCCTGATGGCCGTTAACTTCAGCCTTTGTTTTGGGCACAGCTGGAGTTTAACCTCTTAGCTGCTGGGCCTTTTCCCCCCCAGTGCTGAGCCCTTTTTTGGCTATTTGGGGTAGTTCGCGCTTAGGGCTTCATAACTTTTTGTCCACATAAGCTAACCACGCCAAATTTGCGTCCTTTTTTTCCAACATCCTAGGGATTCTAATGGTACCCAGAGTTTGTGGTTTCCCCTGGAGGAGACCAAGAAAATAGCCAAAATGCAGTGAAAATTTCGTTTTTTCCAAAAAAATGGGAAAAAAGGGCAGCCGAAGAAGGCTTGTGGTTTTTTCCCTGAAAATGCCATCAACAAAGGGTTTCTGGTGCTGAAATCACTATCTTCCCACCTTTCAGGAACGGGCAGACTTGAATCGGAAAACCACATTTTCCAACACAAATTTGGCATTTTACTGGGACATACCCCATTTTTACTATTTTTGGTGCTTTCAACCTCCTTCCAGTTAGTGACAGGAATGGGTGTGAAACCAATGCTGGATCCCGGAAAGCTAAACATTTCTGAAAACTAGACAAAATTCTGAATTCAGCAAGGGGTCATTTGTGTAGATCCTACAAGGTTTTCCTACAGAAAATAACAGCTGAAATAAAAAAATATTGAAATTGAGCTGAAAACAACAGCCATTTTTCTTTATGTTTTACTCTGTAACTTTTTCCTGCGATGTCAGATTTCTGAAAGCAATATACCGTTTTGTCTGCTGGACTCTTCTGGTTGCGGGGATATAAAGGGCTTATAGGTTCATCAAGAACCCTAGGTACCCAGAGCCAATAAATGAGGTGCACCCTGCAGTTGGTTTTCATTCTATACTGGGTATACAGCAATTCATTTGCTGAAATATCAAGAGTGAAAAAGAGGTATCAAGAAAACCTTTGCATTTCCAAAATGGGATCAAGATAAGGTTTTGAGGAGCAGTGGTTATTTGCACATCTCTGAATTCCGAGGTGCCCATACTAGCATGTGAATTGCAGGGCATTTCTCAAATAGACGTCTTTTTTACACACTCTCTTATATTTGGAAGGAAAAAATGTAGAGAAAGATAAGGGGCAATAACACTTGTTTTGCTATTCTATGTTCCCCCAAGTCTCCCGATAAAAATGATACCTCACTTGTGTGGGTAGGCCTAGCGCCCGCGACAGGAAATGCCCCAAAACACAACGTGGACACATCCCATTTTTTGACAAAATACAGAGCTGTTTTTTGCAAAGTGCCTACCTGTAGATTATGGCCTCTAGCTCAGCCGGCACATAGGGAAACCTACCAAACCTGTACATTTTTTAAACCAGAGACCTAGGGGAATCCAAGATGGGGTGACTCGCGGGGCTCTGACCAGGTTCTGTTACCCAGAATCCTTTGCAAACCTCAAAAAGTGGCTAAAAAAACAAGTTTTCCTCACATTTCGATGACAGAAAGTTCTGGAATCTGAGAGGAGCCTCAAATTTCCTTCCACCCAGCGTCCCCCCAAGTCTCCCGATAAAAATGATACCTCACTTGTGTGGGTAGGCCTAGCGCCCGTGACAGGAAATGCCCCAAAACACAACGTGGACACATCACAGAAAACAGAGCTGTTTTTTGCAAAGTGCCTACATGTAGATTTTGGCCTCTAGCTCAGCCGGCACCTAGGGAAACCTACCAAACCTGTACATTTTTGAAAACTAGAGACCTAGGGGAATCCAAGATGGGGTGACTCGCGGGGCTCTGACCAGGTTCTGTTACCCAGAATCCTTTGCAAACCTCAAAAAGTGGCTAAAAAAACAAGTTTTCCTCACATTTCGATGACAGAAAGTTCTGGAATCTGAGAGGAGCCTCAAATTTCCTTCCACCCAGCGTCCCCCCAAGTCTCCCGATAAAAATGATACCTCACTTGTGTGGGTAGGCCTAGCGCCCGCAACAGGAATTGCCCCAAAACACAACGTGGACACATCACAGAAAACAGAGCTGTTTTTTGCAAAGTGCCTACCTGTAGATTTTGGCCTCTAGCTCAGCCGGCACCTAGGGAAACCTACCAAACCTGTACATTTCTGAAAACTAGAGACCTAGGGGAATCCAAGATGGGGTGACTCGCGGGGCTCTGACCAGGTTCTGTTACCCAGAATCCTTTGCAAACCTCAAAAAGTGGCTAAAAAAACAAGTTTTCCTCACATTTCGGTGACAGAAAGTTCTGGAATCTGAGAGGAGCCTCATATTTCCTTCCACCCAGCGTCCCCCCAAGTCTCCCGATAAAAATGATACCTCACTTGTGTGGGTAGGCCTAGCGCCCGCGACAGGAAATGCCCCAAAACACAACGTGGACACATCACAGAAAACAGAGCTGTTTTTTGCAAAGTGCCTACCTGTAGATTATGGCCTCTAGCTCAGCCGGCACCTAGGGAAACCTACCAAACCTGTACATTTTTGAAAACTAGAGACCTAGGGGAATCCAAGATGGGGTGACTCGCGGGGCTCTGACCAGGTTCTGTTACCCAGAATCCTTTGCAAACCTCAAAAAGTGGCTAAAAAAACAAGTTTTCCTCACATTTCGATGACAGAAAGTTCTGGAATCTGAGAGGAGCCTCAAATTTCCTTCCACCCAGCGTCCCCCCAAGTCTCCCGATAAAAATGATACCTCACTTGTGTGGGTAGGCCTAGCGCCCGCGACAGGAAATGCCCCAAAACACAACGTGGACACATCACAGAAAACAGAGCTGTTTTTTGCAAAGTGCCTACCTGTAGATTTTGGCCTCTAGCTCAGCCGGCACCTAGGGAAACCTACCAAACCTGTACATTTTTGAAAACTAGAGACCTAGGGGAATCCAAGATGGGGTGACTCGCGGGGCTCTGACCAGGTTCTGTTACCCAGAATCCTTTGCAAACCTCAAAAAGTGGCTAAAAAAACAAGTTTTCCTCACATTTCGATGACAGAAAGTTCTGGAATCTGAGAGGAGCCTCAAATTTCCTTCCACCCAGCGTCCCCCCAAGTCTCCCGATAAAAATGATACCTCACTTGTGTGGGTAGGCCTAGCGCCCGCGACAGGAAATGCCCCAAAACACAACGTGGACACATCACAGAAAACAGAGCTGTTTTTTGCAAAGTGCCTACCTGTAGATTTTGGCCTCTAGCTCAGCCGGCACCTAGGGAAACCTACCAAACCTGTACATTTTTGAAAACTAGAGACCTAGGGGAATCCAAGATGGGGTGACTCGCGGGGCTCTGACCAGGTTCTGTTACCCAGAATCCTTTGCAAACCTCAAAAAGTGGCTAAAAAAACAAGTTTTCCTCACATTTCGATGACAGAAAGTTCTGGAATCTGAGAGGAGCCTCAAATTTCCTTCCACCCAGCGTCCCCCCAAGTCTCCCGATAAAAATGATACCTCACTTGTGTGGGTAGGCCTAGCGCCCGCGACAGGAAATGCCCCAAAACACAACGTGGACACATCACAGAAAACAGAGCTGTTTTTTGCAAAGTGCCTACCTGTAGATTTTGGCCTCTAGCTCAGCCGGCACCTAGGGAAACCTACCAAACCTGTACATTTTTGAAAACTAGAGACCTAGGGGAATCCAAGATGGGGTGACTCGCGGGGCTCTGACCAGGTTCTGTTACCCAGAATCCTTTGCAAACCTCAAAAAGTGGCTAAAAAAACAAGTTTTCCTCACATTTCGATGACAGAAAGTTCTGGAATCTGAGAGGAGCCTCAAATTTCCTTCCACCCAGCGTCCCCCCAAGTCTCCCGATAAAAATGATACCTCACTTGTGTGGGTAGGCCTAGCGCCCGCGACAGGAAATGCCCCAAAACACAACGTGGACACATCACAGAAAACAGAGCTGTTTTTTGCAAAGTGCCTACCTGTAGATTTTGGCCTCTAGCTCAGCCGGCACCTAGGGAAACCTACCAAACCTGTACATTTTTGAAAACTAGAGACCTAGGGGAATCCAAGATGGGGTGACTCGCGGGGCTCTGACCAGGTTCTGTTACCCAGAATCCTTTGCAAACCTCAAAAAGTGGCTAAAAAAACAAGTTTTCCTCACATTTCGATGACAGAAAGTTCTGGAATCTGAGAGGAGCCTCAAATTTCCTTCCACCCAGCGTCCCCCCAAATCTCCCGATAAAAATGATACCTCACTTGTGTGGGTAGGCCTAGCGCCCGCGACAGGAAATGCCCCAAAACACAACGTGGACACATCACAGAAAACAGAGCTGTTTTTTGCAAAGTGCCTACCTGTAGATTTTGGCCTCTAGCTCAGCCGGCACCTAGGGAAACCTACCAAACCTGTACATTTTTGAAAACTAGAGACCTAGGGGAATCCAAGATGGGGTGACTCGCGGGGCTCTGACCAGGTTCTGTTACCCAGAATCCTTTGCAAACCTCAAAAAGTGGCTAAAAAAACAAGTTTTCCTCACATTTCGATGACAGAAAGTTCTGGAATCTGAGAGGAGCCTCAAATTTCCTTCCACCCAGCGTCCCCCCAAGTCTCCCGATAAAAATGATACCTCACTTGTGTGGGTAGGCCTAGCGCCCGCGACAGGAAATGCCCCAAAACACAACGTGGACACATCACAGAAAACAGAGCTGTTTTTTGCAAAGTGCCTACCTGTAGATTTTGGCCTCTAGCTCAGCCGGCACCTAGGGAAACCTACCAAACCTGTACATTTTTGAAAACTAGAGACCTAGGGGAATCCAAGATGGGGTGACTCGCGGGGCTCTGACCAGGTTCTGTTACCCAGAATCCTTTGCAAACCTCAAAAAGTGGCTAAAAAAACAAGTTTTCCTCACATTTCGATGACAGAAAGTTCTGGAATCTGAGAGGAGCCTCAAATTTCCTTCCACCCAGCGTCCCCCCAAGTCTCCCGATAAAAACGATACCTCACTTGTGTGGGTAGGCCTAGCGCCCGCGACAGGAATGGATCACACAAGGGTCAATGGTAGTCCTTGCTTGAGGTCTACTGTTAACCCTGGAGTGATTCATTCCTGAAGCAGGCACTAGGCGCAGGCACACAAGCGGGGTTGTGTTTTTATCAGGACAAGTGGGGAAACACTGGGTGGTAGGAATTTTGAGGATACCTGCAGATCCCTGGACTTCTGCTCATTGGAATGCAAGGAAAATGTGTTTTTTAAGCACATAATGTAATTTCAAGGGGATTCTGGGTGAAGGAAAACTGGTGAAAGCCATGCAAGTCCTGCACCCTTGGTCTCCCCTGGTACTAGTTTGTTAAAGTTAACCCACCACTCACACTGGTTGGTTTTAGCACCTCCAGAAATTATGGTTTTAAAGCATGATTACTTATCAAAGTATCTGAATGTTGAAACCAAGCCTTCTGAAGGTGGGCCATAAAGCCGCGTCCAGGCACCAACCTCTTTATGGTCCATTCACACGCCATTCACGCACAACAAACAACCCTTTCATATCGCCAGCCACGGGCCCAATCCAATCAATCACTCCACTCACATTAACTTACCGCTGCCAGACAAGGGCCCATCACATTCACACGCCACAGAACGGATTAAGTTTGACTACATTTTACCACCTGTCAAGTAACTGCCTCCTTCTTCCTTAACATTACCAAATGCATGCGTAACAAACCTTTACTAATGACTCCTGTGACAGCCACCTGAGGCTCAGGAAGACATGTTTTTCATGCGCCTTTAGCGCACTCTCTGTGCTAAATCCAACTCCTTCCAGTTTGTGGATGCAAGTTGGGGGTGTCCGAGTATGCCGTACAAAGCGATTCCTCGAACTGAGTGAGCATATCTACCTTTGAAACTAAGGGAGACATGCTGGGGATTTCTCATGCTGTTACCTAAAGAGAAGGTCATAGGCTACCTGCCTCCTTCTTCCTTAACATTACCAAATGCATGCGTAACAAACCTTTACTAATGACTCCTGTGACAGCCACCTGAGGCTCAGGAAGACATGTTTTTCATGCGCCTTTAGCGCAATCTCTGTGCTAAATCCAACTCCTTCCAGTTTGTGGATGCAAGTTGGGGGTGTCCGAGTATGCCGTACAAAGCGATTCCTCGAACTGAGTGAGCATATCTACCTTTGAAACTAAGGGAGACATGCTGGGGATTTCTCATGATGTTCCCTAAAGAGAAGGTCATAGGCTATGGAAAAGGGTAGTGTTTGGTACATAGGGGAGTCCATGAGAATGTAGCATATGTCCCAGCCAACATTATGTGCAGTGATGTGACTATAATGCACTTATACAGCAAACTGAACATCTACTAAGTTCTGATGGAGGATGAACATGAAAAGCAGGTCAAACACTGACCTATACAAGTCATTCTCCTTTAGTGCTGGGATGGCACCAATGGGTTTGAATCCATAGGTGTAGATGATGTACATCTGTACTACCTTTACTATCTGCCTTCTACCTGTGCAATAACCCTGTGAAGGCACTCCTACCATAAGCTTTCCTTACCCATCCATGTCTCTGTTCTCATCAGAGTCCTGGCTAATCCTGTATAATAGCCAAGTGAACCTATACTAGTTTGTGGAAGCAAGTTGGGGGCTTCCAAGTATGCCCTACAAAGTGATTTCTCGAACTGAGAGAGCATATCTACCGTTGAAAGTAAGGAAGACATGCAGGTGAAGAAAGGGTACTCCGTGGCAATGTGGCATATGTTCTGTCTACTAGTATATGCAGTAGGGGGAAGAAAATGCATGTTAATTGAACAGAACACCGACCACGCCAAAAGGAAGTCCATGATGAAGTAAAATTCTGTGGCTCCTTGCCTAACGAAGCAGTGGCCCATGGACGTTCGGTATCCATGCACTGCCACTGAAAGGATTACCCAACAGCAGCTCAACCTCAGTCGATTTCCCAGAACTTTGCTTTAGTATGATACAACGTAAAGCAAGTAGGGATACAGAGGCCTGGTTGTGATGGACACTGGGGACAGTAATACCGACTCTCCTGCCGCTTTCCATGCTTTGAGCACACTTTACAGCGACGACATGGGCGATCCTTTTTGGGTGTTTTAGGTATGCGATCAGCAAAGTGTCGCTCCTGCAGCCTTGCCACATCCTCCAGAACATATGAGGTGGAGGCTGCTGCTTCTTCAGTAACAGCAGTGAGGCTTTCAATTACAGACAACTGGAAGTCAAGGAAAGTCATGAGTCTTCCTGTTGTTGTCTGACGGTAAACAACATACGCATTATATGTTGCCATCTGAATCAGGTGGGTAAACAGTTTCTTGTACCAAGTGCGAGTTTTACGACACGCATTGTATGGTTGAAGAACCTGGTCGTTCTTGTCCACTCCACCCATGTACTTATTGTAATCAAGTATACAGATGGGCTTGTGGACTTCGGCCATCTGACCCCAAACCGTGATGGGAGAAGTGCTCTCATCATGAATTGTAGTGAGCACGTATACATCACGTCTATCTAGGAACTTGACTGCAAGCAGTTCGTTAGAACGCAATGCAGTACTCTGTGATTTCTGGAGCTTCTTGCAAACAAGCTCCCGCGGGAATCCTTTGCGGTTACAACGAACTGTACCGCAGGCCACAGTGCCAGCTTTGTAGAGCTCACTGAACAGCTCTACTCCTGTATAGAAATTGTCCACATAAAGGTTATAACCTTTGTGAAGAAGTGGATGGACAAGTTCCCATACAATCTTACCTGTGACCCCTAACGTGGGAGGGCAACCTACAGGGTTTAGGGTAGAATCCTTCCCTGTATACACTCTCAGGCTGTACACATAGCCAGTAGAGCTCTCACACAGCATGTACAGCTTTATGCCATAGCGAGCTCTTTTGCTCGCAATGTACTGTCTGAAAAGCAGCCGTCCTTTGTACAGGATCAAGGACTCATCGACTGCTATATTCTTTCCAGGAGTATAGATCTCTGGAAACCTGGCAGACAAATGTTCCACGACAGGCCGAATTTTGAACAACCTGTCATGATCTGGATGGTCCCGGGGCAATGCAGCAGAATTGTCATTGAAATGCAGCATGCGCTGCAGTAGCAAAAAACGATCTCTGCTCATGTATGGTGCGAAGATGGGAGTTACCCAAACCGTGCGAGTCGTCCAGTAGGACTGCAAGGTGGGTTTCTGTACTAACCCCATTTTGAGGGTAAGGCCCAAAAATATCTTCAACTCCGCCAGCGAAGTGGGAGTCCACTGGCGTGCCCTAGAACGGGGCCCTAGAGTGCCTCCGCGCTCCCTCAGAAATTGGTCTGCACGCAAATTTGTTTGCTGCACAACTTTCTGAAGAAAGTCAACATCCAAAAACAGATAGATGTAGTCGACTGGCAAAAAGTTAGCTGTATCGACTTTACATCCAGCGTCACCAGTAAAAGGTGGAATTTGGGGCTGAACCAAACAGGGGGGCTGCCAAGAGAGCACTCGTTCTGTGCTTGCGGCAGCAAGCACGTGCTCTCTGGGTTCGGCTAACCCAATGTGGTCCCGCTGCCCAGAATGTGCTTGCGAAGGGACAGCACGGATGTCGTCATTGTCTCCTTCAGACTCACTGGAAGAGGTGTCGTCAGATGGGACTCCGCCAACTGAAAAATCACTCCCAGAATCTGCCCCATTGTCCTCTCCCTCAGATGCTGTCTCAGTGTCTGCTGTCTCAGTCTCTGAGCCTACATCAGAACTGTCCTCCATAACCCGAGCTAGGGCTTGATCAGCAGTCATCCAACGAGACGCCATCTCTGCAACTGGCTAAACTGTCCCTCTAAATTACTATCCTACGTAGAAGGCAGATAGTCACAAAATTGCTTGTTGGTATGTTTGTTGTGTACAACAGGAAATGTCGTCACCTTACCTTCGCTTCTTCTCCAATTCTGCAGATTCTCTGAAAACACTGAAAAAAAACAAAAAAAGAATGTATTACTTCACCTTACCACACACCCTGTGCAACAGTCATTTTTGGTGCTCTGCCTCCCATTACCTCCTCTTCTAATTCCCTCAGTACTATCCAGCAAAACTGCCACTACAGAAAAGACATGCATGCATGCATATTGTGTGTATATATATATATATATATATATATATAATAATATATATATATTTATATGTTTAGAAACAAAGTGGTTGAACGGTTGCTGGGCGGCACACTTCACTGCCGGTGCCCAGTGACAGGGAAGACCAATCTAGAAATTATCTAATGCCGAAAAATTTCACCGCACTCCATGAAGTACAAATAAACGTGTATTTTATTGCAGTCAATAACCACCAACGTGTTTCAACTCACCAAGGAGTCTTGATCACGGTCCTCGTGGAGTGCGGTGAAATTGTTCACCATTATAAAACAACACACACAAGAATAACAAGCATTTACAATGCAATGGGTCTCGCATCTGCTCGAGTTAGAGCTATTAGCGTTATAAACTCCTAACCCAACTTTTCTTGCCACATAAATTGATAATTTAAAGTTAAACTCTTTCACATAAGAGAGCCGATTCACAGCGCCATGGCCACCATGAGCATCATGTGAAGAGTTACACAAAAGGAAAAGAAGTTCGCTCGCAGTTAAACGTAACAGCAAAAGTGCAATTAGCCATGTACCAGGGGCCAAGGCGGTAGCAAAACCTCCCCAAGGAGGGACAAAGGTAAATCATTTTCCAATGCCATCAAAGGAGTGGTAGTGATGGGCGTGAGGTGGGCGTTGTTAGAAGCCCAGATACACACCAACAAGTCAGAAAAGCAGCACATGGACGCTGCAATGCTTGTCCTGAAAAAAAAATATATATATATATATATAGATATATATATGTGTATACATATATACACATATATATGAGACTCATGTCACAAATCTTTTTCTTTTTATACATGTGTGCTTGCCCTCGGCAAAGCACACATGTATAAAAAAAAAAATGGCCCCATTGATGGTCACCCTAAGGGCTGACCACCAACAATTTGTTTTTTTTTGTTTTTTTTTACCCTGGGGGGGCGATCGGCCTCCCCAGGCCAAACTACGTTTTTTTTTTTTTCCCCTGGGGTCGGCCCGTGTTCCAAGGGCCGACCCCACCATTTTTTTTTTCTTTTTTTTCTTACTTTTTTTTTTGTGGGGGGCGCGATCGCCCCCCAAAACAGTATAAATAATTAAAATATTGCCGGGGGGGGGGGTGGCCCTTTTACGAGTGGGCCGACCCCCCCAAAGAAGATCCCTGGTGCCTAGTGGCGTTTCCTGGCCGTGGATCGCAGCCGCGCAGCGATCCACGGCCAGGAAACGGTGCCAGGGAGGCATCGATGGAAAGGGGAAAGCCTCCCCTTTCCATCGATGCCTCCCTGGCATCTGGGGAGGCCGTTTTGGCCTTTTTTTCCCCACCGGAGAAGGAAAGAACGCTTACCTCCGTCTCTCCTTCTCCGGTGGGGAAAAAATGTGACGTCAGCGCGCCTCGCGGCGCGCTGACGTCATAAAGGGGCGGGAGGGGGGTGGGATGGAGACGCGGAAGCTCTTCCGCGTCTCCTACGGTAAAAAAAAAAAAAAAAAAAAATCCTCCGGTGCATTGCACCGGAGGATTTTTAACCCCCTCCCTGGTGTCGGCCACTGGTCGTGACCCGCACCAGGGAGGGAGTGTGGGCGTCGGCCAGTGGCCGACGCCCGCATTTAACGGGTTAAAATAACAAAGCCCCCTCACCTGCACCTTGCTGCCCAAATGAAAGCAGACAAACAGTGCAGGCATTGCTGAAAGTGTGCGTCTCGGTGTCTAAAAATTACACTGGGATGAGTTCAGCAGATTTCTGTGGGATCAGACTTTTTGGCAGGGTGGACCGTGTCCACCCGGTGAAAAGAGTGGGTAGCCTCCATCGACCTGCATGTACCCTCGACTTGTGCCCGGTCAGTGTTTGTTGTTTGTGAGTGTATTACCGTATGCGTGTACCTTTAGAATTAAAGATATATACTTTAGCAAAGCAGTCAGTATTTTTAGCTCACAACCTGCCAGGATTTGGAATGTGAGGTTTGCTGTTTTCCATTCTTTGCTCTAAAAAATAAACCGTGTTGGCCTTACTGTTGATAATTCGAACTTTGCTAAATCTGCAAAATTTGTAAGTCTGCATTTCCTTAACTTTTTTGTTACCATTTGTCTTCATTTATCTGTCGTCCGTAAATTACCTTCAACACGTGAATCATAAAGTGACGTCACACGGGGTATCAGTAGCACGTGCCTCCCTAAATGCGCCCTTGGTGCTATTTACAGATAACAACTATATATTGTTATACATCAGTTGTAGCTCAAAAACATTAATTAGCCGTTTCCAACCACTCTTAGTTTTAGGAAATGATGGAACTGAGAATCATGGAAAAATTAATTGGCTCAGGCACACTCTCTGTGATCAAGTAGTGAAGTCGGGGTTAGTGCTCTAGTTTCGATGCACACTAGCTCACAATTTAGCCACCAGAACTGTTTTAGTGTAGTTGGGCAGTTTTCAATGAATCTTTGAGAAGGAAGTTTATTTACTTAAAAATGCAAAAACAACCGAGCATAAAGACAACCTTGTGAATAAGGTTTGCTGTGCTGGATGGACGACTGTAATTGAAAGCCATTTCGTGCTCTCTGCTAATTGTTTGCAAAGGCAGCAATGCTGCTCTCAGCCTGATAAGAAAGCTTTTTACTTCACAAATACTATAAATCCTGCAAAGGGAGGCATCTGTTAAACCAAAGAACAGTGCTGGGAAACCCTGTCACTAGGTTCCACTCTCATCAGAATCCACCCCTCAAGGCAGACACAACACACCATAAAAACTGCTGCTATTGAAGCCTGCAGCAGGGCGCTGCCTGGGCAGTCTGCAGGCTTCCACTTCCTGCCGGGCAAAGGCTTCTTGTGTTGCCATTTAGCATTAACAGGATGGTATATTTATGTCTTTTTTCGATTTTATAGGGTGTGCAGCAGGCCCCAAAAGGCGTCATATGCCTTGTTTAGAAGATCTGTGCTTTGGTCTGTGATGTTTGGGTGTAAACATGCATGCCTCTTTTAAGACGTGCTTTATGAAGGAGGTTCACTTAAGATTTTATTTCTGCTTTTGGAATCGCCCATCGCGCTCTCTACAGATGCAATGTTGTGATCATTAAAATAGCATGGTTGCGAATATTTTTGTTGCCATATAAATATTTGCATTTTTAACTTTTCGAAAATTGGTCAACCCTATGTCATTGTTTACTTGCAAAACAGATCAGAACGTAACATGTAAATGAAAATACACAATTTTTGTTTATCGAGTGCCCCAGTTTTCCTGAGCTATGGAAAAGGAACCAAGGCACTGGAAGAGAAAGAGGTTTTCACAGAATCACACACTATTTATTGGTCAAGTAGAGAGCAAGGGGTAAGAACGTGACTCTTGTTGCTACAGGGTTGGTGCCCTGGGCACCACTAGGGGGCATTTCCAAAAGCAGGTAAACTAGGCACCACTAGAGACTAACTCTCACAGTTGCACTCTTGGAACCACTAAATGGTGTCTCTCACTCTTGGTACCATAGACACCAGCAGAGGACGTCTCCTGCATTTGGTACTATACACACCCCTAGAGGACATCATCTCCGGTTGGAAATGTAAAAGCCACTAATGGGCATCTTCCACAGTTGTTATGAAAAGCACTGCTAGAGCTAGAGTACATTACAGTTGGCACCAGAAATGCCACAGGCGGGCATCTCCAGTGGTAGCTACAGTGTACTGTAATCATCTCCTGCCAAATTCTCCATGAAGAGGTTCCGAACAGAGAGCTCCAACTTAAGTTATGAACATTTTGAAAATTCCATGCCTGGAAAGACCACATCCTTTCTGGACTCCTTCAGCTTCCGTCATTTCCTAGGCCATAGGTGTCTACTGTGTCAAGCAGCAGATCTCCTGGGCCTGCTTGCAGAGAAGCTAATAGCCCTTCTTGCCAGCTCAAGGGACCAGGATAGACCCAAGGCTTATAGCTGTGCACCCACTGCTCTGATTCACAGAAAGAAGCCACTACTGGTCTGTCTTGCTGCCCCTCCTGCTGTTTTAGGAGTGGTAGTATCCAAATAATATTTCCCCTTGAACTCCAGTTCTGGTCCCCCTGGGAAAAAAGAAGGAATTATCAATCCCATCAAACTACTACTGAGTCTTACAAAACATATAGAAACTTGGTATCTTAAAGTCATCCACTCTAGAACAAGTTATCTAGGTTATGGTTCTTTCCAAAACTGGACTTTAGAATTCTATTATAGATGAGAAATGTGTTTTGGACCATCCAGACATGAAATAATATAAACTAAAGTAAGTGGTGATGTTGCGCTGCTTTAACACCAGAACCAGCTGTATTAATTTAAGTGGCCCACCAGGGAAAAGGACAAAATAAATCCAGTTCCCTTCACATCCCTAACAATCACCAAGAACCAGAGCCACTACTGCGTGGCAGATTCTTTATTTCCTGAAGTTTCTGGGCAATTTTACAAAAAAAAAAAAAAAAGACTCATCGAAAGACACTCTATAGCTGATGCCAAAATTAAGAAGTGTTTGCAACCAGAGGGATTGTCAGCAACCTGATATGCTAACATTTAATAGAGCCCGGTGTGGCAAAAGCACACTTGTGTATGGGCCTTATTCACACGGGTAAACTTATATTTTTGGTGTACATGTACTATTTTTTTTTAATTTACAAACTATGAGTGTAGTATCTTTATGACTGCGGAGACTCTGCAGTGGGGTGGAGAACTCCGCACATAAATTCTCTGCGGTCTTAAAGCTATTACACTTAAAACTACACTCGTATTTTTTGAATTAGTAACACAATTGTAAACTTACACCAAAAGTGTACGTTGACCTTTCTGAATAAGTCCTATAATTTTTTGTGCTGTAGTGAAGAAAATGTTTGGGATTAGAGCAAACAAAGGCAATCAGTTAGGCCTTTATGTAGAATTTGATTCTAGTAGTAAACAAATGCATTGGTACTTACAAATGTTAGCGATTTAGAGCTGAGCACATGTAGTAATGGCTAGTGTTTTGCTCTAGTTCACTTTCAGCAGGTAGTAACAGCAAGTGAGCATTGTAAAACAAGCATTTACAATACAGTGGGTCTCGTATTTGCTCGAGTTAGAGCTATTAGTGTTGTAAACTCCTAATCCAACTTTTCTTGCCACATAAATTGAAAATTAAAAGTAAAACAGTTTCACATAAGCGAGCCGATGCACAGTGCCAAGGCCGCCATGAGCGTGAAGAGACAGACAAAAGCAAAAGGAAGTTTGCTCGCAGTCAAACCTATCGGCATATGTGCAATTAACCATGTAGCAGGGGCGATGCCCAAGTCAGTAACGAAACCTCCCCAAGGAGGGACAAACATAAACCATGTACCAATGTCATGAAAGGATTTTTGAAGGGCAAGCCCACGATTGAGTCGTAGTGATGGGTGTGGGGTGGGCGTGGTTAAAAGCTCAGATACATACCAACACGTCGGAAAAGCAGCGCGTGTGCGCTGCTATGCTCGACCTAAAAAGGGTTAACGCATGCAAAACAAGCAGAAATGCACTGCCACATTATTCTTCAGTTTTTGCTCTAATTTTAAGCATCAGTGCGAAATTCTGCAGTCAGACAGACTATTTCCAGTTTTTTTGCACTCGGTTCTAACGGAGCACCTGTGTACCCTGGGACCCCTCTAAGATTCTTTATACACTTTGTGGCGTTAGCCCTTTCTGTCTTTGTGCAGGTAAATATTATGTGTATATAGATCTAACCAGGATCGTAAAAAGGACAGAAAGGCATTTGAAGGTTCTTGATACTACGGTTAGTTGATGCCCCTTTATCAATTGGTACAATGTTATTGTTTTACTACTATTCATGCCACCCGAGACTCTTTCATGGTATTCTCAGGGTCGTAGATATTAATGGTACAGTAGGCGCATGGCCACCGGGACCCAGAGGCCCGAGGGGTGTCATAAAGCCTGGTTATTATGGCTTTCCACTACCCAGCCAGTGGTGAGAGTCCCTGTTTAGACAAGGGTCTACCATACCCGAGCTACACCTGGTGGCGACAAAACATTGCAATAGCAACGCTCCTTTCCATGTTCAGTTTTTCTGCACTGTGCAGCTGGTACCCAGGCACAACGGTATTCCCCGCTTTCTGGGACTTTAGAAAGTGTTTTGATAGGTTGTGAGCCTTGTGGAAAATAAGAGGTTTTATAAGATTTAGCCCTGCAGATGCCGGTGTTCTTCATTCTTCAGAGGATGAGAAGCTGATTCGACATACCAGGATTTGAACCAGTGACCAGCATTTCTTCCATACAGATTCATAGTAGGCACATGTACCTACCGAGCTATCCTGCAGCTTGGAATGAAAGAGACTTCCCACTGCCTCAGATCGTGGTTGTTCTTCCTGTGCAGAGAATTCGCCTTCAAGTTAATGATAATGTCCAGATAATGTCAAGCATATTTCACGACTGGATTACACTGACGAAACCAAGGGGCAAGCCAGTAACCTATCGCAGAACACAAACAATTCATAATACTAGCAAAAGCAAATTAATCAAATTGCAGTTTTCCAATGACAGTGATCTATCAATGAGAACAAGTCGAAATGAATTTGCAAATTCTGAGGTTGTTGTAACAAGCAAAACTGTTCCTTTTTTCTTTGCCGTAACTTAAACACTGCCCATAGAAAATGTATTTTTTTCTTCCATATTTGAAGGATTTCAGTTTTAGACTGAGGTTGGTTGCCGCACACAGAATAATATCTCGCCTCAGCGCTAGTGATCTCTTACTAGAAATGGCGTCCAAAGGCCTTAGGTATGGACTGCGGTGAGCGGAAGAATGTTCCCACGTTTGTTCGCTCAAGATATTACTTGCATTTCTGAGTCAAGCTTTTGAGAAATGGACCCCCTTTGGGGGAAGACAGGAAACCAGCGGACGGGCTTCCCAGTAATGCTGACTCATCACAATGTTCCCAAACCCCATGATTGACACTGCCAGACACTGGTGCAGGGGAACCTTACGGGCGGGTGTCAGATACCACCGAGTCTCAAAATAGCGCAGAGCGTCTGAGCAGTAATGGGATGTCAGGAAGTAAGGATCAAAGAGCTGCAAATGTCACAAGGTTCCCAATTGGTGGACTGGAAAACAAAATGAAATCTCAGTCTAAGACTTCATTTGTAAAGTTAGTCAAACAGTAGCATGAACAGATGTTAGTTGTGAGCTATCTACGGTTAGGTAGCAGGACACGGAAACTTGGAGGCATTTATGGCTTGTGGAATGTCGAGTTGTCAGCACACTGGTCTGTGACACCACTGCATGGATTGGTAGACAAGCTCTAAAATTTCTCCATGGCCTCTTATTCCTCTGTGGTAGGGGTATTTGTCAGCAAAGGAAACGGCTGGTAGGTAACACTGGTGGGCTGCTGTTTTTCTTTGGTTATTCCTGAGCTTCAAGAATTGGTGTCGCTGCCTGATGACTAACCCAAGGGAATTTGAAATGCTTGCTGGTTGGGTGGAAGGGGTCCGTAACAATGGAGAAAGGTGGTTAGCCTGGAGAAATTCTGCACTAGGCACACACTTTACAGACTCACTAATTCACATCTCCCCAGCTTCCTCTTGGGTTTATCCTTCCGCCTTAGGTTTTTGCCTTTGTCTATGCAGATCAAGTAAGGCATGATTGTTTATTTATTTATTTAGAAATGGTATTTTGCCAGAAAGTCTTGCATTCGGTAAAAGTGCAGTACTTAGCTAGTTAGAGTGAAATAAATGATAGGTTTTGTGGAAATAAGCTGTTTTGCGGTGGAGCCAGCTCCATAACAATAGAGAGAAAAATAAGCATTTGCAACGCAATGTGTCTCGCGTTTATTCGAGTTAAAGCTATTAGCGTTGTCAAATTCTGACTGGACTTTTCTTGACACACCAACTGAAATATAAAGTAAAACCGTTGACATAAGCGAGCCGATTCAAAGTGCCAAAGCTGCCATGAGCATGAGCGCAAAGGAGAGACACAAAAAGAAAAAAAAGTTCACTCGCAGTCAAAGTTATCGGCAAAAGTGCAATTAGACATGTAACAGGGTCGATGGCCAAGGCGGTAACAAAACTGCCCCAAGGAGGGACAAATGTAAAGCATGTACCAAATGATAACAAAGGATTTTTAAAAGGCAAGCCCACGAATGAGTGATAGTGATGAACGTGCAGTGGGTGTGGTTAAAAGCCCAGATACATACCAAAACATTAGAAAAGCAGCGCTTGCGCACTGCTATGCTCAACCTAATCAGTAGTGCAATTATGCGTGATATAATGACACTGAAGACCATTTACAGTTTTGGTACAGTTGCTTGGGTGCAAAAGAAAGTTCTGGTACACAGATTGTACATTTCTGGATGGCCTGTAGTGGGTAAGTAGTTGTCAAAGTAGTTTAGAAATGAACCATGTAAACAATTGTCAATAATTTGTAGCGGGCCCTGTTTTTAGCAGAGGGCCACCTAGCTTCATGGGCAAAGGGAGTGATAGGTATGTGACTTGGCAAGTTAAATAGGTTCTGGTGGCAAAGCTAAGAACTTTGGCCAGTCGACTGAAGAATTGTGAAAGAAGGCTCACAGCCAAAGTGCAGCAGCCACATATTTTACCAAGCATTAGTGAATTGATATGTCCATTGGAAGTGTGACATTGGAGACAAGGACATATTTTCCATATAGTTAGTACCTGCAAGTGAGCTGCTTGACGGTGACAAATTACTCTATGGGTATAGTAGGTGTAAAGATAATCATAGTAGGGCTAAAGAGAACCCTAGTGTTCTGGATAATGAAGAGAAAGCAAATGTGCCAAAAGCAAAGTAGACAGAACTAGGCAAAGTGGTTGGTGCATAGGAAGAAGGAAAGTAAAGGATCTCAGTTTTGAAAGAATTTAACCTGAGGGAACAGAGGACGATCCAATGTTGAATAGCAGTGATGCAGTAAGAGATGCACGATTGGGAGACAAGGTTGTCTTGCAAAAGTGGCTACTTTTGGAAGTAGCCTATGACTTTCACAGCTGGGGAATTATTTGTATGCATCTACTGGTCTTATTTATGACATTTCTATTGCATATCCATAAACATAAGGCATACGTCCTCTTCACAAAGAACAATTGTAAAACAAATGTAGATATACAAAGCTAGGGAAAACGTAGCACACACGTTGGCACGTGTGGCTTGATAGATACATATATTTCCATAGGTCAAGATGATCCCACTATATTTACTATGGAATGACACTTTGTGACCTAATGTGCATCTTAGTCACCCTTAACAAAGCTATCATGGGCAACAAATATGGAATCTGACCCACTCCAATGGATAGGTTTGCTTGGTTGGCTACGCTATAATATTAATACCATAACATAACCTGATTTAACACATTTTGAAAACGAGAAAGGCTTATAGAACGTGTTAGAAGAAACATTAAGTTCTAGCTTTGATGTAGGAAAAACATAACTCCAGATTGTGTTCTCTATACAACAAAGCATTGTTCTAGTGGAAAGAAGCAGATGTTCACAAACAAGCATTGGTTAGAGCAATAGGTCCAGCTTACATCTGAAGCCCTCATTAAAACATAAAAAATCTGCTGCAGTTAAAAAAAAAATACTGCTAAAGTGAAGCAGAACAACAAAACGATAGTTTCCTGTGTGCAGTGGATCTATGAGATAAATAATGTAATTTGTAATGACAGTACTTTTTAGATGAAATAAAGAACATAGTGTGTGATGACTAACTGTACTTTTGAGACGTAAGATAGTACCACATGTATTGCAATGCAAGCACTCCATAAGAGATAGAATGAAATACGAACAACCAATGGCATGACGTGAAAAAGAAATACATCTTGAGTGGAGCAAAATTCCACTCAATGTATATTTTAAAGAATTAGTAATTAATTAACAATATTCTGCGCTGTCAATCTAGATGCAAAAACTCTTAAATGAATTTGAGGTCATGCTTGAAAAATCTTAGATTTCTTGTTTAGCTTTTTACTAAAGTGGTGTCCCCAAATATGGTGTTTTGGTTGGTATGCAGCTCTTGCATGCTCCCATGGGCTACCCTTAGTGAAATTTGGTCTAATCATGTATTGCAGCAGGAAGGTTTACTCATGCTGTGGCAGCAAGTTGCCAGTTAAAAGCGGACTTGGCTATATGGCGCCATGAAGCATTGTTTTGCTTTTTAAATTAAATAAACAAACGACAAGGAAGTGCAGCCTTTCCCAGCAGGGTACTGACACTGAAAGGATAGTAACTAGGAAATATTCAGTCCAGCATCAGGCGAACGATTCCAAAGTGAAGTAGTGAGGTTTCCTAACATGACAGTGAGACAAATAAAGTGGGATGTCTGGAGCAGGCACGTACCACCAATACCACCATACAGTGAAACGGGAAGATTTCCTGACTGGCTGGTGATGTAGAAAAGCTTGTAGGCCCGCCGCTGATATGATAGTGATTCGGTCCCAGGCCATCCGACCTTTTTAGAGGCTTCAGGTGGTGCCTCCTTCCGTTATCCTGCAGGTTTGGTAGTCTTTGATAACGCTGTCAGTCTTTTTTCGGAGTTAGAGGCAGTGGAAGACATAGGTGGATACTTTAAGCAATGCAGAGCACACAGACTGTTTTTATTGATTACCTGGCTCAGACAAAGGCTTGAAACACAATTTGTAACACAACCTCAGGACATCCGATATGGAGAAAATCTGAAGGTAGGAATTCCGGCCAGCTATGTGAAATATTTGATCTGTATTTGCTTCCTGCGTTGAACCTTTGGTTCTCACCGCAAGCTTACGGGTGGTACAGGTTTTTAAATTGATATATGGATGTTGAATTTTTATTGTCACAGTTTTTGTTCGTATGCCTTTCAAACCCTCCGTTTATTTGTTTCTGAACCCTGGCTCTCTCGTAAAAGTGTCACCATCCTGGTTGAACATTAAGCACCGTCCTTTTTCGCTCTGGGCTGTTGAAGTAAATTCAGACCAGGTGCGCCCCTCCTAATGGCACCCCTTGATGTACGCTGATAATGAGCTGGAAAGCGGAAGCTGTCAGCTTTCAGCCGGCCGTCCGGAGAAAATGCAATTAGAGACGTTTTAGGGCCACCCGGGGACCCCATCCAATCAAAATCGCCTGGCCAAAGCCAGCTTAGGGTTTTGAGAACGTGCCCCTGAGCTGGTCAGCTCTGTCATTCTTTTGAGTGGAGTCTCTGTAAATGGGATTTTTCACCAAGATCATATCTATAACATTAAAAAAAAAAAAGCATTGGCAAAGCCAGTAGTTCTAACCTATGAAAGAGCAATGGTCATGTTGTACACCAGCGTGACTGCTGTTTAGCATGGCTAAAAGTTAGAGGTGTTGAGAAGAGTGCAGTGTTGTAAACTGGAGTGTCGTAGAGAGGAGTAGCAGAGAGAGGCGTAGAGAGGAGGGGTGTAGAGTGAATTGGCGTAGAGTGGTGTAGAGTGTTATAGAGTGGAGTATTGTAGAGTGGAGCACAGTGTCATAGAGTGGAGTGTCGCAAAGTGGTGTGGCATGGAATTGAGTGCTGTAGTGTGGCGTAGAATGAAGTAAAGTGGCTTAGAGTGAAGTAGCATACAGCGTCATACATGAGAATGGAGTGAAGTGGAGATGCGTAGAGTGGAGTGGCGTAGAGTGGAGTAAAGTGTCATATAGTGGAGTGGCGTAGAATGGAGTAATGTAGAGTGGCGTACCGTGGAGTGGCGTGTAGTAGTATAGAGTGGAGTAAAGTGTCATAGAGTGAAGTGTCTTAGAGTGGAGTAATGTAGAGCGGAGTGGGAGACAATGGAGCGGCATAGAGTGGAGTCTTGCTGTGTAAAGTAAAGTATCTTGGCGTAGAGTGGCCTGGAGTGTCGTAGAGTGGAGTACTGTAGAGTGAAATAGCATAGCATGAAGTTGCGTAGAATGGAATAGACTGGGTGGTGTGGCATAGAGTGTAGTTGAGTGTGCGACGTAGAGTGGAGTATGCATGGTGTGGACATACATTTTTACTGATAAAACTATACAGTGCCCAAATTATAATGTATGGAAATCAGCATCACCTAGTGTATTGATTTGTATTGATCCTGTTCAAATATTTAGTTCCACCACACTTCACAATTACCAAAATATGTGCTTCAACTGTGCTTTCCTCATTCTAATATATTCTGATTTTTTTTTTCCTGTTCATTTACAGGCATTTCCATTTTGTTGCGTACTAAGAAAAAATAACATTCTGAAGCCTTTTTGCATTCTTGTACCCAGCAAGATTGTAGCATAAATCCTCTTGCTTTGCATTCTGCGAAAGAAAAGTAAACACCAAGCTCCCTGGAAGCCTGAGCCCTACATTTGAACTCCATCATTGAATGCACAGCAAATGTGACAAGATAAAAACAAAATATTAAGACCTGTTTATTTCTCATTCCCATCTGAACTCCAGCATGTCTATTTTGAGGATATTTCAGCACTCAACCTACCCTATTTCTAGGGCCTATTGCATGGGCATGAAATTGAAGAAGACAATTGTTTAAGTTATGTTGTTAGTAAAGAGCACTTACCCAAATAAACAAGCTCATAGCCAGAACACTGTTCCTCACAAGTATGCAAGATTGATGATCAAAGTGGCAAAGATAAGTACAATTAGTCAAGCAGAAAGGAGGCAGGAAACATTTTCAAAGAAACATAGCACATTTCATTTACTGCTTCCTGAACTAGCATACAAGAGAGGCGATTGAAACTTCATGTTCTGTTGTGGAGTGCCTCATGAAGAAGAAAAACAGAGTTTGCAGAAAGTAAGCACTTGTGGAAGGACAAAAGGAGCAAGTCAGAGAGGTGGTAAACAGGATATGCTCCACAGGAGGGAAAAAGACATGCTGGACAGCGTAAAACAAATAAAGCCAGCAAATAGAAAGCAAGCAAAAGGGAATTATAAAACACAAAGCCAGTGTAATCAATGGGCAGAATGCGTTGCAACTGAAGCTTCCAAAATGTCCCCAAGAAGTCTTTTCCAACCAGACTTCTGTACTTTCTGGTAGGCTTCGACCTAAAAAGGGACCCTATGTTATCAGCAGCACTTTTATACTGTCCTGGGAGGCGTTTATTGAGCTATAACAGGATTCCAGGGTGCACGCCCTCATCTGATGCGTAGAACAAGGACACTGTCTGCAGAGCATGCAGGAGCTGAGCATGCACTGCAGCCATTGAATATTGGTCACCCGCTGATTTGTAATTCAAGGGAGGCCCTCTTTCTTCAGCTGTTGAAATAGACTCAGAGAGTCCCCAAAATATGGGATGAAATCCCTGCCTGCATCCAAAGGTTGGTGCCACTGCAGACTGCACCCACCCTTGCAAAGGTATTCATAGCTCTCCAGAGGGGCAGGAGTGTTGTGCTGCAACACCCCAAGACTTCATTTTGAGATACTTCAGGGGCAGCTTCCAGTAGTGTGAGGTGCAGGCTAGACTTGACACTCTGAGTGACTCTGCTTGAACTTTGGCAAAAGAGAAGCTGTGACCACCCATTTTAATTGGACTCCAGCTTCTTGATGGCCCAGAGATAGTGTGTCCAAGCCCTCCCACATAATCTTGCCCTTGCACATTGTTGGACCTGGCCCTTTTTGCAGGGTTATCCCCAAAAGTTTGCCTTCTTCCACCTATTTTTCCTGACCTTTTTTGTTGGCTTTAGGACTGTGGGCATTTTACCACTGCTAACTAGTGCTAACGTGCATATGCTTTCTGTCTAAAATGTATTGGTGGTTGGTTTCTCCATGATTGGAATACTTGATTTACTAGTAAGTCCCTAGTATAGTGCACTGGGTGTGCTCAGGTCCTGTAAATCAAATGCTACTAGTGGGCCTGCAGTACTGATTGTGCCACCCACATGAGTAGTCCTGCAAACATGTCTCAGGCCTGCCCCCGCAATGTATTTGTGGGCAGTTGTAATCTGCCATTTCAACCTGGCAAGTGGGTGCACTTGTTAGGCCCAAACCTTCCCTTTTATTACCTGCAAATCACCCATAAGTTAGGCCCAAGGCATCCCCATGGGCAGAGTAGAGTGTATTTAAAAGGTAGGGCATGTACTGGTGTGTTTTACATATCCTCATAGTGAAATGCTGCTAATTTCAGTTTTCACTATTACAGGGCTTATCTCTTCCATAGGGTAACATAGAGATTGCCTCAAAATATATTTTAAGTGTAATTTCCCACTGGGAGCAGATAGAGATGTGGAGTCTGGGGTCTTTGAACTCACAATTTAAAAATACATCTTTTGGTGTAGGTGGTTTTGGAATTGTACGTTTGAAAAGGCCACTTTTACAAAGTGGACATTTTCTTGCTTAACCATTCTGCGCATCTGTCTGTCTGCTGAATACACATCTGGGTCAGGATGACAGTTGGGCTTCTTTGTGCGTTCACTCTAGACAGTCACACAAAGGGAGCTCAGGTGTACCCTGCATATCCTGATGGCCCATCACTGGGCTCTATTGCTGAGAGTCCTGACTTGCCAAGTGGTGCCAACTCCAGATCCTTGGCCCTTGGGAGTTCGGTCTGGTGTAATAAGGAAGAAACAAGTGCATCAACCTCCAGAATGACTTCGGAACCAGCACCACTCTCTGACTCCACGCCGCTGCCTGCACCGGAGTCGTGGTCCCTACTGAGTGCAACGACTGACGCCACAGGCCCAACACCACCACAGCGCCTCCGAAGACCTGCCACAGCATGAGTTCAGAGTGTGTATCACCCACGGCCATGGCACCTGACTCCACTGCAGTACTTGTGTCCTTGTGGTGTAATGGCGACACTGCAAACTCGACGCCACACATCTTGACCTGCTGGATCCGTTAACCCTGCCTTGTAAGGAACCAACGTCTCGCCACCAGCGCCACCTCACCTCCCCTGCAACCGTAAGGAACCGACGCCTCACTTTTCCTGCCTAGCAATAAGGAACTGATGTCTCACCTCCAAAGTGGCAATAAGGAACCGATGCTGCACTGGCTACAGCAACGCCTCTCTTCCCCAAATCTGTGCAACGTCTTTGTCCTCATCATATTCCAAGGTACTGTAACTGGGGTCCATGGGACTCCATAAACGGACCGCTATTGGACTGTTGGAGACGATATTGTGATAGACCCAGATGGAGCCATTGTGTTTCTAATCACCATACTGAGATTTTATCTTCATAAATTTGTATCTTTGCTTGTGTATGTTGGGTTTTTGTCGTTTTGGCCTTGTTTCACTCAGATAAATGTAGGCTATTTTTCTAAACTAGTGTGAAGTACTTTTGTGGTGTTTTCACTTTGTTACTCTGTGTGTGTTTGTGTACAAAATACTTTACACATTGCCTCTGTTAATAAAATGTTGCAGTACTGTTAAAATGGGTTAAAAGTTCTGCTTTTTCCTATTACACCTTACTGATATGGCTCCTGATGTATTGGTTAGCAGCACTTTGCATGCTCAGGCATGTAGGCCTATACTTCATACAGAAAAAATGAAAATGGAAGCTCAACAATGCAAAAGTGCTGATGACTAAAAACACAAGAATTCGACAAAGGTATTTCCTAAAGCCTTAGGACCTTCTGACAATCATGAAATACCACTGTTTAATATGATAAGGCAGCTGGAGGGTTACGTGCCAGTAGCAGAGATCAGAATCGTCCTTTAGGTCACAGATCCAAATTGGTATCAGTTACGTATTCTGTCTTCTTTTCAAGGGTGCTAAACTGACTACCACTGAGATTAGCATAGAGTCTGAGAATAGGCCACTTAGTAAATCTTTATCATTATAATGCAGGGATGGGCAGCATTTAATGGTAGCTAGGGGTTTTAGATTTCAGGAAGGGGTAGTGTTAATGGGTAGGAAGGAATTTTTAAGCTTCAGTGAAGGGTAGCATTAAAGGGTGGTAAGGGTTTTTAGGGTTCAGAGCTTGGTAGCATTAAGGGTTAGCAAGGGATTTTTTACGGCTCATGGGAGCAGTGCTTAAATTGAGCCGGTGGTTTCCGGTGCGGGGCACTGGCACTTATTTTTGAGGGCCAGCACTTATTTTTCTGCCTCAATCATTTACTGCGAGCAAAAGACACATATGGGAAAGACAGAGGAAGAGAAAAACAAAAAAGTGTCACAAAGTGAGAAAGCAGAAAGCTGCAAGAATGAGCTGAAGGGGGAGGGAATGGCTTTAAATGGATTAAAGAGGTCCGAGATGGCCTCAGGATTACACTGCCTCAGTATTCCATGCTCGCACATTTAACTGCAGCAGCCGAGAGTTTCATTGGAGAACTTTGGGCACCGGCTCGTTTTTATTTACAAATTAAGCACTGCATGAAAGGGTAACTTAAAATTACAGTATATTAACTAACAATTTAATATATAAAAATACATTTTAAGTACCTTAAATATATTAGTATTGTCATCTAAAAAAGCAGATAACAATAAAACCATTACATTGTTTTGCAATTGAAATGTATAAAGCTAAGTAAGTGCACCTCTGATGTAAACCACTGTAATGTAAGTATACTCATGATGTTCTTAACTTGATGTGATGACACCAAATGTAAAGTTAGACGAGGTAACTACTGACAGCACAGTAGGCACAAATGTAGGGAGGAATACGTATAGGGGAGCAGAGGAGCTTAAAGCTCTCCACATATCTTTAAACTAGGAATTAGAAAGAAAAAACACTATTCTATGAAGAAATGACATGGCAAGGTGTCTCTGAAGTTGATGGAGGAAAGTGAGGAGGGAATAGCTGGGGCAGCAGTGCATTACTATTGACTGCATTCGCCATCTGTACTACTGCCATTAAAGAACAAGCACTGTAATTACCTAAGTATTAATGAGGCATATAGCAGTAAAATTGATGACCTAAAGGGCAAAATCGCTTGTGATCCAATAGCTTTGCTTGATGGAGCCCTGGCTCAAGCAGTTTGATAAACAAATAATCACAGCCTCTTGAAAGTTAAGAGCACTGTCTGTGGAAGCACACAGGTTTTGGCCAAATCACAAGCTGTACTGAGATTAATCATCACTTGAGCCGAGTCACAGTCCCTCTCTGTAGTACTCCCAAACGTTTTTTGTTTCAGCTACATTCTGTCAAATCAGATCTAAAAACCACTGAAAATACGTTTTGATGAACTTCCTCACCATAACTCTACAAATGGCCTTCAACACCTCACACATGACATTACAAATTACACCGCTGACACTATTAGTGACATCACATCCTCGCTGACATTACAGCAATCAAATTGTTGAAGGCACTTTCCTCTTTACCCCCAAATTACACTGAGCTCCGCATACGACTGCAACCAGTAGGCACAGTGTGAAATATATTGTGTTTGTTAAGGTCCTAGCCCTGTGCTAATTGTTGAAAGGGTGCTGAACTCAAAGCCAATTTCATCTGTGACCATCAGACTCTGAGTTCCGTGTGCACCACTGTGGGCCATGCCCACTGTACCCTGGGTTCACGGCCTGGATCTTGGCTTTGCCTTGTTCGTAGGCCATCCTCCCAGCAACCTCTACTCCAAGACCCCCCTGGATATGGCATTCAACAATACCCAGTGGTCTCTGGTTGCCATATCTTGCCTTCTGCCAGGTCTTGTATTAGAGGCACCCCTATCCAAGGGCTCACTTGGCGCGTTCATAGGCTGTGCCATTCGTATAAACCTTGCACTCAGAAGACTCTGCACTCTGTACATCTTCCCTGAGAGCACTCTGCCCTCATTCCTTGCCTGTGCCCCTGTGAAATCGAGCCTGGCTTTCAGCAAGGTCCCGTGCTGACTGCCACAGTTCCCTTACTGCTTTTAGTAATGTCATCACTGATGTTAAATGTGATGTAATATTTGATGTCCCCATTCATATAATCAATTATGTAATTTGTGATAACATTTGACGTGTGCGGTCAGGAGCTGTTTGTATGGGGTTATGGTTGTAAACCCAACATAGATTGTGTTGGTTTATAGGCTTTTTGGATCCTAACTCAAAATCCATTCAACCACAGTTTTTCAGTAAAATGTTGTTTTAATGATTTCCTATATTTTGGCCAATGGCCAAAGTAAAAACCTCTTGACCTGGCCTTTGGACATATGTAGTGAGTTTATCCAAATTGTAAGACCTTAATCTGATAGAGACTTCTAGTTGCAGATTCCTTACTGAAGAATTTTCCCCTAGGCTTCAGACTAATTCCAGATATTTTTTCTTCGAGCTATACTCTTGCGCGTCAGTAGGTGGTGTCGGTCGACTCCGCAGGCGTCTTTGGTGTTGTAGTCTCCGTTATGACATCAGGAGTAGTACATAGACGCCACCTCAGCGTAGTGACGTTATTTCTTTTCTTTTTGCGCCACGCGCTGATCCGGAGAGAGCTACTCTGGTCTCTTTTTTATTGACTTCGACCCTTTTGTTGAGTTTTTGGTGAGTTTTTTGGTGCGTCCCGAAGACCGGTTTCAAACCGTGCAAGGACCGTCACTGCAGGATGTTGGTGACGGATCCGCATCAGGTTTGTTTGTGGTGTCTGGAGCGTGACCACGACCCGAAGTCGTGCTCCGAGTGCCAGGCCATGCACCCGAAGGCCTTGAAGGAGTGATCCCTCAAGCTTATGGCGCTCCGCCGCTCGAGGGGAAGGTCTCGAGACCGGTCGCGTAGCCACCTCCATTCTTCTTCCTTGAAGTCTCCGGGCCAAGGTAAGAAGAAGAAGTCTAACAGATCCCATCACCCTTCGACTTCACCCTGTCGCTCGGCCGATGCAACGCCGGAGGAGCATTGCCGCTCGAGGTCTTAGTTTTCGGAGTGTTCTTTTGGGCCTGTTCCGTGCTTCCCCAAGTTTCCAGGAGGCAGATGGACTCCTGCCAAATTAAAGGAGGCTCCTGTGAACAGGACTATTGCACGCCGCCATCGGCCTCCCCCGAACGACCCTAAATTCCTGTCCCAACACCCCACACCTGAGAGCCTTGTCATCCAGGCATCCTCTTCCTTGGGCGCATTCCCTTCCGCACCCCCAGGTAGGGAATCAAAAAGGCTGGAACAATTTGGAAGAAAATGTTTCCTTCCTCCAGTCTCACTCTGCGTTCAGTGAACCCTGCATGCCTTTTGGACCACTATACCCACTCTCTGTGAGATAGGGTTGCGCAAGTTCTGCCGCAGATATCAGAGAAGGCCCGTGCAATTGACTCCCAAGTTGTCACCGTTGGGAGAGATGTGGCAAAGTTCACAATCAGATGTGGGTTGGACACAACCGACTCTCTCTAAGGGTAAATCGGTTGCGACGATGGTGGCCTTGAGGTGCCACCCCTGGTTGCATAGATTTCGTTTTTCGGGGATGTCCAACAGACTTTTATGGCCGCGCCCTTTGATGGCTCCTGTCTCTTTGGAGACAAGCCAGACTCGGCTTTGGAGAGATTCAAGGACTCCCGGGCTACGGCGTGGTCCCTCTGCCTTATCACTGCCCCTAACCCCTAACAGTCTACCTTTCGCCCCTTTCGTGGCCACGGAAGGGGCTGCTTGCTGCGTCCCTATCCCAGCCACCGTGCCACCCATGCTGTTCAGCCGCTGCGTGGCCGGGGATGTAGATTCTACGTGGGTGTGGGGCAGGGAACCAGAGGTCTGCCCAGTCCACCCGTGCCACTGCTGCAGCCTCCAAACCCTCCTAGTCCGTCCCCTCACTCTGATCCAGTTGGCGGCAGGATTTGCCATCACCTGCCCCACTGGGAATCCACTACTACAGACAGATGGGTTTTGCAGATCATTCGAAGGGGCTCCTCCCTCCCCTTCGAATCTGCCCCACCAGCCATGCCTCCCTCAGTCAGCTGTATTCCAGGGGATCATTTGGCACTTCTCCGCCAGGAAGTTGCGGCTTTCTTGGCCAAGGGAGCCATAGAGAAGGTCCCTGCGCTATAAGTAGATCGTGGTTGTTATTGCAGCTACTTTCTGGTGCCCAAAAAGGACAAGGGCTTATGTCCTATCCTAGACCTTCGGGACCTCAATCTCTTCCTCAAGAAGGAGAAATTCAAAATTCTCACTCTGGCTTAGGGCCTGTCTGCCTTGGACCCAGGAGACTGGATGGGAGCGTTGGACTTGCAGGACGCTTATTTCCCCATCCCCATCCTGCCTGCCCACAGACATTACCTATGATTCGTGGTTGGTCACGAACACTTTCAATTTACCGTACTCCCCTTCGGCCTTACCACGGCCCCTCAGTGTTCACGAAAGGGATGGTGGTGGTTGCAGCTCATCTGCGCAGGTTAGGGGTTTTAGTCTTCCCCTACCTCGACGACTGGCTGTTGAAGGTAGCCCCACCCCAGAAAGTCGACTCCCACATTCAAACTACGGCGAACCTCCTGCACATGCTGGGGTTCACTATAAACGTGCCGAAGTCACACCTGACTCCATCTCAGACGCTCCCTTTCATCCGAGTCATTCTGGACACAGTGCAGTTTTGGGCCTGTCCTCCCGAAAAGCGAGTCCAAGATATTAAGGCTATGGTTCTGATCTTTCAGCCTCGGTCTTGGGGAGACTGACTCTGAGGCTGCTGGGCTTTATTGTCTCCTGCATCCTGCTAGAGACACATGCCAGATGGGACTTGAAGTTCCAGTGGGCGCAGCATCAGGGAAATTCTCTGACATGGTCCATATTTCGGAGGGGATTGCGAAAGACCTGCAGTGGTGGCTTTCGAATCCACGTTGGGTCCACAGCAGAGCCCTCTCCCTTCTCCAGCCATATCTATCCATAGTGACAGATGCGTCACTTCTGGGATGGGGTGCCTACATGGGAGAGGTGGATATCAGAGGCCTCTAGTCTCCGGAGGAGTCAGGACTCCATATCAATCTTCTGGAGCTCTGAGCGATCAGGCTTGCATTGAACATATTTCTTCCCTCTCTCAAAGGGCAAGTAGTGCAAGTGTTCACGGACAACACTACTGCCATGTGGTACTGCAACAAACAGGGTGGAGTATGGTCCTGGCCCCTTTGTCGGGAGGCACTACGCCTCTGGGCATGGCTGGAACATCAGGACATTACCCTGGTGGTTCAACATCTGGTGGGCTCTCTCAACGCCAGAGCAAATGAACTCAGCCGTCAATGCAAAGCCGATCACGAATGGCGTCTCCATCCAGAGGCGGCGCAAGATCTCTTTCAGCAATGGGGAGAGTCTTGGTTAGATCTGTTCGCCTCGACGGAGTATGCGCAATGTCAGCTGTTTTGCACATTGGAGTTTCCAAGGTGGCACTCACTCGGAGACGCATTTCGTCTCGAGTGGAACTCTGGCCTCCTTTACGCCTGTACCACTTCTGCCCAGAGTTCTCAAGATCATCAGGAACGACCAGGCCCAAGTTATCTTGGTGGCTCCGGACTGGGCACAGAGAGTATGGTATCCCTAGCTATTGAGCATGGCCACGGATCCTCCACTCAGACTGCCTCTTTGGAGGATCTTCTGTCGCAGCAGGGGACGGTTCTCCACCCGAACCTGTCCAATATCCTCCTTCATGCGTGGAGAATGAGAAGCGGCAGTTAACGGCTTTTGACCTTCCACCTGAAGTCTGTGACGTTACCTAGGCAGCCTGGCATCCCTCCACCAAAACGATATACGCCTGTCATTGTCATAAATTTGGGGCATGGTGGGGTTGAACCCCTCCCTCTCCTCTGAGGTTCCTTTGTTCATTCTTTCTTTAGCCCAGCAGGGCTCTGCTTTGGGCACCCTTAAAGGTTATTTATCGGCAATTTCGGCCTTTCTTAGGTTACCTGATCAGCCTTCACTCTTTAAGTCTCCTACTGTCAGTCGATTCCTTAAATGTCTCACTCGTTTGTTTCCTCTCAGTCCACTCATCATGCCTCAGTGGGACCTCAATCTTGTTCTTACTTTCTTAATGTGTACTCCCTTCGAGCCGATGCACAATTGTCCTTACGGCTCCTTACTTTCAAGGTTATTTTTCTTGTTGCCATCACTTCTGCTTACACAGTGAGTGAGCTTCAGCCTCTTTCTTCAAAGCCCCCACATTTGTCTGTGCACCGTGACAAATGGTGTTGCACACTAAGGCTTCCTTCCTTCCCAAGGTCATTACACCTTTTCATCTTTTCCATCACTTTACCTACTTTTTACGCACCTCCACATCCTTCTCATGAGGAGGAGAGACTCCACCGTCTGGACACAAAAAGAGTGTTGGCTTTCTATCTCAATCGTACTAAAGATTTCCAGGTGGACGATCAACTCTGTTGGATATGTGGGTGCGAAGAAAGGGAAGGCGGTGCAAAAACGTACCATCTCTCAATGGGTACTTCTTTGCATCAAAATGTGCTCTTTGGCCAAGAAGCAACCCCCTGAGGGCTTGCACGTTCATTCCAACAGAGCGACTTCTGCTTCCACTGCGTTAGCACGTGGAGTTCCTGTCCAGGATATCTACCAGGCAGCTACATGGGCATCCTTGCACAAGTTTGCTAAACATCACTGCCTGGACAGTCCGGTCAGTCGGGACAGCTACTTTGGTCGTTCAGTCCTGCAGGACTTTCTAATATAATCTTGGTTCGCAGCCCACCCCTAATGATGGCATTGCTTGGGTATCTATTCTAAGGTAAGGAATCTGCAACTAGAAGTCTCTATCAGATGTACAAGTTACTTACCTTCGGTAACGATATATCTGGTAGAGACATATTCTAGTTGCAGATTCCTTACTGATCCACCCATCCTCCCCGCTCGTGAACTGATTTCTAGGGATAGGGCTTCCCCATTCAGGGCCTTAGCTCTGGCGCACCAATCTCAGTGCACTTTGGCGTGGAAAGTTGTGCAAAGAAACTGACGTCACTACGCTGAGGTGGCGTCTAAGTACTACTCCTGACGTCATCACTGCGACTACAATGCCAATGACACCCACGGAGTCGACCAACATCACTTACTGACACGCAAGGGTATTGCTCGAAGAAAAAATCTCCAGATCCAGTCTGATGACTGGGGAAAACTCTAAGGTAAGGAATCTGCAACTAGGATATGTCCCTACCAGATATATTGTTACAAGAGGTAAGTAACTTGTACGTCTACTTCCTCAGTCCAGCGGAATTCCCTCCAGATCCTATTGCCTTGTGCCAGTGTCCCCATCCAGAGAGCCATGGCCTTTGCACATGTTGTCCACCCCAGTGTCTGCTGGGCATGGTCTCGGAATGTGCACAGTAAGCACTAGTCATGAAGCATTCCCTTCAGCCACACCCTGCCCTCAATAGTCCACCCAGGTGGTATGGCATATAGCCGTGCTCAGTGTGCAATCTGTTTAATCCCAGTACTAGTTGGGCAGAATTTGTTGAATTTTGGCAATGTCCTACTCCTATTAGCCAGCCCCAAGTGCCCACTGAGTAGAGCCTCCAACTGTGCCCACCAGAAAGTGGGCACAGGGAGTGGATTTTCCAACTCAGTTCAAGTGGTGCCTAAAGGAGAAGGATTATGTTTTGATATTTCCAAATTGCAAACCTTGCAATGGCTTAGCAATGGTGTCATGGGCCCAAGTGTAAGCAAGGAAAATGACCTCTTTGCTGTTGGGGTAGTAAAATACAGCAATAATCAGAGTTCAGTGGGCCACTCAGTCCTCTGGGCCCCGGTTCCACTGAACCTGCTGTACTATTGATAGCTACGCTTCTGGACCTTGCTGGCTTGAAATGGGGCGCTGTACCGGGGGCAAGCCTTAGTGGGAACACATGGGGAGGATGTTTTCAGGCATATTGCTCTACCTCTTTGATATATTGTAGCCACAATCTGGGCCGATGTGAGAAAACTGGTGGCGAATGAATTGCAAGGTGTTTATTTTTAATCTCACCTCTTCCCTCTAAAAGGAAATTGAGTTCTTATATTAAAACTGCCTGACTATAAAACAACATGTTGGCACAGCGCTCGTTTGGCGCCTTGCTCTCTGTAGAATGGTGTCGGACAACCGTGGCTTTCCAGTTTTAATACTTCATGTACTTTTGGTTTGAAAGTGAAAATTACAAAATATAGAGTTTCGCGAGGAATGCTGTTTTAGTTTTCTGTCTAGGCGAAGCCTTGAGTCATGCTGAGGGCAGCTGTGTAACAGTCCCCTTTTTAGCTGACTGCAGCGAGGATGTAGCTTTGACAAAGACGTGAACTTTAAATGATGTTGATGCAAAATCATAATTTTGACTCGTGGAGGGGAGAGGGTGACAGTGAAGAAAGGGTGCTCATTATATTCACTGGGAGTGCTGCAGATTCTCATAATCTTGGGCCTATTTCTCTTTGTGTGATGGGAAGACTTCCAGTGAAACAGAGGTTGTGCTATGTGGAAAAGGTATTTTGTGCAGGTAGGTAAGGCCTCGCATGACTGGGGCAAAAGTCAAGGGCAAGTCTGGCGCCAACCAAGTCCCGGCTGCACAGCTCTCCAGAAACCTCCACTTTTCTATTATAGGCTCGGACATCCGATATCTCGCATTGTGCCAAATGTAGTGCGGCAGGTGCAGTGGCACAGGGGCAGGAAAAAGTCCCACCACATTTAAATATTGCTGATTATTTCCACCCATCGGTGGCGGGAGTTGGAGTGGGGGAGAGGATTAGAGGTCCACTTTCCTTACTTGCGCTAGGCTCTTATGGCACCCTGTCGTCAGAGAAGAGTTTGCCGTTTTTTTTACAGGTGCAGGTTAATTTAGGATATAAAGCGTGTACTCCACTCCAGCGGGGAAGGAGCATTTATTTGCTGTAAGTTAATTGTTTGCTTACTTAATATGTTGTTCTTTAGCTACAGACAATCAGATTTTCTACAATGATTATGCTGTGAAAAATTCACATTATAAAGTAATTGAACAACCTCCACGAGTGTGTGTGTAATTAAACGGCATGTCCCATGTGGGATATTTTCATTTGGTTTCCAAATTGGCCCGAGCAAGCCAGGGTTACTTCCACTTGAGAGAATAAATAGGCAACCTTTAACCCGGTACGCATTCTGTTTATATTAAACTGAACTGAACAGCCACGTCATCTGTTTCTTTGCTGTCATTTCACTACCTTTCACCGGGTAACTGATATTTCGAGAGAATTAAGGCATACATAAACAACAATTAGTGGTGTCTTTTGCATACTAAATTAATTTATTATTTATGTCATTTGGGCTGCATGGTTTTCCTTTTATTCCTTTTTTCTTGTTTTTACGTGTTTTTGGTTCATATAGTTTCACATCTTAATACAAAATTAGTGGTGTCTTTTGCATACTAAATTAATGTATTATTTATGTCATTTGGGCTGTATGGATTTCGTTGTATTCCTTTTTTCTTGTTTTTACGTGTTTTTGGTTCATATAGTTTCACTTCTTAGTAAGCTCGTTTTTACTTATATAGATATGCATTCCTAAGTCTGGGATGATCTTTTAACTATGACAGATGTTGGTTGGCCATGAGCTGCTTTTGGACTTATATTCCTGCTTAGCCATTGCTGTATCCAGTGGTGACACACAGAAGGCCTTAGGTTGGTGGAGTCCTCCATTGTCGCAGAAGGCCTCAGGTTGCTGGAGTTCCCCGTTGTCGGCACCCCTGCTTAGTATCTTTATGAAAAGACCAGGGCCAGTGGAATTATGCTGCAGGGGAGGGCCAATTTATGCGGCTGGGATGACTTAGTTATGCAGCAAGAAAAGACAAACGATGCAGTGTGATGTGGCACATTTAGTGATAGTATTTCTTCATTAGTTTCTCATGTTTATAATGCCTGGGAATAGGTTGCAGCCCTTTAGTACCAGTTAAACACCCATATATGGCAATACGCAATAAAAATGGGATCAAGCAACCTTCGCAAAGAGACTTCTACTGTGCAGCAACACGTGTTGCTGCGTTTTTAGTAACTAGTAACTTTTGAACCGTTTGAAAGGTTTTCCCACTATGCAGCCTACAATGGATTATGTAGAAAATACAGCAAATCCATAATTATACGAAAAACACTGCAGCCGTACAATAACATAATTCCAGTTCATAGGCCGGCTAAAGGACGTTGCTGTTTGCTTGCACTGCCTGTACTGCCATACGTTTCTGGGGTGAGCATGATCCTTTCACCACCAGAGAGAACAAGGAAAATGAATGTTGGAAAAGGGTCCAGATAAATGGGACCAAAAACAGAGGTTTTTAGTGTCTGGACCCATACATGCGCTTAAACTTTTAGGACCAGATTTCTCCTCCCATTGTTTGGAGCTCCGATTGGAAACAAGACGAAAGATAAGGAAAGACTTATCTCTTGGATTTCATTTCAGCTTGGATTCGCAAGTGAGAGCAGTGGTCAAGTTATTTTATCCATTTAAACTTTTCAGGAAAGTATTGCCTTTTCTTGCAGTTCGAAACCATGTTGGAGGCGCTGCTGCAATGAACTAGAGCAGTGGTTCCTAACCTGTGGTCCAAGGACACCTTAGGGGTCCGCGAAGCCTCCTCAGAGGGTCCGTAACTGCTGAGGAAATTAAATAATATTAACAGATTAGGTCCCCAGCTTTCAGAAATGACTCAGTAGGTGGTCCCTGGATCCAATAATGATTCAGTGGGGTCCCGAGTTCCAATATTGATAAAGTGGGGGCCCACAGAAGTCAAAAGGTTGGGACCCACTTAACTAGGGGCACCCTGCTGCCCTGACCGTGGGACATGAACTATATTTAGCAGATTATACTTAGAGGTCCATGCATATCAATTTATGCATCTGCAAAAAATGCAATTTGCGAGGAAAGGCTATTTCTGGATTGTGGAAATGTCCAATGGTAGCTGCGATGTGAACGATTCATTCACTGTCAGTCTGTCGGTGACAGACTCACATTTCACACTTTAGACCTCTGTGTAAAAGATTACACTGACTAGGTCCGACATATTTTGTGAACAGATGGGCCACTATCTTCCTATGAAAAGTCAGATTCGGATTCAGATTCGTCTTATTGTGACCAAACCACATTTGTGCCTTGTGGGAACAGGAGATTTTCAGCAGCCGGTGCGAAATTGTCAAAATCTTTACTGTGCATTACTAGGATGCTATTTCCCTGAAAGTTATCCCAAATTTAAGTCTTGATCTTTGTAAATACATTTTAGTGGTCGCCCAGCCATTTTTTTTTACCCTATATCGTTCGTGTTGCACCTTAGTGTAGATGCTCTTTATTTTAATTGTTAGTACACTTAATGCATAATTTAATCTTCGCTTACTCTTGTGTTCCTTCAGTGTTTATATATTTTTATGCCGTTTCTACAGTGTAGGTTACTTTATGTACCTGTTTTTACTGTTACCTACTTTCTAGTCATTGTTGACTTTTTTGTTTTATGATTCATTTCTACCATATGGTAGGAGCGCTGAGTAAAAATAGCTGCACAAACAAATAAATGCAAATATCATGTGCAGAGTCTTTTGTGAGTCCAAGTTCACATAGGGACAGCCACCTTGGGGTGCCTAAGTCTCAGAAGCATCAGGTATTACATGATATTGACAGTTTATCATGCCTGCTGCAAACGTAATGGTCTTTAGGCACTCACAAATAAGTGTTGTAGTCTAACTGATGTTACTCATTTTGTCTACTTTGGTTCAATGGAAGCTGACTAAGCCCTGGCAGTATTAGAACCAGTGCCTCATTTGATTCAATGGGAGACACCAGAACTTATTTTTGTGGTCCGGCACTTATTTTTCCTTGTCAAATATTTCTAGGAACAAGAGAGAAAACACACACAGGATGAAAAAGACGGAAAAAACGTTACCAAGGGAGAAAGCGGGAATCTAAAAGAGTGAGATAAAAGGGCAGAGAATGTCTGGCAGTGGGCTAAAGAGGCATGAGGTAGGTTCAAGACTATGAAGTCTTGGTATTCGGAACCCTCACATTTAAATGCAATGGCTGCAGTCTTCTTAGCAGCGCTTTAGGCAGCGGCACTTATTTTACAATTAAGCACTTAGACTTTGTCTAAGTTGAGTGCATCAATTCTACACGACTGTGTAGGTAGAAGAGCTCAACAGGGTGTGTCCACTGCAAGCACAACGGGGAGCTCAAGCATACCTACAGTGTTCACTCCTTGAAGAGCTTATATGGCAAGTACAACGTCTGTACCATGACAGTTTGTGTGCCATAAATGCCAGGCCACAGGACTGAGATTGATTGTTGGTGGCTATCTCATGTAATATGTAGCACAGCACACTACTACCATAGGGTGCAGACAAATATTTTTGTGACATGTAGATTGCACATAAATCTCTGCAAAAACGTTTGAAGATGCTGGCAGCATTTCTGGAGATTTCAGATGGCCTCTTATCAGATATAAGCAACATGTGCAATCTTTTTCATGTATTGGCCTAATTGCAAATTTGCACCTCAAAATGGATTCTACTACACACCTATTACACACCTACTACAAGAACGCTGCCTTATGGTGATAATAAGATGGAGGAAGTTTTGAGTATCATAGCCGAAGAGTAATGTACCTTGAGCCAGAGTGCTTTCATTGTTTTGCCTGTATGGGGAGTTCATATGTGCTGAAGTTCAAAGCAGTGATTCCTGTTTTGTGCAAGCTGGTGCTTTACCCACTTGAAACAGGAGCCATTCCATTCCCAAGCCAAAGGCCACACTTGAGCATCATGGCATGATGGATAATGCAAGTGTGTGAGTGTGAAGCATGTGAATGTGAAATCTGTAACCCAGCTTTAATGAGAAGATGGCACATGCCCTGACACTCCGAGCAAGAGCCCGGTGGCACTCCACCCGTTCTGTGAGTGAACTTTGATAGTATAAGCAAACCTGGCCTATTTGAGCAAAAGAAAGGAGGCTGTATGAGGCACACCTGAAATGGGTTCTATGAATGTCATCAGCATATACCGCCAGTATGTTTCACTTTAATCAAATTTGGAGTTGCTAAAGTACTTTAAGAATGGCTGTACAGGACACCATGCTATGCTCCACCATCACAAGAGTGCACACACATGGTAAAATCCCAGCCCTGGGGAGTATTCAATGCGTTTTCTATGTAAACAATAAGGATGCATTGTAAATACCCACGTTTTTCATAGAATGTAGATTGAAACGCGCCAAACGAGCTTGGCTTGCAGACTAAACCCACTTCTCTGACACTAAGTGATCCTCTGACCAACTTTTATTTCCTCCACAATTTCTGATTTCCCTCGCCAGGCACATAGCCACAATTAAGGTCAGTCCAAATTTCTGCAAGATGGTAGTCGGTTGCTACCTTCCAGTGCGACTTGTTCTCCAAAGCAGTCTACAAGGCTACCATGCTCCAAGACAGCTCCGTTTTTCAGTACCATGACTGAAATCCCATGATCTTTTGACAATATTTTATTTTGTTGTGACTCCTATTTGTACACAATGATGTAATCCCATTGAAAATAAACGAGGACCATAAAACATGTTATTTGGAGTAAGTAGACTAATAAATATAAATTCACACATATAGCACTACAGCACTGTTTTAATTCCATGTAACTATCCTAGCACGTTTAAGCTAACTTGAGAAATCGTTACCTGCTGTCTCACAGGTTCTATGCTACAGTTACTTTACAGAAGAAATCATCTGCATGTGTACTCGCAAAGCCTATTTAATTGCACTATTGCACACATAACTACACAGAACCGGGTACACCTTGGCAGCTGAATCATGTTATTCTTATCTCTAGATTATTAATTACAATCTTTTTCAACAAATGATTTTCCGAGATTCTTTGTGGCAATGTAAAAATGCAGATGTGATAACCGTGGCAGCTCATAGGCGTCTTACATACAACTGTTTCTTGTTGCATGAGGTTGTTGAAAAACCTTCTTATGAAGTTGCTATTAGTAAGTTACTGCTCTTACGTGAACCTCAAGGGTCTCATTGAGGCTAAGTACGTGGTTTGAAAATCCTCATAGAGAAAGAACACATTAAGCCGGTGAAAAGCTTCCCATTTATTTTAAATGCAATAACAAAATTGTTTCTAATACGTAAAGTATGCTTTCTTTTTCTTTTAAGATGTTAAAGGTTATTTTAGTTGTTCGTAAATTTGAGGACATTTTTATTTTTTGCAAAGAAAATTTGATCAAATATTCTGAGTTCTATTGTAAAATACTTTTACCAAGGTCCATGAAACATTTACTTTAAGTAACTATATACCGAGTTAAGAGGCCTTCTGCAGGAATAATTGAACGCTCCTATGCTCACATCTCCCAATTCTTTAAAGTGTGCATTAATGATTTAAACATTTGTTTTTTCCTCTGACTTGACATTTCTTTTCTAATTTTAAAATGTCACGTAGGTAGTGGTCCTGACCCATATTAAACGCTCATGGCGTCAGGCCTTTTTGGCACATTGCAGCTTGCACTCATAGGAGGCCTGCTTTGGGGAAGGGGGCATATTTTTGTCATCACCTGCCATGTACTTTAACCATTAACAAGTACCGCTTTTGTGCAAGAGAAGTAGATTTCCCCATGTGTGGCTTGAGTCCGGGGCCAAAGGTTGGCGTTCTAACGTTGACTTCTAGTGAAATATCACTTCCATTTCCCCTTTAAAACCGTGTTTATTTGCCCTTTATTTTTGAAAGTTTATGGTAATTTTCTCACACCCCCTGTTAGGGCTGTCCAGATCCCGTTAAAATGACTTTATAATTAAAAGATATAAAAACATCATCCAAGCCAACAGGTGGTGAAAGCCAATAAAGTGCTGTTTACTTCCAGTACCGTGGCACCGCAAAGCTACGAACAGGGGCACAAAAAGGAGTCCATGGAGCATTATTTGCTGGGACTGTGGAATAACAGCACATGTGGGAGGAAATAATTTAAGGCAAAAGTGCAACCTGTCCACTCTCCTTCTGAAGAAATGAATGAGAAATGAATATGTACGTCAATAAGATACAATTTATTTAAATCAACTAGTACTGTAGAATCGTAGCAGAAAAGACAGCACAGGATCCTTTGAAGATCTAGGACACACCGATGCAGCCACGGTCATAGCACGCATTGCCAGCAGTAATCTTGTAGCACAAGGAACAAGCTTTGACAAAGTCAAGAGGTGTGGTTTTATTATGCTAATCCATGCAGGGTTACCACATTATGGTGGTTTGATGCAAGCACTGGAGAGGAGGTGGAAGGATATACTCAAAAAGCCATTGGCCTTAGATGAGAGATTAATATTCCACTGGGTTGAGCCAAGACTTGACTGGCAAAGTTTTGAGCCAAGAATTGAAAGAGGCTTGTCAGATAAAGCTGATGGTTGAAAGAGGCAGACCCAAAGCCCACTCCATGAACATTGTAACCATTAGGTCTTTTTTCTCTGTCAAAACCCTGACTTTAACATTACAGCACTCCACACACATAAAAAACATTTGCAAAAGAGAAAAACAAGCATTGGCAAAGCCAATAATTTGGGACTTGGCAATCTGTGTGATGGTTATTTTTTATTGTAAGCAGATGCCACAAAAGAAAACAATAAAACCTAAACCTGACACAGGTTTGTGAGCCATGTTGAACCTCCCGCAGGGTCTGCAACCCCAGTACTACGTCTGCAAACCCAGTGGAAAATCCAACAAGAGCCTACAAACTTTCCAGGGTTCACAAACCCAGTTGACTAGGCCGGATGACCTCTCGAGCTGCGTTGGGGTCCACAAGCCCTTCCCTTAAGGTCTACAAAACCTGTAATAATGTTTTTTTTTTTTTTAATTTATTTTTTTATTGGCTTAAGGGGAAGATGTCACTCTAGGGTAGTGGTCCCCATTGTGTTGCTCTTGAGCAACATGTTGTTTAGTGCACTCTAAAATGTTGCCAGTTAGATGATCTAATCCCTCCAGTATTTATTTGTCCATGCTAGACTACTAACATCTGTTTTCTTTTGAAGACAGAAGGAGTTCCTGATTGGTTATCTCTGTGTAGCTACTACCCTGATGCTTACTCCCAAACATTTTTTCTAAAATTCCAGAATTTGAGGCATTGAGGTTGTATCCTGTCTAATGCTTTCTTGGAATCTGAGAAGAGCGGTGCAAGTTTCGTTCTTAAGTCCTTGAGTGAAAAGTAGGAGAAATCAAGTTGTTGCTGATGAGTACAGCATTAGGGCGGATGGAGAGGTTGAGATAGAAACAGAATACCTATGTTACTGTGCCTCATTGCTCTTGAGTCTACAGCACTGACCACGGTCTGCCAGTGCTGAAGCTTTCTCTTTTCAAGACATACCTGAGAGTGGTGTGCATCATTAACATGATAATGCATAAACACTGCTCAAAGTTTGAATTATAAATTGTGCATAGAGTGACACCTGAGGGATCAAAGAAACCCTGAAAGTTTGCTTGCTAGGCATTATGTTACAGGAAAGGTTGCTGGCGAGACATTGTGGAATTAGCGATCGTGCACTGTTGGCCTTACAGGAAGCTTGCATAGTTAACTCACTGAAGAATTATGGATAAAAGCAATTTGATGGCTGAAGCGTTTTGTGAAATAGCAAAGTGTTACCAGGGTTGTACAGAGAAGTGAAAAGTGTGCTAGCTGGGGGAATTATGGAAACTTGCAAGACCTGACTAAAGGGCAAAAATATTGAATTTCCCTTTATTGCTCCATTTTTGTTCTACTGAGCTTGATGTAAAAATACTGGTGAAGCAGGTAAAATGCAAGCTAAGTAGGAACCCTAGTGGGAAGTGACACCATCCTGAGTCCTGAAGCCAGCTAAACTTACTTGAAGATGGCAAAAGATATGGGCCTACTAATACAATTTTTAAAAGGATATATTCAGAATGTTGCTTGGACTTAGACTAGTGGTCGGCTTGCATCTGTCATTGCGGACCTTTCTCGTTCTGCCGGTGCCAGAAGTCTGACCCACAGCTTTTGCTGAATGAGGTAGCCCACCATTGCAGGGGCTGTTTGGGGTGCAGCACAAGCAAAGGCACATTTTTAGGGGCAAGCGCAAAGTGCTCAGTCCCTCTTCTAATCTCACTTTAGGGTGATTTTAACCACACCCATGTTACGTCCATCACTTTCATTGGTTCGTGGGCTTGCCTTTTAAAATCTGCTTGTTTTAATTCGTGAAAGGCATGCATATGTCATGCCTTGTCTGTTGTTTAGCCCTCCTCGAGAGCACCGGCAAACTACTGAAAACATACGAGGCTCCATGTTTTCTGAATGGTTTCTAGACTACTTTTTCTCTTTATTTCGCAGCGCAATTGCACTGTGTTTAACGCAGCGCGACCTCGCTCTTTTTTTTTCTTCATTTAATGTGGCAAGAAGAGACCGGTTAGGAGTTTACAACGCTAATAGCTCTGACTCGATGTAACGCAAGACCAGTTGCATTGCAAATGCTTGTTTTTCAAACCCACTGTGATGAAAGAAACCACAAGTCCAAGACTTCCCAAAAGTGTTTTTTTTAAATCAAAAGGCAATGTGTAAGAACCAGGTGGAGGAAATGTGGCCCTTTTTCAAGTGTGAACTTGAAAAGGCAAAGGAGCAGAAGTTAGGCATTCAAATTAAGATCCAAACATCTGCGATGTGTGCAAACTATTGGTGAAAGAACGCTGAGCATCTGAGGGGATTCATGTTGAAAACTTGGCAGTGTGTGCAGCAGACGATCGTAATTCCCTTCATACCACGATTGCAGCATTTTTGGTGTACACTGGTTTGGGTACTTACTCAGTAGTTTGTTGTGGAACATGGTGCTACCCTTCTGAAAGAGATTCTTGAGGTCAAAAATGTATTGCGCTCTTAATGATGCAAAAACTAGGAACCCAGGGATGTTCACTCACTTATTAGAAGGACGTTGTTTCCGCTTTTCGGAGGCATTCCTTCTCTTAATGAAGAATGTGCTCCTCTTTATTGAGAAACGTCCCTCCTGATTGTGGGCATTTCCTATGTTACTGGGGAATGTGCTTATCTTAATGGAGGATGTCCCTTCTCTCACTGAAGGGCATTCCTTCTCTTGTAAAGAGGCAGGCTTTCTCTTACTTGGATATTTTTTTTTCCTTTTAAAGAACTCGTCTTTACCAGCGAGTGCCCCTTCCCTTTCTTGGGGAGCTTCTCATGCTGGAAGATCTCTCACCATCCATCAATTCCCTCTCTCTTTTCCATCCCTAATCCTTTTTCCATAAATTCCCATCTTCCCTCTCTTTCTTTCTCTAGAAGGCTCCCTGTGTTTGATATAATTAACATTGGGCAGCAGGGAAAAGTGACCGAGGCACCAGGCCGATGCTTAACTTGAGCCAGTGGTTGCCAGTGTGGGTCACCGGCACCTATTGTTGATGACTGGCACTTATTTTACTGCGTCAGACATTTCCCAAGAGCAAGAGAGTGAAAAACACACAAACAGGAAAGGAGGAAGAAAAAGACAGAAAAACCATCACCAAGGGAAGAAGCAGGCACCTGTAAGATAAGAAGACAGAGTTAGTGTATTAAAGAGGTCCAAGGTGGATTGAGGACTGCATTGCCTTTATATTCTGCACGCTGACATTTAATAGCCCAGCAGTGGGCTTCTGAGCAAAGCTTTGGACACCAGCACTCATTATTTGACAAATTAAGTACTGCATCCGAGCAGCCATGGACTTTCAAAATCAGCCTCCAATGGAACATAAGGAATGGCTGGCCCTGCACATATTACAGTTATTAAAATATAAACTTGAAAATGGTATGAAAAGGACAGAATAATGGAGAAACTCAAGGAAAAATGAAATATCAGTAAGCAAGAGTAATGTGTGTTCTGGATGGTTTGCGAGTCGTACAGCAGAGTTCCATTTCCCAGCACTCGAAGGCTTTACCAGTCACAACAAACCTCTTGGGTGGACATCACTGAAGGCCTCTGGTTGTATGAAGTGCTGTTTAGGTTTGAACACACTAGTTTTGGGCGCTGCTTTTTTAGCCAAATAAAGTCCTTAAATTGGATCCAAAATCTCAATGGAAGTTAATGTTGATGTCATAAAATTGGAGTAGTATTGTATTGTATTGTATTGTAATCGTATTTATATAGTGCTTACTACCCCTGATGAGGCGTCGAAGCGCTTTTCGATGAGTAGCACGCTACTCTGGAACCCAACAAGAATTAGTGATGGATTAGTATCGGGAAATAATGAGTACAGTTTTAGTATTATGAGTTAATTTGAGCCGCGGATATGAGAGTTTGTTAGTTAGATTGACTGGAGTAATGGAGGGGTGGAGGAGGAAAGAAATCCAGAAGTGTTAATTGGGAGTATATCCTTCATTTACTCAACCCAAAGGTTTGGGATGAGTAAAGGGGGGCGGAGGAGGGAAGAGTATGTGGAAGGGTTAGGGAGAGCATAGTAGCAGGGTTAGATAAATGCAGGGGAATTTAGTAGGGTTGTGTGGGAGGTAACAGTAGTAGAGTGAGGTTTGGTGAGTTAGATGTGGAAGCGGAGGGAAGAGCTTAGGCAGAGTTATTTAGGAGATGAAAGTAGTAGAAGGGATTTGGGATGAGTCAGAGTGAGAATGGAGGATAGTTTGATAAAGACATGACATATGATGATGAGTAGATAAGTGTGATAAGATGAGAGCAGGAATTCATAGATATCTAGTATAACAACCCACCCAGGAGCCATGCAATGATCCACGAACATGCCAAGCACAGAAACAACATATACACATACATACATATATATATATACACACAGACACACACACACATGAATACACACACATATGCACATACAATACATAATTAGAACCCTGGGTAAAAAGTACTTAGTCAAACAGGTTTAAAGAGTGTGTGTGTATTTTATTGTTATGACATAGTAGCGATACATATTTTCTAAAGAAACTATAAATAAATAGAAATATACACATAATCTGAAAAAATATTTCTCAACATAGGCATATAGTTCATAGTATGCTGAAAATAGCCTTGGAATTGCAGCATTAGCTGTGTCTAGCTGTGTTCTGTTGAAGTGGGGCCTCGCTGCACTGCTAAGTAAAAGGCCAGCAAAGATGGCCTCCATGGCATTCACCACATTAATACAGACAAGTGTATGAGCAATCTGTTGCTGAAAGACGGCAGCTTGGCCCTGAAGCAAAAGGGAAGGAGACACAAAGCACCTGTAAACAGAGAAACACCACAGTGAGCGGGAAAAGGAGGTCTTCAGCTGCCTTCTGGAGGACGGGTGATAGGGAGTGGTTCTGATGGAAAGTCCCAAGGTGGTCCTTAGTTGGCACTTGCAGAAGAAGAGCCTGAGTCAGAAAGAAGGAATGGGTGGGGACATGGTGTTGAAAAGTGGCAGCCAGTAAAAAAAAAACATTCTAAACATCCAGATGAACATTATAGAGGGCTTGAAAGTCAACTTTTTGGTGAATAAGTGACCAGTGGAAAGTAAGCAAAGAATGCTAGTTGCAATACTGCACTATTTCAGGTTTTGCTAAAATGTACTTGAAGAAGCCATGCTGTTGGCATGGTCATGCCTTGAAGCACACACATCAGCGGTGCCATTACCGGTTGGGATAAATTGAGGAATGTGTCTTTACATCTCTGCAGCAGAACTGTTATGTGGAAAAGGTAAGGGAGTGTTATATGTCAAAATAACGCAGCCGCATATAATGTGTGTCTTGAATATTGTTGACAAAAATATGGTCTTGTCTATAGATTTTCCATTAACTCCAGTAGGGGACATTATTGTAGATTGTATTTTAGGTACTTAATTATATAAGACAGTGTTCTGACTACAATAGTCTGGTACCACTCCAAACCGAGGGTTTTGTTCTAAATTCCTCTAACATTTCCTCAAGGAGTAGGAACAGAGGAACAGGAATCCATAGAAGGTGGCCAGAGATTCTGTGTCCTAATGTCCCCCTAAGGTCCAATCACAATGTGGTCCGGTAGATCATTCAGTGTCACACAGACATCAATGTCCTTGAGTCATCTAACAGATAAGTTTACAGGGAAACTCCCAAGCTATGTAGCCTCAGTATGACTTGGGTATCTTCAGCCTAGGTGTGAAATAGCAAACTGGATGATTCTCAACAAGAACCAATATATATATATATATATATATATATATATATATATATATATATATATATATATATATATATTGAAAAACAAGAGTGGTGAAGCGCAAGCCTGCGGAACACTATGGAATAGGCGTAGATGTCACAAAGAACTGGTCAGAAGGGCTACTAACTGGCAGTGAGATGAAGCCAAAAAGTAATACCAGGACAAAGCAGAATTCTTGATGCCCGGTTCTGCAAAGCATGTAAGGAAGATAGCATGATTGGTGATGTTGAAGGCCATAGAGCAGTTTAGCAAAACCATGGCCCAGAAAGGACCCTTATTGAGAACCACATAGGACAGAAAGGGTCTGAAACCTCCAATCACACATTTAGGAGAGTAGTGGTGGAAATGTAACACTGACTGCGGTCACCTGAGCCGGTGGCTGTAGCAAGAAGGTGAGTGAGGTAGCGTGTGCGGATCAGAGCAGTGGCATATGTCGTGATAATGGGTTCCAGGTGGAACACCAGACTGTTATTTGCAGTCGAACACAAAGCTGTTGTATTTGAAATATGTTATAACTTCAAATATACATTATCACGTCGGTTTAGGCTCTTTTACTGCACGGTTTCTAAGTGAACAAACGATTGGGACAGTTTGATGGACGCTGACCCTAGTGAGACTGACGAAGTGATGCCCATCTATGCTTTGGCATCTGGCACATTACACAGCATGACCTTATTATTTCCCCCAAACTTTGGTGAATTAATAAGTTTGTGGGCATTAGGAAAACCGCTTACTGTGTGTTCTTTCAATCTTAGTAACTATTCAAAGTAGACATGGCAGTTTTTGGAGAAACAGCAAGGAAAAGTTGTTGCTGACTTAAAAAGTATAGGTTCCTTTCCCTGCTTCCAGATGTGAGCGTGTTTTTTAATTTTATTCTGGTTTCCTGCCGGCTGGCAAAAGTAGCAAGCACTTCATTTTATTTTAATACATTTCCTTACCCAAAGACTGAAATTCATTTGTTTGAAATAATTGACTGTAAGTATATACATATTTGGCCCATAGTTTCTCAGTTATTGGGTGTTAATGTTATTTAATGTTGGGTTCCTTTGTCTAGTTTGGCTCTAGCTTTCCGTACACCAAAAAGTAGAAGGCTGTCCCATTAGTTTTTAATATTGTATGCTTATGTGGGATGTATATCATTGCTGTCTTCAGCTCCGAGGCTGTCTCCCATCGTTTGCTGTACCAGCCAAAACAATGCCAGCTGCTCACATCGTCGCAGAAGAGCTTCTTCAGGGATATGTATGTGTCTGCTGCTTTGTGTGTTTTTTGCCCCAGTGCTTTTTCCCAGATGCTTAGTCAGATGTTCAGGCCCTGATGCAAGTGAAAAAGGGACCATTTCAGACGAATGCATGGGCCCCCCTGAATATATGGGACTCATTCCAATGGCAGACGTGGGCTACCCAGGTATAAATAAAAATATATGACATAACATTAAATCAAATAGTGCGAAAGATAGACATAGCGAAAACACTCACCGTGAGCACCCAGGATGGGGAACAAAGTGTAGTGTGAATTCTCCCAGGCTGTCTTTAGCTGAAGCTGCAGGGTCCACGGAGGTATTGAGTGCCTCTGGTAAATTCTAATATCCCACAGTGGAGTGTTTAGCAGGTGCCATAAGAACCTCCTGCTATGAGTTCAAAACCTTGGAATGAGGTATACCATTCGAATGTGGCATTCATCACACTGCAACCTGTATGGTTAGTCTTTTACTGGGCGTTTCTCCTGACTAATTTCACCAGGTTCCACATGGCAAATACTTTCAAAGGAAAACTGTACGGTTGCAATCATTAGTGGTAAACTGGAACTCCAATCGGTTCACCATCCAAGTTTGGACAGGGAAAGGAAATTTGCAGTGACAACCAGATCACGTGTTGGGTGTGATTACATTTCACACCCAACTTCTCCCACCTAGAACACAACACACATTCTCCCAAGCAAGAATACAGCTCTGCCTGTAATCAGTGCAATGATGTCAGTCTAATGTAGGTTGCTCGCTAGGCAAAGCCTTTATACCAGGTTGATCATTCAGTTTAAACTATTTAGACTGTAACATAACTCCTACATATTTCTACACTTTGAATTCACTGCATCGCACCTGTAACTGAGGAGTTGTAATATAAAATGGTGATTATGAGAAATTGTGATTTCATCTCAGATTAATTATATAACGGTCACATTCTGCTGAACAGACATAATTTGTTTCGGACAATTTTTTGATTTTGGAGGATCGGTTGGAACCTGGCCAGCAAAATATCATAAGTGTTTCTCACAAGAGACCACCTCCTGTGCGTGAATGCCTGTCATTGGGATGCATTGTGCTTGGTCTAACAGTGTCCAGGTTATTTGGAGTCCCACTGTTCTCTGGAAAGGATAGGCACGCTTCAGTAGGAAAATATGTGAACAGAACAGTTTCTAAACATTTGTCATTGCCTGTGATCTTCTCGTTTGCTTTTGTTTGGTTTGCTTTGAATTGGATTTCTTGGTGAACTGGCATAGTGCCACAAACAGCACAAATTCAACAATCCAGCTATAGAGCAAACTGGATGTAAAAATGCAGCCTTTGGGATCAAATACACAATCTTGTTCGTTTTACAATAAAAAAGCGCAGTGCTGTTAATTGGGTGTGGTCCATACTTGGCCGCATTTTAGAGTTAGCAGATTTAACAGAAATCCCAAAAATGTGAAAGTCCAGACAGAACTACCCTAAATTACCGTACACACTTAAGTATAATCAAACACACATTAAACTTGCTAGAGACTAATGGAAAGAACGCTTTTATTTAAAGACCATATTTTATATCGTACAGTAATAAGACTGAGTATTTGTTGGCCAGGTTACTTGAGGCAGGATGGTTGAATGCCATTGAAAGATATAGCACTTATGCTTCAGTAGAAAGATGTGTATATACCTTAATTGTGCCTATAAAGACTGGTTGCAAAACAGTGACTGGTGTGCCTATCGGTGCACCTGACAGACCATTATAGTAAATTACCTAATTAAAAAACAATTATCGTTCGATTTTGGAATGACTTTGCCTGCGCTTAACCATACATTTACATCCTCACTCAGTTTCTCACTTAATGTCTCTTCATCTCCTGTGTATTTTCAGAGGTAAAAAGCAAAAACACAAACAATGACAGCCACGTTAAATTATTCAAGACGCGTTGCGTAGATGAGCTCATTAAATTGGCATTGTGTTTGCATGGATTTGCTGTAATATGCTAAAGTACATTTATATGACTAAACCGTCTTCATAAGGTTGTTTGTTGTCTTTTTTTGTGCAGTATAAACTATTTGGCAAGAGTTAGGAGTTTATTTTTCTTAAATTTTTTATGAGTTTCTGTGTTGCTGAGAAATTAGCAAATGTCTGACTAAAAGACGCTTGCGAACATTCGGAATGTAATGGAACGGCGTATGCAGATGGCGGAAGATTGTGTGTTCTCTCCAGTACTTTGCATTAGATGACTCTGCTGATAGACAGGAGAAGATGGCTAGATTGTCTGGGACAGTTCCAAGCTGCTCCATTGTTTTATTCTTCTCAGATTACAGTTGATGCACTATCGTCCTCTACCAATAAAGTCAATGCCAGTTCTTTCAAAAGTCCATATGGTTTTTATCTTTGTGTAACCAGAACATCATTTTGAATCTTTGGACAAAGTAAGACATCTTTTCAGAGCCCAACTTCACGATGCACACTGAAGCGAGTTAGAAAATCACCCTTTGTATAAGAATCACATGAGAAAATTATATTCTACTCTCAAAATGAGGCTTGTTTTGGAAAATGGCCAAACTTCACAGTACAGGACAGTTGTCCCAACTTGAAGTAATCCTCCGGTACAAGTACTTTTCTTATTTAAAATGGCTTTAAATTGCTTTTGCTTTGTTCACGCTTGCGGTGCGTGTTTTTTTTAATATTCAACTTAAAAAAAGATTGTTGCAGCAACGTATTACTTTGCTTAGCAACATTGACTGAATATGTGACAGATCAGTGGCTAATTTTAAGGATTTTCTAATCAGAAAATATTAATTCCTAATTTTTATCAGTGCAGAATTAGCATGAGAACACTGAAATATGTGTTTATCAAATGGCCTTGAGAGAAAAATATGTAAGCTACCAAAATTACACCAGAGCAAACTGCTGCCTATTTTAGTATGTTGCAAATCTGTTACTTAAACCTTTGCCACCAATTCATTTTAAAACAGTAATATTTCTTACCCTTTTGTTGTCTGCTGGGCCTGTGTTTTAAAATCTTAGTTGATACTTTAAAACCACGTATGTTATGGTATGGTTTATTTTGCCATCTCGGGCCTGCCATTTTAAGCAGGAGACAGAGGCGAGGTGGCGCGGCGGGTATATGTTGTTTTATTTGATTATTATTTGCCCACTCCTCCATGCGCTGCCCCACCAGCCCTTTCTGCCAGCAGCGGCCCCTGATTTTAAGATAATTTGATGTTGAATGCTGTCTGTGTGGTTGGTATGCCTTGCTTATCTACCATTTGCAAATACATGTACAGTGAGTGAGAGGGCTAGTGCTCGACTAAGAGCCCCAGGACAACCTTTGTAGGACATACCCTTCCACCTCAGAATCTCATATCCAGGTAGAGCTCAGGGAGGTTCTGATGCCACGCCTTATTGAGCTGCCTGCAGACCTGTGGATTTTGAAAAGCTGCCTTTATCATTTTCAACCTATAACAATGTGGATTCTGCGTAATCTTCACCCAAATCTATGTCATTGTTTCTTTGTCAAGAATTTTCAAAATCTCACTCATTGTAATGGATGACTGAAGCCGTCTAAGATGGTATTGATGCAGGTTTGCCACCAGATGTGTGCTAACACTGTCGGTGAAGCGAAATAGCAGATACAAGCTCTGCAGAGCCTACACCCATGAAAAAAAATCTTGCACAGGTAAACACATAATTTTCACCCGCAGGTAAAGTTTTGCAAGGCACTGCATTTTGTGAAGTTGCAAAATGTATTTTCACAAAATTTTGGAGACAAAATTGTAATTTCGTAGAACCATATGTGCCTCTCAGCATTTATCGTTTTGAGAGCACATTTATCCTTGGAGCAGCTCTCAGGCGAATATTAAGAATACAACGCATTTTTAATATGATCTGTTTACAAGTACTTGCTGTTTAGCACATCATGAATTTATATGCAGTAAAAGTAGGATAATTATAAAGGAAGAAAAAAATCGTGCCATTTACAACGTGTGGTCTTTTTAAAATCATTTTCACGTTGGGTATATAAAAAATGAAAAGAAGCAGAAACTTCAACTTGGATTACACATGTTAACCTTCCATTAGGGAACATACTAAGGGAGGTATGCCGGAGGTTAATGGCTTCTTCTCTCTCTCTTAACATCAAACAAATGGTGCACTCTGAATGAACCTGTCACTTTTAGGCTCAAAAGCACCAACCCTTGAACGAAATAAGGTAATATATATTTTTTTAGAACTAAACTAGTGTTCGGTTTCTGCCCTTAAATCACCGGGATTTTAATGCCAGCCTGAATCTATTTGTGGTGCGGTGGGTCCTTCCTCCCCCGGCCTTGTTCTATGGGCGACCCCCTCTGAAGTTAATTTAAATGTGTTGTTCTTTTAAGCTGTAAAATAGAGATGGTCCTTGTCGTTTATCCCCTGCTGTCATGATGTGTGGACCCACTCACCAGCAGGCGGCTTCCATTGAGGTCTGGGACTTGGAACAAATGAAGACCTAGGAGTATATAAGAAGCTCCAAAAGCTTGCATTTGAAAGGGCATTGTACTGAAGCAATATATTTTTAACAATTATGGGATGCCCTTTACGTTTAATGCAGTAGTCCAATACATATGTGTTAGACCTGTCAGCCATAGGGTTGTCTTCCCCCAAACCTTTTGCCTTCACCCCTCCTATTTTTCTGAATTTGTTTTTGTTGGGCTTAGGACTCTGTGCACTTTACCACTGCTAACCAGTGCTAAGGTGCCTGTGCTTATGCCCTAAAACATAGTCAAATTGGCTTACACTTCTTTGGCACATTTAATTTACTTACACGTCCCTGGTAAATTTGTTTACCATATACTCAGGGCTGGTAAATTAAATGCATCTAGTGGGCCTGCAGCATTTATTGTGTCACCCACTTATGTAGCCCTTAAAACATGTCCCACGTCTACCATTGCAGCCTGTTGGCAATTTTAAAACTGCCATTTCGACTTGGCAAAATGACAACTTTGCCAGGCCTAAAGTTCCCCTTTTAACACATGTAACTCACCCCCCAAAGTAGTCACTAGACAGCCCATGAGCCGGGATGCCTCGTAATTTAAATTTTGGACATGCACTTTCAATTTTTACTTTTCCTGGTATTTAAAAACTCCCAGTTTTATTTTTCACTGCTGTAAGGTTTACCTCTACCGTAGGATAACATTGGGTTACCGTATTACATTTAATAATTGATAACTTATGTTTAGGAGTAGGTAGGAAAGTTATGTTTGGTGTCTGAGGAATTGTAAATTGAAATCCCTTTTAATGGTAAAATCCGAGTCGCTTTTTGAAAATTTGCGTTTTCTTGTCCTAACCATTTGTTGACTACAACCTCTTCCTGGGTCACATGTCTGGGTGTAGTTGACAGTTGTCCTTTGTGTATTTCTCCCAGACATCCACACACTGGAGGGGCTAGGTGTGACAGGATGGAGGGCGCCAGAGCCGTGCACAGCCCCACTTGCACTTCAAAAGACTTTGCCCTGCTCTCACACAAAGAACTTTACACTGGCCTACTATGCCTGCAGACAGACTGGGACCAGGGAAGGGAGGCAGGAAATTCCAGACAAGAAAAGGCAATGGAGCTCACACAAAATACTGCATTACTGTGGTCCAGGCGTGATATAAGGCTATGAAACACAGTATTTAATTGGCTAGGGGTCAGCAGATGCTTTATTTTCTTCAGTGTGAAAGAAAAAATTTGACAACTTTGTCAACTTGTTGATGTGGGATATTAGAGTTAGGGTATTGTCAATAGTCGAGCGTAGGGATTTAGAAGCCTGAAAAAAGGCATTGTTGACAATGTAGTGCAATAAATTAAGACCTGAATTGCTTGTCCCATCCCCACAGACCAGATTAATTTATCACTAGGAAGTTAAAACTCTGTTTCTTTGGTATTTTGCTATTAGGTTGCTCCCCTTTGTCTTGATGAAAACCGTGAATGAACTGCTGGATGGGTTAAAATGGCGACAATTGAGCTTGTTAGCCATTACTTGCCTGTGTTGTCTTCAAACTGCATTCAAATCTAGAGTCTTGTGGATTGAATTATTGCACTATATTATCAACTGACACCTATACTTATATTTCCAGTCAACAGTATGTTGTTTTGGGCAGCCAAATGATTGTTTTCTATTTAGAAGTGTAAATAAAGTTTTTAGTTGTTAGGAATTGTGAAATGTTCATAGATTCAAATGCGGTGGATCAGATGGAAGGCAGACAAGAGAATCCGTGTAGGTAATCGCAGTGCCACCCTTGAGGTTAAATTTCAGTGATGGACAGAATGCCCAGACTGTGCTCTTCGATAAGATTGGTGATGTCACTAATATGAGGATTTGTAGATCGGACATTGTGTAGAACGCAATTCAATGCAGGTGAGTTGTCATGCCAGTGTTTCAGCGGAGTGCCCTTTACATATTTTCTGGTGATCAGATAGTTGACGTTTATCCCTTTTTTGAGGGTGTGGGAACATTGTGAATATGTGGGTTTATGATAGGAATAGGGTGTTGTTTTGAAGGCACATATTGGGCAGAGAGGGTGGAATAAGTATAAAGAAGAATAGAGCAAACTTGAGTCAGAATGTATGAGTACTGTTTATCAGCAGGTAGCTTGGTAAGATATTGATGCCCAGATGCCCAAGAGAGATCAGTAATTCTACAAGGAATCCTCAGATCGTGGGATAGAATTGCAAATGAATTGTCGTATTTGGAGTAATGAAGGTCAGGCATCAGTGAGTCGTATTGAGGTGTAGGTTAGCTGCATGAACCAGTCTCCTAGAAGGGGGCCCAGTAGAATGTGAAAAATTAGGTAGTAGGAGGAGAGAACAGTGGGGTGGACTAAAGGGGATAGAGGTGATGATGAGCAGTAAGAAACAATCTCTTTGAGCAACGAGTCCTCCAAAGGTGTAGGCTTATAGCAGTAGTTAAGATTGCTAGAAAAGTTTACAGTATTTCATATTTGGAGCGCATTGTTAACAAAGATTGCAGCACAATTATTTTTCCCAACATTGTCAATAATTCAAGAATGCTAAATCAGGGCAACAATTCAATTTATTTCCTGGTCTGTATTCTCCACAGAAACAATGCACTCAGTTTTTGAAATAGCTACATCCATAGAATTTGCACCTTATGGCATTCCCTCAGCATTCATTTCAGTGTACGCATTTCTCATTGATTTCAGGATAGATCTCAGCTTCTCACTCTGAGATGTAATGAATATGACACATGCAGTGAAATTGTGTTTTTCATAAATGAGATCCCAACACAGAAGAGTGTATGCTACTCCAAGGGATTACTTTTAATATCATCTAACTTTTACCACACCAAAATAATATCTTTATTTTGGTCTTTCTCACTGATGATCTGTCATCAATTTATTTTTCAGGGTCAGTCTAATAACATTAAGTTGCCATCTTCAAATTGCCTTTGACATGTAAATACTGAGATTAAAATGCGTTTGTCTTTATTAATCATACTTCTCTTCAGAGTTTTGCAGATGGCGTACACAGATTCACATTCTGTATGTGCTAAATAGTGTTCACGTCTTTATAGATGATAAATTACCAAGGCACGTGTGAATGCCTTTATAAACGAGTACATTCATGAACCTAAATGAAACTCAAATGTTCCCCTAATATAATACCATGTTGGACACATAGCTGTAAATGAGGACCCAAATTGAATCTAGACTTTTACAGTTGTAATACTAGAACAAGGATCTTCAGTAAGATGAGGCGGTATCAACAAAAATCCTTCAATATGATGAGGATCTGTCATTGACTCCTTAACAGCCTGGTTAGATCACCTAGTACTGAAATATTTTGGACCAGTCAGTGCTCATGCACCATCACCTACACAGTTTTAATTTCTTTTGGTTACACAAAGGTTGGCCACACAAATGACATTGAAACCAACATAACCAGCGAGGATCATGTTCATGGCCTTTAGTTGTGGTGGCACACTACTAACAGCCTTGTGCTAGTTTTGCATGAGCAGCCAAAGGCTGCTTTTGATTGTCAGTAGCGTGATCTTCCTTGTAGAAATCCTGCCCTCTCCCCATTTAAACTGATAGTGGATTTTCTCTTGTATTTACCATTTCAATTACTCGGAGATCTAAATATAGTGACAGAAGAAAGAGTATTTCACTAGAGGCATGGTTAGAGCCACTAGAACAGAAGAGCCCGTTATATATAGAGTCATTTGCGTTTGATACATTTTTTAGGCGTGGCGTTAGCCAAGACCTTTTAACCTTACTAAAATTATATGAACAGTATACTTATAGCGGCTTTTAGCTAGGCTTCTTCATTCGTTGGTCTGTTAGTGTCATTCACGTTTTTCATCTGCAAACTACATTATACAGCACAGGGCAGTGGATCAGCCATTAACTAGTGTCCCTATGAGTGACCGCATTCTGCCCTTTTACAAGTAGCAAACCCACACACAAAGAAGATCCCTTCAGTGCACGGGACTTCTGTTACAATGCTTACATTTTTTAGACCAAAATAATAGTTTAGCTTTTAGCCATTTTTTAATTAAGGAGTGTGTGACAGCTACCTCAACTACAAAGTTTTGTAAAAACCATGAGAAAACAAAGCAAGCGTTCAGAAAGCCAAAAAGCTGGCAGTCAACACCAGACATATTAGTTTGCCAATGCTTGTTTTCTTTGTAGTTGGATAAAATGGTGTCATACTGAAAATCAGTCGCTTGGTGTCAGCATTTTTCCATTCTCGGCAGAAAAGAGGCGCCCATTAATTCAGGGACTTGGGCCAACGAACAGTAACTTACCTTTTTTTGCCAAGGACTATCAATATCCCCAAACGTATCCAACCACATGTTGCTTATGCTTCTTTAAAGATATTTGCAGTTTCTTGTTAGTGTTGGTACTTTTTGTTTGTGCGGTTACCCGATGGTTTTGCTTCCATTAAACTTCGCTTCGATTACCTGCGGTTTTTTCTAGGTCTCTGTTTTCTTCCTACGAGAACCCATTACTTAGTCGGAGTCCCTCTGTTCTGATCTCATCACCGAAAGGAAGCATTTAGCACTTGGACTGTGTAAAGACGTGACTCACTGCTGTTCCTTTTCCCCTTTTTTTTTTTTTAAAAATAATTATCGCTTAAGCGTTTTAGGTTCCTTTATAATATGCTAAACTGACGCATTCATAGCTTCCACTCATGCTTTCCTCGGCAAGATGCCTGGAAATCGCCTGGGGTAATTCAGACAGCCTTTTTTGGTTTGCATTTAAAGAGAAGCTTCAGTCGCATTACTAAAAGAAGAAAATGCAGAGTACCAGGAAAGTTTAAAGTCATCTGTGAATTGTTTTGGTGCAGTCAAAATGATGACCTCGTATAACTCTTACCACCCATGAATTCCTGTTCCTCCCATCACTGATGGAAATGGAGACGAGGTAACACCGTAACCAGGAGCCTTTGCACCAACATTTTTAGACTGTAATCCGTGACAGTTGGTGACTTACAAAAATGGTGGGGCGCTATATGTAAAAATACATACATACAATACATCAAAATGAACTTTTAACAAAAAATAAAAGTTTCACTATGTTATCCTAGTTGCAGCACGTCCTCGATCTAAGTCTTACTGCAAGCGCAAAGTCCCACAGCCAACTGCTGTATCCAATCCAGATGCTGCACTCATGCTCTTAACCAGCTTGAGTGAAAAGCGTCTGCATTGGCTAGAGCAGGCTGGCTCAGCGCACCGAAAGGTACTGGAGGCCTGTGCCTGTTCTCCAACCCAGCTGTCTACGACAGGGGAAAGGTTTGAATTTCGCAAGTCGATCTGGCCGTAGCAAGACAGCCGTCCAAACCTACATGTGCACTTCAAACTGAAGTGACTATTCCTCATTGCTGCCAATCAGCAGCAATGACGTGCTGGCCCCACCCTCACACAGACTAAACAATAAAATGGTAATATAATAATTTTATTACCATTTTATTTTTCAGCTTCCTGCAATTGTGTGGGGTGTGATGCTCCTCTGCTCCCATACAGGAACTGCTGCTGAGTGTAATGCAGCTGCTGAAGTGCATTAAAAATAGTATGGCAACTGTGATACTACACACAATGAGGGCGGGGTGAGTGAGTGTGGGGGCGGGTCAAAGGCATAGCTAAAAAGACAACATATTCTGTAACTTTTTTCAGTCTTTCACCTTCAGGTAACTACATATAAAATAATGCACATGAAATGAAAAATAAATACAAGTTAAGCTAATCAGTGAGAAATGCACTATTGTACATTATGAAACCTCTATTAGTTAATGCACTGCACCAGAGAGCCACATAATTAAATCCTGGTTGGTGCACTGGACAATAGTGACTTGGGTGTGTTTAGTGTTACGAGGTCCCAGTCTGTGATAGCAAGCACTGTGAATATGTGAGTTGTTATTTTAAAATTGTATTGCACATGGTATAAGAGAGGCTGCTACAAAATGAGCAAAATGTTTTAAGCTAAAAAAAGTTCTTCCAAAATATGGATTTTAGTAATATCCAAATTATATGTAATACATTTTTATAACTGCCCTTTAAAAGCACACACTTCACAGCTCAGCTAGTAACTCTCTTTCAATATCACACAAAAACAATATATTTGCGCCATCTGGAAGCTTAAAGTGATTTCTTTAATTAAATCTAATACCAGTGGCATCCAAGCAGCCTTTACATTTGCAAATTGAGCAGTTGTGTAGATCTATATTTCTTTCAGGCAGCAGGCACCATGGCAAGAAGGCTTTTTTAGCCCTTTGCCCCTTCCTTTGTTTCACAGCACAGGAGACACCCAGCCTTACACTTCAGCTGAAGCATTCCAACTCTTGGAATTAACTGTCCTGGGCTGGTTGTCATTTCACAAAAAGTAAGGAAGCTTTTTCCTTAACTAAAACAGTATGGGCACATTCTGCCCCTCAGATCCAACCCACTTCGACCGCTGGTGTAATGGCAACACCTGCTCTTAGTTCTGTAAAACATATTTTAAACTTCACCAGGACTTTATCACGGGAAATGAATGGTCACAGTAAAGGCATTCTTGTAGGTACCTTTCTCCTCCCTAGACTTTTCCTTTAAATGGATATTATATCTACACTGCATCTACCCCGTCCACCTTTTTCTGTCGTTTTTGTTTTTGTTGTTCTCAAACCCTACTTTTTTTACATCTGATCTGTGGCACTCCATGAATAACTAAAATCCAACATAGCCCAACTTGGTGAAAATAGCCATATCCCTTTAGCAAACCCTCCCCTCCCCCCAGGGGAACCCTACGAGGAAAGAATCCCACAGTATTTGAGTGGCACACACAATCCCCACAATCTGCTGGCTCAAAGTCTGCCATTGAGGGCCGCTCACCTGTATCAGCACCTGTGGCTGGTTACTTTGCCAGTATGCAAGACTACCCATGGCTGTCCCGTGGAACACTGTTTTCATACAACACACCAAGAAAGCCATAAAGTTGAGAGTTTCACTTCCTAAGTATTTCTGCCTGATCAGCATGTAGCATAGTTGATTAGGGATGTATATTTTCCTTACACTGGTTATTTTGCTGCTGCCTTTTAATGATACATTTTCAGAAAATGTCTATTTGTGCCTATTAATCTACTGCAAATTCGCTCTAAAATATATAGCAACCTTCTTTGGGTAATTTCTAATTGTTCACTCTACGAAATTGTCTACCAGTGTATTAACTCTAAAGCAAATGTGAATTGAGTTATATTATGATACTGTGTTTGCACGTTAATCTTAATGGGTATAGAATACCACTAAATTAAACTTCCCCGAAAGTATGCACCTCTTCTGGGTGGTAGGGCCATGCTTCACGCTAGCACACTTGGCGTTAACTGTGTAAGTAGAAAAGTATAGCAATTGTAAGTACCGTGTGAATAAATATAGTGCTCTAAATGTGATGTGATTCATGCTGAAATTCAGGGATATAGTATTTGAAATATAAAGTCATCTTTAATCTAATTCAGTTACATTTTAGACTGATGAAAAATGAAAATTATCCACAACCATTCCTAGTTTTGATGACCATTCAAAGTTTCATGCTGAACTCAGAGTTTAATTTGTGATGGTGACTGCAGGTTGGTCGACATCAGGACTCATTTTTGGGCACATGAATTGATTTTTCATCACCAGACTGAAACAGACGAAGAGTGAGAAAGGCAGCAAATACGATCAACAATGAGGAAAAAATATATTAAAATGGTGACTAAGGGAAACAAGCATTTGCAATGCAGTGGGTCTGTCATCTGCTCGAGTTAGAGCTATTAGTGTTATAAACTCCTAACCCGACTTTTCTTGCTACGTAAATTGAAAATTGAAAGTTTAACATTTTCACATAAGGGAGCCGATTCACAGCGCCACGGCCGCCATGAGCATCCGCGTGAAGAGATACACAAAAGGAAAAGACGTTTGCTCGCAGTTAAACTTAGCAGCAAAAGTGCAATTAGCCATGTAACAGGGGCGATGGCCGAGGCGGTAACAAAACCTCCCCAAGGAGGGACAAAGGTAAACCATTAACCAATCTAATCAAAGGATTTTTGAAGGGCAAGCCCACGAACGAGTGGTAGTGAAGGGCGTGAGGTGGGCGCTGTTAAAAGCCCAGAAACACACCAACAAGTCGGAAAAGCAGCGCATGCGCGCTACAATGCTCAACCTAAAAACGGATGAAAAAGAACCTACAAGAGTGAGATACATAGGCAGGGAGTGTTGACGGTGGAAGAAAGAGGCATGAGGTGGAACCAAGGCTAGGCAGACTCGTTATTAGGCAACCTCGCCATTCAGCAGCAGCAGCTCCTAGGTAAATCTTTATGTCTCTGTACTTATATATATTTTTTAATGAAGCACTGGTTGAGCTAAATATTTAAATGAATAATTGTTATTTCCGTAGAAAGGAAGGACACTACAGAGATGCTTCGGTTTGGATTTGTTAAATGTTTTTTATCGAAAATTATATCAAACATTTGGCAAAGGCATAAATACTGAATATAGTAAGTGTACAATATAATGTAAAAGAGCCAGCCTCCTGTCCAAAAAGTAGTCCTCTACGCTGAAACAGTGACGAGGGTTATTACCATAATTCTTCTATTTGGTGGTGGCACAGATTTGTGTGTTTGGATAGGGATGTGGAATTATAATAATTACACACACAAAGTCTTCAGGCGAGAATTAAAGTGTTAGTTTACTTGATCACAAACCAAATAGGTTGTTAAAACTCTGTTGAACCTCGTGGTGTGCATTGCTTGTTAGTGGAGAGAGAACTTTCCAGACTCTGCCCTCTGTCCAACTGGGGCTCTAAGTATTATTTTTCAATTTTTACAATAAAAGCAAACACGTGAGCAGGGGTGCTACTATCAATAGTGCCGCAGGTACAATGACTCCAGAACCCTAGGAGTCTGAGGGGCCCGTTGAACCCTCTGTTATAAATGTTTTCTACTACCAAATCAGGGAACGGAGCGACATTCCCTTTCCTGCATCAGGCCACTTGGCACCCTTGCCACCCCGCTGCCCCTGAGATTTATAATTTCACAGCTGCATGGAAGGTCTCTAGATCACAGATCTTCTGTACTAAAGTATTTCCCTATAGATACAGAATGGGTTAAAACCCTTTGGTACATCTGGTCCAAGATCTGTTGTTGGCTGTCATGTTGAGGGATGTTATCAGCTATTTGCATGTCGCACAAAGTTGTGTTTCACAAAGAGAATGCTGGTGTTTTCAGTATTTCCCCCACCTGCACGCACTGGCTCAGATTAAGCACTGTGTGTTTCAATGCTTCTGGACTGCAGTGCGTTTGTTTAATATTTTGCCATTGGAAGTATCCGTATGCTATCTTTTAAATCCATACTGTAGAAAGGAATACATTTGGAGCTGCAGTAATGCATTGATGCGTGACTGTGGTCGGCCTGTCGCTGATTTCTAAGGCTCCGAAGATGCAGCCCGCCGTAAATTCTGCAGATTTCTACGACCACTGTTTATTGGGTGTCAGTTGTTTGCTAATCAGTCGCAGGATGGCGTAACGGCTCTGGAACAGTATACATGGAAATATGGATTTTCTTCTCTCGCTCACATATGTTCCCAATATAGCGCCTCTGCCTTCCAGCTGCCTGGCACCCGAATACGCGGCTGCTTAATATCATACCTTCACCACAGTGTGACTGTTATTGTAACCACAGCCTTACCGAAAGAAACCCAGTGAACCAAAGTAGAGCAATTAACCTCTTCTGCAAAATGCAGCTTTTAGTGTTCGGTTTTCACACAGCCGATTGTTTAGTGGATGCCCGGCGCTTTTCTATATTCTATATTTTATTTACTTTAATATCAGGCTACATCACAGCATTCTCTGTTAATAAAGCGCTTGTACACCACAGAGGTACGTTCGAGGCACAGAAATAGATAAACCCCTGAGGGGACCAGCCACAATTCTAACCTGTGACCAACTAGTTACATACAGATCTCGGAGATAACTGCGTTATCCCACTGAGCTGTATCCTTGAATGCCCACTATTCATTTTGACATCCATTTTCCATCTGCATACCTCACCATACTGATTTCATTTTTGGTGTTTGTTTATGGGGAGCGGACTAGGGGCGGCTCCTCCATTAGGGTGTAGGAGCCGCGGCAGCTGCCAAACCTTTACCAGAAAACAATAATAAACCAGGTTTATTATTGTTTTCTGGTCAATGGGTGAGGCCATGGGGGTGACGAGGAGTGAGGGGAGTGCACAGCACTCTCTCTCACTGCGCATGTATGTTTGGCCAGACGTCTCGGGCCGGCCAAACACACATGTGCAGTAGGCTCTCTCAGCCCAGCAAAACAGTTGCTTCAGCTTTCCGGGATGGAGAGAGCATGCACAGGCTCCCAATCTGCCTGGGAGTGCTCTGGCTGGGTGCTCCCAGCCAATCCTGACGCTGCTTTGGGCAGCATCGGGATTGGTCGCAGGGCAGGCTGGAAGGCTGGAAGGATGTGCCTGCAACGCGAGCGACGAAGCAGAGGAGACAGAGGAGCGAAGCAGCCTGCGGCGTTCAGGTAAGTGTTTTTTTTAAATAATTTGATGTTTATTCCCCCCTCACTCCCCCTCTGCACGCTGCCCCGCCCCTTCTACGCCCGGTCCTCAGCAACTGGAGCAGACATGTCATCTGCCAAGCACTCCAGAGCCCTTGGAAGTCTGTACATGTGGTACAATTGGTGGACCACTGATGCTATCCAAAACCAATCTCCCAGTGCCAGAAAGAACTGCCATATTGTATCTTAGCTGATTGACGTTTTGTAGGCTCCAGTCCCTTCTTAAATGGTGATTTGTGCAGGTGATGGCTGAGTTAACGCCAAATGCCTCTTTCTGTAACAATGCTTCAGGACTTTCTCAATTACAGCAAATTGTAAAGGTTCCTCAATTGTGGCAGTTGGACCCAGGACCTTGAGTGCATGACTTTAAAGCATGTTTCTTGCAGGTGAAGGTAGATTGGTGAACTGACAATGTTTCTTGATTTTGTGGCAGGCTGGGGATGTATTGAGCAAATGACTTCCCAAGAAGGTAGAGTCCTGTTCCTCGGAGGCTTGAGAGATGGTGCACATTACTTTGAATGTGATTGTTTGCCTCCCCAGGCACCATTGAAGATGTATTTTGTCTTTAAACTCATACATTGTCCAACCATTTGATTTTTTTTTTTTATCCGCTGGATCTCCTGGATTTCCCTGCATAGATATCCGTACACTTGTCCAGTTGAGATAGTACCAGCCCCTTGGCGAGATTGATCTGGTGGGTTCCCAAAAAGAGTGGAAGGACTTTTCTCTGTATCATCAGTTGACAGTTGTTGCTCTTGGCAGTTGCTTTGATCTGCTGTGAATAGGAGACATCTGGATCAAACCAGGCCAAAGGGTGTTTCGCTTTGCATGTTCGAACAAGATTACACCTGGTTCATGAATCCATAGGGAAAGGAAACCAGATCATGGACGAACCCACAGTAACCACAGTGTCTCTTCTGAGGCAGTTCACACATGTACTTTACCCATTAGTGTCTGTTTTGTGTGCAACTCATGATTTTGTTCCCGTGTCCTCGGTTCTGCCCAAGACAGATGTAGATATGTGTATCATACACATACATTTGGTTTTCCATGATTACCCTCATTACGGAGTGAGCGTGATCTTTTAAAATGAGACACTAGGGAAGTGTCTTGGACACTGCGGGTCTTGTGTTTAACTAAGGAGGCGGTGCTGCCAATTATAGCGCCAGGCTAATGGGAAAAAACATAAACAACATAGAGGAAAGATGGAAACCATGCTTGTTCATATAACCATCCCATAGTGTAACTCTGCTCTTCCGTGGTCTAGAACATTATAAGGTATGTTCGGTATAGTCTTGGTTTATCCACGAACATAAAATCAGGGCTGACTTATTTCTACAAATTCTATAGATGATTTTCTTGGTCCTTAATGCCATACGTTGTCGCCTCGTCAGGCGGGATCAGGACTGCAGGTTGTCCAGGGTACAGTAACGGTCGGACTGCACAATGATCTCCTATATCTCATAATTCGGTGAACGTTACCTCGTAATGTGAAGACATGTTTTCTTTAAGTCGACCTTAAGCTGGGAAACTTTTCAAAGTGTGAAAACCGAATATTTTTCAAAACTTCGCATACCGATGATTGAGGTGGCGGATAAGGTGCTTCCCTGCCGCCCATCCCTGTTTGTGCGCCATTATTCCATAGAATGTGCGGCAGTAGAAGTTCTTCAGCGCACGTGTATTTTTCACTTTAATTGCCTACCTGACGAAAACATGACAGCTCTAAAGGTTAGTGTCAGGTGTGTTTTCATTTCCAAGGCTATAGCCACAGCGTTCCCTTCATTATTGCCCACTAATAATGGGAATTTGTGCAAGCGCCAGGAGATCCATAATTTGATTTGATGAAAATATTTTTTATTACCCAAAATGTTAACTGCTGAAGAAATGCGGTGTTGACAGAAGATTTACTGCCAGTCCTACTAATCACAGGCTACTGCGCCTGATTTATAATACTTTTGAAAAGGTTCACAAAAACTTTGCATTTTTGCCAGGCTGGCAAACGGCAAGCGAGGCAGTTTCTGCTGCTGGCCCTGTGCTATGAAGTGCAGTCATTCAAGACAAGCACATTCATCATTATCTTTGGAGTTCTTAACTGAATCGAAATGAGATGCTATACCTCATGCAATACGGTATCCCTCCCAGTATAGTGCAGTGCTTCATGGATTGGATTCTGTACCATGGAGCAAAATGAGATTTACCTGGTAAAAAAGACTGTGTTTGCTGCAACCAGTTCATCTCCATTCATTCAGCAAGTTAAATAAGGTGCGAAATCTGGACCACAAATGTAAGACCACTAGATGAATCTAGTTTTCAACCTACAATTGCTACAGTTGTTGAATATTTCGGTCATTCCAGGATCATATTAAGTTTACTCTCTACTATCAATATTGTAGAAAGACTAATAGAACATTGCTCAGTTTTTGAGCTGTGAGAGATAAAAGCAAAAGTCATTGTTCAAATTGGGATGGTTTTGCCCTTTAGTTAATTTTTTACGAAAATCATCCCTGCCTGCTCCCTAACTCCCTGCATTGGATGTGTATTCTGTTTTTATTAATCTCCCTCAAATTATTCAGTTGCCCCCGTAGTATGTAGTTGAGCCTAGTAATCCAGTAGAGCAGGTGTAGTGCAGTGACAGCCACGAGGCATAGCACTTTACGAGCCACTTTCCCACCCCCCAGTTTTGAATAGGAATGGCCGGTGGTATAAGGCTGTGCATGTGTATAGGGCCGGAGCCAGTAGATTGATGATGCTTAGGAGTCTCATGAGGGTCGAGGCTGGGAAGACACTCTTAGGGTGCAGACTGGCTGATGCATAGTACATGGTCTTGAGTAAGAACAGCAAAAGTGAATGGGTACCAGCCCACGAGGGCCAGTTAGAGTCATCTGTGTGGTAAACGGTTAGGTAACCGCGAAAGTGCATCTGACGTGGTGGGTCTTTTGTGAGTGTAACGGGGAGTAGTCATGCCTGTACCAAAGCCAATCCTGTGGAAACAAACTGTCTTTGATCACCTTCCCTCGCCTATGCATTTCATTCTCGCTGTCTGTGGGTGCCAGGAATGTTCTCAGTAAGGCAATCCTGAGAGGGGCCATCAAGACTGTGAGGTAGCAGGGATTGGGAGGACCCTGTGTCAAGGTTATGCATAGCAGTCTCACTTTGTTTGTGGTTGCTGCAAAAGAGTGGGGGGTGCGCCTAGGTTGTCACTAAACAGTGATTATAAGGCACTGAGATGAAGTAGCTGGGCGAGGCCCTGTGCGGGTGATGATGCCATTACCACTCTACAAAGATCTCCTAGTTTAGGTGTAATGCACTCTTCATGGCACTCACCCTCTGATAATTCCAATACCTGTACTCTTCTGATGTTAAAAAGGGGAAGGCAGAAAGAAGGAGTACATTGGTGCGGTTTAGCCAGCTGCAGCAGTCCGTGGAGCTGATTTCATTAGCAGGTATTTAGAGGAGGAATTATACTCATAGTCATCTTTGTCTGTCAGTCCTTCACCTTCGCTTTACCACCAGCTCAGTCCCAGCGCCTCCCAGACAGCTTTCAGTCATACTGATGACCATGTCTCCCCAACACTTAGATCTAGTCTGAGGGTCACCAGTGTCACATCTTGGATGTTCACTTTAGGAAAACATGTCCAACCACAGCTGAAAAAAACCCAAGCACAAATGTTGCAGGCATATCTTGTTTTGCTTGTGTGAAGAAACTATGGCCAATCTTTCAAGAGGGAGCCTTTGTTGTATTCAACAGCAACTTTATTTGTAATTTGAACGAGTAAAGTGACGAGTAAGTGTCAAAGCACTGTGACCAATGAGAGACAGACTTACAAAAGGACACAACTTTTCTCGCTTTAACTTGTCTACCACGCAATCACTCCTTCCTTGGTGGCTTCCTGCTTCTCTTTGTAGGCCACAAGATCTTTTAGATTTTGTATAACCTGCTTGTTTTGATAGTTTGCACGCACTGTAGCATATGCCGATGCAGCACCCATGATCTATGACTCTAGACTTTAGGCACACTGTCCAGTTCCTTTTTGCTGAGAGATTCTGAACTTAACAGCTTATTGATCCTCATTGTGACAACCATACTTCGTACACATTTATATTCTGAAGTGTTATGTAGCACAAACTTGACTCAAAGGTATTGGAGCGCTTTACATGAGCACCAAATGCACTACACAAGGACACATTCAATTTGTTTGTGGGCACGAGAGATGAAGTGATTTGCCCAGAATCATAGGATGTTGAGCTGACGCAGAGTCTTGAACCTAGTTCCAAGGCAGCAACTCCAGCCATTACACCTCATCCTCACATTAGACAGAAGTAAGATAGCACCGGTGTTCTTTGAGTCCTTCATTTAATGCCTTAGTGCCACTCCATTCACACACACATGGACGAGATTCACCAGTGCCAGCTACCTTCACTTACAGCACAGGCAGCAGTAATGCAAACTTCCTCACACACAACGTGTACATTAGTAATAATAGCTGCACTCAGTGTGTGTGTGTGTATGTGCAGGTGTTAAATGTTCTGCTACGTCGAATGGTGTGAGGTGGTGTGTGTTGATGTGAGTGAGGAGGAAAATGAGGTAAGAGCAGAGATTGACTCAGGGAGAAGGTGGTGATCTAGAGTCATAGAGGGTGAAGTAGAGGATCCAAGAAGACTTAGAGAAAGGAGGATGAAACACCCAGAGACTGATGAGGCAGTTTGAGAATGATGAGGCAGAGAGACAAGGCTAACACAAAGAGGAAGGTGAGGCTAAGAGAGACGAGTGAGATAGAGAAGGTAAAGTGAGGTGGAGGGAGGAGGATGAGACAGAATTGAATGAGACATGGAGAGGAGGGCATCCCGCTTACTCCAAGAGGGAATGGGGCAGCAACTCCTTTTTCGTAATCTCATCTTTTTTAGAATCTATTTTATTACTTAGTAGTTTTCTCCTAGGGAATTCCTTTAACAGTGGAATGTCAAATATGTTGGTACACATGCATGTAGATAAATCTTATTTGTACTAATAAGAACAGCCTCTGAAAGCTTTAATGATCAAGCACATGAGGTACCCACAGGATGTGGAACAAACCCTACAGACTGAAGTAAGCTACCGTGACGAACTCATCAACAATTGCGACTATGGCTCTGAGTCAGTCCCTTATTAATTATAATTTTATCCATTTTTATAAAAAAAAGTTGCTTTAATAATTCGACAATGTGGAAGTATCCCAGAAGTCCATTTTGAAAGGTCAAGGAAATAGATGATCCTTGTTTACATCAAATGAATCTTCAGTTTTATGGTGTAAACTCAACATTGCTGTGTACATATATTGCCTGGATGATGAAGCGCCTCAGCACTTTGCTGCAGTTGTAAAGGGAATAACAACACAACACTGATCAAAACCCCAAATATATTGAGCAGCAGAGCAGAGTTCTGAATAGTCATTACTCCCTCAACCCTAATTCTCACCCCAATCCTTACTAAATGAGGAATTTCACTTCTTCCCAGGCCCACGTGCCCTTGCCAGGTCCAATCAAAAAGTTCCCCTGAAACTCCTCCCCTCCAGTCTCCTATTCTCCAATAACCCTAAGGGCAAGAAATCAGAATCAGGGAACATATGATCTTTATGGTCACACAAAGAGGATATGACAAAAAGCCAGCTCGAGTCTCCCTATGCCAAAATCAACTCAGGTCGCTTTGTGATATGTATTGTCTGTGTGCTTAACGGCTGGAAAAGTAGACCCAGAAATAATCGGAGTCATGTTTTCAGTATGGTTGGAGCTGCAAAATAGATGTTACTGATTATTTATTTCTGAAAATATCACATTGGTTGATTGGTGAAGTGCTTTGGAGGATGATGAGGTCATGTTCAACATCTCTATATATGGGCAGCGAACACCACAGACCTTCCCTTTGCTGACTATTCCAGAGCATGCTTGACTTTAATGACCTACCTTCAGTTCTCACTCACAGCCCTATTCAGGTTTGTATTGGGGCTCCCATGTGTTCCCTGTGCCAGGAATACATCTTTCTTCACAGTTTGGAGTCTAGTGATATATTAAGTTACAAATGGAAACCAAAGGTAACTCTGCTCCACAAGTCTACATCTCCAGTTAAATGATCTATGGTGCTTTGGACTCCAAATGCCATATGTATGAAATGGTGGATGCGTTTAAAGTAATGGAGTCTTTCTTTGCACAAGCTATTTGCACTTCTCCAAAGAAGCCAGTTACCAAGGAGCAATACTATTGATGTGGCCCATATAACATATTTTCACTCTCACAGCTCATTCCTTACAAGGAACCCTCTGTGTCCCCGGTATGGGAACCAGTTATTCATATCACCTTTTCTCACATCGTAAAATACATTTTAGGTAAAAAAAATGTTGTTTGCACAAACAATACTTATCGAGTGATAAAAGAGCGTTACGAGTAGTCTCATGACAGCAATACATCTATTATAGGCCGAGACAGAGTTAATTTTGAAAAAACACGACTGCCATGCTTCATTGTTTACGAATTGGCATGAAGCCTTAGCTTTTTTATTTCCCCAGTAGAGTAAACAATCGCGCTGAATTTGAAATAGTAAAATTCACACCTTCGGCAAAAGTAGAATATCAAAATCAGGACTTCGTTGAGTAACATTGCGCTGTGCAAAACGAAACCTGAAGTAAAACCCAGTTTTGCAGCATGTCTCTCCTCAAACCCCTTTGCCCCCTGTGCATTACCCAATGCACTAGCGCATTTTGTAGTCCCGAGTTCCTTGCAAATTGTCTACTTGTTGTTCAGACCAACCACTTTGTGAATAGTGTAGGAGTAGGAGGTGTCCTTGGGTGACCTTTGGGGCACCTACCCTTTCTTAGAACAATATATATACATATTTTACATAGTGGCGGTCGCCACTAAATAGTTCTAGTTAGGACCTAATTTATACAAGTTATAGTTACCTTAGGGCATGAGCTATAGTTATTTGAGATAACTCTAACTATAACAAGTGAATTTCTGTGCTTTTGCACATTTAAAATGTGAGCTTATCCTTAACGTCCCTGTAACCTGTGGGTGAGTGGCTGCATGAGGGTGTCAGTAGGTCTGTGTGGGTCTGTGAGTGGGTGCGTGATGGTCTGACTGGGGCTGTTAGTAGGTGTATGAGGGTCTGAGTGGGTCTGTGAGTGGGTGCATAAGTGTCTGAGTGGGTGAGAAAAAGATTGAAAGAGAGTTAGAGGAAGAGAGGGAGAGGGTTTTTTAGGCTTTGATGGATGACATACTTGGAATGAGATATTTCTGCACAAAGTGAAAAGAAAAATGTATTTGTCAATTAAAAAGAGTAAGATCACCTTTCTGTATGAGCCTTAAACATTTGCAGTTGAAAAGAAATTAGAGGAGAGAAATTAATACGGATACACCTTGAGTCGAACCGTCAACTCTGTGTGAAGGTCTGTGACCTTCACCTTTAGGCTATATATATATATATATATATATATGTATGTGTGTATATGTATATATATATATGTGTATATATATATATATATATATACACAATTTTATTTGCTTTTTATGGGCTATCTGGGATCGCGGGGAAGCCTCAAGGCCTTCTCCTGTGGTCCCACCTGATTTGTTTTTTTCTCCATATTTTGCCCTTGGTTTTTTTTTCTCCATATTTTGCCCTTTAAGGACTATCTGGTACCATGGGGGGAGACTAAAGGCGTCCCCGTGGTCGCAGCCGGCTCCTTCCTCCTGCGTGAGCCAGCATTGCTCCAGCAAGGAAGGGGTTGCTTTTAACAGCCGCTCCCGGCTTGCTGGAGCAATGTTTTCATCTGCCTTCCCTGTACGCATATCTGTGCGCAGGGAAGACAAATGAAAACTCCGCTTTCTGACAGCAGGACCTGTTTGACAGATCCCGCTGTCCGAAAAGTGGAGTTATATTTGCTTTTGACCACTCTCACCAAGCAAAAGCAAACAGCTATGTTTCAGGGGATGGGTACCCTGGGACATAGCAGGAGCGGGACCTGGGCGGCGGTGGTGGTCCCCAGGACCACCAGTGCCGCCTCGAGGTCCCTCTCCAGCCTGGAGATAGCCCTGGGGAGGTGGTGTTCCCCCGTGCTCTCGGGGGGTGGAGGAGGAGCCATGGGGCCCCACACCATGTTACTTAAAAGCACCAGGAAAGAGATGGTCCCTGGGGCTGTGGGGGAGGCTGTCGGCCCTTCCCCACATCAGAAAATAATTTTGCCTCTGGGAGGTGGTGGTCCCCCTGCACCAACTTTAGTAAATGCCCTGGGGAGGTGGTGGTCCCTGGGGCTGAGAGGGGCATGGGAGGGCAGAAGGCCCCATCCTGTTTAAAAAAAAAAAAAAAAAAAAATGTCCCCAGGACCTGGCCCACTCGGGCTTATTAAAAAAGAAGCACAGGAGCCTGCTTTTTTTCCCCATGAATTTGCGATGTTGCGATTTTGTGTTTTATTTATGTTTTATTTTTGTTTAAAAAATGTAATGCTTTTTTTTTGGGGGGGGGGGGGGAGTCCAGCACCAGAACTAAAGGTTCAGGGTGTCCTTACCCTGGCTCTTGTCTTTAGATACACTTTTTTTGTTGGACTCAGCTCAAGCTGAGTCCCAAGATGGCTGCCAACACTTCCTGGTTTGAAGTGTTGGCATCTAATCAGAGCTAAGCATTTCCCTGCACAAGCTTGTCATTGTTCGCAAAGTCTTTGCTATCACAGATATACAAATTTGGATTTCCTTAAACGTGTCAAAAACTAGTGACTGGATTTACACCAAATAAGCGAAAGCACGATCTACATACCGAAAGCTAGCTTTCTGCCAAATTTGGTGTAATTCCAACCGTGGTTCGTGCTGTATTCGTGTTCAAAAGTCCTACGGGGATTAACATGGGAAACACAACTTTTTTGCCCCCTTCTTTTTCTCTGCCCTCACTTGACGGATCACCCCAAAACTTTCCATACATAACAAGAATCACTGGGGTACTTTTTTGGGATTGTTTTGTGAAGATTCGTCCAACAGTGCCAAAGATGTAGGCAAGTCAAAAAACTTTTTTTCTATGGAAACATGGTCCTAACTATAACTTCCTATTGGCGACCGCCAGTAGGTAATATATATATATATATATATATATATATATATATATATATATATATATATATATATATATATATGATCTTTCAAAAGGTCCACATTGCAGCGTGAAAAAATGCACAGGTGCACACGTGAGGAAAGGACCATTCCTCAACAGTCTCCAAAACCAAACAATTGCAAAGCAATTGACTCGTTGCACTCCAGGAGAGTTTATTACTTAATCCAAAAGTGTACTCCAACGACACTTTTGGATTAAGTAATAAACTCTCCTGGAGTGCAACGAGTCAATTGCTTCACAATTGTTTGGTTTTGGATATATATATATATATATATATATATATATATATATATATATATATATATATATTCTACATTTTTTTTAATGGTCTGTCTTACATGATTGCCAAGTATAACTACTTACCGATGTATATCATTGCAGTATTAGCCCTTTAGTTTTAATACGAGTATCTTGTATTGAACTGTTTCCAGTCCCAGACACGGTGGGGTGCAGCGCTCTCCAGCGCCTCTTAGGTCACTGTAAATTCATGCCATGGCTCCAGAACAATCCATGACGCCGTTATGACTACAGTATCCGGAAGCCTAAACTTATGAGTCATCAGCGTACAAGTTGACTTTGTATGAAATTCATTTCTTTGATTCTGGTGACTCGCACGCTAGTAACTCGGGAAACTCATGGTTGCCAGTTAGCATGAGGTGAGCGCTACATTACCGCCACGCTAATTGACAATATTAACACCGCATCAGCAGGCAGCTTTCCGTACGAGGAGAGTCTTGCCTTTCGGGGGAAAAAAACCAACAACCAGGGCATGCCTAGTCTCTCAGTAAAATTTCAAGGACGCCCTTTGTGTGGAAAAATGATGTTCTATCTTATTATCAACATTGCTTAGCTAAAGGCGGGGTCTCGTGATTGTATTTAGGTTTTGTTTGTTTGGTTACTTGTAATGTACTAACTGCATGTTCCATCAACATAACTTGAAGGCGTCAAAATATAACCAACTATGTTATAACACCATGTCACCAATGCATAATAAAAGGCTACAATGGCAGGTAAATAGTGATATATGTGGTATTTAGTAGCGTAAGCATCAAATTCTGCATATAATGCCCCATCTTCCAAGTGATAACTCATAATAGGAGTTATTTGCAGCATCCAGTAAATACCCCACCGTGCAGCGTTGGTATTCACAGGATGTGGTTAATACTGTGCCTCCATCTACACAACTAGCGAATGGCTCTATCTGGCAATAACTATCCAAATGACAATAATGTAACTTGGGTTTGCCTGTTAATATAACATGACAGCAGAGAAAATTCCTGAGAAGTTGTAGTTAAAACATTGATATATGCTGTGTTTTATTACATCAGTTTCTGTTTGTCAGGCCATCCTAGCTATGCACAGATAGACCATGATAAAGTACTAGGGGCCACATTACTGTTATTGAAAAGTTCATACGGCTGATTCTTAAATTCTGCATTCTCACTCTTGCACTTGGTCGCACATTTAACAATCATTGGCATGATTTCTGATTCCCATAGTTATACAGCATCGATCTTCGGAAGGACTTCAGTGCTGAACTTTGGAAAACTAGAATTACACTGAAGGACGGGCACTTCTTCTGCTGATGTTCTGCCATCAGGTACAAGAGAGACGGGAACACATTCTTTGGAGAACAGGACCGTGGGGCTGAGATGCACTTGGAAATATGTGACTAGGCCAGAGCATGGTGGCCATTCCCATTCACACATTGTTTAGTACTGAACATTGTCTGAATTTGCAAATCAGTTGCAAGTGCCCCAGCAAATCAGCTTATAATCTTTGTGAATAAAAAGGATGAAAACATACATGTATATAGGGGCACCCTCCCCCCCCCACCCCACCAGCAGCAGAAGCTGTAAAACTTTTATAGAAACAACATAATAAACTCAGTTTATTATGTTGTTTCTGTAAAAGTGGGCAGGGCCACTAGCATGATGTGGACGGAGGGGGAGTGCTCAGCACTCCAACTTCAGTGCACAAGTATGTTTGGCCAGACATCTGGGGCCGGCCAAACACACATGCGCATAGGACTCTCTCAAGGCCAGCAACATTGTTGCTGAGCTGGAGAGAGCTTGCACAGGCTTCCAGTCTGCCTGGGAGCGCCCAGGCTAGGCGCTCCCAGCCAGTCCTGACGCTGCTTTGAGCAGCGTCAGGATTGGCCGCAGGGCAGGCTGGGAGCCTGTGCCTGCTTGCGACAGAGGAATAGAGCGGCGAGGAAAACGGGCAAATTAATAATGTTTTTTTTTTTGTGCCCCACCAACCTCGCCATGTGCCGCGCCGCCCCACCTCTCTTCCCTCCCGCGAGCCGCGACTGCATGTATAGATTGTTGGTCTTCAACCAGCGGTGTACTGCAGGCTCCTGCAGCAGGGATGGGAGCCCGTTCATCCTAAAGTCTGTATGTCCATGTGAGATATGTAAGTCTCAGAGCCACTCACCACATTCTACTGGACGTCCTTATCAAGTTGTGTTACTCAGCTGTCTTTACCGTTCGTTTGGTAGGGCACCTCAGCACCGTCCTGCAAGTGCAGAGGGATTAATGTGGAATTTTTGCCACATCTGTGAGTGCAATGCACAGATTCTAAAGGTCTGCATATTATTTAAACCGTAATACTTCATCATGTACACCATGGTTTGGCACACTGTGGGGAACAGTAAAGGGAAAGTGATTTGGGACACTTTCTTCTTAAAACATTCATTGTGGAGCTAAAATTCAGATCTTAGTTGTGGTATTTCGTGCATGCCTTTCATTTTAAGCCTTCAAATACTTTCTAGATACTAGAAAGCAAAGAGGACAATGCCAACATGAGAACTTCAAAGAGTTTTATCTATTCACCGACAGTTTAGAAAATTTCCTTGAAACATTTATTTTCTCTTCTAAGATAGGTTTCTCTGTATTATTTCAAAGATTCTCTCTCTCGCTCTCTCTTTAGGTACCCGGACAACATTTTATTCCCTATTTTACTTTGTTCCATTTTTATGTGACATCTTGGTTAAGACACTACTAAAACTCAAATGTCAGACCTGTAGAACAACATAAGACCTGTGTGTTCTATTAATGCTTAGGATTTGACCCTTGGAACGTTATTCCCTATCAGGGATTCCCTTGCAAATGTTGTGCACAGTATATAAGTACAATGTTTACCCTGTTGTCTAGTTTTTAATATTGTCCTGTCAAAATGTCATATCCAGAATGCCGATTGTCACTATACTGTGATCGAAAGTGTATATAGGTAAGTATATATACCTGGAAATATATGTATTTATATATGGAGTTAAGAATAGCAAATCAATAATTAGCCTTATATACTTTTCTTTACGATATAGTGTGTCGGTAGTTTGGATACAGTATTTTGCCTGAACAATACTAAAAACTTTGTGGTAAATGTTCCCATAACATAACAAGTTGTGCTCCTAACTTGAGTTTTTGTACTCATCACTTCAGGTGGCATGGTTGGTTTGATTTGTTTGCTTGTACATGGAAGATCTAAAACATGTGTCTTTATTGCAGATACAGATCCACGGGTGTTAGAGAAACAGGAACTGCAACAACCAACCTACGTGGCCCTGAGTTACATCAACAGGTAAACTGGCAGTCCTAACTTTGGTAATGGTTCATCAGTTTTGATACTGGTTGCAACATGGAGCGTTTGTAGGCAGGTTAGGTTTGTGTTTGTTTCAATCAGCAGCGGCTCTTCCGTTATGGCGGAGGAGCGACGCACCACTGCTGCAGCCAACAGATGAGAACATTAAAAATAGAATGATAATAAAACAATGTTATTATAGTTTTATTTTTTATCACGGAGCCGAGTCTTGGGAGGGTGGGGCCATTCTTTGACAACTGCAAGCCTGGAAGAGGAATGGTGGACACTGTAAGTGCGCATGTTGGTTTGACCCGCTGTCTTAGGACAGCCAAACCGACATGCGCACTTAGAACAGCAGGCACAAGCCCCCAGTCCCTGAGAGAGTGCAAACCCAGCCTGCTCATACCAATCCCGGCCCTTCTCTCATGCTGGTTAATAGTATTACCAGCATGAGAGCAGCATCTGGATTAGCGCAGGGGTGTCTGGGAGCATGGGCACCAGTAGCAGAAGAGCAGCTGGGCCTCGGGTGGCAGGTAAGGATCTTTTATTATTTGTATTATTGTCCCCGCACTGCCCCACCACTTTCCGCTGATAGCAGCCACCACTGTGTCTAATAATTTTTTCTTCTTCTGCCCACATCCTGATTTGTGTTTCAAAGGAGATAGGTGTCCTGGGCAGGGACAGAAATATTAGTTTTCCATATTGACCACCTAATCCAATCTCTTTGTAAGAAGAAAGAGGGACTGGCTAAAGTGACACAGGTCGTTAAAATTGGAGCCACATGGCTTCGTCAAAATGTTACTAAGGTTGCAGAACACCTGGGGGGAAATAATGCTGCATGTGTTATGAGAACACTGCAGAATGCCACATTCACATTGTTCTCATCTATGTCGCACACTCAGCGAGCTTAAGGTGTATGTTTTTAATACTCGTGTCAACAATAAAATGTAATATTCATCCGAGCTGCACCTATTACAGTTTTCTCTGCTCTGCACACTGACAACTTGCAGGCCGCAGACAAAGGTTGGTGCAGGAGCCAATATTCAAAATAATGTTGCATGCAGCTGGTGCAATATCAGTTATTAAAGAGAAATACAACCTGCATGTGGGCATACAAGGAATTAAAGAAACAAACAGTTAGTGTCACAGGATCGTGACGTAAGCTACAGCGCTAAGCATACACTTAAAGCAGTGTTGGATGAAATATAGAAATAATTATGTTTTGGGAACCCTGTCAAGAATAAGTGTGAACCCGAGTCTGATTGCTGGGACCTGGCCACATATGGTATGGGAGAGGCAATATGGTATATCAGAAGCTTTATGCGAGATGGAACTGCACCTACTCCCCCGGGCCCTTAATCCTTCTTTGGTGAAGGTAATATCTTTTTGTAAGCTTACTCTGCCAGTCTTTCAAGCCCGTTTGTCTTCCATTATGGAAGTGAGGTGCACTTGGAACCAGTTACCTGTCACTGGGCCTGTGATTAGAAGGGTATGCTCATCCTCGGTCAACTCTCATTTTTGAAGGTCCCACCTACAGACAGCTTTCATTTTACAATGCGCCCACAGAAAACAATTGTAAAGATTACCATCCAGACGTGGGCTTTGTGTCAGTCCTTTACTCAAGATTAGTTCGTTTTCTTGTCCATCTCATTTATTTTCTTCTTATTCAGTGTCTTTGCTTCCTCAAGTTTGTACCTCCCCTAGAGCATACCCATCCTGCAGTGCTTCTGGTTGTTCATTTTCTTTCAGTACTCCATAGTAATTAATTTGCTTTTTTGCTCTCTTTCCCATGTATTACTCCCCACATATTTGCCATCATGTAATGTCTGCTGCAGGTGTTCTACATCAAGGGTTTATTCAGATAGATATATTTCCTGGGAAATCATGGGGAGCGTAAGTGTCTAGATAGCTTATTATTCACGAAAATGGTAACAGAGCAAAGCAACTGTCAAAAAGACACACTGTTGAAAATATATACAAACACAATGTGACTGTAATAAAACAAGGTATTACGTTAGCATTGTCGTTGGTTAAAGCACTAAAGGTAATTAAACAAGGAACATCGATAAAAAATGTCATATTTCCTTTACTATCAACTCTCTCAATTGTCATGCATAGTTAGTGTTCCTCTTTCCGTGGGCTCAGCTAAACTGTTCTGTTTAATGTGCTGCGGCACAATGTAAAGCACTCCCCATAACTAGGCGCCTTTTTAACCTTGCCATTGTTTATTTTATAAGTACTAAGGGCCTTGGGTTACCCTGGCAACCAGAGGCAATAAGTAAGAAACTTTAGAGAACAGCGGTCCTCGTCTTGTAATAAGTGGGTCTATGCTCTAAATGAGCCCACTGGAACAGCCATCCAGGGCGCCGCTCTGTGTGACAAGATGTACAATTTTACATGGACACTGGAAACTATTTTTAACAAAGCGACCGAACGATAAGCCTAGAAGACTTTGTAAACATTGATTATCTATGTTTGCGTCCACGAAGCTCTGTATTCTGTCGGAGTATTAATTGCACTGTGTTTTCAACTGGCAGTGGCACTGGGCGCACAGAAGTGTGTTTCTTCTAACCGTTGAACGGAGCATATTCAGCCACAAGGTACAGAGGACTCGTGTGTCCCATACATCACTTTGCACTGTCACAAATCTTTAACATTCCCCTGTATTTGTCCGGTGATCCTTACCTATGTTTAAAGAAAGGGGTTTTTTACCCAACCTTGTGCATTTACAAATGAACTCCTGCAAACAAATGTCTTCATCCTCAAACCCTCCCGGCAGTATTACGGCCCCTCACAGCGGCCTTTTTAAGTCTGATGTTAGCCAAGCTCTTTTATTTTTGGTAAACATTTTTATAAAAATAGACTTAGCAAGAGTGGCATTCAGCCAGCCATCCCCTTCCATTGGTGTGTTCAATTACCATTCACAATTTGGCTGCACCTACCACAGCTTACAACATGGCTAGTTGGCCAGCTCACTTAAGCCTTCTTTCCTTTTTTTACTGAGTGGTGGCGTTCTTCCCAAGCACAATGTAGTCACCCAGAGAGAAAGTAGTCCCTGACAGTGCCTGGGACTTGTGGGGCACTGTTGGCTCTTTAAAAATATATATTTTTTTTAACTTATTTTAGGCGTCCTGCTGTGCATACACAGGCATGGGTGGCCACTTTTTAATGTTTTTGCAAAAAACTGTCAGGAATGGGGTTACTTGTTTTTGAGGTGCGTGCCACTGTCAATTAATCCACTCTGGTTAGATCAAAATACTGTTCTCAGAGAATCTGTGCTTATGCTCTGGTAGCTGTGACACAAGCAGCAGACAGTTCCCAGAGAAGTGCATGCTAAGTTCACACACTACCAATAACACTAAAGTAAAGAACACAATCCCATAAAATTACCAAATCAATCTAGAAAAATAGTGAAAAATGTAATGAGCAAAAATACCCAGGATTATCAAAATTGATTAAGTGAAACCAGAGAAATGTTTTTTATGGTATTAAGGTAAAAAAAAAGTGGGTAGAAAATATCAAGTGCTTATGGAAGAATAACAGTTCCCGGGGGACAAGGACCTAGTTGCAATTTCAGGCCTACCACGATGGAGCAAAGTTCGTATACACCATTTGGGTTGTCCTGGTCAAAAGTTTTACCTTCAAATTTAGTTTCAAACTGCATGAAAATCTTCTTCTGGTTAGTCCTCTAACCCTTGATTGTTCCAGACAGGCTTCTGAGCACTGAGTCTCTCTCAAGCCAAGTCTCCTGCAGGGTCTAGCCCTCTAGTCAGCTGGGCTTGCTTGGTGTCAGGAGTGCTGCCCCATATTTGTGTCCCAGAGGAAGGTATACAGGAGGCTAGCCACTTAACCTTTCAAGACCAGGTCCTGGCATGAGTGCTAGGAGGATTCAGGAGTCCTTGAGTTCCTATGTGGATCCCCTCTTCTTCTAGCAGAAGTCAGAATTTGTATTGTTTAACTGGACCTTCTTCTGGAGTCTTCCCAGGTCCAGTAATGTTCTGAGGAGGTGGTGGTCGAGGTTCCTGATTTATCAAATGCACTAGTCAGTAAGTGAAGAAAATCTGTCACCCATTCCTAACTATCGTTTCACAGTCCCTCCACCTCTTTTTGCAGCACTACCTCTTTGGTTTACTGTAAACTTACCCAGGATCCCCTGTTTCAACGTGACAGGACCCAGCTACCACCAGGCAGGCCTGTCTTCAGCATTTTGGCTACTCTTCCACCGGACAGGGTCAAAACGTGTTTTCACTCCTACTGTGCCTGAAGCCTGACTGTCTAGTAGGGCCCGGGATGAATAGGAAAATCCCTTTCTGCCATATCCAAGTCAAAAGTGCTAGTGCTAGGGCTTCCCGTAGTCCAGCCAGCTGTTCTTGTCTACTCCCAAAAAGCTAATCTCTGCTATGTGATAAGCAGTTAATACTCATGGACTTTCCTGAGCCCAGAGGCAATTCATTGTCATCTGAGCTAGAGCTGTTCACTCTTTCAGCCAAAGATGTGTACTCCAGCTCTGAAGGTGTGATAGGTGGAATACTGTTACTTGAGACTGGATGTTTAGGAGGGTCCTGGTAATGAATATGAGAAGCCTATCTTGCATCTCAAAGTCAGAAGAGGTAATGCTAATGTTCTCCTTTGTTCTGCCAACTTATTCTGTCCACTCCCAGATAGTGAATTGCTTTTAAGTGCTCTGGAGGTGTGATGGGTTAGCAGAACTGGCGTTTAACCAGGCTGACTCAGGAAACCTAAAGTGTGTTATTACAAAGTTACTTTTCTGATCAGTGTATCAAAAATCTGATTTCACAACTGTCAGATTTATTCAGAAAATGAACTCAAGAAGCTTTTTATATCCTTTTCTTAAGCAGAGGTTGAAAATAAAGATTTTTATCCCACATAGGTCTATTAGGTAAAGACTAGTCAGGCATGCATCGTGACCTAGATTTGGGGTTTTATTTCACCATGAGGGAACATTAGCCACAATGTCACCTGATTCACCAAAGGAAAATTACAATTTTGTGTAAGCTTCTTTTTTTTTGTATTCACAAATGACGAGTTAGTAATAAGTTTGCAACTGTGGAGACTCCGCAACCAGGACGGAGAACTCTGTTAATTAAAAAAATGGTGTGTCCTATCTATTTATGTGCAAAGTTTTTTGCTCTGACTGCTGAGTCTCCACATTTATAAACTTACTATTAACTCGTAGTTTGTGAATACAACCAAAAAAATGTAAACTTACACAAAGGTGTAACGTTACCTTTGCAAATCAGACCCATCTTGTATAGTATGCTCTATTTTTATATATGCGCACCTTGTCCGGTAAGCTTATAAGTCACACTTTAAGGGTTACTTATGAATATATAAAAAAGTAGAATTTTCCTCCATAGCAAAGGCATTTTCCCCTCCCAGGTGTCACTGCTGTGCATGTAAACTGCTGCCCCAGCCAGAGCACAGTGGTGCTCCTGTCATACATATATTGTTGTCATATACATGGGTGATGTAAATACTCACTGCTGCCCAAACATGATTTTTAACTTTCCAAACCATAAGCACGTTTTAGGCACAATTTACAATAGACTTATTGTGAGCTGACTATACCAAATAGGGAGTTCCAGTGTACTGCATGTTTTAAAAGGAAAGTGTGGACACTCTACTACTGTTTAGCAGTGGTATAGTGCACAGTGTCATAATGCCATTAAAATGGAGTCAAGAAAAGGGGGTGACTCCACAGAAAAGGTGGATTTGCTATAATTATTACCACAAAAAAATAAGAGAGCTGCCTGTATGTGTGCATGCACCTGTTTTTTATTGTTTTGTTAAAGGAAATGCCAACAACGTTTTAAAAAAAAACACCATCATTGGGAAAGGTGATATACTTACATCCAGTGCCAGATCTGTTGGCTTTGCCATTGCTTGTTTATTAGGATTTTGAAATCCCAGGAGGCAATACAATTCAAAATTTGGCAGAGAACAACAGCCGGAAGCCTCCATTTGGGCTAGTGACTACTCCCTCGTATCTACAGTGAAAAAATGACAAAAGGTAGGCCTGTCTGGACATGCAGTACAGTTGTGAGAGGTATCGTCCTCTAGAGGGACCCACATGTTATGACTCACCAGAGAGGACATGAAGAAGTTTTGGGCAGCCTAAATGGAGGCTATTGGCTTTTGTTTAAGGGCAACTTCAGAGGTAAGTGTTGTCTGCTCAATTCTCAAGCGCCTTGAAAAACAAGAGTCTTGGTGAAAAAGTGTCTTATGAAAGAATTGTATTTTTTGTTGAAATTCCCCAGTAAGCTTCTTTTAAATGATGGTATCTGTGTCCGGTGTCACTTGGCGTCATGGCTTATGGAACCTTTGGTGGAGAAAATCTTGCATCTCTTCCCTAGTTTTTTGTACATTTAAGAAGCTTTTACCCAGAAATATCTGTAACTGATGAAAAAACACAAATCACTTATTTTGCCTTTGGCATCTAATGTGGCTTTAGTATGTTTTGTGGTTTGAAATTCGATGATCTTGTGAAAGGGTTCCAGTTTTTACATTTCTGTCCTTTTTTTAGCCACATCGTGTTATTTTCGGGCAGCTCACTGATTTCATGAAGAAATCCTTCTTCATCAAAAATCCTTACAAGATATCACGATTCCTTATTGCCATAAATTTAATTGTCCAGAGTTCCATACAGTGGGGCAGCAAGATAAACTTGGATTACCTACAAAATCTCCGGCACTTGCTGAATCTGTGTGACCCGGATAATGGTTGGACAGGACCTCGCGTCTTGGTGTCTGTATCTTCCGTCAGGTTTGTCCATAGCAACATGGCGCTTTGCCTTCTGGACAGGGGACGTGTGACTCAGGAAGGAAACATTAAGAGTAGCAGTATTTTTCCACGCCGCCCTGCCTACCTCTGGCTATCGTGGCCGTATTTATCAAACGAGAATCACGTCCGGATTGTCTTGCAATTTGTGCACAGGGGATTAACACCCGTATGTTTTCACAAATAAAAATTATACTCGGAGAAAGAATTTAGGTAACGTCTTTTCCTAAATTAAGACTAACTACACTGGGAGCTCGTAATTTTGTGCGTCCAATAGTAAGTTATGTTTTGGAAAATATCTGCTCTTTTTTATTTGAAGCCTTGTATCAGACATTCCTTTCTGCAACTCGTTAAAAAACAGATCTGTCCTAATTGGCCTTGGTCTGTGATGTAAAGAGGTCTTAATTGAGAGTATTAAAGACCATCTGAACGCGCCTGCTTGGTGTAGCACCACCTGCTGTACTGTGCTTAGGGCCAAGAGGGAGCCGCAGTATCCATTACCAGACATCCTTTCTTCCACCTCCATGCTCCAGAGCTGGGTCCGCTTTGTTCTCCCATGATGGAGACTTAGCTGCTGGTGCCTAATACCATCATAAACAGGCTGCGTACTGTTAAATATCAAATGCCAGATACTGCTGCGCCATTTTATCCATGCTTTTATGGCCGCAGAGTGAAACAGAGCTGAAGCCGACCCCTGCGGTGAGCTCCAGACTTTAAAGCAATCTGCCCACGTTGTACATTCAATATGTCATGCACCCACTGCGCGTTCTCACAGGGCCGGTGTGAGAACGTGGGGCCTGTTCTTAGCGGCATTGATCCAGAAACTGGAAACCAGTTTTTAGGAAGGAAACAATGTAGAGGTGTTCTTTCCGGTAGACAGGTGGCTGGACGCCTTCCCTGAAAGTCATGCTACATGACAATCATCAGAAAACAACATTTTCTAAACATTAAAGCAGGATGTTGCCGCCTCACAAAATGTTCACACCACATAGTTGCAACTAGTAGCCAGAAATCTGTGCTTTGGTGGCTGCTAGAAGCCTGGCTCATCTGCTTGCAAAAATCATAGCTGGCAAGCGGCTGCTTGTGCCCTGTACTCCCGTCTGCCGCCCCAGCAGTGTGTAGGCTTTTAAATTCCACTTTTAGTTGTGGTAGCTGTGTAGGCACTTGACTTGCCTGGATTTGCTGAGTTCTTCTATTTTGTTGTATTTATGTTGTATTACACAGTTTCACAAAACAGCACATTTGGCTGTTAGCATTACCAGGCATTTTAGTAGTTTTGTAGAAAGAGAATATCTGTGGCAGTGTTAAACGACTGGGATTTTGCTTTTAGCTGACTCACAAAGCAACAGGTTCTGAGGACCATGTCGGGTTTGTTGGAAGCTCAACCCAGTGCGAGACCATGCTACTGTTCGTAGACATTCTGGTATCAAGAAGACATTCTTTGCAATACGCAACACATATCCCACCGAGCTCTATAACATGGAGTTTATGAGGGGTTACCGGCAGGTGGTGTCATGAAAGTTGGCTTTTAGGCATACTTTGCCACATTCTAGAAATTAACACGTCAAGACTGGAATTAAGAAGTAAAGCCATGTCACAGCAGAAGCCAAGACCTGCAGAAAATATCAATTTCTGTGACAACACCACGTCCACTGACGAATATGAAGCATGGGAAACTAAGGTAGGTGAAAATGGGGGACACAGGAAGAAACAAGACTGTTTGCAGCGGGTCAGTCATATTCTCTTCTAGAGCATGTATAAAAAAATGTTAGCATCTAGGCAGCATGTTTTGATCCTACCATTTGCTGTGACAGTTCCCACGAAGTGGCCATAGGAGTAAGTCACAGGACTAAGACTACTAATATTACCAGATGGTTAACTTTTCCTTACAAATATGTGATTCGGTAATGCACTGAACTCTAAAGCTCCTTGGCACCTATACTTGTCCCAAGTCTGTGGTGAAAAGAGCTATTAGTGTTCTTGAGTAGGCATTTTCATGACTGAGAATAAGACCTTTTGGCAAGTCATATATTCTTACTAGTCTGAAGACAGAAACCACATAGTGGCTCTGCGGTTCTTCTTGATGCATTTCGGTAAGACAGAATATGTGATGATCTTGCAGAAGCACATGTCAAGATCTACAGAGCTCAAGGCCATTCAGCATCCTGGTAGTTTAAAGATCTTGTGGACAATAAACAATCTAAATGCAGACAGGGAAGAAAATGGAAGAAAAGCAACTCTAGATGACTCCATGGTACTGTAGTCCACTCACACACCACGCTGACAGCTCATTACCTCAGCCAAAGCAAAGTACTGTGCCAATATCATCAGAGAAGCCACCATTAGAAGCAGAACCCTTTTCAAGACAATCAAGCACTGTGTCAACCCCATGCCAGCCTCGCCTATTGCTCACTCCAAAGAAATGTGCAAAGCCATCAACCTTTTCTTCAGTAAAAGATTCAGATGTATGACAGCACATCAACAACACCAGGCCTGCTTCATCTAGTATGCTCATTCCTTCCTGTAAAATCCCACAGTGGTCAGACTTCAAAGCCCTGCCTCTCACAAATCTTTCTGACATTAACTCCATCAAAGCCACTTCATATGAAGATGGTGTCTTAGCCTAGTGCTTCATCAGAGCTGTCTCTGGTAAAACTCTCACCCCTACTCACCATTGTCAATGCCTCACTCATGCAAGGCATCTTCCCAGACGTTTTCAAGATAGGCCAGATTTTCCCACTCTTAAAGAAACCTACATTAGACCCTGGGGACCTCCCCGACTACCATCATCAGCAGAATATTTTAAAAACTGTCTTTGTTCAATTCACCCGGAAGGAACACATTGGCAAAAAAATGACTGTCTGGTATCAGCTGACTGTGCTGAAGAAAGTAAAATTGTTTCTTCCCGAAAGAGACATAAGAACTGCTGTTTATATCCTCATACTCTTTCATCTGAATGGTAGTAACACCTAGCTCCATGGGCCCCCAGACTCCACACTAGCACTCCTTAAGGGCACCCTACACAATGGATCATATCTCATCCAGTGCCCTGAAGAATTGTCATATCACCCAATCCTAATCGAACTCCAATAGCTCTGCTTGACTGCCATACCCTCTGCAAAACCAGCTGCATCATTTACAAAACCATCACAACCTGCAACCCTGCTTATCTTGCTGACAAGCTCACCATTTCTGATGGTTGTCACTCTTGCAGCAAGGACACCATCAGACTGAAGACAAAGAAGCATAAAAAAAGCATTGGCAAAGCCAAGAGGTTTCATCTATGCAAGAGCTGTTGGATTTGCCAATGTGTTTTAGCCCTGTTGAACACCAGCCTGATTGCTGTTCAGCTTTTTCTAAAAGTTAATGGTATAGATTGGAGTTTCGCAGATTGGAGTGTCGCAGATTAGGGTGGCGTGGAGTGTCGTGAAGTAAAGTAGAGTGAACTGGTTTGGAGTAGAATGGAGTGGTGTAAAGTGGAGTAGTGTAGAGTAGCGTGTTGAGGCGTACAGTGGAGCGATGGACTAGAGTCATAGAGTGGAGTGAAATAGTATTACGTAGAGTGGCATGGAATGGCGTGGAGGAAGTTGCATAGAGTGGAATGATGAAGAGAGTTGAATGTCATAGATTGGAGTGGCATGGAGTAGAGCGTTTTCGACTAGAGTGCCGTAGAGTGAAGTGTTGGTGATTGGCATAGAGTAAAGTTACATAGAGTGGAGTAGAGTATGTATAGTAAAGTGGAGTAGAGTAGTGTGGTGTAGAGTGTTGTAGTGTGGAGGGGCACAGAATGTCGTAGAGTGGAGGGACATAGAATGGAGTATGCATGTTGTGGTAGTGGACTGCCATTGCAGACAACACATTTTTTATTGAAATGACCATTACATTTACGCAGACATACAGTTTTACAGTTTTACTGAAACAGCATCACCTAGTATATTGATTTGTTTTGATCGTATTAAAATATTTGTTACCAGCACACTTAAAAATTAACAAAAAAGTGCTTTATTTGTGCTTTCCTAATTCTGATATATCCTGAAATATTTGCACAGTTCATTTACAGATATTTGCATTTCTTCTGTGCTAGGAAAAAAACCTACCCTTTCACACCCCCAGATTGTCAGTTAAATCCTCTCACTTTGAAGTCTGAGGAAAAAAAAGTAAACACCAAGCTCCCTCGAAAGACAGAGCCTGACATGTGACCTCTGTCTTTGGATGCTCTGCAGATGTGACAAGATAAGAACAAAATGTATAGTCCTGTTTACAGAAAATGAGCACTCGTGCAAGAATACAGGAAACAAGCTATGTTCCACGGGAGGGACTAACTTAAGCTGGACAGCCTAAACGAAATAAAGCCAGCAAATAGAAAGCAAGCAAAATTGAGTTACAAAACACAAAGCCAATAGTAAGCAATGGGCAGAATGCATTCCCAGTGAAACTTTCAGAATTTGCCCAAGAGGTCTTAAGCAAGCCAGACAGCTGTGCTGTCTTGTACTCTTTGACCTAAAAAGAAGAAACAAGGCTGCAGGCCCTTTCCTAGCTAAGCAAACAAGCTCTCAAACAATATCCCTGTGCCCATCAGATCTGCCCCAACGCTTCTCAAATTTAGGAAACAGTTTAAGAATCACCTCTTAAAAAACCCCACTACATTTCAATGCAATAACCATCCACAACTCAGTTACCTTCCCTGTCACTCATTGACATTATTCTTTTTTTGCCCCTTTGCAGTTCTCAGCAGTTTTTTGGCTATGCTCGCGCTATAGAAATACCATATCCATGCATCCATAGGCACATACATACATACTTATGAAAGCTAGCTATTTTATAATCCCAGATATCCTGAAAAGATGTAAATGGCACTCATTTGAGAACAGAGCCCAGGTCCAGTAAGGGGTGAGTGGCCATGGAACTCCTATTCGTATTACTACTCTTCATATACCGTGAGTTTGATGAAGCCTGTGGACTGCACATGGGATGAACATTGTGGCTGCTGATTTGTAGGCTGTTTACTTCACCTAAATTAAATTTTCAGTGAAAATGTAGATTAATGTTTCTTCTGTCGCCACTTCCTTCTTGGTTGACTCCAGAAGGGAATTAAAACTGTGTTTTGATTCATTAGGATACAATTGGTCAAATAATTCAGCACCTGGCACTAAAGCAGTGTCTTGATAAACATATAAATCCACAACGTGGACAAATACAATGTGATTAAGATTCAAGTTATTATCTTTAAGAACTGAAAAGGTTGGATAGATTTGATATCCTACATAAGAAAATCTGTGAAGATTTTGCAATGTTACACTAGATTCAACTAGATTCAACTGAGCAGCATAGGTGAAAATAGCATTCAGAGAATATACCTGAAGCAGTGTTTCTAACAGAAGGGAAGAACAGTTAATGATGGGTATTCATTTCCTAGTCCTAGGGGGCTCATAATTGGATCACATCGTATATCAGTAATTTTTAATAAATTAAACGGTATTTTTCTGAACTTCTTTCCATTTACGTGCCTTTTGGTGAATTGTTGGATGTTTCTGTTAGTATAGTTTGATTGGGTGCAAATGTTGATTTTACAAGGATTTGAATAAAACGGAACATACCTGAACAATTGCATTTAAAATGTGAATGATTGTTTCTTACATTTCACCTTTCATGGCTATTTTGTTTATTCACTTTAAGTAATACGTCGGAGCTCCCAGACACTCCTGCTCTGTTGCAGTAAAACTGTTTCTGGTGTGGTGAATTTAGCTGATGTCTTTTCTGAATTAGCAGTCACTTCTACGCAGACATTATTTTTGTCCTTCGGAGACGAAGCTCTCGAAGTCTGAGCGTTGTATGTCAGTGTGTTTTCTTCAGTGTCGTACTACGCAGTTAATTTACTCTGGCATGCCCTCTTTTTGTCCTGGGAGCTTGGATGATTTGCAGAGTGTCTGCACTCTAGCTTCTCTCTGTTAGTGCCTCAATAATTAGTTAACGTTTTGTGCTTTTGATTCCTCTTCAATCTATTAAGACTAAGGTCAAAAATACCATCCTTGGAAGGCTGTGTTTAAGTACGGTGATTTTTGCTGCGTTTCCTAATAAATTCTGATCACAACATTAGATTGAAAGTTTTGCATAGAGACAACTTTAGATACTTAAGGAAAATACATTCTTATATATGTGTATAGAGGGATTTTTGGTTAGCCTTCTTCATCCACTGATCTGCTCAAGGGTCATTCACATGTTGCTTCCACTTGCTACAGCGTGAAGCAGTGGGTCAGCTCCCTTCCACCATTGGCTTACTACAATGTGACGTCATTTTGCTCTTGAACATGTGTACAGTCCACCTAAAAAGTTGGCCACTTCACTTCCTGGGCTGGTAGGCTAATCTTTACTGTCATATGTCTTTTGATTTATCTTAGCAATGGGTCCTACTTTACTTTTTTTTAAAGAAATTAAAAAATAAACATTGCAGATATCTTAGAGCCCATATGAATTAGCTTTGCCAGTGCTTGTTTTTTGTACCACCGCTTACTAGTCTGTATTAAAGTTGGGGAAATAGTATGAAGTAGCCATATGCATGATGAAGGTTTATATGTAGTGGTGTACTCTGATAGAAATATATGTAATTTGAACTAGTGGGTGCCAGTATGGCCCACCAACCCTGATGGAAAAAAAGATGGAAAAACGGAGAAAGCAGGAAGCTGCAAGAGTGAATTAAAGGGGCAGGGAGTGTCTGGTAGTGGATTAAAGTAGCATGGGATAAATTCCGAACTAAGCAGCCTTGGTATTCCGGACGCAGACTTTTAATAGCATCAGCCATAGGATGCTGAGCAGAGCTTTTAGAGCCAGCACTCATTCTTTTACACATTAGCCACTGAACTGACAATGCAAATAGGCTTGGTATTTATAATAAGTGAAAGTGGTTCTTCCTTGATTGCAGAGTCTGCATCGGGGTACTGAACAGTCGTGTCTACTTGCTTGCTTCACCTCAGTTGGCAGCACTGAAAACAGCTTGACAAGACATAGCTCAGCACACAAAACACAATGTTCAGTATGAATTTAATAGGAAATAGACATGTTCATTTTGAAAAACAGTTGTCTTCCTTATTTCTACATCTTTAGTCATCATTACTTAGACAGAAAGAATCAAAGGTGGAGAACTTAAATAGGAAGCCATTTTTGCTTATTATAATTTATTGATACTCACAGGTTCTGTTAAAAGTACAGATTCACACCCATATTGCAAAGCCTATAGGTCTTACTCAGGGTTAACATATGTAAAGACAGGGACGAGCAGGTGTGCTCTTGTGCATGTTTTAACAGTGGAACTGACGGAGAGGCTGGGATGTGTAACATAGTCCCTCATGCTTTGCAATGCATGCAGTCGGTTGAAGGTGGACAATAAAAAATTCCTTCTGAGCTAGCCCAAGAGGTGGTTCACAAAGTCCCACCCCAATGACTGAAAGAGCCTGGTTAAAAAAGCCAGTGGTTGAAAGTGGTGACCTCCAAGCCCCACTGTAAGTATATTAAAAACAGTAGGTCTGTTTAGAGAGCTTCACTGTCGTACCCAGATAAAAAAAAAAGCTACGGTAGCAATTAAAGAGTGCAAAATCAAAGCACTGGTCAGTGATGTATATTGTACAAATAGAGACAATATAATACAATAGCATCAAAATTAGCAAAGACAATGTTAAGTTGTTCAGTATATGGAAACGTAGCCAGATTTTTTGAGTTTTATTCTCTCTATTCATACACTTCTCTCTATACCACGGACCCTTCCTTCAGCTTTAATCAATTTACCTGCCATCATAACTGCCAATAAGCCACTGCAGGGTCCAAAGTCATGATGGGTCATTTCCATCGCCAGGTAATAAGTTGTTTTGGTGATTTTTGGCACACAAGCTTTAGAAATGCGAACTAAGCTTTCAAAGTCAAAGCTTGATTGCACAGTTGAGATTTTCGGGGATAAGTCTTTGTAATTGAGTGAGAAGTAACAGGCAAAGTTATGCTCATTACTAATTGATTCTCGCAGCCCTTTGGTTTTTCAGGATTAACTCCCAATACTTATAGACACTCAGGCACTTTTTATTGCTAGTAACTCTCCTTTCTATTAATTGAGACGGCCTGAATTAAAACATGACTCCAGAACGTTATTACTGTCGACCATTTTAAAGGGCTGTGTTGGGTTTGTAACTGATTTCTGAACATTATTCCATCTGCTGAAATCGCCAACACCAATCTTTTTTCAGTCTGTGCCCTTCCATCGCGACATTTCTTTCCAGTATTTCAGAAGGTTGACATAACATCCTGGATTGTTGGAAGTCAAGGACTAATTCTTTTTTCTGCACTCACTTAGGCCAGCAACATAATCTGAATTAGAATTTGAAGGTTGTATGTCGTAGCTTACCCTTTTGGTTGTTTCGTTGCCTCTCTTGTCAAGTCAGGCCAGTATGACCTAAGCTGGGATGTTGCTGGTGCATCTGGGTGATTGGACTCACAGTTGGCAGAGATGGGAAGGTGGCTGAGCAGGGAACGTGATGCCCTTTTCCTTCTTGTTGGTTCTTTTAACTTTTAAAGCAGAAGGCACCTTTGTATAACCAGGAATCCTGCTTTATTCTGGTACCCAAAAACATTCTTCTGATTTCAACTGTGTCTTTGTGCAGAGGGCTGGGTGCCTGAACGTAGATATTGTAAACGTGATAAGTACAATCAACGCAATATCTTCACAGTAGTTTCTAAATCCTTAGCTGTAGCTCACAGTGGAAGTATTCAGCCCATCACTACGTGGATAACAGACGGACATTGAGCATGTTAGTCTCTTCAGCAACTCTGACACAGCTGGCTGTGCATACAGGGCCACAATCTTCCAGCTAACGATAGCCATGTAATGCAACTGATTAGAGTGGCTGCGTGCATCTAGGTGGTATAGGAATTGCTAGAAAGAATATGTTGGGTCACTGTGGTTAATTTATTCAAAGGAATAACCAATGTCTGCTGCATCTTTTTGAAGAAAGGCTTTTGCCACAGGAAGAAAAATTTGTAACATGGTAATTTGTGATGTTTGCGCTGTTGGGTATTTGGCTGCTTATGTTACAACACACTGTCCTTTGCGGCCTTAAGACTTCCACGCCAAAGGCTGTGCAAAATCGTAAGTAAATTATTACCACATTTTCTGAGTTATTGCTCAGAATCATTCATTAATCTCACTAAAGAAGGCTGTCTCCCCCTGACAAGGAGTGTGAAATAAATGTGTGCACCTAGTTGACACCAATGTCTGCAAATAATAACTTTTACAAGGGCAAAACCTTGTCCCTGATTCGCAAGATTTTGCCCTCAAAATGACAGTTATTCACATGCAGCCCTGCCAAGTTTCCCAGGTCCATGTGTGATATGTTGTTTGAGTCTAAGCTTTTTCTTTTAATTCTTGTACTTGTAGTCTTGTGTATTCCACTATAAAACAGGACCACGAGGTCCAGAATTCAAATAAAAAAAACTTGGACTGAGACAGCACATCATGAATGGACCTGGACCACTTAGCAGCTATGCACATGGAAATTCTGCTATTGTGGTGGGTTTGTATATGAGAAATTCTGCTTTTCCTGCCCGGTTATTGAGCGGGTGTAGCCTACTTGTACCACATACTCACAAGGTCAGTGGCTGTGAAGTCGTAAGGAGGACTCAAGGACCTTGCAAGATTCAATCCTCCAAGGGAAAGAACAAGGGATTCCAGGTCAAGTAGGTGTAGAAAGACCCTTGGCAAAGACAGGCTCCCTAGAAAAAAGCAGGTGACAGAATGGGAGTATACAATAAAAAACAGTTCAACACGATACCTGTATTTGTGTGATCTGTAACCCCTACATGAAAGGGGGACAGGAGAGTTCCTTGTCCAAATATGCTTGTTGATTAACTCTGATCTCAAGCATGAGTGAGTTGTTCATTTGCAGGGGTATCAATGTTTCCATTGTAGAAAGAGCCCCACCCCCATCCCCGTGCAGAAATTTAAAATAGGTTAGAAAGTGCAAAACCAATTCGTCCTTCCATTGCCAGAATGAAATGTACTCCTGTTTCATTGTATGCGTTGTGGTTCTGTAGGTGAGCCAAACCAGAGCTGAGACAAGTGTCTGCCTCAGATCTTGGAGCCCATGCGTGAGCCGAGCCCTGAGAATGTTTGCTGTGTAAATCATGCACCAAACGTCACTAAAAATATGATAGAACCTCCTCAGAATTAAAAAATATATATATGTTTAGCATGTGGATTGTTTGACATTAATACTTCACATTATAGCACCGCCCTGAGATGTACTTTGTTAAAATGGATCCTTCTAAAACATGAACCTTTAGTGAACTAAGAGGCAAGACAGTTGTCACGTAAACCTTGTACTGGCCCAGATTATTACAGAGTAATATACTTTATGTTAAGGCTTTTACATCTTTGTGCACCTTTCAGAAGTTATTATACAGCACAAACTCAACCGGAAGGTATAGGAGCGCTTAACATAAGCCCTCGTTACATTACATTACATAAGGTCACACTTTATTGATTATAGGGATGGGAAATGTACTGATATGTCTAGAATCACAGGATGTTGAACCACCGCCAGACTCGATCTGAGTTCCCCAGGGTCAAAGTCGACAGCTTTGGCCCTAAACGCCGCATCCAGAGTACAGGTGAGATGCAGGCAGGCAGAAGCCACGTGAAACCTCGCCACCTTATGGGCTCGCGGTCCCCACAGGACCTCGAGCTGGGCTAGAGCTAGGCTTCAGGCTCGAGCCTGGCTCGCGTTTTCAGTTGCTCGCCCGCCTCTAGGTACACCTGAGAGTGCGCCACTGTTGAAGGAGCCCGCTGGATTTTTTTTCTGAATTGCGTAAAAGCCAGGAATGTATTCATAAAACTGAGGGAACACATTTCCGAGTTTCATTCTGTGTCTGCTGCGAACAAGAGGCTTAGGAAGTCTGAGGTGATGATGATGTGAGGGCGCACAGTAAATGAAGTAACCAAGGAGCAGGCACTGCACGCTATTTGTGCCTCCGGACGTTAGCTGCAGCATGGCGCCTTTCACTAAGCACTCATTTATGGTACAAATCCTGGCACTCGCAGGTGCCACATGCTGTGCAATAGTCTGCAGTGTGCTTGCCAGCGGCTGAATGCTCCCTTTATGGAAACACGCATACACATTTTCCCCAAAGTTAATTTTTGTAGTGGCTGCTGCCACTTTTTTTGGTCTTTCGTCTGTCTTCCATCTGTTCAATTCTTTTCTCTTTCAATCATCCACTCGCGTTGGCGTGTCCTCTTTGTCCTGATCCTGGCAAATAAAGAGTTCTTCGACGCACAGATCAACCTTTGGAATTTCTCGCATTTTTCATGCTGCAGATTGGCAGCCCATCTTTGGTTGTGGGGAGGATTTCTTGGTTCCTTCTGCTGCGTCGGAGGCAGACACACATGCATTATTATTTTGGCACAGCAAACTCAGTCTGACAGATGTTATCTATGCGATGTAATTAACAACACGAGGGCCAGAGATTTTCACCAAATGCCTGTTCACATTTTCCTCAGTGGGCCGCGATAGTAAATGCTGCGTGCTGGGGCCTAAACTACCGCCATTTTATCACTTCGCCCTGACATCTTTTATATCCAGTCTTGTTAAACAGCAGGAGCCAAGCACTGGCCAGGCTCGCGAAATCAGCGTTAGAGGCTGATGCGGATTACTGCTCACTGGCTTTCCTTTTCTGGGGGCAGAGGGCGTTAATTCACTACAATTTACATCAGTGGTTTTTGTATATATTCTCTGGTGCGTGGCAGGTTGTTTGGGGTTTAAGATTATACCGCGGAAAGCTTGTTTTGTTTAACATTGTTCTCAAAGACTGCTAGCTCAGGCAGCCCAAGCCTGCTGCTGGGCGTGTTCCTACCCCCAGCTGACTGCAGGAATCTACTTCTGGGATCTTTGGCACAGTTTGAAGTATTCTAGCAGAGTTAGTGTTTGTAGCGAGAAGAGTACTAGAAATGGTTTGTGTGTGTTGTGGCCGGAGAGTGGGGGGTGGGGTTTATGAGTAGGAACAAAACAGTGTATTGTACTTGATGGTGGAATTGATCGAAAGATACTAATCATCTGCCGAAGATCACACGGCGAACCTATTGTGCCCAGGTAGGTAGGTAGGAAGCCAACAGGAGCCGAGAGCACATGGCTTCCTTTGATTCAGAAACAAAATATGATTTAGAACAGCAATATTTTTAATGTAGGGCCGGGGGCAAGGATATGATGCACTGGCTCATTAGACATGTCCTCCAGTACCCCCGCCCAGCCCAGCTCCATGCAGGTGTGGCATGCTTACAACCTTTGTAAGTAGTCCCATAAAAGGTAGATCTGTGGAAGCGGGGCCTTCAACAAGTGTGCAGCATTGGTTTATGGTCGGACCTTGCTGGCAGGCGGCCTACTCTCCTTTACGGCAGTCACTGGCTCTCCACCCCCGAGCCGGCAAGCCTTTATGCTACAGCTACAGTGACATGTCTGTGGGGACCTTTGCACGAGGCAAGTGATATATCATTTCTGGCAAGCGGCCGGTAATAGATGCCCACTCTACTGCTGCAGTGTCTGTCTCCCCTGGTTCCACTGCATGTCCAGCCCTTTGCAGGGCGGTGTCACTGAAGGGCAACGTATTGTGGTTGTTCTAGACTTCAGAAAAATGAAGTATCCATTTGTTTATGTCGTTTGTTGCCATTTCCCAGCGACTTGTGGAGCAGTCTACAGCACCCCAAGCTATAGCAATTAAAAGCAGGTGCAGTCCTTTACTACAATGGGTTGCGGCGTAGCTACATATTAGAGATTTTCTAGCTCTCTGTTGATGTATTGCTCTTCTGACCAATAAAAGAAAACCATAGTGGAGTCCATATGGAAACTAGTTGTGTTAATGGTTGTAGATCATTCTTTTTCTGTACTTCTCTCAATTACTTCTGATGCACAAAGGGGAGAAACTGAAAGAAACGTGCATCGGCCCCCTTGATACTGCTATCTTCGCTTCTGAAGATGACAGCCCCATTTCGTTTCTAACTTAACTAAGCTTTCTGAATTCTTCCAGGTCTTGGAGCAGTACAGCTTGTGCTTCTGGCGTTCTACTCCTTTGCTTTCCCCCCACAATGTTGGCTGTTCTTTATTAGCACGTTTTTTGCCCCTGTTGCCCAGGTTATCCTCCATCACCGCAGACCTTGGGGCATTGGCTTGCTGCCCTTTCATGCGTGGCCATTACATTTTGATTGGCCTCCAACTGCCAGACCTCTTATGTTGGCAAGCAGGAGCTTGGCACTCCCATCTGTACACCGGATCCCAGAAGACACTTGCACAGGAACAGAAGAGTAACATTCAGAAACTGATAGGGGAGATATTTTCCAATAAATCCTTCTCGTGGCTGGGTTTAATTTGTGTTACAGAACACAGAAACAGATGGGTCAAGGCACCACGTCACGAGACAGTTAATAATTCCTGTCTCGGAGTTTGCGGCATTCATGTCCTCATGTGTTTCTGCTCATGCTGCCAGGATATCTTTGCGCTGTACCACCGGGGTCCTGCTGGAGATGGGACAGGCCGAGCTTCAGAGGCTAGATTCAAACAAGATGCGAGGAGCTGGATCCAAGGTGAGGGATGAAGGGAATGCTGAGCGTCTCTGAAAGATTTATGTAAATGCATTCATTCCCCAGTATTTGTATCAGTTTTGCTAGCTTAACAGAAGCCCAACATGCAGCTCCGTTACATGGAGCCACTGAGCGGAGTTAAAACGGACCTATAAAATTACGACTGTACATTTGCCCTTGAAAAAGCGCAGGATAGTGCATGAAAGGTCACACGGTAGCTGAAGACACCAGGAGAGCCTGGATGTTTAGAAGGCTGCTATCTGAAGGTATCTGTTGTTTGTGAGAACATATGCTAAATCAAGATAACACCTATTATTCATCAGAAGGTTTTTTTTTGGTGTGCCTGCGTGACAAATGTTGTAAAGCATGGAAATCGTATGTTTGTATAAGAAGAAACTGTTGCATCTTCACCTATTCTTCTCTGACCACCTGCTTCTCATGCTCAGGTTTCTTCACTTACCACCCAGCCTGTTTGGGAGTAATCATTTAGGATTTTGTTATCCCCTCCCCACCATACCTATACCAGGAGTGTCAATAATTTAAGAGGGGTAATTCCTGGGGAATTAAAAAGTGTACCTTGATGTTAGTTTCAGAAGGGTGGGATTATTGGCGAATCAGGAATACTGCAGCCATTTTCACGTGTAATTAACCCCCAGATTTTTTTACCCAGAAGTTTTGTTGTGAAGTGTCTGGGTGATAACGAATCTGCAGAATTACTGTGAAACTCAGAATCCCAATACAGCCAGTAATTCATATTATCGGATGCATCGGGATTATTGGGTACTTGGAAAGAAGCGCGTGATATGATATACTGACAAAACAAAATTACTCACACCCTTAACCTGACCACGGCACAACCCATGACTGAAGTCCCCATGGTGCAGAGATGGGGGAAAAAGCCCTTTTAGGAACTGATACTTGATTGCTAACTGCGGCTGATCTTTCCAATATCACTGAACACTATTCAGTTAGTGAACACACCAGATTGACGTGAGGGCAGGTGGATCACGAAAGGGAAAATATTATAGGAGCAACAAGCAAAGCCATGCTTGACCATGACTTCATTGAAGAGTGTTTGTATCCAAGTGTACTTCAGGAATGGTGGACAAGAGTTGTCATTTGTCTGATTTGGGCGCTGAATAGCCATGTTTACCAGTCGCATCTATGGAGGTCATTTAGGAGTCGCCAGGGGTCGCAGCCTCGACCCCTGCCTTGCCCCCTGCTAACCCTAGCACTGCTTTTGCAACCTATGTCCTGGGAGATGGCAATAGCAGTACCAAGCACAGAAGGTAAACCGTATCAGGATGATCACTAAATACCTGGTGCAGATCCCACCGGCACGCGCAGTGTATGTCAAGTTACGTACATATTTTCGAAAACCAGAGTGATACAGAGGGAACAAGTATGTTTTTTTCCCCACTAACGTGTTTTGGACAAATGAGCATTTTTCAATGTTGGGAGAATGAAAACATTGTAGTAATATTTTGGGATATAAATGCGTGCCAAAGAAATACATTGGCTTGGAAATTGTGTTTGCCCGTGATCACCTGTATTTTATTGTTTGCAATCGATTTTTTTTAAATGAAACTTAAGTAAACATTCAAATACACAAAATTGTTCTTGCTCCAGTACTTAATTTGTGCTTGTTGTTTCCGGTGCTGAGCACCGGCACTTATTTTTGAGGGCCGGGGCTTATTCTTCCTCCTCAAGCATTTGCTGTGAGCAAAAGACATATATGGGAAAGACGGGGGAAGGTAAAAACGAAAAAGCATCACAAAGGGAGAAAGCAGAAAGCTGCAGAGTGAGCTCAAGGGCAGGGAGTGGCTGTAAATCGATTAAAGAGTCCCGAGATGGCTTCAGGATTACGCTGCACCAGTATTCCGTGTTTGCACATTTAATTGCGGCAGCTGCATGTTCAAGAGGAGGGCTTTGGGCACCAGCACCTTTTTATTTACAAATTAAGCTCTGTCTTGCTCCAATTAGAAATCATCAGCAATAGGATAGACAGTTGTATGTAAGTACCTACACCTTTGCAGGGATAACGGATCAGGTGTTGGCATAATGTGTGATCCATTAAAATTCAGGTCTGGTGGGTATTCTTTACCGGGTCATAGTACAGCAATGTTTGCATATTCATTGGGGAGTAATGGCTAGATGGGAATACGAACAGCCTTGTTCAGCAGTGGAATGCATACGTTTTATAATACAAAATAACAATATACAAATAAAAATGCAATTTTTTAAAACATTGTTACCTCGATCCTTGACTGTAAGTAAAATTTAAAAAATATGTTTTCTGAACAGAATTATCACCTCTGTACAAAGGAGTAGCAAGAACCTTTAGATACCCCCCTCATTTTGAACTGGAACTCTGATGATACCAACCAGGTCAGCCAAACCTCCCTTATCTCGTCCATCCAAGCATTTATCCATTTACTCTTTCATCCACCTGCTGATCTCCACCACTTCACCTTTGCATTCTGTCATCTATTCATTCTTTCATTTATCATTTAATCTTTCACCAGTCCATCCATCCTCTGGCCATTCCATTCATCCATCGGCTCACACATCCATTATCTATGCTTGTTTCTATCATACATCAATAATCATGACATACCCATCCATAAATAAAGCTTTTCATCCATCAGTTATTCCTTTTGACCATCCAGCCATCTTCTTAGAATTCCATTTACTCTGACATTCATCTCTCATCTCAGATTTCCATTTATTCTGCCCTCCTTTCACCCACCCATCCATCCATCTTCTCAGATTTTCATTTACTCCTCTGCCCTTTGACCCTTCCATTTGCCATTCATCCATCCATCTTCTCTGATTTCCATTTACTCTGCCGTCCTTTGAACCACCTACCCATTCATCCATCCATCCCCTCAGATTTACATTTCCTCTAGTATCATTTTACCTGTCCATCCATTCATTCAGCTTTTCATTTACTCTGCCATCTTTTCACCTACTTAACATTCCATCTTCTCATATTTCCATTAACTCTGCCATCTTTTCACCTACCGATACATGTGTCCTCCCAGGTTTCAATTTACTCTGCCATCCTTTCTACCTCCCATCCACCTATCCTCTCTCCCACTGATCCACACATCCTTTCACCTACTTATCCATGCATCTTTTCTCCCCATCCTTTTACCCATTCACCCATCCATCATTTCACCTACATATCCTCTCACACACTCATCCACTCATCCTTTAACCCACCCATCCATCCTCTCGACCATTCTCTCACCCACCTGCCCACCCTTTCACCCACCCAGCCATCCTCCCAAACCTCCTTTTACTCTGCCACCCTTTCACCCACCCATCCTCTCCCACACTCATCCACCCATCCTTTCACCTACCCATCGACCATCCTCTCACCCACTCATCCACCCTTCCACACACACATTCATCCTCTCACCCACGTTCATTCTTATCATTCCCAATCCTTTCACCCACTTATCAGTCCATCATCTCACACACCCCTTTTTTCACTCACTGATCCATGCATCCTTTCACCCCATCATTTCATTTACCCATCCATTTTTTAATCCACTCATCCTGTCACCCATCCATCCTTTCCTTCACTTACCCATCCATTTGTCATTTCACCCATCCATCCATTCTTTCACCCCCCACCCTAAAACCTACTCATCCATCCATCCTTTGCCTCACCCATCCTTTCACCCACTCATCACTGATCTTTTCACCCTGTCATCCTTTCACCCACCCATCCTTTCACTTACTCATCATTCAACCTTCTTTCCCTTTTCGATTAACCCATCTTTTTCCTTCCTTATAGCGTTAATACCGGTCTAGTGGCAGACATAGGAGACCTATAAAGAGCCCCACGACCCTCGCCGTAGCTGCTAACGTCGGTCGGTCACAACACCCCTGCCTGTCACATTTGTGATAGTTTTAAAAGTGATGATAAATTAAAACGTTTTATCAATGAAAAGGAGTAAATCATGCCGGCAACATAGTTCAAATGCAGTTTATAGTGCTTAGAAATAGTCCATACAAATTAGTTTTAGTGGGTTTTTTAACATATTTTTTTTGTTCATCTCCCTGTGATCTCTTTTTTGTTCATATCCCTGTGATTTAGCTACATTTTTCCCTTTGAGGTATACCCTTCAGTGATGTCGTCAGCATTAAAATCTTGTGGCTTCATTTCCTAGAATTCAGGGTGAAAGGTCTTCTGATGCCACTTTCTGTGATGTCATTGAGGTGTGAGGTCACTTTCGCTACCCCTGGCACTTTGGTGACTGGACATTCATGGCCACATCCTAACCTGACGAAGAGCATTATTAATGGGTCCATATGATGGCCTCAATTCACAGCAGCAGTGCCTAGGTCCAAATATGCAAGTAAAGGCATGCGCAGACTTAACATTATCAGCACCCACTTCTGACATATTTTGACACTTTCTCACAGTAATCATCAAAACGTTTGTTTCTGACAGCATTTTGGAAAAAATCTGACAACAGTAAAAGACTCTTAGAGACAATGCTAATGAGTCCATTGTTTAACGGGATATGTGCAGTATTTAATTGAACATTTAGGGGGTCATTCTAAGTTTGGCGGGCGGCGGTCGCCGCCCGCCAAACTTACGCCGCCAAATGACCGCTCCGCGGTCAAAAGAGCGCGGGGCCATTCAGACTTTCCCGCTGGGCCGGCGGGCGCCCGCCAAGAGAGCGCCCGCCGGCCCAGCGGGAAAGGCCCTGCAACACAGAAGCCGGCTCCGAATGGAGCTGGCGGTGTTGCAGGGGTGCGACGGGTGCAGTTGCACCCGTAGCGATTTTCACTGTCTGCTATGCAGACAGTGAAAATCATGCTGGGGCCCTGTTAGGGGGCCCCTGCTCTGCCCATACCAGTGGCATGGGCAGTGCAGGGGCCCCCAGGGGCCCCAGGACACACGTTCCCGCCATCCGGTTTCTGACAGTGAAAACCGCCAGAAACAGGCTGGCGGGAAGGGGGTCGGAATCCCTATGGTGGCGCTGCTTGCAGCGCCGCCATGGAGGATTCTCCCAGCCGGGGCTAATCCGGCGGGAAACCGCGGTCGGAATACCACATGAAGCACCGCCAGCCTGTTGGCGGTGCTTCCGTGGACAGCCACCCTGGCGGTCTATGACCGCCACGGTTGGAATGAGGGCCTTAATGTTAAGTGTTACTTGATATGCTTGCACTGGAAGAGAATACAGCCACAATTAACCACCCCTATAGCACCTACCTGCTGTCAGAATCTGTGTAATCTATGAAATTAAGTGTTTCCACTCCACGAAAGAATGACTTTCTAGAATCTCACTTACGTATTTTGTTGCGTAGTTCAGGTCAGATTTATGCCAACGCTAAATTACCAGTTTTTGGTCCATCCTGGGAAAAAAGTGAACTCAGAATTCATTGTTCAGTACATAGATTCTTACTGGTTATTTTTGATACAGTGTTATTTGGCAATCAAAAGGGACTAAAATACATGACAACAGAGACAAAAATATTGTTCCCTTGAGAGTAGTTAAACTTGGACTGCGAATCCATTAAAATGCAATTTCTCTCACTCATCTCACTTTCCACCTTGGTACCTCCCTTTGTGCCCTTGTTAGTGTCCTGCTGGCATACATTCTGAGGATAGAAGTGGGCCTGCAAAGAGCTCCTCCCTAAACATTCCCCTTCACTTAAAGGAAATATCAGAAGTTAGTGAGAAGCTGCAGCATGTCTGGGACAGAGGAGGAGTGGGACGTCTGAGCTGCCCCTCTTGCTGCCACAGTTGCCAGCAAGATTCAAGGCCTGATGCCACTCTTCCAGGGTCATTCAGCCTAATCTAAAGGGGCCTTTTTTCCTGAAACAACTACGAGACGAATTATTTTTAATGCATAACGTTCTAGTGATCCTTGGTGTACCCTTCTTCCTCTAATGGTTTTTAAGCTGGAAGGTGGGCTTCATCCTTGCACAATATTATCGGTGTAGTGTTCAACATACCACACTGCCTGGGCTACGGGAATGCACCATGCACAGTATTCATCTCAATGTTATTTTAATGGCACCCTATTTATGGAAAAAAACTCTTCCTGGTACTTTTTTGATGCCACTTTTCCTCCTATTGCAGTACAACGTTCACTTTATTCTGTTTGGTTGAGTTTTATGAGAAATAACCGACATTGCATAATCTTCATTATGTTTTGGTTTTCCTGCTATTGAGAGGGCATTTTTCCTGCGGGCACAGGCCCCTGCTGCCCCTGTGGCTCGGGGTGGTCTTCCAAGTCTTCAGAGGCCCCCAAACACTTCAGAGGGTCCCTCTCCACCCAAGGCCAATGAGTATTTGAGAGATGTGTGGGACTCAAGGGCCCTCTTCACATCTTCAGGGGGGACCCAATCATTTCACACTATATAACTTTAGCTGTTGAATATTTTAGTTAGGTATTTCGGGCGTATGAGGCCAACCTGCTCTGTGAGCAATACAAAGCATTTAGAAGATTAGCTACCATTGTAAGCTTTGGGGATGTGATCCATCTTATCTTTCTAATCTATCTGTTTAGGGCACAAACAGGTCTGTGCTTTAAACACCCAACCTACGTCCCCCCCTAGTAAAAATGGGAGGGCAGGCACTGGATTTTAGTAATTTGAGGCATATAATGTATTTCTAAGGGGTCTAACATAGTTAAAGAGAGAGATGGCTGCAGAAGTACAGCATGCACTGTCCGCATCATTTTACTCACTCATCTTCTCAGCTGCTTAACAGCTCCCTAATTTAAAATGCTAAAACGTTTGGTAGACAATTTCTGTGTGCAGCAGTGGTTCAGCACCTACCATAGAGGATTTGGGCACAGGCCCTGTAGCCAATGCCTGCTGTGCATGGTCAGCATCTGTGTGCACCATGGGCTGCCCACCTGTTGATGGTTTGGTACAGGCCAACCCCCACTGTCAGTGGCCTAAGGCCTTATGCATCAGGGGTTGGGTATTTACAAAGGTTCGGCGCTTGGACAATTTAAAATATGATTAAAAAAACTGAAACTCACTGAAAAGAACGAAGGTTAAAGCAATATAGTTAGGTAACTGAGACAAGAACTAATGATAAGAATCTGCAAAACCACTGAAATAAGCCATCCACATTACAGTTAATGAATTATAAATTGCACTCCCTTCATGCACTGCTTACGACCTCATATGTGACATCATTAATGGCCTGTTAAATGATATAATTGATGACATCACTAATTAGATTTAAAGAACAATATTGGTCAAATTACTAATGCCTATTGCTGTCCCCATGGTAATATCTGAAGTCATAAGGCTGAGTAGTTTGTAAATGTCATCAGAACCCAGAGATGGCAATATAGAACCATGTCGTACATGGTACCTGTATTTTTTATTTAACATGGTTATTTTGGGGGCAGTTAAAGTGCAAAGGCTGTTTTCTTCAAAGTGCAGCTAACAACGGGCTATGATTGGAATTAAATCATTTAGGCTTTGTTTACATTTCTTGAATCAATTGTTAATAAAACAATGGGCAATGATGAGGGTTAGTGTTTTTAGTTGATTCAGTGGCAGCAGCGCTTGCCATGTAATTATGGGTTTTTGCATATGCCACATATTTTGCTACTTAATTTGCAAGTTTTGCAGATGTCAACACAGATGTTTCTATCTCAAATAGATAAAAACAATACTGACTAGAGTGTGCTGCATACTTTGTATTTGCACTGCATAATTTTGCTAATTTTGCTATATAAATTGCTTTTCCATGCCACATAATCCTAGGATGCCTGACAGACAGAGAGGGAGAGAGAAATGCACTGATTGCTATATACTAGTTATTACCATTGTTGAGTTGCTGTAAGGTGCAAGATGCACAAGAGGCGCATCCTCGAGTGAATCATGACGCCCCTCCGTCAGCCATCATAATAAATATCATATTATACTCTGCACATCTGCATGTATGGTTTATGCCATGGAATTTTCTTGTGTATTTTTTTAAACAAAAGGTATTTAACTAAAACCTGGATGCAAGAGCTTACATCAAACTGAAGAGAGATCCTATCAGTTAAGAGCGTTGCTTCTCTGCCTCAAGTGATTGTTGCATGCCGGCAGGCAGTAACATTTGTTTTACTCTTATCAGTTTTTCTGTAGAGGCGTAAGAAACTTGAATTTGGTCTATGCACTATAGTACCAAATGTGTGAATGCACATTAATTAGTAGACAAACTCCACATAACACGAGTCATGGGGGGAATGAAAACTCTCTCTCTCTTTCTGCCTCTCCCTTTCTCTCTCTCTCCCTCCCTCCCTCCCTCAATATGGAAGGCAAATCAGTACTTAATTTGAGCCAGTTGTTTCCAGTGCTCGGCACCTGAACTTCTGACAGTCTGCCTCATGGTGTCGCTGTCTAATTTAGAGATGAGCACAACAACTGTTGTTTATGAATTTCAGATACATTAAAAATGACTAATACCTAAAACACAAGGCATTCTTATTGATTTTGGCATCTGGAATAGTCTGAAATGTCACACTTGTATGAGTGTGATGGTTAGTAGTTGTGCTGGTAATGTCATTGGCAAGGGCAATGGTTAGTACAGGCTACAGTGTCCTCCTGCCAGGGGCCCTGCAACCTAGCTTTTTTTTTTTACAAATTAAGCACCTAGGCAAATGTTTCTTAATGTGCACTATTTGGAGCAACTTTTTTTTACCATCAATAAATAAAAATGTGCTTGGAAAGACTGTCCGCACTAGCAAAATTGTCCTGTGAGTGTGAATCCCGACAAGGTGAACTCAGCCTTCCATACTTCTGAAATTTGTAAATGAAGTACCATACATTGGTTTATAGTTGCATTTGCTATGTCAAGTGACCAGAAATTGCAAACGTGCTAAGTACCTTATAACTGTTTTACTGTAAAAAATGTTTATATAAACCCAAACTCTGGCTCCTTTACTAACCTCTCTTACAGTCTTTCTTGGTGTCGACCCCGTCTTTTGTCCCAACCTTTCGCCCTCTAAGGTAGAGCTGTGCCATTGAGACTTTGGCAAATGCTGCTATAAAACATTGCAGCTTGGGTAAAGCAGCCGCGGCCTCCACTGCAAAACAGATGAGAAAAGCCAGCCCCTCCCCAGGCTCACCTCGTCCTCTGGCTGGGTAAATGTAAGTTTCCAGAGGTGCATTCCTGTCAAATCTCGCTTCCCTCTCCCGTCCCCTCATCTTGGTTGACGTTCTTTAATTATTTGCAGCTTTGCAGGATATCACTCCTTGAAATCTCGTCAATAGCGCGCGGCCCAGCTTGTGAGTGCAGCCTTTTCTAAAATGCGTAGTTACATCGCGTCAAAAAAGGGCCTAGATTTTGCACATCGGAGTTAAACTCTGCTTTAGAGGGTTGTGGAATAAGCCCCTTATCCATCTCTATTGGAGTTAATGCTGCAATTGCTTCAACATAAGCTATGGTTGTATGTATTGTGGTGTTTGTATAGCAATTTATACCCTGATGTGCTGGTTGAAGCGCATTTTCAGGTGAGTATCATGCTACACTGTTGGGAAGAGGGTGGCTGGGAGAGGGTAGTATAAGGGTCGAGCCTGCAAGTGCATACTCTAGCGCAGTGGTTCCCAACCTGTGGTCCGGGGACCCCTGCGGGTCCGCGAATCCTCCTCAGGGGGTCCGTGACTGCTTGGAAAATTTAATAATTTTAATAGATTAGGTCCCTGGCTTTCAGTAATTACTCAGTGGGGGGGGGGGGTCCTCAGATTCCAATAATGATTCAATGGGGTTCCCTAGCTCCGGTACTGATAAAGTGGGGGTCCACAGAAGTCAAAAGGTTGGGAACCACTGCTCTAGCGCATGCATCTCGCATGCAGAGCTCTGTTGTGTACAGTAAAGGGCTTGGAGGCCGCCTGTTGCTTACCATTAGTTGGCTTGCATGGCACTCTTTTTTTTACAGCCTCTTAATTTGTCACTCAGCACAAGCATTATTTCCATTCCTGTCTGTTGGGCAGGGACCAAGCAGTGATTGATTCAACTCTAATCAGTGCTGTCCGCTGCTCTCGGTGTGATTGAGGTACTATTTTGTTCTTTTTAACTTCTAACGCCCTGCAACCAGAAGGCTTGTGACTGCCAAAAACATGCCTAGCAGTACAAACTCAATTGCAAAGTTTTTATTTTTTATAGCTAACTTTCTTTTATTTTGCAAAGTCATCTTTTCTCACTTTCCACTTATGTTTTCTTTTGCTTTCGCTTGTGGGCACTACTCTCAAAAGATGACAGTTATCTTGTTCAAAATACTGCGAAGAAACATTGTTTTTTTATTATGTGTAATTTCTGAAATGATGCTTTGACACATAATCATGCAGTACAGCCCAATCCACCCCACTCCAATCCACACCTCCTTACCCCACAGCAATCCACCCACTCCAGTCCAACCCACTCGCTCCAATCCAATCCAATCCAGTCCAACCTACCCTACTCCAATCCTCCCAACCCACCCGTCCTAATCTGCCCCACTTCATTTCCCCCACTCTAATAATCCAAAACAGTTTGCACCTCTCCAAAACAATCTGCCCCACTACAATCCAAAACAGTTGGTACCACTCCAATCTGTCCCACTCCAATCCAAAACAGTATGCCACACTCCCATCCAAAATAATATGCCTCACTCCCATCTGCCCACTCTAATCCAAAACAGTCTGCCCCATTCCATTCCAAAAACAATATTCCCTGCCCCAATCCAAAACAATTTGCCCCCCTGCAATCTGCTGCATACCAGTCCAAAACAGTCTGCCCCACTGCGATCTAAAACACTCTGCCCCACTCCAGAACCCTTTACTCCAAAGTGCCCCACTTTAAACCAACAATCTACCCTACTCCAATCCACCCGCTCCATCTGCCTCACTCCAATACAAAACAATCCATCCTACTCGAATCCGCCCCCTCCAATCTGCCCCACTGTAATCCAAAACAGTCTTTCCAATCCTATCTGCCCCACTCCAATCCAACCCACCCTTCTCCAATCTAATCCAATTCACCCCACTCCATTCATGTCCACCACTACCCAATCCACCTCACTCCAATCCAATCCACCCACACCACCCAGTCCATCCGACGCCAATCCAGTCCACATTAATCCACCCACTCCAGTCCAATCCAGTCCACATGAATCCACCCATCTCCAGTCTAATCCACTCCAAAAACACCTTAATCTACCCCACTTCAATCCACCCACTCCAATCCAATACACCCCACTCTAGGCCAATCCACCAAAATTCACCCCACTCCCATTAACCCCATCCTATTCCAACCCACCCCATCCAGTCCACCCCAAGCCACTCCACCACACTCAATCCACTGCACTCCACTACACCCCAATCCAACCACCAACTCAATACAATGCACCCCCACTCAAACCAATCCACCTCACTAAATTCACTCCACCCCACTCCAGTCCACCCTGCTCCAGTCCACCCCACTTTAATCCAATTCATGCCACACCAATCCAATCCACCTCACCTCAGTGCAGTTCACTCCAGTCCAATCCACCCCAGTCCACCCCTCCCCACTCCAGCCCAACCCAGTCCAATGCACCTAACCCCTCAGCTCCAATTCACCCCACTACAACCCACCCCAGTCCACCCCAACCGATCCCAGTTCAGTCCATCCGTCTCCAATCCAATCCATCCACCCCACTCCAGTCCACCCCACCTCAGTGCAATCCACCCCACTCATGAACCCCAATCCAACACACCCCACCCCAGTCCACTCCATCCCAACGCAGCCCACTGCACCCTAATCTAATCCACACCACACCACCCAACCTCATTTCAATCCAGCCCACTCCAGTCCAATCCTCCCACCCTATCCCAGTTCAGTCCACCCCACTCCAAACCAATCCACCCTATCCCAGTTCAGTCCACCCCACTCCAATCCATCCCACACCACTCCAATCCAGTCCGATCCACCACAGTCCAATCCTATCCACCCCACTCCAGTCCAGTCCACCCCACTCCAATACAGTGAATTCAATCCACCCACTCCAATCCAATCCATCCCACTCCAGTCCAACCTAGTCTACCCCACCCCACTCCAATCCAATCCACCCCAGCCCTATCACTCCAATTGGAGCCACCCACCCAAATCCAATTTAAACCACCCCAATCCATCCACCTCACGCCATTTCAGCCCACCCCACTCCAATCCACCCCACTGTACTCCAATCCAGTCCACCCACTACCTCAATCCACTCCAGCCTATTCCACCCCACTTCAGTCTACTCTGTGACACACTGCCACTGAACCACTTGATTCTACTCAACTTTATGGCATTCTACTCCTCTTACTCCACTCTGCGACATTCCAACAAATCCACTCTATGACACTCTACTCCCCCACTCAACTCTGACACTCCACGCCACTAATTTTTAGCCATGCTGAACAGCAGCCACACTAGTGCACAACATGGCAAACACATTGCCAAAGCCAATAGCTGCTGTATGGACGACACCTATGTGCTTTGCCAATGCTTGTTTGTGGTGTTAAAGTATATGAAGCGCATTAATGTCATGTGTGGGTGACCCTAGAGATGGTTTTATCTCCTCTTGAGGAGCAGTGTGATGGAGGAAGAGGTGTGAGAGGTGGGTGTGCTATTTAGAAATAATACAGATAGGCTGCTACCTGGCACCATCACCATCACTGCCACAGAGGCAGCCAGACATTGTGTGCAATTACACCAAAAAGTGAGGTAATCTGAGAAAGCCACATGCAAAAGCCAGAAATGCTGTCAGATGAGTTAAATTGTGTCAAATGGGAAAGAATGTGAGCTAGTGATGTGAGCAGCACCTTTTCTGAAAAAAATTTGCTGCCTACAGCTGCTTGTGTAGAAAATATACAGTCTAAATGCCCCAGATTTCAAATCCTTCTGCCAGACCGAAGAGTCCGAACGTTTTCGCACCTCAAGCCGCTCCAACGCTCTAAATGGCACACAAGAAAGCAGACAGGCACCTGTTGGATCACCCCTATGTAGGTCATGGCTCAAACCCTAGCCAGACCCAGGGGCATAATTCAGACCCTTGTGGCATAGGGGGAGGGCCCAAAGGAGCCCAATCCTTCAGGGGGTCTCTTTCCAGCCCATGGCCAATATATATTTGCGATATATGGGTAGCTCGGGGTGGGGGAGGGGAGCTCATCATATTCTGCAGGGGAAACTCTATCATTTTGTGTTACCCTACTGTCCACACCTGCAAGTGTAAGAACGAAGCGTTTGGCAGGCTGCTGCCCTGGCTGCATAGGAATAAATCGTACCGCCCTATTGTACCCTTGTGTCTTCACCTCTCCTGGCGAGTCCAATAGTTTAACTTAGAACCCAGTGACCCATGCTTTCTCTGTTTTACATGATGGGAGTGAACCAGTAAACAAATGACAGAACCAATACCCTGTGACCACTGCCTCGTTTTTAGCATTCTTCATTGTTTCAAATGCCTTTGGGAGTTGTACCAGTCACGGACTGTCTAGTTAGCTATACTCTCATTTTAAATGAGAAATACTCATGCAAAAGATGTGTTAAATTAATGTGTCCTTGTGTAAAATAACTGGTGCCCATTTAAAGTGCTCCAATAACTTCGGGTCAAGTTCGTGCTACATAAAAATCCCCAAAACACACTTTAGAATAAGGCCTCTATCAACAACTCTGGGTAGGCATAACATGTGGTTGTGGCCTAGTAAATCCTTCGCTACTATATGACATACTTCTTTGTAGGGGAATTGGCTGTACAGGGCCGACGTGGTGGTGGTTCATGGATTGTGGATGTGTTTCCGTGGTTCAGGGCCATTTTATCAGTGTGACATCGGTCCTAGATTCTCCCGGTGGCCACATCCCTCATCATTTTTTGGATAGTCCCTTTTAGTAGGATAGGTTCGCCTTAAAAGTTCATTATATTTACATTTATCCTAAAATCAGACATTCAGTGCAGCAGTCACATGGTAATAGTTCCAGCGTTGGAGCACTGCTGCAGAAAAACATCCGAGCAAGCTCAGAACCCTGGGCGGCAAAGAGGACAGCATGGCCGTTCTCGTCTCTTGCGCTTGTGTTCACTCTTTGAAGTCTGAAAGCAGGAGTCTAGTTTCACTCTATGAAGGCTGAGGTGAGCTCTTAATCATGCTTTCCCAATACCTTGCTGGATAGCTTATTATGTACACGGCAGAACTCAGGACCGCCAGTCACAGCTGTGGGCTGGGTAAGAGGTAGATAGCATATAATCTAGTTAATCAACATTCATCCTGTGTTTTTTTTACTGTTATGATGTGATTAGGGCTTCCAGTTTTAAGGTACTTATTTTGTTTATCATTTTCATCCGTATTTATCTACATTTATTTCTTACCCTTCCTATTGATTTTTATCCATATTTATCTGGTATTTTCAGAATAATTTAAAGCGTAAAATGTTATATTTTACATTTCTTTCACTGATAAACATAAATTCACGCTTTGATTAGTGTAATGTTTTAGCAAACGTGGTAGCCAAATATAACAAAACCTTACAAATATATGTAAATATTAGCATTATAGTATATATGTGTTAACATATAACTATATTTACCCTGTTTTTTAACTCCTCATACTGTCACTCCGCTCAGCTGTTGGCCTGAAATTCATAGAGAGCAGGTCCTCACAAGTAAACTCGTTTTTCTGTATTCTTGGACTTTTAAAAATAAATACAGAGAGGAAACAAATTGTTTTCTGTTTGTATTTATCTGTACAGATCAGTCAAAACGGGAAACTGGGATATGAATATTGATGTTTTTAATTTCAAAAGTGACACTAGAAAGGGGTACCTTTACTAAAAACTAAGCATGTCGATCAGTTCTTAATTTCTGAAAAAAGGCAAGTAAATATCCCTCATTTTGTTTCCTTAAGAGTCTGCTGCCAACTCTGCCGAATGATGACGTTTTCAAATACCAAGACTATCTAGTTGTGATTCCACCCCAGGTCACTTTCCCCTACCACCACACAAATCCTTTATATCTCACTCTTCTAGGTTCCTTTTATTTCTCCTTTCACCATTGTTTTCTTGCTTTTCTTTTATTCGTCTTTCTTCCTTTCCACCCTTCTCTCTTGCTGTGAGTCAAAGTGTGATGATGAAAAATAAGTCCCAGTCCCCAAACATTAGTGCAGAAGCCTACCACCTTCAACTGTCTACACAGGTTAGGCATGTCATCATCGTTGCCTCAAATGTAAGGACCTCACAACTCAATGTAGGGTGTTTTCTTGTCCACTATCTTTTGAATTGTTAATGCTCCCAGTTAGTCATTACAAGTTCCTAAAAGCAATATCCTTTGTTACATTCAGGGCCATTGAAATTATGATATTTTGCGGCTCTGCGTTTTCCACATAATTATGAATTTAATACATTTGTCACATAATCCATCATTTTAACAAAAATGTGTTTCTAGGTCAAATGGATCAAAAATTACTAAAAACTCAGTAACGTGTTAGGTGGGTTGGAAGGTCCTTCGCCAAGGTTGAACAGTCACCTTTCTCTTTCTTATTGCGGCATTTAGGTTTTAAACCGGTATTAATGAGCTGAAGCCTTTGCACACACAGTGTTAAAGTGTAAAAATAAAAGAATGAAGTAATACTGTCTCAAAATTGCCTGCACCACATAATTTGACTTTTATTGCCACATAATTTAGTCAACCTTGCAGTCTAATTTGATTCTCACCTGCCACATAATTCCTGTGGCCCTGATTAAATTCAAAGACGTTGTTAGAAAAATTATCGTGAATCCACTAAGGGAAGCACACTAGGTAAATGTTTTTTGATTCCTATTCACGCTTGACAAGCATTATGTACACTATTTTTGTTCTTAGTACGCATCATTTATCCACCTTAGATGGCATCTTTTATCCGGGAATGATATTTGGCAGTGGCTCTGAATGTGCAGTTTGATGGATGTACACTCGCAAGCAGTGACAAAGCCATTATGTCTCTCCTTTTATCTTTGCTGAACAATATGGGCAGCAAAATGTGATGTATACATGTGCATACATTAATTACCATTCCAAGATAGCAGGCGCCCACCTTCGAGATGTAAGTTAGAAAAGAAATAAATGCAAATTATAAATAATACAACGAATTAATAAATAAATATAAATTAATTAATTAGCATTTACAGAAAGCTGATGGCAGCTGATGGGCTCTCCTAAAAAGTAAAAATAAATAAATTAAAAAAATCGGAGTAGTGAAGGAACAACGGAGGAGCAGGGGATAAGGGAATATACATTAAACGCTGCCGACGAGTGGCAGCAGTGAGCAGGGAGGGGCTGGGTAGCAACGAGGGGAACCTATTAGTGAAAAAAAGGTGAACTGGACAGGAAGGGGTAGGTGAGTAATACATAAGAGGAGAGGTTTGAGAGCCCGGTCGTGCTCCGTGACTCAGACTGTAAGTAGTGGAAAAATACAAATCATAAAGTCAAAAGGATGGCAAAGTAGCTATTCCACGGGAGAGACAAATAGAAGAAGGGAAGAAAAGAAATTGTATAAAAAGTAAGGTAAGGAGATTGTCAAGAAAGAAAACCAATGATAATCAATGAGCCGACCCAAAGCCACACTGTAAGTATTGGTATAATGTACAATAGGACTTTATCTAGGCGACAGCAAAAAAGCAGGAGTCCTGGGTCTTCTGCTTTCATTAGGTAATAGCAGCCCAGCCGCATATGGGCAAAGCAGTGGTGGTTGTAGGTACAGAAGTCGCAGTTCCTGTTTGCTCTGCAAAGGATTCTTCTCCATTAAACCCACCAGTGACTGAAAGTGAGTAGGCTGGCAAAGTGTTACATGGTATTACTTGAACCAGGCAGCGCTTTCTGAGGAGGGAGGAAAAAGGAGCGGTCTATTGGCCCATATTTGTGTGAAGAAAGGGAGCAGGGGTCATGTACTCGCCCAGCTCACCCCAGCAGTGTTCTGTCTTGGCCCAGTTGGGCAAGTGTTGACAATCACAGATGCAAGGACGTCAGTGCCCGTTTGTGCTCCATGACCCAAATAAAATGAGCCAAAACATGTTGTAGCTGCATCCAACAAATCGGCATCAGCCACTATCAGGTAGGGAGATTAGCTTTAACAGCTGTTTTTCTGGGCTTTCATTGCACTTAGCATCTTGCAGTTATATAGTTCACATTTTATATGTTATATCACAATTCTTGCTTTCAGAAGCACACAGTCTCATGTTCCAAACGGTTGTATGATGGAACCACACATGCAACTGCCCTGCATGCCTTTACAACGCTGTCACTTCAAAGCATGCATCATTACTACGCATGCAGTTACAACAACAGTTTTTATCACCATATGCCTTTACCACGAACATTTTGTTGTAAAAGCCTGGTTGGTAAAAACATATGCATGGTAAAAAGTAAAGTTGTAAGTATAACCCCCACATATATACATGTTTGTTTGAATGTGTGTATGCACACATACAGACCTTGCCACCCAAAAACCCACCCACTCTTAAAATACCCTTACCACCCATACTTAACCTAAACCCTAAAAACCCTATACCACCCAAAACCCCATACCCACCCTAAAAACCTTACCACCCAAAAAACAATACCCACCCTCAAACTTAAAAATGCCCCTACCACCCTAAATCCTGTACCCACCCTAAACCTTAAAAAACCCTTACCCTCCAAAAACCCCTACCCACCCTAAAACCTGAAAATACCCTTACCACCCAAAAACCAGTACCCACCCTAAAACCTAAAAATGCCCTCACCACCGAAAAACCCTCACCCACCCTAAACCCTAAAAATACCCCTACCACCCAAAAACCCATACTCACCCTAAAACCTAAAAGCACCATACCACCCAATACCCTGTACCCAACCTAAAAATGCCTTTACCACCATAAAACCCATACCCACCCTAAACCCTAAAAAACGTTTTCCACCCTAAATCGCATATCCACCCTAAAAAACCCTTACCCCCAATAACCCATACACACCCTAATACCAAAAAACACCCTTGCCACCCAAAAACCCATACCCACCCTAAAACCTAAAACAAATGTGCTTACCACCCAAAAACCCACACCCGCCCTAAACACACCTTACCACCCAAAAACCCATACCCACCCTAAAACCTATTAATGCCCCTACCACCCAAAAGCCCGTACCCACCCTAAAACCTAAAAATGCCTTTACCACCCATAAAGCCTTTCCCACCCTAAACCCTTAAAAATGCTGTTACCACCCAAAACCAGTACCCACCCTAACCCCTAAAAACCCTATATTTACATATACATATATGTGTGTGTATATATATATATTTTTATATATATACATATATATATATACACACAAATACTTAATACCGACCTGTACTTACTTGTTATACCTGTTAAACCTTTACCACGCACATGCCTTTACAAAATTACAAAAAAAATACTTACCTTTGAAACCTTTACCACACATATGCCTTTACCATTCATGCCCTTAAAACAAAATTTGCTGTACCGGCATGCGTGGTAAAAGTATATTCGTGGTAGAGGCATGCGTAGTAAAGGCATATGCGTGGTAAAGGCTTCGTGGTCACGGTCCTGCATGGGAACGACCGTGTTGTAATGGTTGTTTCCCATCCCAAACATTATGATAATTACAATTATTTATGTGGTAAACACGCTCACTTTGCTATAAATAGATTTAAAATATGCATTTTTAGAAGCAAAACGTGGGTAATTGTTAACCACATGAATAGCTTTTTGCTTCTTTGTGTTTGTAGAAGAGGACACAACGTTTCATTGTACAGATTATTGATGATTACCTGTAGAGCTTTAAAAATCAATTTCTGATCACAACAAAAAAGCACCTGCATGAAAAATGAATGATTGTTCTGTGCATGCTGCTTGGAGACTCCGTTGGTACTGTGGACTAAGTGAACATAACACTGGTGACTTGTTATGCTAACATTTTATTTTTCCTCTTTTTTAAAATCTTTTTCAGAAGGCATTGAATTTGTCTCACGTTATCAATTTTTCTAGTCTGTCTGCTTCTGGCAGGGGTTCTGAATCCTACAGAAACACACTATGCATCTAAACTGTCTTACTGCATTTCAAATAAGAAAAACGTAACCAGCTTAATCGTGTTCTTTAGTTTGATTTTCTTAACATTGTTTAAATTGATACAATGTAGCCTTGTCCAAACAAGACAATATCAAAAAAAACAATTGACGTTATGTACTTTAATAATGTAATATAAATTTTAAGGAAAATATATAATTTATAACTGTTTTTTTTCAATGGAAGGTAGCTCAGCATTTGATGACATCCTGGAATGGCAGCAGAGGAGGTATGATGCCAAACATGCCTGATAAAATACAGTAATCAGAAAGGCACTGCGAGAAATTGGATTATTATTTTGTGTGGGTTGATTGCCCATGTCCAAGAATAATCACAGCCCTTGTCAGGGTGAACTCTTAAAGTCTCTTAATTAATCTGAACTCATTCTGAAATTAACCTGGTAGCGATGGCACAGAGCAGGCATGCTTAACTTAGGGTAATTTGTAAAGTATTTATGCAGTACTAAAACAGTAATAAAGTCAAAATGTAAAGCAATACAAATCCTAAACCGATTAGGAAAATAGAGTAAATGTAATTAAAAAAGATAACAAAATTAAAAAAAATCCAATATGGGAAACAGGAGATATAATTTTTTTAAAGTTTTAAGTAGAAATAGTGCCGAAAAGCACAAACCACCAATGTTGGTCAATGATCGCGTCAAATCGGGACCTAGGCACAATTTTAGGATGACTGCGATGGAGCGCAGGTCTGATACACTAACCAGGTGTGTCCTGGTCAAAGATTGTACCTTCTGGCTTAGGGCCTGGTTAAGACCTTGGCGCATGGGATACTCCGTCAACAATGTGACAGATATCCTGCCTGCCGCATTACTTGTTCCATAGGATATAATAGAACTTGTAATACGGCGGACAAAATATCCGTCACATTTGTGACAAAATATCCCATCCACCAAGGTCATAATCATGCTCATACTCTTTGAAGTTGCTATCCAACACAGAAGTATACTTCTAAATCCCTGTAGGATATTAGGGGAGGCACCTACTGGCTCACAAGGAGAGCCTGACAGCAGGGTCCAATCCAGGTCCACTTGCCACTGGTCAGCTAAATACTTCTAGGAAAAGGCCTCTTGCAGCTGGTTTCTCCCTGTAGACACAGAGGTAGTCAGCGATATGTACTTTGGAGTCTACGTCCTTGTCCTAGGTACAAGAGGGAGTGGGTCAAGTCCTTTAGGGCTCTTCTAAGGTCACAGACAACAAGCTTGGTTATCTTTTGATCTTGAGCTTGTCCAGAAAGTGTTCTGAAGTGGGTGGCTCCAGGCACACCCCATTTATGTCTGGAACTAGCTAGGGAGTGTGGGGGGTCACTCCTCGACACTCCCAAACCAATAAGGTAAATGCACCCAGGGCTAATCCTACCTACGTTTGTAGCAGTTCCTGTCTACTCTGCGGCAAACAGGCCCAAAAGGCCACCTGTCAGGGCTTTTACAAGATGGCAAAAGTCTTCAGCCACACTAAACTTGAGATCTGAGGACTATGGGGTGGGGAGTGTCCTATGGTAATGCTAATGCCCTCCTCCATCTAATACTAAAATCCAATTTGAAGAAGGCACTGTACCCACAAAAACCTAGAGACAGAAGAACGGTAGGACAAAAGCGGGGTGCTCCAGGAGCAAGATAGTGGATGCACAAGAATTTCCTTGGCATCCTGTTCTCTCCCTTTCAAGTGTGCCCTAAGTGTTACATGTGGCTCAACAGACCTGTCAAGCAGGATTTGGCACGGTACTGTCAAAAGGAGGCACACAGTACCCACCCTCCATATTCGGGGGAGTTCAGAGAAGTCATCCCTGCCCATTAATTCCAGCCTATTGTTTGCTCCCCTGAGGCATTTACACCATTTTTCATACCTACACAAGGCTTGAGCTCAAGCTCAGATCTGACAAAGGATCATGTCAATTATCCTTCTGACAGTTGAGGCAGGGAAAGGGTAACTTTCTAAAAGTTACTTTTCCTTAATATTTATTATAACTCAGACTTCACAATTGAATTGGAATTTAATAAATAACTATTATATATATATTGGTTTCGTTATTTTTCTAGTTGGCTCCTTTCTCCTTGCTCCTCAGTGTTTTTCTATGGGCCAGCTAGCCTTCTTACAGTGAAAATAGCTTTCGGGGCTAGTCACTGTAAGGACTTGCTCACTTTATATTTCTACATGTCCTACGTTTAGATACCATGTACCCTCACTGTGGTCTACCAGGCCTACATAGGGATGACTTATTTTTATTTAAATGGAAGGTTTTTACCTGTCAAAGGGGGTTTACTTTGACAGGTTGCATTGTATGTTTTGTCCAGTTAGGCTACAGTGGTAGGCCTGAAGCCATGCTTGAACTACAGTGGAATGCACAATAGATGCTGAAGTGCACTAGTGGCATTTAACTTCCAAGCTTTGGGTATATGTCGTACCATATGCTAGGGACTTATAGCCAGGTAAATATACCAATTTGGAGTGTGCCAATTTGACCATGTTTAAATGGTGAGCACAGGTACTTTACTACTTGTTTTCATGGGTAGAGTGCAGAAAGTTATAAAGCCAGCACAAAATAAAGGGACCAGAAAAAGATGAAAAATATGGAGTGACCATACAGAAAAGATACATTTCCTAGAGGCATGTTCAGGGACAAATTAAACTCTGAAATTCTTTCAAGATTTGCTTATGTTTGTAGAACCCCACTGATCAGTGGTGTAATGCAAAATGATGCTTCAAAGCCCCCTTAGAATATGAGGAGGGGGCCCTTTGTCTCCCATATCTCACTTATACTCACTCGTTGGTCTTGGGTTGTTCGAGTGCACCTCACTGGTTAAGGGGGAGAGTCCCTCAAAGGTTGGGGGCCGTAGATGCCACAATGTCTGCAGGGGCATGCGTTATGCTCTTGCCACTTATGTCTGCTGCTACTCTATTGTCAAGCAACCATCTTTGTCCGTGATAAAGGAATCCTTCTGTTACAAGTCTTCTTTTCTGTGCAAGTATGTGGCTTCAGGTAAACAATTATACAAATCAAACTGTTGACACTAATGAGGTGTATTGGGTGTGAACTAAGTGGATATAACGGCATTAAATATTTAATTATGTCATAACTCCTAAGGTACATGACGCTATGCAGGAGTCAAATAAACAATGAAATAAAGTGTGCCTAATGTGCTTCTAAGAAGTGTGGGAACAGAAGCAGGTGGCTTGCAGTCGCAGCTCGCTCTAAGTAGCAGGGCGGCATGCATGGGCGGGTAGGGAGAATGTCATTAAATAAAAAATAATAAAAAACAAACAAACACCTCCTCCACCGCGCGCCGCTCCTCTGTCCCTTGTTGACTGCAGGCACAGGCTCCCAGCCTGCCCTGCACCAGTCCTGACGCTGGTCAAAGCAGCGTCAGGATTGGCTGGGAGAGCCAGCCAGGGCACTCCCATGCAGACTGGGAGCCTGTGCAGGCTCTCTCCAGCCCAGCAACCTTGTTGCTGGGCTGGAGAGATCCCTGTGCGCATGTGTGTTTGGCTGGCCGTAGACGTGCACTCCCCTTCAGTGCACAATACCCCCGTGGCCCCGCCTCTTTTCCCCAAAAAACATTTATGATCTTTTTTTTGGAAAAGGTTTGCAGCTGCCGCTGCTGGGGGGGGTGACGCTCCTCCGCCCTTATGGAGGAGCCACCCCTGGTGGCTTGTTCGTAGCTAGTATCTGATAATTTAGTAGAATAGACTTCTGGATGAGTGTCCATATCGGACATGAAAGTCCTATTACCACTCTCTAAATACCAATACAATGCAGCATTCTTCACAGTAAAGCCTGTGCTGTAGCCAAAGAGATTAAACAGTGGGGATACCACCTATTTATTTTTTAGCAGGTTTATGTAGCATGAACAAGATACAAATGGGTAACTAACTAACTTAGGGCCAGATGTAGCAAGCCGTTTGCATGGCGCAAACTGCAAAAAACGCAGTTTGCGCCATGCAAACGGCCTCACGTGATGCTCATGCCCAAATTGCGAGTCGGCTCGCAATTTGGGAATGCGACTCGCAAATAGGAAGGGGTGTTCCCTTCCTATTTGCGACTCGCATCGCAATTCAGAGTTGCTTTGTGACCGCGAATGCGGTCGCAAACCAACTCGCAGTTACCACCAGTGTCACACTGGTGGTAACACATTCGCAAAAGGGAAGGGGTCCCCAAGGGACCCCTTCCCCTTTGTGAATGTCGACATAAATATTTTTTATACTCTGAAGAAAACGAAACCAAATGGTTTCGGATTTTTTTTCATTTTGCAACTCGTTTTCCTTTAAGGAAAACGGGCTGCAAAATGAAACAAAATCTGCTTTATTTAAAAAGCAGTCACAGACATGGAGGTCTGCTGACTACAGCAGGCCACCATCCCTGTGAGTGCAGGGACTCGCTATGGGGTCGCAAAATGAGACCCACCTCATGAATATTGATGAGGTGTCTCTTTGCGACCCCTTAGCGAGTCGCAGAAGGTGTCTGAGACACCGTTCTGCATCCGTTTTTGCGACTTGCAAATTGCGAGTCGCTCAGACTCGCAATTTGCAAGTCGCAAAAACTGATTTTGCTACATCTGGCCCTTATTTATTTATCCATTTATTTATTTAGTTAGTTAGTTATCAGGTTTATGTAGCACAAGCAATACCCAAAAGGGTAACAGAGTGCTGTACATCCACACAGCCACCATACATAAGCACATAAGGTTTGTTGCATTACATTGCACTAGAGTAAGCTGTTGTCTTGCTAAGATACTTAAACTAGCTATTGATAACATAAAATCTGTATTAACCGACATTATATATGCCTCTTTTGAAACAACATCAGTTTAATCAGACTAGAAAGAGCGATTATTTAAACATTGCTGGAGAAATCTTCAGCAGACCCCTCAATTTCCAGTATCTGTTTCCCATGTCTCGCCTACCCTTCATGGCAAAGGTGACAGAAAAAAGTAATAAACAGTTATCAATGTATATCAATGACAATACTAGACGGGGCGAGATACAGACAGGATTTCTTGCCCATCCTGGAATAGCGCTATCTCCTCTGGCTGCGATAAATAAACAGCAGATGATTCAGAGTAAAGGAGGTTTGGTGCCACTCATCCTCCTGGATCTATCCGCAGCCTTTGGATACAGTGTCACACTTAATGTTACTTATCCGACAGCTGAAAATCGGTGTAAAGGTTCTTGGCTAAAATCCTTCTTGCACCTGCACGACCAGGAAGAATTGATGGTTCTTACACCTCTGTATATCAGAATCTAGATTGTGAGGAACGTCGGGACGCATCTCGAATCTTTATGTTCTTCAATATATATGTGGCATACCTGGTGCGACTCATAAAACCCTACCACCTGGATGCAATAATAGATGAGAATGAGAGCCAAATTATTATTGGAATGGCTGGGGAAATCTTACAGCCGAGTCTAACATCTTTATTGTATGTCATCAGTTGCTTCTTGGATGAGAAACGATTTTTTATAACTCAGTTCAGAAAAGACTGAGATTTTGATTCTGGAAGTATCATCTTGCATTTAAATCCCATTTATGATTGTCTTTATCTTTAGGAAAATGCCCTACTCCAGTAAATTAATTATGTAATGTAAGATTTATATTTGATAGTGAATTAGACTGCTATGTCCAATTTGCAAAGCTATCCTCATCCCGTTCTTGCATGTAAGGCTTTTAATTAAGTTAATTCCCTTACTGGCTTTTGATCAAATATTCACTGTGATCCAAGCCATCACAGGTCTACACTTCAACTACTGTAACTCTTTACCTTCGTGTTTCGAAATACCAGCTTAATAAGCTTGAAGTGGTTCAATATATGGCAGCCAGAGTTCTGGGGCTCTCCAACGGTTTTCTATCTCTCAACAGCTAAACCTCTTACTTTGGCTACCCATGGAAAAGCAAGTTAGAGGTAAATTTGTATTTGTCATATAGCTATCGGTGGCTAAAGCCATGAATTTATTCGGAACCTTATATTCTTAGATGCTTTCACAACCTCTGCTCAGGCACAACTAAATTATTGATCTCTCTGTAATGTCCAAACTGGTTGTGGAACCAGATCTGACAACAGGAAGCCAAGGTTGTAGTTCTGGATCAGCCCAGAAAGTACCGAGTATGGTGTGAGAGCTGGTGATCAGTTAGGGCCAGGTACAATTAGTTGATGTCCAATTTGTATTGAATGCAACCGCCTGGTGGGTGATTGTAAGATGGCATAACCTTACTGGAAAGAGGCAAGAGATAATAATGTATGAGCCAAATCGTTGGCAGGTGAGCAGGCTGGTCATCTGAATCTGATGGGATAGTACTGCACTGTGATGGGAAGGTCTTCTTTAAACTGACATATCAAATGACTAAGTATTAGTAGTTGTAGTAGTGGCAGTTGTAGACTCTCACATGTGCACACCATTCTAGGGTAGGGGTCCTGCTAGAGATGAGATCTACGTCAGAATCTCTTAATTCAGGCTAGATGGATGTTGAGTTTTTTTAGGCGAATAACTTCAGATATCCTTGTTGATAATTAGCTGGCACACCATAGTGAGGTATTCTGTGCCTTATGAATGAGCCATTAAAACTGTTTTCTGTCCTTGAAGGGGAAACCAATGCAGAGTTTTCAAATCGGTTATGAAAAACCTACAGTGACATAGCATCAGGGGCATAGCTTTGGGGTGTGGGGAGGTGTGCATGGTATTACACCCCCTACTAAATGGATTTTGTTGTAAATAATTGGGTAGAGGTGCTTTCAGTCGGGTATTGTGAGGTGTCTGTTGGATTTCACCGAGGATTTTTACATGCACACACAGACTAAAACGCACACACATTCTCTGTCACTCTCGTCTGTTTTGACGATCTTAAAAAATATTGAGTATGTTACAAAATATGTTGTTTTAAGTACTGCTAACAATCTGCACAGCTCTCCCATTCCACTGCCTCTTAAACTCCCCTCATGTTGTGCTCTCACATCATGCATTTTTCCATAATATGCCAGTGTGATTGTTGAGAAATCGGAAGATCACACCCGCCTAATCTTACTGACCAAGCAACGCCCCTGCCCAGCATGTTTCTAAAGTTTGTGATCTTGGGGAGTTCCTTTTATGAGAGGGCAGCACGGATTGTCTTGCTGTGGAAAAGCATAGAAATCACCACTACTAATGCCGAGATGTTTTTTATGAGGACAATCTAAACCGGTATACCCACCAGAATCTAGCAGAGATGTAAGAGTGAATTATGAGCTGTAGCACTGATTTTGGGAGAGAAGGAATAGCTGTCAGGTATCACACTTGAGTTGCAAAACTTCTTAGCTGGCCATGGTGGAGGTAAAATGTCAACTGCGCTCTTTAAAACAAAAATAAAAAAAACTTTAATTATTCAGCACCACTGTATTGGCCAACCAGCATATTTGTGTTGCCCTGTACTATCTCCTTAGAAGACACAGAAGGGTGCCTGTCAGAAATGTGGCAGTCACTTACGGCGGCTAGCATTAGTATCCTAAACTCCTTTAGGGTCTCAGCCCCAGACAACTTTAGCTGCCTGTTGGATAGAACTATTGTTTCCAATACATAACATATACTTATAGTGGGCTTTGAGCCATCCCCTTGGTTATGAAAAGGTAGCCTTATTGTCTATCTCAGGTCTGTTTTTATTTGTCCCAACCAGAAGCATTTTTGTGTCACCGTTTTAAGTTGTACTGCACACTCTTCTTTCTCTTTCCTGCAAACAAGCACTGGAAAAGCTTATCGCTAGGTCTTTTACAGCTGAGTCCTATTGGCTTTGCCAAAGCTTGTTTCATTTAGTGGTATTTGATATAGTCAATCCATTGAACTGAAAGTAAGTCTTTATAATGAGAATTTCGTTTCATTAAACTGGACTTTCCCTAGCTCAGTGACACAAAACACAGGTTAACCATCTAATCAACTGTAATGCCTCACTTCAATATACATTATCTTGTCTTGCAACATTTGTACTGTGCCTGATGTCCATAACGAGGCCTCCAGGCACTTTCATCTAGTTGAATAAGCAGTGATTGGCTCGTATAATGTGCGTTATATAGAGTGGCTAATATGGGATGTGTTTAGATCCTATGTGTGATATTTAGAAGAACATCCGTATGAGGGGAACTTGTTTACTAAAGAAATACATTTTGCTTGAGCTTCTTAGTGGAAGTACCTAAGGCCACATGTACAAAGCTATTTAGTGGTCGCAAAGGGGCCGATTCCCAGAATCGGGCTATTAGGAACTGCTGAAAAGCCTTTTTTAATGTACAAACCCTATTTTGGGAGTTGGTAACCTATTAACCAAATTGCAAAATAGGCTGTGTGATTCGGTATTGGGGAGGGGCGTATTAAGGGCATCCCTTCCTAATAGCGACTTGCACTGGCATGTACAAATGTTTTGCGACTGATTCGCAGTTTCCCACTAACTTCAAGTTGGTGGTAACCCATTCGCAAAAGGGAAGAGGTCCCCTTTGTGAATGTGGGCGCAAACATTTTTAAAAACATTTCTTACATTTTTTTTTTTTTTAAACTTTTCATTTTTGTTTTCAAAATGCATCCCTTTTTCATTCAAGAAAAAAATTGCTTTAGTGAAAAAGCAGTCACGGACATGGTGACCTGCTGACCTCACCAGGCCACCATCCCTGTGATATCAGGCCATTCCCAATGGGTCACAAATTGCTTCCTTCCTCATGAATATTGATGAGGCAGGTCCATTTGCGACCCACTGGGAATCGCTAAATGTGCCTGAGACACATTAGTACATCGTTGTTTGTGGCTTCCTAATTGTGAATCTTTGCGATTCGCAATAAGGAAGTCACAATCAGGATTCTTCGTACATGTGGCCCCTAATGCTTTATCTGCCTAAGACATCATCCCAAGTATTTGAATTTCACTCCAAATCATCCTCGTTTTTTGCTGCTCTACAAGCTAGATTGCTTTACGACTCTGGTTAAGAGCCCTGCATTGACGATCTGAAGGCTTGATCTAGTACTACAGTAAAAAATATATCCTTGCGGGTCAATTTAATACTTTGAACCTCTGTTCCCTAGAGAGCAGTTTGTTTTTGAGAGAGCCACAATTCTTGATTTTATATCCCAGGCGCGCTGGCAACAGCGGGTTAGACATTGAGAGGAGGGAGATGGGAGTAGAGATGGCACTAGGCATGCAATGGTTGAAGGGTAGTGTAGAAGAGAAATCATTAAGGCATCTTTATGATCTGACAGGTAGCATTCTCTTGTCTTACCCCTATTGTTGCAATAGTGTGTGATTATTAAGAGGACTCTGCAATTTACAGCAGGGAAGCAAAACTGCTGGGAAAGGCCAAGAAATGATTGTGAAAAATGTGCGGATTTGGGAAGTGAGCACTATATATTCACTCGTCAGCACATCATTCTTTTAGTCGGTGACATTCATTTCTAAGCTGCTGACAGTGCACCTGACACTGTACGAAACAATAAGAAGCAAATACAGGGTCAGTGTAAGATGGGATCTCGGGGCAAGAGATGTGCGATAAGGGAGGTGCAGGCAGCTGGGGGTTGGTGGTCGATACTGGAATGTGGGAGCTCTAAGGAGCCGCACAGAGAGCATCACTACAGTGCACATGATTTTGGGATGTGATGAGACCACTTCATCTATGTAAATCACCGGCCCCACCTCGTCGCAGTGTGCACTTTGAGTATGGTATCATACTACCTAGCAATCCTTGTCCACTTCACCTTTGTTTCCTGCATTTCTGGAACCTGCAGAATTTGGATCAACTTTCTTTCCTGCTCTAACAGTATCGCTTTCTGCAATGCATTATTTAGTATTCTTGTGGAAATGTTTCCTCTTTTGGATGGTTTTCTTATTTCTTTTTCAGACTTGAGGAAATCCTCAAGTTAGCTGCTAATCTTCCCCTTCAAGGGAATAAATGTTTTGATTTTAGGTCTCGCCTACATAGCGCATGCGCTTTGCTGCGAGATGTATTGTTTACGATTGAGTGGGTTTACAACCCCTACTGTAGCATATTATTTGTGGTTTTCACTATCATTCTCAATTGCAATCTTTCGATTATTAGATCCCTTGGGCTTCCCTTCTTTTCTTGTGTTAATTCCTCCATGGAGCATGACCCAAGTACATGTTTTTTTTGTCTTTTTGCAGTTTGGGTATTATTCTTGGACGTGCAAGGTGCTTTCCTACTTCTTTAACTTAGGCATATAGCTTCTTATTAAGTTGCTTTACCTTATCTGCCACCTCTATTGATGCTTTAGTTGTGTACACCATTCCACTCTACAGCACGTTATTCCACACTACACCACACAGTTCCACTCTGTGGCACTCTATTCTATGACACTCCACTCTACTCCTCTATACTCTTACACTCCACCGTAGTCTATGCCACTCCACTCTATGCCACACCACTCCACACTGATCTATGCAACTCTACTCCACGCCATTCCATACAAACCTAGCCGCTCAACTCCACTCCACCCCAGTCTATGCTACTGTACTCTACACCACTCTCTCCCACTCTACTCCACTCTACATCACTCTCTTCTACGCCACTCCAGTCTACTCAGCCACTCACCTCTGCACCACTCTACTTTGCACCAGTGTACTCTACATCATTCTTCTCTATGCCACTCTACTCTAAGCCTCTCTACTCCACACCACTCTATTCCACTTACACAACTCCATTCCACTCTATGCCTCTCTACTCTGTCACGAAACTCCTCTCTACGCCACTCCCCTCTATGCCACTTTACTCTACACCACTCCACTCCTCTTGATACAGTGACACTCTGTCACTCTACTCTAGCAACTCTATGCCGCCCTACTCTGCCGCTTCACCCTATGCCACTCCATTCTACTCTGTGCCACTCCCTGCCAGTCAGCGCCATGCTACTCTATAGCACTCCACACTGTGTCACTCTACTCCATACTAATCTACTCCACTGCACCCCACTCTATGCCACCCTAATCTACACCACTCTGCTCTACATCACTCCACTCACCTCTATGCCACTCCCCTCTATGCCTATCCACACAATGCCAGTCTGCGTCACTCAACGCCACTACACTATACACCACTGTATTCCGTTCCACTCCCCTCTATGCCATACAGCTACATCACTCCACTATGCCCCACACCACTCGATTCTCCCCCACACTAGTCCACTCTGCGCCAGTCCACTCTAATCCACACCCCTGTACTCGCACCACTTTGCTCCATGCCACTAATCTCCACCCCATTCTACTCCACTCCATTCACATCATTCCGGTGTTCTAAGTGATCATTTTAGCATTGTTTCTAATAGAATTTGATATTGTACTCTTGGTAGTTTGTCAGTGAGTTTTTAAGAGCTTAGAATAAACTAAGCAGTAGTAGTTTAGCTAGCCTATTTCTAGGAAGTTTATCAACTTTCCCTGTGGTTAGTAGGCATAAACAGGCAGATTGTACTCCTCTTTTTGTACCAGTTGATTGAAGGAAATCCCAGCCTTTTGGGAAATTGTAAAGTAAACGTCATGGTTTTACCTTCCTAGAAGGAGGATTTATCCTTTTCATTCATTCAAGCAGAGTACTTTTTCCATCCAGTGAAATGTGTGATATAGGCATTCTGTGCCCTCTCTCTGGCTTCCAGAATCGTTTAAGATTAATTAGAGAATTGTTAGCATACACATGGATGTACTCTTGATGATGATCTAGTCTGTGTGCTATGAGAGAAAGTCCCTTGTTCCCACACGGCACTATTCGTACTGATGACTCCTCCCACCCAATACACACTTGCTCGCTTTCCTTTTGAAGGAAGGAGCAGAAATAATTTAAGAATGTGCCATACACCCCGGACACTGAGTCTTTTCAGAAGGATCCCATGTGCCACAGTGTCATAAATTGTGTACACTGTGGAGAGATAAAAAAATAATAAAGCAGCTCATTTCCCTACACCAAGGTTAAGCTGAAGAAAGTTGCAAGCCACATATTCTTGTAGTTGATTAGTCATCTCATTCTCCAGGATTTTCCTGAAATATGGGACGATTGAAATAGTTCAGAAGCCTGTCAGGCATTGTGGCTTTGCAGGTGGTTCCTTCAGCAGGTGGGGGTGGTGATTGTATGTTTCAATTATTATGGAATAATTCTCTTGGCTGTTTATCGCATTGTGTTGTCAGCGGTCACTGAGCAAAAATTGTTTCATGCTAGAAGCAGGAGGTGGTTCAGCCTCCAAGTTAGAAGCTTATTTTTTTTCGCAAAGGATAAATGGTGATCTCTTTTCACCTGTTTGAAGAATAGAAGCAAGCCTGAAGAGGACGGGCGCGATTGACGGTTCCAGTATGAGAAGAAAAAAGTTCTGTAGTTTGGATTTTCTTTCAGAAATAATCCCAGGAATTTCTCTGTGACGGCCCGTTGACTAGTTGAACCTTAGGACTTCCAAGTTTTCCATCAGGTACATTACTGATACTGAATCAGTTCTTTCAATCCAAAGTTTGATGGAATGGTAACTTTTAAAAGGGTAACATTGTGAGGGAGATGGGCCAATGAGACATCACACAGAAAGTAAGAAAAATGCAAAGCCTCCCTTACGGACTGTACTAAGTGAGAGGGACCCTGAAAGGAAACAGAAACCTTCCAAATGAGACACCCTGAAACTGATGAAGATTGGCAATCGAGTCTTGCAAGAACTGGGCACTACATGATTAAAAACATCAGCAAGTCATTGCTGACCAAATGTTATTTTGCAGGGCAAGACACCTGTATCATGTATAATGCAAATACAATTTTTATGACTTAAATCGTTTCTTTGGCTGACGTGCTTTTTTCTTACTTGCCCCCCATGCATATGTAAAGGATTTATGACAATATGACACATGCCTTTACCATGCATGCCTTTTCCACGCAGCCTTTACCAGGCAGGTGCCTTAACCACACTTGCTTTTACATCACATGGTATTATAAGATTATAAGTCAAGTGAAACATATATTATATACACTGTGTATGCGTAGATTTTTTTACATTTAATATTACATGTAGTGTTTTCCTTTTTTGGAGGAAACCACCTCCAAAGCCCTCCTTTTTAGTGTCAGGCGTATGTGTCTCGCTTGCAAGACTGTTGTGTACAGTAAACAGCTTGGAGCCCGCCTGTCATTCACAATTTGTTGGCTTGAGTGGCACTCTTATTTACAACATCGTATTTCGTCCACTTCAAGCCTGGCATCATTTACATTCCTCTCTGTGGTGCAGGGACCAAGCACTGATTGACTTAACTTAATCAGTGCCTGTCCACTGCTCCAGACGTGATCGAGATACTGTTTTGCAATGTTTTAAGCATATGATTAGCTAGTGCCATCCACACCAAGCTAAAAAAAGTGAGCAAGTCCTTTGCCATTCTTGCAGCAAATTCCTTAAGCATAGTATTAGCTAGTGCCATCCATGCTGAGCTGAAGAATGACAAAAGGTTTTTACGACTAAAGCCACAATATTGCGGCTTTGGATTGGTAAAATATTGTCTAAGCCAACCTGAAATGAATAAAAGCAGTTCCAGGCATGTGCTTAACTCTTATTACAGCTAGTCAGAGAGACATAGCTTTGTCCAAACACGAGGGGGCACCCACTATGAGACGAAGCAATAATCTTTCAGGCTTAGAGTGCCGCATAAACTATGCAAAAGAGGATCAGGGAACTCTTGGTAGTTACCAAGTTTTAGGTGGAGAGCAGCTCTCCTACTTCCACCATGTGTGATAACGGCATGCATCGTAAAAGCACAAAAACGTACCTTGGTGGTAAAGGCAGCATTGTAAAGGCGGTTTCCGATCTATAAATATCTATTGCTCTAGACAAGGTAGCTTCTTCTATTTTAGGACTTTTGGAGTACATGGTTTATGGAGATTAAGAAGTAGCACTCAACGCACATTGGGCCAGAAGTACGAAGCCAATTAGCAACTGCAGAGCTTGCAGTTTGCTAAATCACTGGATTTGTGACCACTAAATGGCTTTTACAAATGTACCAAACTCATTTTGTGATCTGGGAACTGGTTATTTATATCCAAAAATGGGTTTAGAAATGCTTTATTATCCCAATATGAAAGGATATGGTTTGGACTATTACTGACAACTCTTAAACTTTTTTTTTTTTTATAATTTGTTTCTTAAATTCACCCCTATTTCTTTTAAGAAAAGCAGCCCACATTTCTTTAAAAAAAAGTACTTTATTTAAATGCGATCACTGACACGGTGGGCTTCTGTCCCCAGCAGGCCATCATCCCTGTGATGGCTACACTTTAGAGTAAACTGCAATTTATGATCTAAATTATTAATATTCATGTGGTGGGTCAGATTCTGACCCACTCAAAAAGGGGACTTTGCAAACCGACCTATTACAACATAAGCCAATTCGCAAAATCTGACTTAGGGCCATATGTATGAAAACGTTTTCCCATAGACACAGAATGGGTAAAATCCTTTGGTACATCTGGCCCTTAATTCCCAAAAAGTTAGTGCGCAATTTGCAGCAACTTTTTCCAAATTAAATGTAAGTACGTCTAGCCTATTATTCCTATGTCTCCCTCATTTGAAGAGTTTCACACAGTCTGTTGTGAACGGGTGGCTCATTTCTTCTTGGTTCATTCATTGAACGCTGCTGTTGTCCTTCCTTTAGAAGTCTAAGTAGTTACTGTCCATATCTCCATCAGACGAGTCTCAGAGTCCTACAAACTATCAGAGCCCTTAATGTGAAGAGGAGATTATCCTTGCACCAAAGGCATACATTTACATGACTACTAGGATCACAGAGCCCTGGAATCTTTAACGCCTTTCTGTTTAGTGTTCTGTTTTTCAGTACTCAGTTTCCAAGACTGGAGCTAGCTAGTATGCTTACCTGGACCATCAGCTTATCAGCGATCTGAATTGTATTCTTTCTGTTTGTAGTCTGTAACGCACCCTCATTATTCCTCCTAGCTGTTGGCTTCTCTTTATATAAGTCAAAAAGTATTTGGGGCCAGATATAAAAAAAAGTATTTTTCTAGTTGGCAACAACCCAATTTGCAGAATCTGTCCATTTCCGGCCCCACAAATGTTTTTTTTAAATGTACAAAAGCACAAATTATGATTCAGTAACATGTTACCAAATCATAGTTTGTATTAGTGATTCCGTATTTGGAAGAGTAGTGTTTACGGAGCCCCTTCCAAATGCCGAATCGGTTTGGTATTATTGTTTTTTTACCGAATTCCAGTCACGAAACAGTAATACTTTACCACTAGTTTAAAGGTGGTGGTAGCCCATTTGCAAATGGTCCCCTATTTGAAAACGTTAAAAAAAAAAACAAGGATCACTTCCTGCTTTTAAAAAAACACTTGTAATAGAAGTCAGTGGACCCAAGGACTACTGCTTTCTCTTGAAAAATTATACTTAAACGTTTAAATTTCTTTTTTTAAATGCATCTCATTTTCCTCTAAGGAAAATGGGCTGCATTGAGAAAAAAAGATTGCTTTATTAAAAAGCAATTATATAGTCATGGTGGTCTGCTGACCCAAGAAGCCACCATCCCTGTGATGGCGCTGATTGATAATGGGTCTCAAATTGCAGCCTGCCTCATTACTATTCGTGAGGTGGGTTGATTTGCAACCCAATAGGAATCGCTACTAGGGAATAAAAGGTTTTGTACATTAGGGATACCAACTTCCCAGTTGCGATTCAGAGATAATCTCATTCGGAAATCATTAATCCCAATCTTAAAATATCAGGCCCTTGTTCTTTCCACAAATGTCACATTTCATGTGAAAATCGCTCCATTCATTCCACAGCCTGAATTTTCAGTTAAACTGCTCGTTGAACCCTTCCTATGGTCACTGAGTTCAGATACAATTGTTCCATCCCCAACAGTGCCTGTAATTTTGTACGCCTACCTGGTGATAGAATAGCAGAGAGGCAGAACTATGTGCTATTTTCAGAGACTGTAAAACAAGAAGCATATTAACTAAATGTACTCATTCGAACTTCAGACAGATACCTAATTCAAAGAATGTTGATACATACCGTGTATATTTTTTAAGGGAATAAGATTTTTTTTCTGATAGCCGTTGATGTGGGTTTAATGTAAATATTTAAGGAAAAATACATTATTAATTATATGGTGTTTACTTTGTGTAAATTATTAAGTGACTTTTACGTAAGTGGGCAGAACTGATCACAGATTGTACCTTTGACCAAGTCGAGGAAGAATGCTTTAGTTCAAAAAGCATATAGCCCTCTGGTTTTATGGTTTGTCTGAAAAATCTATTAAAGGTTTTCATACTCGTTGCTTAGGCACGGGGACATGTCATGCAACTAAGTGTTAATTCGTCAAGTTCATGAACGTTGAAGGAGTTGTGAATTTGATTCATGTGAAAGCCCAGTCGTCTGTAGGAAAACTATTGCTACCTTATCTTTAGTAGTTTTGGGTCATTAATTTTTATGGTTCGAAGTATCATCATTCCATTTTATTTCTAAGGGGTTGACTTTTATGCTGGAGGTAGGTCCACAAATCTCAACGTACAACAAACAGAAGGATCAGGCACATATCCAATTGTTCCATCATCTCGGGGGAAAGGGAGCATTGACATCACTTGGCTTTTAAATGCTCTTGCTGTACTTACAGCGGAGCAGCATTTTTAACTGAGCACAGCTGTATTTCAAAGATTCCCATTCTGCGAACTCTTACATGCCTTGCTGACTGTGTGTGGCTTGTTAGTTCATCATATTTACGGTACTTTAACTTCTTATATTCAGAATTATTGCAAATCCTTCCAGTCTGGAGCTAAATACATTGCTGAAGGTGGTACTTCTCCACCATTGGTATCGTGCTGTAAGATTAAATGATGTAAAGGGTTAATTAATACATTTATGTTTCACCTTTGTGAGTTCAAAAATCTCAGGGTCTGTTCTTGCTCCGATTTCCCCCTAACGTTTCATAAAACAGATGATAGTTAAATTGTTTTCTGAAATTTTGTGAAATCGTCTCCATACCTGATTTTTTAACATTTTAACAGGGTATTGCTAACCCTTTGACATAAGGCTGTGAGATTTTTTTATCTCCTCTGGTCATATACCTAGGTATTGGAATTTCAAGAATGGACCTTTTGCCTGACCGGAATCTTTGTTGAAGAAATGCTTAACACTTAGGGCCTGATTTCGAGTTTGGCAGATGGGTTACTCGGTCACAAAAGTGACGGATAACCCACCCACCATATTACAACTTCCATTGCATATAGTGCACTTGCAATAAGGTAGACAGGATATCCATCCCTGTGATGGAGCATCTCATCCGCCAAACTCTAAATCAGGCCCTTAGTTCTGCAGAGGCATACTTGGTTTAAGTCACAATTAGCATTCTGTCTGCTTCACACGCCTAAATATGTTTTCATGTTACTTTGCACTTCATTTAGAAATGTATATCCCTTTACAGTGTGACATTTTGAAAATGTGAAGCTAATGCTAGAAAGGTCAAATGGTAGCAGGCTAATAATGGATCCCGGTTATTTTCACATCCCTTCAGTATGGGGAGCTCAGTTATACCCAGTTACTCACTCACTAAAGAGAACTGTAGGTCACTAGATAAAGACGCATCTTAACGTGCATTAACCTAGAACTGAGGCTAGCTTCTGCCGTTGGCTTTCCGTGTAGTAGTTGCTCGTTGTGCCAGCACCTTCTTGTGGCAGGCCTTCCATAGAGGGCTATACAGGTGAAAATATTCATTTCTTCTAGTAAACAGCGCAGAGTAGGATCTCTGAAGTAATACATGAGGGGACCTCGAATGTACAGGACACACAGGGTTCCTTTTCTGTCTCTGCAGTAAAATCGCATTGCTTTGTGTCTGCTCTTTACTGAGCAGGACACATTTTATAACTATGTACTATTCCATATTCTAACGTACTATGCATTTGTTTATTATTTTCTCTTTACCCAAAAATTATGCTTGTGGTCGTTAGATTGTAACAAATATTTTGTGATGTGATGTTAATTAAATTGTCTTTGTACCTCGCTCTAAAAGTAGGACCAATGCAGTAGTGGACTAATTTCTTCTAATATGTTATATATTTATAGTCATTTATTTTCAGGTTTTAGATAATTTCTCTCATGTCAATGAGATATGTCTTCACCACTGTTTCTAACATGCCCTCACTAGCATGCATCAGATAAGCTACGCTATACATGTTTTATATGTGTTTATAAGTTGTGAACCTAACTTCCCTTGCTGGGATTCCGCTGGTGTCCCATAAGCATGAGTCAACAGGTAGCAGATAGCGTGTTGCAGTGTGTGCTATTTTCCAACTTCCCTTTACCCTTGCCTTGTGCCAGAAATCCCTTTCTTGTGGGTTTAAAAGGCGATACAGTGTACTTAAAAGGGAGACGTGAAAGTGACCTACAAAAACTGGTCTTTACTGTCGTCCTTCCACTCCTTTCCAGTGCTCCATCTCTCCCTGAGGATCAAATTACCTTGTCTCTCTTGCACCTTATCCATCCCAAACCTCCCATGTCTTTTGTGCCCAACCTGACAACAATTACCAAGAATACTTAATCCCTCCAGTATCCCTTTCAACCTTCCACACCCTTCCTTGTCACTCCCATCCTTATTGTTCCTGCAAACTCTTGCACCATCTAACAAGAATGTGTTCTCTCCTGCATCTGATCCCAACCTTCCACATTCCTCCTTCAACTTGTGCACCAACTGACAAGAATACCTGTTCTGTTCTGAACCCCCTCCCCAAAGTTTTACATCTTTTATGTCCAGGCTGGCACCAATTTAGGAGAAAAGCTAGTCTCTCCAGCATCCCTTTCCCACTTTCCTGCTACTGTCGGCGTTATTCTGCAAACACTTACACATCTAACAAGATCACCTGCTCTCTCCTGTACCTCTTCCCTATCTTCCTCATCCCACAGCCCAGACTCAAACCAACTGATAAGAGCACCTAGTCTCTGATGTACCCATTTTTCAACCTGCAGATCCCACCAACCCTCTCTTGTGACAAGAATACATGGTCCCTTCTCCACTGTGTATGCTGCTCCTACCCAACACCTGCCACATGCTTCCTGCCCACTTCCTCATCAACTGTGAAGAATACAGACCTGCCAACTCACATGGAGCTACTGTGTGACACACAATGAGATGCGGCTCCTCTGCTAGCGCCTAGGTGCGTCGCCCCCACTCCCCCCACCCCCGTTAGCAGCTGCAAAACTTTTAATAAACAATGTTTATTATCGTTTTTTGGTAAAAGGGGCAGGGCACAGCACTGCAGATCTATGTTTGTCCAGCCGTCTTGGGCTGGCCAAACACACATGCGCAGTAGGCTCTCTCCAGGCCGGCACTGTGTTGCCGGGCTGGAGAGAGCAGGTCTAGGCTCCTTGGCTTAGTGCTCCTAGCCAATCCTAACGCTGCTATGGCTGGGAACCTGTGCCAGCAGCCAGCCTGCAGGAGAGGAGCAGCGCAGTGGTGACAACGGCGGCGGAGATGATAGAGCTAAGTGGTTTATTTTTGTTTTTTGTTTTTTATTATTAATTCCCCATCCTCCCCCCACCTGTGCACGCATCACCCTGCCCCCATTTAGCAGGGCGAGCCGCTTCTGCGCACAGTATTGGCTCCACTCACACAGTCACCCGGTGAGGAGCCAATATCACACAATGGCAGGGAAAACAAGCTAAAAACCACTGTAAACAATGTCTTTCAGCTCGTTTTCTGAAGATTTTAACTGCTGATGTCAATTAATGGGTGTGAAAGCACCCCAGGACATTGGCTGCAGCCTCAGCAAGATGTTGTTTTATTTTAGAGGAGGGGGTATGGGACTGGGGTGGGGGTGCAAGTGCCTCCTAGGTGCTTCTCGGCATGAGGCCCCTCCCCCTCCTCACACTGAGATTGTAGGTGAAGTTGGCAGGTCTGAGAATTTCCCATCATTTCCCGACCTTCGACATTCTGTTGTTCTCCACTGCACCCACTATCAAGAAATGTATTGGGTGACAGAACACACATTCCCTAGTTCTTGTCTTGTGAATTTAGATACTAAAACAAAGTGTTTCAGCCATTTGAAAGACTCTCCACTGGTCCATTTACAATCATTTAAGGACTGTTGCTTAGCAATAAATGCCTGTAAAGATCTTTTGACATTATTAATGAAAGAAATACATTTCAGATACAAAGTTTTAAGGTCGAGCATAGCAGCGCGCAAGCACTGCTTTTCTGACGTGTTGGTATCTATGTGGGCTTTTAACCATGCCCATGGAACGCCCATCACTATCACTCGTTCGTTGGCTTTCCTTTCAAAAATTCTTTGCTATCATTGGTAAATGGTTTACGTTTGTCCCTTCTTGGGCACTTTTGTTACCGCCTTGGACATCGACCCGGTTACATGGATACGTTTGCCAATATGTTTGACTGCGAGCTGACTTCTTTTTCCTTTTGTGGCTCTCCTTTGCGCTCATGCTCATGGCGGCCGTGGCACTTTGAATCGGCTCAATTATGTCAACTGTTTTGCTTTGCATTTTCAGTTTATGTGGCAAGAAAAGTCCAGTTTGGAATTTACAAAGACAATAGCTCTAACTCGAGCAAACTTGAGACCCACTGCATTCAAATGCTTGGTTTAGTGGACTATGGTTCATGAAGTATCGATCTGTGGTGGTCTATTGTGTCTAAAACTTACAAACGTTTTTTTCCCAAATAAATGTGTTCCTGCCATACTAACTTGTTGCATTGTTGCACATTGTTTATTGCAAAACGCATCTATCCGGAAGGGAGCATTTTTAATTTGAGATTGCTTTGAGTAGTATCTGCGTTTTTTCCTCCCCTCAAAATAAGGCTTCTGCGAGCATGGTACAATACATGCAGAAATATTACACTCCATTTTGTGCTCGGGTGCCAGGACTGTGATTTATGAAGTTCAGTGAACAGATATTAGAAGGTGCGAGGGGGTTGTTCTGCTTTATCCAACTGCGCATGTGGAATTAAAATCGAGCTGGTCATATTTCAGTTTTACGGCCCGTGCAGGCTGACGCAGTTCATTATACTGGAAGGGGAATCTGCCTTTCAGTGGCTCCCGTACCCGGCTCCCAGATGGGCCCTGCGGGGCCGGTGGCAGTACTGAGCTCCCCATTAGAGGATGAAAAACACCAACACGCCAAGCACCATACTCACGAGTTAAATATGCATTGTTCATGCGTTCTCCTGTAATTGGGAAAATATAATCTTGTATGTTTTTTGTATTTTTCTTTTATACACCAGCGAAACGCCAAAGCACGCGCCGGGTACACACATAGCGGATTCGCTCGGCTGTGGACACGCTAGTTTTCAAAACACAAATTGAGTGTGGGATTCGTATTTAAAAGTCTGCAGAGGCCACGTGAAAATGCTGACGGTATAAGATCTCTCATTATGAATGAGATTCACCCAGAAAATATTACTCATATCCTCAATAAAAATCGTTTTAAGGCGTATAGTTTTGAAACGTGATCATTTATCGTAAGGGCGCACGGCCTGCGGGTGATTTAAAATGTGTCTGTAGAAGCCTAAAAGCGCTGTCCCGGGCCTTCAGTAATTGCGACTGATTTGCGAACCGTAAATGTATGTTGATATACCTGTTGGTATTTCTCATAAGGATCCCAACCGGTGTGTAAGGAACATCAGGGCCTGTGGCAGACAGGCTTGCTGGTCTCTGAACCCCACTCTTTCCACGTGGCTTTTGTACAGACGCACCGCTGTTGCTTCAGTGTGACCGTGATCGCCTCCCTCCCAGAGAGAGCAGAGGCATCAAGCTATTCAATCAAGGGAATAGCCAGAAAATTAAAATATTTCTACTTTTATGGCGCATCCTTCCATTCAACCGCTGATATCTACCAGTGGCGGCTCCTCCGCTTTGGCAGAGGAGCGTCACCCTCAAAACTTTAACAACAAAACGATAATATACTCTGTTTATTATTGTTTCATTGTTAACAAGTGGGAGGGCACTGCGCACTCCCCTCAGTTTGCATATATGATTGGCCGGCCATCTCGAGCTGACCAAACACACATGCACACTGTGCTCTCGCCACCCTGTGTTGCCTGGCTGGAGAAAGCAGGCACAGGCTCCCAGTCTGCCTGGGAGCTCCCTGACTGTAGGTGCTCCAGCCAATCCTAACGCTGCTCTGAGCAGCGTTTGCATTGGCCGCAGCGTAGGCTGGGAGCCTGTGCAGTGACCAGGACAGAGAAGCAGGGTGGCGGCGGTGCAGGTAAGTTTTTTTATTTTTATTTTTTAATTGTTTTTGTTACTCCCTGCCACCACCCCTGCTGCGTGCCGCCCTGCCCTTTTATGACGCAGTGAGCCGTGCCTGATATCTACCATTTCACATTCTTTCATCCACTCACTCCTTCATCCATATTTCAGTCTTTCACTATTATGTTCCTACATCCATCTGTATACCCATCCATAGCCAAACCTATCCATCAAATCCATCCTTTCAATCATCCATTCCTTCATGCAACCTATCACTCACCCACCCATCTATCCACCCTTTCACTCAATCTATCCATCCAACCTTTCACTTAGCCATCCATTCTTTCAGTCATCCATCCAGCCTGTTACCCATTCATCCACCCACCCACTTATTCATCCGTCCATTTTTTCACTCATCATCCATGCATTCACATCTATCCACCCTCTCACTCATCCATCGATTCTTTCACTCATCCATTCTTGCATCCATCCTTTTTCTCTTATTTCCATCCTTTCACTTATCCTTCCCCCTTTTCACTGATCCAGCCACCCTTTTTACTCTACCATCCATCCTTTAATTTACCCATCCACCCATCATCTACTCATCATTTCACTCATCTATCTATCCATCCATCATCCATCTATCCACCTGTCCTTTCACTCATCCTTCCACCCTTTCATGCATGATTTCACTCACACCAAGTCACCCACCCTTTCACGTTAATTTTGAGCATTTAAGTGTGGAGTAGAAGACAGAAGAGGCCCATTAAGAACGGCAGCCCCCATGGTAGCTGCTAATGCGAGGGGTTCATGATGCCCTTGGATTCAATCACTTGTGTTGTTGGGCTTTACGTTCCCCTTTAGTATTAGGTAGTCCTTGATGGGCCTCTTCTGTTTGCCTGTCCAGACAAAAGCTCATAAATAATATGTAAGGGAATTCCAAATAAGGCACGTACAGTAAAAGTAACAGAGGGAAAACAAGCATTGGCAAAGCCAATAGGTATCGTCTTTTGGAACTGTTGGCAATATCAGTGATTTTTAGTCTTGCTGCACAAGGCTTAAAATCTGGGCCCGTGCCACTGCACCTGCTGCAACAATGGTAGTTACATCCTTGACTGGTTGAGTCCACTTTGGATTTAGCATTTCCTTCCAAAATCAGAGGATAGCCCTGTGCCATCCAAATCTAAATTAAGCCCGTAATTTACTCCTTAAAGATATGATTTCTGCAGCAAAACGATTCTATGAAAAAGGGACTCCCCTCAGAAATATTTTTATTTCCACATGAGTTTTTCTATTTTTAATACTTGACAGGACATTTTTCTTACAAGTTCACAACACTGGGAGGGTAAAACACATTTAATAAAAATCCTATTGTTCCTCGTTTTGGAGTCAAAACCTTCTGACATTGGGATTTCTGGGATGGTATTTAAGTTTGTACAGGCAGAGTTCAATGCTGGATTACTAACTTAGCCATCACATGTAAAAAGTGTGCCTAAAAGTGAGTCTAAATTCTCCATCCAAATGCTAAAATAACCTACCTGTAGCCTGTCTAACAAGGAAGCCAGATGCCACAATTAATATGGACAGTTTCCCAAGAATACTAGTTGGGAAACTACTCCCAAGTGGTAGGTTAGTCTTCGAAGGGACAATTACAATGGGACAATCCTTAAATAAGGTTGTTATTTCTGACACTGATGAAACTGAGTGGTAAAACTGGATTGATTATGAAAGTTTGTCATCATCACACTGATATAGGTTTAGTCTTGAAGGCAGAATGAGGCCGTTTCCTTATCAGTCTGTTGACTTTCGTTAATGTGATGCAATAAGTCTAAAAACAAAATCAAGTAGTCAGACACTCGACGGTTACACTTGCTGTCTCTTCCTGTTGAGGGTTTTAAGGTATTAGAAGTTGGAAGAAAGGGTCTGAGTCATGTTACCGTCACCTATGCATGTCACGGTGGCTACCTCAGAGCACAGGATGGCCGAGAGAGAAGACCTCAAGGATTCTAGCACTCTGAGCTTCAATTGAGAACAAATTGATTTTAAATCACTTTTGCACTATGATCATGTTGAGTCTGGGGATCTCAAAAGGATGGTGTTTAATAACATTTCTCAAGGCACAGAAAAGACTCTCTCTCTTCTTCTACAGAAGCTTTAGAAGAGAAGTGCATTCACCACAGGCCCGCTTTGACATTTTAAGGGGTGCTATCAAGGTTAAGAGTGCATACATTTTGCTCTGATTTATTTAAGGTCAATCCCGGACATGGTTTTGCACATTACACAAGAGATTTAATATTTATTCTTATCAGCTCTATTTCCACCGAGAGGGTCTGCCACTGATGTCTGAGAAGGAGGTAGCATAACCACCTAGAACATGCCTTCCTCTACACACTTAGTGAAATGGTGGAACACGGTGGTGGATGTGTAGCACACCTTCAGTTTTTTGACACATGTCTGTGTCTCACCCGCCTCTAAATGGGGTCCTAGGTTTTCTCATCATGGCAACTCACATGGTAGCTTTTGTTCAGCATAGGCCTTTCAGTGATCCGATTGCAAATAAAGCTGCCTCTTCCTAATGATAGGTACTCTTGTAAAGAAGCCAGCTCAATCCTGGTCAGCATCGCAAAACCAACAGGGAGCATACAGATGTTAGACGCAATGTTCCTGGATCCACTAGACTCCCATACATTAGACACCAATACTTCCTGACAAAAACTAGGCATGCTCTGGGAAGCCTAAGTAGCAGATTCTGAATAGAAAATGTTGCCAAAACGAGTTGCAGAGTTTTTTCCCCGGGGTATTGGCGTTCTTTGGATGTTTGCTATACCCCAGCATAGTTATATATTCACTTATAATCATGATCAAACATTTTGAGTAGAAAATGCAGCACATACGCTCAGCATGCATACCAGTTTTGCATTGTTCGCCGCTAAGGGTGGTTTGTTATTGACTGTGGTTTTGTGATTGTGGTTTATTCCCAGTTCGTGTACTACACTTCATGTCTTGTTAATCGCCCAAGTTGTAGAGCCATTCTGCTTGTCTGCGACCTGATCTTCTCCTAAGAGCACTGGTATAAACCCAGCGTAGGAACACTACTAAAGGTTGTAGCTAGCTATTCTCTTCTGCGCTCTAACGCATCCATCTGGTTTAATATATCTTTGAATATAACTGCAAAATTTTTACTTGACTCCATTATTAGAGATTTTAAGCAAGTGTAATGTTTTTATAGTGTGTTTCTGGACTGTGATCTCTTCTTCCGGGCCGCCTGATAAAATAACTCAATGTTTAAATATGCCTGCTGCTGAGAAAAAGGCAGTGCATACATGCATGTTTGTGAATAGAACCTCCAGGCATTTATCCTTCCGAGGTCTATAAATGAGCACCAAAGGATGGGGCTTCAATAATGTTTGTAATCCGTGTTTTGTGATCTCTGAAAAGTCTTGTTTTAAGCGTCATGTATTTGTTGGCATGGTAACATAACCATCCTATATCGACTTCCTAGAGCACATTTGCAAGTCCCCTGCCCTGGACAGACTGTGATCCCTTCGTGCTCCATGGTTCAGTCAATGCACCAGGTATAAGCTGGTTACTTTGGTTTTCTTCGCAGTTCAGATGACCATGTCACTGCTCTGTTGGCAGCCAGACATCTTTTGCGGTGACAGAAAGTCTGCAAAAAAACAGCGATAGAAAAGAAAATAGGAACCATGCAGGGATAATAGTATCCCATACCGTTACACATTATAGTAAACCTGTTGTATAGATCCTGAAGGTGGGGAGCAAATAAAGCCTTATCGTCCAAATCACAGGCCGAAAGGGTGGTGGATACATTTAAAAGCAGTACAAGGCTCTAGGCCTAAACCAAAGCTTTCAATATTCATGGTTGCTAAAATAATTATTGAAAGCTATTTTATAAACGGAAATGAATGTAGTCATCTTAAGCAAATAGAAAGTTAGGCACATACTTAACTTTGTTATGTCAGGCCGTTGTCCTCTGTATAGTCTACCTTCTGTAATGTTTCGTAGCGCCGTCTAAGGCAATCACATGTTTGCACTCTTACATACATGATGCTTTCAAATTTTTCGGACTGTATTACAGCACTTGCCAACGTGTTCACAATCCACATGAACCCAAAATAAAATATATAGTTGGCTAATGTGTAGTGCATGGTGTAAATGTAAACCCTTTTTTGCTATTTTTTATGCACTCAGAGTCTGTACATTTGGCAAGTAAGTGTTTTATTTGCAAATGTATGGGTTCAATATACTGTGCCTGCTGAATCAGCCGCTCGTCCTTTTGCCTGGATTTTAAGTATTTTTTCTCATTACTGTTTTTTCTCATTACTCCACATAGCTGGCACTAGTCCATATTTAATATGCAAGAGGATAATATATTTTTTAATGGGAATCGTGTGCTGTTTGGCCAGGCCTCAGGTATTTACAAGCGAGCCACCTTCATTACTGCAGAGTTTATAGATGTCACTTAAAAGAAATTGCTTTGCGGCTCGCCAGGCTGAAGTGTGTGTAGTGAGGCCTGAATCGCTGAAAATAGGAGCACTTTCGCAAATTAAAAGCCAGGACATTGGTTTTCGCCATATGTTGCATCCAGGCGATTAAGTGGAAAAGATTTGAATATGTAAGTTTCCTTTTAGGGGAGATAACATTCTTTTTGACGAAAATCGTTCAGACTAAAAACTATATTATCTTTAACTTCTGATAGTGGTTTGCTAAACAGAGGGCCTGAATATGACGTCATCGTGAACATCTCATGATGACCAGTGGCATCGGCAGTAGCAAATAATGGGGGTCATTGTTGCATCAGTGCACCAGAGTTAGTACCTCAGCCTGCTTCGGATGCACAGTTTAACAATCCATCTCTTTAGGTATTGGTGTGCCAAATCATGTAAATATTTCTTATATTGTCTAGTGCATTTATACATTGTAGGGTCCTTATAGAGGTTTGCATGTTTTAAAATTTAATTTATATAGCGATTTACACCTCACATGAAGTGAAAAAGAACCTGGGCTCTCACTCATGTAATTTTGGGCCGGAACACTCAGTTGCATGAATACCTACTTTTATATTCTGTACCAGTCGGATAACAAGCATTAGCGAAGCCAATATGTCTCCGCTATGCAAGAGATAGTGTATTTTCCAATGTGTTTTAGCCATGTTGTACATCCGGGTCTCTGCTGTTCAGCATGGCTAAAAGATAGTGGCGTACAGGACAGTGGCATGGAGTAGCATAGAGTGGAGTGACGTAGTGTCATGAAGGGAATACATTTTTATAGGATGTAGTAGAGTAGCAGGGCATAGATTGTCTGGAGTGTGACAGAGCAGAGTGTAATACAGTGGGGTGTTGAAGAGTGGAGTAGAGTGTCATAGAGTGGAGTGGTGTAGAGTGAAGTAAAGTGGCGTGGACTGGCATTGAGGGAGTTGCGTAGAATGTTGTGGAGTGGCTTAAAGTAGAGTAGTGTCATAGAGTGGAGTAGCATAGAGTGCAGTAGAGTTTTGTAGAGTATCATAGAGTGGGGTAGAGTGCTTTGAAGGGGCATAGAAAGTTGTAGAGCGGAGTGGCTTGGAGTAGTATGTCGTAGAGTAGAGTAAAGTGGCATGGAATGGTGTAGAGGGTGGTACTTGGAGTGTTGTAGCCTGTTATAGAGTGAAGTAGATTGTTGTAGAGTGGAGTGGTATAGAGTGGAGCAGAGTAAAGTGTCAGAATGGAGTGGCGTAGAGGGATGTGGAGTGGCGTGTTGTAGAGTGGTGTGTCGTAGAGTGAAGGGACATAGAACCGAGTGATGTGTTAAAGAATAGAGGTGAGTGGCGTGTAACAGACTGCCATTTTGTAGAGTGTCTTAGAGTGGAGGAGGGTAGCGTGGAGTTGTGTTTCATATAGTGGAGTGGTCTGTAATGGCTAGAGTGGAGTGGCGTGGAGTGGTCATAGAGTGGATTAAATAGCATAGAGTGGAGGGGCACAGAGTGGAGTAGAGTGTTGTAAAGTGGAGTGGTTTAGAGTGGAGCGGCGTAGTGTGGAGTATGCACGGTGTGGTAGTGCACTGCCATTATAGACAATAATGTGTAGAAATGGCATCACCTATTGTTTTGATTTGTTTTGATCATAGTCCAATCCACCACACATCACCATTACAAAAAATGACCTTTCCTAATTCTGATATATTATGAAATATCTGCACAATTTATTTACAGGCATTACATTTTGTTGTGTGCTAGAAAGAAGCCTTTCCTCGGACTTCCCCAGTAGCCAGCAAGATTGTCAGATAAGTCCTCTCACCTTGAGGTCAGAGAAGGAAAAGTAAACACCAAGCTATCTTGAAAGACAGAGCATAACATATGACCTGTGTCTTTGAATGCACAGCAATGTGACAAGAACAAAATGGCCTGTTTACAGAAAGCTAGCACTCATGGAAGAATACAGAGGCTGTGCTCCATGGGAGGTACTTACTCAAGCTGGACTGCCCGAAACAATAGGCGGAATGTATTCCTAGGGAAGCTTTCAGAATGTCCCATAGAAGCCTTTAGCAAACCAGACAGCTGTGCTGTCTGGTAGGCTTCGACCTAAAAAATGCCACAAAAGGTACCCTACACAGGAATATTGAGAGTGAAATATGTAAGTAACTGTGAAAGTGCGCGCATTTCAGGTTTTACAAATATATTGAAATTCTGTTGTACAACATAATTACTTTAGTTTGGTTGTTATAGTTAATTAGCACTTGTACAGGGGACAGTGCAGCTTTACTGTGGCATTGCAACGCCTTTCATTTATCCAGGATATGATTTTCTAAATGTTTCAACTGCAAACTGGAATCAGATTCGGTTTCAAGAAAAGATTATTGTGTCTACAATCACATGATAGCTCAAAAACTAATCGTCACCATTACATTTCATTATTTATCTACGTATTAACCCCAAGTTTTGCTTGGAGTGACATTAATGAATTGAACAGCAATTGAATAAATACATTCTTTCTCTAAATCATGGGAAGATGTCAGAGTGACTGAGTAGAATCACAACTTGCATTGCATGTTTTTTTTAATCAAAAGTGTTCTTTCCTTCTCTTTACGATGTTTTCAAATATGTTAAATCTGATAAATTTGGCCAAACAGGGTAGGTTTACTCTAGAATATTGGTTACTTCAACATGTGAAAGAATGCAAGAACAGATGTTATGTCTTAGGAAAGGCCCATTTCAAAATGTAGCACTATTAACAAAAAATATCTAGCACAACTCAGTGTGCAGACAGTTCTTCTTTTGTCAGTTACACACATCAAGTGAATATAACACACATGAAAGTGGTGTGCAGGATGTATTGCGTCTTGTGATGGGCACGTGATTAAGATACAGGGTGTAGTTATCAATAGTGATGCAGGTGCATTAGCACTGGGGCCAATGAGAGTGAGAAGACCACTGAACCCCAACTATAGCTGGTTTTTACCAGTCCTATAAATGAGTGGCCCATTTTCCTTGCTTGCACTAGGGCCAACAGAGTCTTTTCTCCATCACACTTGACTCCGAGTATCATCAGGTGGTAGACTTAATGCTAGTCTCTCCAGCAGAAGATAAAAGGTTCGCATTCACTGGTTGAATGTGCTCTATTATTGAAGCACTATGCAAACACATGGTGAAGTTCAAGGTCTTCTACGAAGACCTCAACGTAGCTGCATGAACTGGGGACCATGGGTCAGCAGAAGGGTTAAAATGCCACCAATAAACGTAGGCTATTTCAATATGGAAAGCATCCTGTCCACTCAGCCGACTAGTCTCTATCGAGTGGTCATATTACCATTTAGTAACGCATAGGAGATCATGTTGGGATGCTTTCCGATGCACTATGTATAACTGCATTAGATCCTGTTCTTCTTCCAATGACAAACCACCATAACGTCTAATCACAGCTCTGTATGGGGTTTTCAACCATCCCTGCTTCCACTGCCTCTTCTGTGACCATGGTATTCATATCCACCACTTGCAACACCATTGTTATCTGCATGTCCGCCTGTGGTGCATGCAGCATTGAGCAATTGTGCATTGTTGGCAAAGGAATGCTACTTGTTACACTTCTCTGCTCGATACTACCACGCATAGCTGTTGATGTTGTGACTGTGAGACAGGATTCTTCCTCAATGGTCATAGCACATCGATCTTCATTGAGTACCAAGCAAACCCTCTGCATTTCAGCTGTACTTAACTACCCCTGAATCCTCTTATTATTTGTTTTTGCAGTAGCAACCAAGTAAAGAAAATGTTTAGGAACACCAGCCCAAGAATTGATTGTACAGGTGTGCACAGCAGGGCATAGTCTACCTTAGGTTAAGGATTCCATAGTCCTCAGCAATGGTTCTGGAGGATGCGCGAGGCCCAGTGTGTACGCAAGCCTAGGAGGCTGCATATCGTGCAGAGAGGCGTCCTCAGTAAAAATTCTGCTGCAACCTTTGTTAGTGGTTAATGTTGATATTTTGTGCATGATGATGATGGTCCTCTTGACATATACCTGGAAATCGTGATATTGCGCTCTGTAGATGACGTTTCAAGTCCATTTAGTCCCTTCAGACCACCTTGCTTTTCCTGACCTCCAGGTCTGTCATGCCTTACCCTTTGCTGAAGGCTGCAAGAACATTGCTTGGAGGGGGCCAGCTACTCCAGAAACCTGTGTTCATTCAAACCTTCCTCTTGAGATCACGTGCCACCATCTTAGGGAAAGTAGTAGCCTCTCTGGTCAATAAAGCTGCATTGATGTTGGCAGTATCACATGCAAGAGTTTTGCCTCTTCCTAACATTCCTTGCATATAACCATGAAAAACTTGGTTTCAAGTTTCAGGAGCTCATGTTTGCAATTCATTCTGCTCCCATGGTTTCCTGTTCTGCAGTGGCACATGGCTGAGAGTTGTCTGACTCAAAACCTCCACATGGGGCAGTTGGATTTCACCGTGTTCGCAATAGCTGTTTTCACTTCACAAAACAGCGAGATTATGTAGCCTGAATAACATGTTACTCATATTAACTTGTTGTTAGGTCTCACTATTTTATATTACTATACTTTAAGTTTTAGCCATTGTCATCTACGTTATCTAGATTGATGTCATCTCCAAGTCGCCTCTTCTTGAAATGTTGTTTGATTTCTTGCTTCATTTTATTGTTTTCATTTTTCTGAGTAGCTTATTAAAAAGCTTAACTAAATATTAAAAGTTAAATGAGAATTAAAGGTACCACTGCACTTCTCAGACTTTCTCTGAACAAAGGAATGGAGGCCATGGCCTCCACTATCCTATCGGTCCACCATCAAAGGCAGAGTTGGACTGGCCCATAGGGCAATTAGGCAGTGCCCGATGGGCTGGTTTGACAGGTCAGATTATGGGCTGTTTTTTGTCTATTTGTGTACCTGTTTTATGATATGCTGAGCCGGGTTTTACTGCTTGGTTCCCATATTTTAAAACAAGCATTGCAAACTCAAATCCATGCAGTCTTCCACATCTTGTAAAACCCATATGCAGTGTGTTTTACAAGTTCAAAACTGCCCTAATCTGCAAACATGGACCACTATTTCAACCATCTAATTTACTAATGGGGACACTTTTATTTTGGTGGCCAGGCCTATTTTCTCTCCCAGTCTGACTCTGCTCCAAGGTCTAACGGCCCCCTATGTGTCTGCATCCTACTTTGAAAAAATACTTACTACACACGAAACAAGTTATGTGTCCAGAAGAAGGTGAAAGCCCTCATCCCTGATGATTGTAGGCAGTACTTGATTAGATACAAGATGGCCTCTGAACCACCAAGTTGAGGTTGGCACAACCTCTTAAAAAGATGCCAATGCTGGATCGCATTCTAACAACATTTCCTTGTGTAGATTACTGAACTATAATCCCCAAAGTTTTATCAACCACAATAACCCCGACACTACAAAACAAAACCAGGTGTCACAATACCATGATATGGGTAATTTTTCCATACACAACAGTTCTGGTATGCCGTCTCTGTAGGGCAAGCACTCGCCGCTGATGTCTGATTTTATCTGTATATTATAAGTAAATCCCTTTAAAGACAACACGGGCATTTCATTACGTCGATGTCGATAAATCGAATCTCTATATATCGGGTCGCAGTAACCAGCTATTCTTTGTAGCGTTTTGAAACGACAGCTTGTGTATGAAGCACTAATTGAAAAAGTAATTCTTGTTATCTGATTAGTATCATACATTTCACACTTGGATGGCGGCTCCTCTCTTGCTGATGCACTGCCCGTGTGGCGGAAGAGAGCTTTAACTGCATGGCTTTCTGGGAAAATAAAGAGTGGATTCTGAAATCAACTTTTCGAAGAAAGCGACTCCCAAGAAGCGAACATTACCTCACTTCTAGAGATCAGAAGGTTCTGAACTGCTCATTTCCAAATGTTAAACCGCCTATTATTGTTTAATCAATAGTTCCCACTGGATAATGTAATCAATACCGCAGAACTGCTACTGTCTGGAGATGCGTCTCTGTGCGCCTGTTTATTTCACAGAACATCCAATGGCATCCTTCTTTGTGTTCAGTGGATTTATATTCAGTAGGGCTAGTCATTTTGTCTGAGTGCCTGTAACCCTGAGGTTAACCCATGTTGTATCTTGGTAATTCTTAGTCATTTTTAATATTACTTTCTAAGGTCCATTTGGCGCCCTTGTTCTATGTGATGGCTTTCAGTGTATAATGCGCCCACAGACACTGTCTGAGACCCACCATCCAATGTCGACATTTAGTCAGATTTGTAAAATGTAATGTTTTATTCATCTCGTAATAATAAATGCATGACCATTGTGTCTGCCAGGTTACATGTGTGGTTATAGGATTATAATTGTTGCTTTGCAGGAGAACTCGATCTCGTTTTTGTCGAGATAGATTTTGGAATATTTATCTCTCTAAAAGTTTTTTTTTAAAAAGGTATCGCCTTGAGAAATGGGACCTGCGCCGCTGGATCTGATATTCCTTAGTGAGATGCTAGCTTGTTTACTGGTGACGACCATTTCAGGTTTCAGACGCTGAAGATGTACAGCAAGGACCACTCAGAAGGTTAATGTGCATTCTACGAAATCTTTGTGTGTATGTGTGTGTGTGTGTGTGTGTGTGTGTGTAACCTGAAGATCATAGGTTTGAAAGTGGGTGAAGTTCCTGGTGAAGTAGTATGGAACAACATGCAGGAATCTTTGCAGAAACACTAATCCTCATAGCTATTCCCAAAAAACATATAATGATGGCTGTGGTATCTGGATTTCTGGGGCTGTGGATGGAACTCCCTGGCCATATTCTGGCCCACCCATAATAGGCCCCTAAGATAGGTAATCATTACGCTTCTGCTTGTAGCAAGTACTATATAAAGATACAATTATTTTGTTATTGTCAGTGCGCTTGCAATGTGCTTTCTGTACATTACAAGCAAATTGTTAATGTAATCATTGCAGAAGGTTTGTTCAAGGGAAGAAACGTCAACTTTCCTTGTAAAAATCCATCCATTTTTCTTGAGGAAATTTGGTTATTTGGAATAGTGGGTCTTTTTGTAGTCCACTTTTGAATCAAAATTACTTTTCACAAAATTATGACATTATATTGAATAGAAAGTAACAAAAATATCTATTCCATGAACATGGAAGAGGCGTTCACTTCTCAAAACGTGGCCAATGTAGAAACATTAAATATGTAACGACAAAAACGAACAGCAGTATACGAAGTTGAACTATTTTTTGCAAACCGTATGAAGTTGTGTGAAAACATTGAGTCTTTTGTAAAGATTTTGGCTTTGGGACATCCATGTGAAAGCAAGACTGTTGCAACACTTTGTCTCACATTTGTATCCTCATCCAACACTAATGTAATGGGTCTGAAGAAGATATACTTTTCAGAAAAAGGTTACTGTTCCCCAGAGCCACTTTGCATAGGAAAGCCTTGCAAAACGTACATTTACATAGAAAGAATTCTATATCAGGAATGGAGGCGAGTATTATGCTTATCTTTCTTTCCTTTATTTAACAATAGAAGTTGAAAGCAAACCACTTCCCCAATACACCATGGGAGAAAACTACCAAATTTCATCAACCAATAAGGATCAGTTAACAGTCCATAACACGCTACATCCCCTCAGGCACTTCCTCTTTCTTTCCTGCTTCAGAGAAATTATAAGTGCTCTTGTCGTTATCTCGCTATTGTACATGGTTTAATCGTGGTTGGGCTGTCGTTCTGTAGGTGGCACAGAGCGTGCTCAATTCTTGTTGGTAATTACAGGGAGTGCAGAATTATTAGGCAAATGAGTATTTTGACCACATCATCCTCTTTATGCATGTTGTCTTACTCCAAGCTGTATAGGCTCGAAAGCCTACTACCAATTAAGCATATTAGGTGATGTGCATCTCTGTAATGAGAAGGGGTGTGGTCTAATGACATCAACACCCTATATCAGGTGTGCATAATTATTAGGCAACTTCCTTTCCTTTGGCAAAATGGGTCAAAAGAAGGACTTGACAGGCTCAGAAAAGTCAAAAATAGTGAGATATCTTGCAGAGGGATGCAGCACTCTTAAAATTGCAAAGCTTCTGAAGCGTGATCATCGAACAATCAAGCGTTTCATTCAAAATAGTCAACAGGGTCGCAAGAAGCGTGTGGAAAAACCAAGGCGCAAAATAACTGCCCATGAACTGAGAAAAGTCAAGCGTGCAGCTGCCACGATGCTACTTGCCACCAGTTTGGCCATATTTCAGAGCTGCAACATCACTGGAGTGCCCAAAAGCACAAGGTGTGCAATACTCAGAGACATGGCCAAGGTAAGAAAGGCTGAAAGACGACCACCACTGAACAAGACACACAAGCTGAAACGTCAAGACTGGGCCAATAAATATCGCAAGACTGATTTTCCTAAGGTTTTATGGACTGATGAAATGAGAGTGAGTCTTGATGGGCCAGATGGATGGGCCCGTGGCTGGATTGGTAAAGGGCAGAGAGCTCCAGTCCGACTCAGACGCCAGCAAGGTGGAGGTGGAGTACTGGTTTGGGCTGGTATCATCAAAGATGAGCTTGTGGGGCCTTTTCGGGTTGAGGATGGAGTCAAGCTCAACTCCCAGTCCTACTGCCAGTTCCTGGAAGACACCTTCTTCAAGCAGTGGTACAGGAAGAAGTCTGCATCCTTCAAGAAAAACATGATTTTCATGCAGGACAATGCTCCATCACACGCGTCCAAGTACTCCACAGCGTGGCTGGCAAGAAAGGGTATAAAAGAAGGAAATCTAATGACATGGCCTCCTTGTTCACCTGATCTGAACCCCATTGAGAACCTGTGGTCCATCATCAAATGTGAGATTTACAAGGAGGGAAAACAGTACACCTCTCTGAACAGTGTCTGGGAGGCTGTGGTTGCTGCTGCACGCAATGTTGATGGTGAACAGATCAAAACACTGACAGAATCCATGGATGGCAGGCTTTTGAGTGTCCTTGCAAAGAAAGGTGGCTATATTGGTCACTGATTTGTTTTTGTTTTGTTTTTGAATGTCAGAAATGTATATTTGTGAATGTTGAGATGTTATATTGGTTTCACTGGTAATAATAAATAATTGAAATGGGTATATATTTTTTTTTTGTTAAGTTGCCTAATAATTATGCACAGTAATAGTCACCTGCACACACAGATATCCCCCTAACATAGCTAAAACTAAAAACAAACTAAAAACTACTTCCAAAAATATTCAGCTTTGATATTAATGAGTTTTGTGGGTTCATTGAGAACATGGTTGTTGTTCAATAATAAAATTAATCCTCAAAAATACAACTTGCCTAATAATTCTGCACTCCCTGTATTGTGCCATAATGATTTTTCCTTTCAGGGTTGTATCACTGCGGCAGCGCCTTCACCACTCCATAAGCAGCTTTTATCTCTCTTCAGGCACCAGCGGAGAACCTGTGCGCCTGTAGAGGGTGGGGCGGTGCTTCGACGCTCCTTGCGCATCTAGTTGACCGCGGGACAGCTGCTCCGCAATGGACAAAGAGCGCTCTACCTGCAGCAACATCTGGACGCCTCAGAAGTCCTGACACCCGTAACGGGGTCTGTATCTGAACACGAGTGTTCCTTGGTGTAGTTTTTAGCAGTGGCAGACGCCCTATTGGGTCAGTATCAGGCTTCACAGCTCACTTCTTATTTGCATATGTAGGCGCGAGAGAGAGCTAAGTACAGCTGTGGTGCTGTGCCCAGGCGTTTTTTGCCTCCCTATAGAACGAAAGGAAGGTGGCCTCAGGGGATTACCCCAATTTAATAAAAGGGGAGGCTTTGGCAAACGAAGGCCCTTTTAGGCTGTCTCAGCCACTGTGACCCCTGCTCCATGTTGTTCCTGGAATTAGCAGGCTGTTGACCAGCCCAAAAGAAAAACCTGTGCTCGTCTCAGCCTATATTGGCTGATCTCTACCAGCATATTCCTTCTCTAGTGCTTCAGCACAGTGTGGTTTTCTCCAGTAAAAGGCCTTTAAGTCTACAGTTAAGCCGCTTGCACACTTATAGTTATGCAAGCTGACGAGTATATGGAGGAGACCATTTCGGTCCTTCCCATTGACAGTGAATTTTGCGAAGCTGTGGATGTCTCTGTCCACCACGCGGTGGCTGCTGCTATTGATCCTTTGGAAAGACGTTTGCTCCAGTTGGCATATTCATGTCCAAACCCTCTTAATCTATCTCTCCCTCCTAAAAGCTCAACAAGCTTGGATAAGCAAATTCAACACCTCGCCAAAACACAGGATGGAGGGCTGGGTGGACATGTCGGCATTTAACAAGGTGAAGCAGCCATTCTCAGGGCACCCATCCTCCTCTTCACCCCCTCGGACGCCTTGCAATCTGAAGGTGATCTGCTCTCACTACTCCCATCAGCAGATGCTGATGATGACGATTCTCACAACTCGAATGATGAGGCGGGACCATCCAGGCATTGGAGACCGGCCCAAACTCTGAGTCCCCCAACGCAGCGGGCTCATCTGATATGTTAGATCCAGATGACTTAGTCCACCCCACTCCTCCGAATACTTTCCTTCAGATAAGGTCAGCTCGTATGTTGCTGGCAGGCTGCGTAAACCTCTGGAGAAGGAGGTTCGCACGAAGTTAAGAGCCAAGTGCTCACGCCCTTCCCTCTCCTCCACTCCCGATATTGACTCTAAGATGACCATGGGCCAGATGTAGCAAACGTTTGCGACTCGCAAACGGGCCGATTCGCAATTTGCGACAGTGCAAAATCGGAAATGGGATGCAAAAAGCCCATTTCCGACTCGCAAAAAGCGATGGGACCCGTTTGCGAGTCGCATCCGTTGCGACCCCATTTTGCAACCCGCAAATTGCAAGTCGCAATTTGCGAGTCGCAAACCTTATGCAATTGCAACTCGCAAATTGCGACTAGTCACAAAAAGCACAGTTTGCATGTCCCATTTACCACTAACTCAGAGCAGGTGGTAACCATTACCAAAGTATAAAAGGGGACCCAGAAGGCATCTGGGTTACTCAAGATGGCGGAGATATACCTGATAGCAGTGAGGAGGAGAGTCTACGCAGCCCAGCAGAGGAGGAGGAGGGGCCACAGACAGGAGAAGATATATAGAACCAGGCAGACTCTTTTTCAGCAAACTGAAGAGGAGATCTATGACAAATACCGCCTTAGCAGCGCAGCCATTCTAGAATTAATAGATTTACTGAAACCACAGCTAGAACACAAGACTCTGCGTGGCTGCGCCATCCCTACGCATGTGCAAGTACTATGCGCACTGTACCTCTTGGCCTCAGGGAGCTATCAGGGGGTCATTGCCGTGGCAGGTGGGGTATCCCAAAATGCAGTGTCAAGGTTCCTCAGGGCATTCCTAGATGCCTTAGTCACGCACGTCTCACTTCATATACTTACCAAGGAATGAGGCAGAAATTAACAGCACCAAGCTGGACTTTTACCGCATTGCCCACTTTCCTCATGTCATAGGGTGTGTAGATGGGACACACATTCAAATATGCCCCCCTGCTAATCTGGAACACATTTTCCGCAACAGGAAGTGTACCCACTCACTCAACATACAGGTTGTTTGTGATGCCCATTATGTCATCACGGACATCGTAGCTAAGTTTCCTGGCAGTACCCATGACTCATAAATTTTTAGGCATAGTGGGATACATCAACGCCTGGAATGTGGGGAATTTGGAGACGGTTACCTCCTAGGTAGAGCCACAGACACTTGCAGACATACACACAGGTCACTGTGCACGACAATCTGGACTTCCTAACTGTGTACTTTTGTGCCCAACAGGTGACAGTGCATATGCTCTCAGGCCTTGGATCATGACTCCGTTTTTAACACCCAGAACTGAATCAGAGAGGCAATACAACAGTGCGCATAAGAGGACCAGGAACCTGATCGAGCGCACCTTCGGACTGCTGAAGGCAAGATTCAGATGCCTCCACCGCAGTGGGAGGCGCCCTCCAATACACCCCCATTACCGCTTTCAAAATTGTAGTCGCATGCGCCATCCGCCACAACATAGCCACCCGACGTGGGCTACCTCTCACCCCTGCAGACCCAGATCCTGATGATGAAGAGCAAGAACAACCACATCGCCATCATGGGGATAGGAGTCAAGCTAATCAAGGCAGACTGAGACGGGACCACATTGCAACGCAATATTTTGGACGGTCCGTGTCAACTCCCACCATACTCACCTATTAACCATTTGTTAAGTGGAACAAAAATAACTGTTTTATTAATGTCATGAAGAAACTATATACAAGTTGAAATTGTCCATGGGCAGGAAAATGCCAACCAGTCATGTGGCACATTAACGCCATGTGCCACATTAATCTGTCCTGGCTGTTATCTATGATCTCCTGCCCCTCCTGCCAGCCTGGCTGGTCCCTGCTGCGTCCATGGTGCTGTGCCTACCACTCCTCAGCACCCTACTGTGAGTGGCAGAGACACTGCTCACTGTTGAGCCCTCCTCCCAGGTGTATTTGTTAACTTCCTGGCTGTGATGCCATCATCATGTGCCAGGAAGTGTTTCCAGAGTGTTCTGGTATGCTTTCTGGAGTGTTCTGCTGCATCTGCAAGTAATTTTGAAGGTATTCGCAATTTGCGACACCCACTCGCTAATTGCGAGTTCGTTTTTGCACACTCGCAAACAGCGACCTCGCAAACTGCGGACTCGCACACAGCGTTGCGAGTCCGGCTGCGAGTCGCAAAATCGGATCGCTTTTTTTTCTGGCATTCCAATTTGCGACTCGCATTTTGCGAGTCGCATCAACTCGCAAAATGCGAGTCGCAATTTTTATTTTTGCTACATCTGGCCCCATGTTTCTGCAAAAATTCATTAAGGACCCTAAAAAGGAATTGACAGGTCCTGGAGGGCCTGTCGAGATAAGTTATTGGATATATCAGAGCTCCTCACCAGAATCTTGGAGCTGGCTGAACAAGCGAAAGCCTTGGATACCCCCTTGTCTCCAGAGTCGATCTGCAGTAGGGCCCAGAGAACAATGTATTTTTTTGGGAATGCCAACTCCGACCTTTCGGCTGAGAGGCGCAGGTCCCTTTTGATAAAGGTGGATCCTAAACTAGGGGACTTTGCGTCTACTGAGGCAGGGCCAATTGCACAAGGCGGCCTCGTCGGAGAGCCATTCATAAAAGAGCTTTCAAGGTTCGTAGCTACTTTTACATTGTTGGATAGGGTACAATCCTCTTTCAAGAAAGTTTTCCAGCCTTGCCTGTTCATTGCCGCCAGTCGTGGGAGAGGGCGCTCGACCGGCCTCTTCTACATACAAGGCCCCAGCAGAGGACCAGCCCCATGCAGGGCACTTGAGCAACCATCTTACGGAGAGTTCTTCCCCACCAGACGGGGCCAGTGAGGCAGAGGTGCCAAAGGGCCCTTCCAGGGACAATTCCAGTAGGGGGAATCTTCCTACCAGTAGGGGGAGGCTAGCTCATTTTGCACACAATTGGGAATCCCTGACCTCAGATGCATTGGTTCTCCAGACCATTTTTGTGGATTTCAACTAGAGTTCTTGGGGTCCCACGTTCAAGTTTCATGTCCTCGTCCTCTGTTTTTTTTACCAGTCTCAGGAGAACCTGGTGGGACCAAGAAGTGCAGGAATTGCTTCACAAAGCTGCTATATCCCTGACTTTGCTTCATCCTCGGGGCTTCCTGAGCAACATCTTCCTTATGGACAAGCAAGATGGTGAGCAACGACCAGTGATCAATCTGAGGGAGTTCAGTGGCTGGGTACTGTACTGCCATTTCAAGATGGAAGGTACCCATCTACTCCGCAACCTTCTGTGTCCCAACGATTGGATGGTATATCTAAATCTGCAGAAGGCTTACCTCACAGTCCCGATTTTCCCTCTCCACTGCCAATTTTTACAATTTCAATGGAATGGGCAAGTTTACGAATTCAGGACCCTTCCGTTTGGACTATCCTCAGCACCCTGGTGTTTCACCAAGTGTCTGAAACCGGTGATGGAACATCTCATTCAGTCTGATCATCTATCTCGACGACCTATTGCTGCTGGATCAATGTCCCTACAGACTGTGGTATCATCTGCAGTACACCATCTGTCTTCTAGAGAGTTTAGGTTTTCTGATCAATGCCAAGAAGTCATTGTTGACCCCCTCAAGGCAAACAACCTTTCTGGGTTTTGTCATAAATTGGTTCAACAGGGCTCTCAGTTTGCTGTCTTGCAAAATAGCAAAGATTTGCACGGAACTGAGAAAGACAATTTTCAGGACCTCAATGTGTCTGAGTCAGATTGCTCGAATAGTGGGGCTTCTAGCCTACTCTATTTAAGTGATCTTCCCAGGTCCTTTTCATTAAAGAGCCCTTTACGCCTGAAATCCTTCCACTTACGCAAGGGTCTCTCTTACTCTGAACAGGTTTCACTAACAGAGGAGGTGAAGAATGAGATGCTCTGGTGGCTCTCACACATGGTAGCCTGAATTGGTCGAGCTATCTTCGGCTCCGATCTAGACATAATCATTGAATCCGACGCCAGCAGATTGGGGGGCTCGCTGCAGCGATTCCTTCGCCGGGCGGAAGTAGTCTTCGGCCAAACAATCCCTCCACATCAACTCCCTAGAACTCTGGGCAGGGTCTTTTGCTGTCCAATGTTGGACCAAGGACAGAGCGAACTGTTCGTTCCTGCTCAAGGTGGACAGTCAGTCTGCAGTCCGCTATATCAGTCACTTGGGAGGCCTCAGATCCAAAGTTCTGGTAGACTTGGCCAAGGAACTTTAGGCATATTGTCTAACGTACAATATATCAGTCACAGCGGATCTTCCAGGGTCCTCAAATCGGATAGAAGATTGGTGCTCAGGGGAGTGGCCAGACGCAAGTTTGTGGTGGTTAGATCCATCGGTCTTTGCGGAACTCAATTCAGTTTGGGGTCCTTTCATGATAGACTTATTTGCGTCCCGTCTGGACCATCAGCTTCCTCTCTATATCAGCTGGAACCCAGATCCTCAGGCCTTGGCAATGGATGAGTTTCTCTAGAACTGGTCGAAGGAGAAGGGTTACGCCTTCCTGCCCTTTGCGATGATCACACACCTAGTGGCACAGGTGCACAGTCACGGAGTGCAGGTGGTAGTGATCACAGCTATTTGGAGATCTCAAGTGTGGTTTCCAATACTTCTGGAACCTTCTTGGGATTTTTCAATCCCTCTTCTCCAAGATCCAGATATTCTAAAGGATTCTCTGGGACAGAGCCATTTGTTAGTTCTCCAAGGTTGTCTTCCTTTCATGGCTTGGAGGATTACAGGGAACTATGGAGAGTCCCAGGCCTTTCATTGGACGCTGAGAGACTCTTGGCCGCTGCCTGGGCAGACACTTCTAGAAGATATGAATCTGCATGGACAAAGTGGGTAAGTTGGTTTCTTCAATGCAAAGAAAACCCATGGGGTGCAATGTTGTCCCGGTCCTGAATTTTCTGCCTTCCTTAACATCTAAAGGTATGGCTCACCGTACGATGAACTCATACCGGTTTGCTATATCAGCGGGTCATCTTCCTATTCAGAATGTTCTGATGGGGCAACCTCTTTAGCATGGGTTTTACACCTCGAGGGTAACCTTACAAGTCTCCAGAGAGACAAAAATGGACTCAAGCTTGATTTCTTACCCTGCTTTTGACAAAGCTCCCCAACTATGCCAGGTAGGTACGATGGGTTATGCAGGAGGCAGGAATCAATGTGGCGCGCTTTGAGACACATTCCCCTTAGGGGAGCTATGGCCTCTAAAGCTTTTTCCTTAGGTGCTAGATTAGAGGATATTATCAATGCTGCTGATTGGTCATTGGATTCCATATTCAAAAGATTTTATTTCAAACCAGTAATCGACATGGCATCTTTGGTCATAGATAAGCTTTAAACAAGCATAATCCTTGCCTCTGGTCCTGACGTAGAATGAAAAATGTCCTGGCTATTGTAACGGAAAGTTTTTATTCTATTAAAGACACTAAGGTGAGGATTATTCCCTCCCAGACATTACATGCCTTACTCCCGCCTGTTGAGTAATATAATTAGCTGGGAGTCTTGGTTAGAAGTGAGTGCTAAATTGTTTCTTTATGAGTATATACAGCATGATGATTTGTCAGTGACTGCAATTGTTAATATTTGTTTTTTTCAGCAAATGGGAATGGTTTTATATGGGGTTGGTCCTTAATTCAGTTGTTGTTGTTTCTCAGGTAATTAGACCAGTAAAGGCGAATGACTTGTCCACTATTTGCACCATGCTATAGCATGTTATGGACTGCTAACTGATCCTTATTGGTTGATGAAATTTGGCAGTTTTCTCCCATGGTGTTCTGGGAGATGTGGTTTGCTTTCAACTTCTGCTATTAAATAAAGGAAAAAAAGATAAGCATAATCCTCACCCCAGTGTCCTTAATAGAATTGAAACTTTCTGTTACAATAGCTAGGAAATTTTTCATCCTGCATCAATTTTCTTGATTGAAAATGTGAGCAAAAAGTAATGGGTGGATTGCTTGAATTAATCTCAGTCACTGGTATTTAATTTGAGCCACAATCCAGTCAATGTTACTTTGCCCATCCTGCCACCTCAGACAAGAACCAGCCAAAAGCAAATCAGCCTTGGTCCTGCTCCAGTAGGAGCAGTCCAGCCTGAACTGCCAGACAGGTCCCCTCTCAAGGGAAAACAAACCACCCCACAGATGTTTTGGCCTATGTGGGCCTCTTCAATAGGGTTCAGCTTAAGTCCTAAGGCACGGACTTTATTCACAAAGGTAAGCGTACCCTTTCAGTGTAAGTATTTACTATTTTTTTTGCTATTCACAAACTCCGAGTTTAATTTTATGTGTAGTATTTTTGCGACTGCGGAGCCTGTCCTATCTTTTAATGTGGCGAGTTCACCACAGTCATAAAAATACTACACATAAAACTACACTTGCAGTTTGTGAATAGCAAAAAAATAGTACAATTAAGTTTACCTTTGTGAATAAAGCATTAAGGGCCAGATGTAGGAAGGCTTTTGCGCCTCGCAAACGGCGAAAAACGCCGTTTGCGAGGCGCAAAAGCCCTTACGCGATGCAGAAACACATTTTGCGAGTCGGTACCGACTCGCAAAATGTGTTTCAGACTCGCAAATAGGAAGGGGTGTTCCCTTCCTATTTGCGAGTCGCACCGCGATGTAGAGTTGATTTGTGACCGCGAAAGTGGATGGTAACTCATTCGCAAACGGGAAGGGGTCCTATGGACCACTGCCTTCTCTAAAAAAAACCGAAACTAAAAGGTTTCGGTATTTTTTCTATTTGCAGCTCGTTTTCCTTTAAGGAAAACGGGCTGCAAAAAGAAAAAAAAAACTGCTTTATTGAAAAGCAGTCACGGACATAGATAGTATAGACTGCTTGGAAGCTGGATCTCTGGTTTGTTATATAGAAGAAAATAATTTTGGGGTTGCAATGATAGGTAGCTTGTGCTTGCTCAATATATTTGTTTTGGGGAGCAATGTTGTGGGAAGGGTGCTGGAAGTTAGATGACGCCGACTATAAATCAACACAATACAAAAGGCAATCAGAAGACCGCCGAGAGGCTGTGGTCGAATACAAATATTTGAAATGTAAATTGTACAAATAACAGTCACAGTGAAACCAGTACCCAAAAAAGACTGCGTCAAAGATTGCCCTACCACGATGAATTATTTTCTGGCTCCCTTCAGCTAACGGCTTCCAATATGCATAGGGACATTTCTGTGCTTAGAAAATACTTGGCGTGACTAAAACCCCTACATAATGCATCGGAGGAGGTGTCTAAAGAGCGGTGATTCGTGATTCAGACATCACAGGACAAGCAGACCGTAAAGAGAAAGTTTTATTATTTTCACACTTGCATTAGCATCAACAAAGGAATGCTGTTGCCAACAAAATCCCACACATGCCAATATTGTAAGAAGCATTTTTCAAGTGGTGTGAAAAGTCTGGTGCGCATTTTTTGGCCTGGCAACTTACACTGCTGATGTCATCGCCTTTTGTTGCAGCCATTTGCTTCCTATTTTCTTTTGGCGAAGGGTTTACAGGCATTGAAAACATTAGGCTCCCCGGTACCTCCCGTAGCAGCTAAAATAACAATGTATACTAAAACAGCTGCAGTTTTCACCACAGTTAAAATGTAAGCTGCAGTATTATGAAGATTAGGGGGTTTATTCCCAAAAATGTCTCGCGTGCAAAGGAGCCCATGGTGCTTTTAATTGTATTTGGGTAATCTTGAGTTTTCGCTCTCTAAAGACGTGCTGATCTCAAACATAACAAAGGGTCTTCTTCTGGTGCTAAAGCGTTTATAATCACAGAGATCAGTACTCTTTGACGGCTACTACTACTTCTATGAGGAACCACGTTTACCACTAATAAGTGATGCCTGCACATTTTTTAATACTGAAGTAGTCACATATACCTTCCTACACTGCGAGATACATGTGTTGGAGATCGCACAGTACCTGTTCCAGAGAACTCCTGCAACCTGCGGTCCATTCATGAAAAACATGACCAACATTAGAAAAATTCTGAGTCTGGCGTGAGGCAAGATCTGTTGATTTTACTAGCATTACATATACAATTCTTACTTACAAAGACTTTCAGACAACCTTCTTCATCCATTGGTCTGTTGCTGGGTTATTCACATTTGTATTCCATTCATTATTCTGCCCTTTCATAAGGAGCACATCCACAGACAAATTAGTTTGCTTAAATTCCACGGATTACTATGACATTGTGTGCATTTTGATACAAAAATATTCAGCTTTTAGCCAATGTGTTCTTTTTTAAATAATTTTGAGTGCCCAGCAACTCCCCCAAAAATAAAGTTTTACAAAAACTATGAAAAAACATACAAGAATTTACAAAGTTAAACGGAGGGCAGCCAATATCAGAATCATTGGCTTTGCCAATGCTTGTTTTGGAAAGAAATGAAAAGTAGAGGTACGCCTAACACACAGTGAACTCTTAGGATGGCTGCTCAGTGAGCCTCCACATTGAGTGGAGAAGAGTAAATTACAATGATTTCTTGATAATGTTGTTGGGCATACACCCAGTGTTTAATTTGTGGACGTGGTTGAAGGTGGTGTACACAAGCACAAGGGAGAAATGTGATTACAAAGGAGAAACAGAAAGATGATAAAACAGTGACAAAGGAAGAATGCAGGGTTGAAACAGAGTGAGATATAGTAAGAATGGATTTGCTAAAAGGGGTCTGAAGTTGTGCATCAGCTTTTATCGAATGCATTCTGTTTTTGCAAACCAACCTATGTGGTAATAGGTCAGTTCACAAAAACCTGATTCATAGTGGGCTGCAATTTGACTGAACTCATGAATATTAATAAGGCAGGCCTCAAATTGCGACCCACTATTAATTGCAGCCATCACAGGGATGGTGGCCTGCTGAGGTAATTTTTTTTTTTAAGCAATCCTTTTACCTTAAAGGAAAGCAGGGTAATATTTTAAAAATAATGAAACTTTTAACTAATATTTTTAAGGGTAGTTCTCTTAAAAAATATTATTTTCAACATTCACAAATCGGGGCGATGAGGAAGTTGGAGCGTGTTAACGGAAGCAGGAGCATGTGGGTGTATCTGGAACCGTGGGGAAGGGAGATTGGGAGGAAACGGCAGAGGAAGCTTAAGCCCTGAATCGCTTGCACCTATTAGACTCTGAGTAAATGCCCCAGCCTATGTGAGATTGAGTCAGAAGACATATAATGCAAATAGGATTCACTACAAATCGTGAGGGAAATGAGGTGACAAAGACCCTTTTTTATTCTGGATGTGTCACTTATTACTGAAGGGAGAAAAAGAACTAGAGAAGGAGGGCATAAGGTTGGTCCCTCTGAGGGAATTGGAGGAAGGAGAGATATATCATAGAACCCTCTGTGCAGTAGAGTCATTTAAGTCCTAAAAATGTAGGAACATGTGTAGATGGGAACAAGGGCAGATAAGTGTAACAATAGCAACAGACCCTAAAGGCCCAATATGGAGGAATCGTTTTGAGCCCCTTCCAACCCCCCTGGATGACAATAGTGAGGAGGAATTGAGTGAGCTGGATTAGGAATCAGCTTCTTCACATAGCCATTTGATGTTCTCCTGGAATTTAGGAGGTTACAAGAAACATGAAAAACAAAATGTATTTAAGGAAAGGTTAGAAAAATAAGATATAGTGTGTTTCCAGGAAACCTGGTTGTGTGAAGAACCAGAGCCAGTAGATTGCTTTCTGAGGCTCTTTAAGGAAGCTATTAGGCAAGGCATGGGCCACCCTTTGGGAAGGCTTAATCACGCTGACCTCAACTAGAATAGCTAATAGATTTACAGAGATAAAAACAAAAAGCCGATGGTTACTAGCAGGCAAGGTAGACCTTTATGACGTCATCAGAGGGACTTAACAGCTTATCATAATTAATGTATATATCCAGCCAGGGATGACAGCTGACTATCATATCCAGCAGGGTCTATTTGAGGAAGATTTGGAAGCAATATGCGTAGGTAATATAGAGCAGCTAGTACTGATTTTGGGAGATTTTAATCATAAATTAGACCCAACAAATAGTAGTATATGGTATAAAGAATTGATGATAGCTGCACATATACCACAAGCCATCTTCCCTAGAACACGGGGTACAGCTCGGGATAGGGCCTTAGTTAGATTCTTAGATTCCCCAGGTTTGTTCTGTATTAATGGCCACTTGGAAACAGACCGCCCAGCAAAGCAGACTTTTCGAATAGACACCCAGGTTTGCCCTATTGACTATGCCTTCGTAAATGCCTGTCACTTCGGCGAAGTAGCGAATTTTGAAGTTGTGCACCTAGAGGGTAGTGACCACTGGCCCCTGCAGCTAACACTCAGGAAAGGGAAAAATAACCTAAAAGAAAGAGAAAGAGTGGTGGCACTGCAGTTGGGGAATCCGCGTTGTTTAACTACCCGAATTACAGAAAGTATCTTAAAAGTACTTAATGAGCTGATGATAAATTATAGAGATCTTAGAGTAGTGAAGGATACTAATTATATATTTAAGGGGTATAATAGGGCAATTGAACAAGTAGTAGAATGTCTGAAGGTAGAAATAAAAAGAAAAAATAAAGTTGAGGGCCAAGTCAGAAGGGACCGGAAGAATACCTGGAATAATCAAGAGTGTAGGATCCAGAAGCTGAAGGGGTGGAAATTGGTAAGAGAATTCAGGAAAAAGCGCACCAAGGGAATAGAACAAAGTTTGGCCTGGCTAAGCAAGAATATAAGAAAATCCTGAGGAAGAGGAAATGGGAATCTATAAACACAAACTGGGAAGTAATGTTAGATGTGATAGAAACCCGCAATATTAGGAGGTTATATCAGTTGGTTAGGGAGGGGAAAGCAACGGGGCATATGAGGTGTTTAGTTGGAGAAGAAGTTTGGAATAAGCACCTGTGTAAACTATATGGAGGGAAGGAAGTGGGAGGAGAACGAGGAAAAAAAATTGAGGTAGGTGGGGCCCTCATATCATCTTTCTCCCTGCAAAAGATAAAAGGCGTAATTACTGCTCTTAAGCTAATTACAGCAGCAGGTCCAGACAACCTGCCAGCAATAATAATGAAAAATAACAGCGATTGGTGGGCAAATCTTTTCGCTGTCACCTTTCATAAAATCCTTGACTCTGGCTTGGCTGCATTCCGGAGAACTGGAAGGTGCAATAATGGCAATCCACAAAAAAGATGATCTAGCACATCCAAAGAATTCACGCCTAATTAGCTTGTTGGATGTGGGTGAAAAAATCTTTCCAAAGTTATTACTGGGGAAAATTAAAGTATGGGTAGAGTTAAATAATTTATCCCAGTAGAACAGGGGGACTATTAAGGAAGGCCACTTGACAATAGATCATTGCTTTAGTCTGTGGTCACTAGCAAAAAAGTCAATAGAAGTTCAAGGATGCTTGTTCTGTTGTTTTGTGGACTTCCGTGCCACGTTTGATCTGGTGGACTGAAATTTGTTATGGGATATGTTAGAGCGGCTCGGGGTTGATTCTGACTTACTTTTCCTCCTTCCGGGACTACACTCGCAAAACTGGGCCCAGGTGATCTTAGATACTGATGGAGCACTTTCTAAGAAGATCCCTATAAAGAATGGGTTACGACAAGGATGTGTCCTGGCCCCGCTATTGTTTGCCATATTTCTGTATGATTTGCCAGGGTTATTGAAGGCGGTTAAAGGCCGTTCCCCATAAATGGATGGCACTCATATCTCCTACTTATTATACACTGATGAATTGGTGATAGTTGATATGACAGAACTGGGGCTGCAAAGAAAAGTAGACACCTTTTACACCTATTGTCAAAATAAAAAACGCACCCTCACTTTATTAAGAGTTGTTCTTTATTACTAAACAGTAGGGTTATTTTAGGATTGATCTGGGGCTAGGGTGGCCTGCCCAGTGTATATCGTACTGAAGGAGGGGATTACAATTATGAATTGCAAGGAATTTCTTGTGTTTAATTGATTGTTTTCATTTTGAATTTACATATTTGAAATTTATTTTAGGACTTTGAATGAATTTTACTCCAGAATTATTTTTACTGAATTGCATCGTCCTATTGCCACAGTCTTATGTATTGTATTTCTTGTATGTTCTTTTATGCCCAAAGAGCAGAAATAAAGTAAAGTAAGTAACATTCAAAAAGCGGATCAAAAAATTCATCTTCCCTTAGGGACTCCTTCCTGTTTATGAATGCCTACCTCTACCTTTCAGTAGTCAGTAAAACATTAATGTTTTGCAACTGGATTTCTGTTGCAAAATATTAATACATCCCTCTGTGACTCTATTTGGGAGAGACACCCTAAACTCTCCCCTTGCAATTAGCAAATCAGTATGTAGTCGCAAAACTAAATTGCGATTTGGTAAAGGGGTTACAGAATCTCAATTTGGGTTCCTTTCATACCAAAATGCCTTTTAGTGGTCGCAATGACCTGATTCTGCGAATTGAGCCATTTGTGAATGCGATTTACACATCTGGCCCAAAGATAAAATAAGTGTAGGCTGGTGTAAGAAAGCGGTTCAAAGCCCTGTGATAAAAATTCCCGGTTTCCAAAAATGAGTGCCAGTGCCCATAACCTTAAGCACAAATTAAGCACTGAGCTGTCCTCTGTCTTAAGCAGCACTTGACTGCGCTAGTATGTATTGCTAGTTCAACGCACTATGGCCCTACTTCAGTGGTCCCTTTTTTGCATCTTTAAGCAGTGACCTGCCAGTGATGTTACAGCCTGATATTATGCACACTGCAGACATCAAAGCTTTCAAGGCATAGTCAGATTTTCTTTCAAGCTCTGTTCTCCCTACCTCTTGATTTTGCTTGTTTTTCCTTACTCCAGGGCACCTGTATTCAGACATTTCTTTTTGCTTATGGTGTTTTGCTTTCTGCAAGTTTGTTATGCACCATACTCACTATTTTATCATAACAACAGAAGAAAAATGAACTCACAAAACAAGGAATCCTTTTTTTTGTCTCAAGGCGATATCTCATTTTAATTCAGTATTCCATTTTAGATCCACCATGAAAAGTTGCAGACATATTTCGTAAGATGTCTGTCACACTGTAATCAGTCCTCTCTATCTGTCCACCCCCAGTCCAGATGTTTAACCCTTATATTTTGTTATTGTTGCTCTGGAGGTTTTTTAATGAACTGACACATTACAATGTCCTGAACTTTAGGTTTTGCTCCAAAGTGTTTCTAGAAGAAATGTGTGTTCAGTGGCAGACCCTAGTGGTAGATGTGTTTTGAAGTTATCAGATAACTCCACATCACCAAAGACACAGCACTCCAGTCCTGAACTTTTCTTTTACAAATCACTGTTTACAAGTCGTTAAGTGGCTCATCTGATGTGAACCAGGACTACAACTCCTACAATGGAAACAAAAAACAAAAACCTAAAATAGAAGCATGTGGCATTAGTGAAGTTATCTGGTAGCTTTATGCATTTGCAACTGTAATGGTATCTCAGCAGTAACAGCCATGTCTAACACGCTCACCGCTTCTTAATTTATAGTTGGTGCAAAGGATCGTGGCTCATTGATGTCTTATGGCTCAATGATGTCTCATGGCTCATCAATGAGCCGAACAGTTCTTCCATGATGGTCTTCATTAGAGGCCATCTTTCACAAGCTAGAACAGTGGTTCCCAACCTGTGGTCCGGGGACCCCTGGTATTCCGCAAAGCCTCCTCAGGGGGTCCTTGACTGCTTAGAAAATTAAATAATATTAACAGATTACTTCCCCAGCTTTCAGTAATGGCTTAGTGGGGGATCCCCGGATTCCATTAATGATTCAGTGGGGGTCCCCGGGTTCCAGTGATGATAAAGTGGGGGTCCACAGAAGTCAAAAGGTTGGGAACCACTGAGCTAGAATATCACTCCAGAAATTGTAGCAAGACTTGTCTTGGCAGCAGACTCATCATAGACCCCCCCCCCCCAGAAGGACCCACATCACCACCTACCCTAGAGGTCTACACTGGCTGCCTGTGAACAAGAGGTGCAACTTCAAGGCTTTCACCATTGCATACAAGGCCCTCCTCAACATCAGACCCAAGGTAATCAACCATAGACTTTCCTTCCACCAGCCAACCAGGGAGCTCTGTTCAACAACTCTTGCCCTTGGGCATGTCCTGAGAGTCCGACACAGGCAAGGCAGAGGGCGCTCCTTCTCCTACCTTTCTGCCAAGACCTGGAACGACCCACCCACCTTTGCACCTCGTACACCCTCCTTGACTTCAGGAATAAGCTCAAGACATGGCTCTTGGAGGAGTAGCTCTGACACACACCGACAACCCTGAGCGCCTGGATACATCCCGGGTGATAAGCCATGCTTTACAAATCCAATGATTGATTGATTGATATCAGTGTATGTTAGGAAACTACACAGTAGATGTAATAGCTATTTCAAAACCAGTAAAACAGGCAGGCGTTATTGAAAGTGCTACAAATACTCCCCCCATATTGTATGCAGTACTGCAAATACTCTCCCTAAAAGTACTTAGCATTGTGATTATGCTCATAGGAAGAAAGTGAGGAGAGGGAGAGTGATTAACTCTATCATCAGAGGCCTGTGCTCACTTGCAACATGTGAAGTTTGAAGAGACTGTACATTCGTAGAGTGTTTTACAGCCTAGTGTCATTGGAGCTTTCCATGTAGTCCTGCAACTACTCCCCTTCTGGGAACTAGACAGCTAGCCTTTCCATAGTAGCTTCACGGGAGCCTGCCTCCTCCTTCTGGCAATAGGCAAGCTCTCTAGCTTCTCAGAATTGAAGCCAACCTATTTGGGTAGGATTGCAAGAAACAAAAAATACTTAGACATTGCCACTTAGTTACATAACGTACTTCCTTATTTTCTCATAGATAGTTATCTGTTACAGTTTACTGTTCTGAAAATCACCTGTTTGCCCAAAAGGAACAATGTTTGGAGTAATGTTTGGCTCTGCTTCTTTGATATACTTTTATGTTTTTATGTTTCTCCACATATTTTTGGTTGCTTTGAAAATGATGTGGAATGTATCCTTTTCAAAAGGACACAGAGCTTTAAGTATGTCCTTGTCTCATTTGCATTCCATGTAGTCTTATTCCAATTCCATCCCATCTCGTCTCTTCCTCTAAGAGCTACAGTCATACCTTGTTCCATGGCTTGGCGGACGTTAGATGATGGGAAGGCCAACGAGTAATCTTGTGAAAAAAAAAAAAAAACACAAGAAGCGCTGTGATAAGCCATGAACAGATGCTTCTGCTTTTCTGCTGTGAAAGAAAGCATTGCCAAGAGAAGATCTAATTAGTGTTCTTCAGTTCAGATCATTAAATTAATTTAAGCAAGAATTGTTGTGCTGGCACAATCAGGTCTAAGAACATGCTGCCCTCCACTGCATAGTTTGCATGAAAATGCTGCCAAGCTGAAGAAGCCAAGGCCAAAACATGACGTCCCTGGGCCAAGCCTAAGTCGCTGCTCAACCTCTGCTAAAGGCGTCCCGCTGGGGTGGCACATGGGTGGATCATTAACATAAGCTGTCAATTAAACTGCATCACAATTAGCAGCATCTTGTTCACCTCCCTCCCCAATGCGTAAAGCAATGTAGTCCATAATTGTCTGGTGGTAGGCAGTTTTGCTAGAGCCAGCTTTATCATTAAGTCGGTTTGTTAATAAAATGTCACCACAGGTAAAATGGATTTCATATTTACATATGGCAGGTAAGCGTGCATTGCCTATCGTTTGCCTCAAAGACAGGCCTGGCCATTTGTTGTGCGCAGTACCCATGCCGTGAAGCCACCACTGACAGGAAATCTTATTACTAAGCAGGTCTGCCGCAATAATTAGCACTCTGCTGCATTTTTTAATCGGACTTGAGTCAGATCATTTATCTCAGCAGTAGCAAGCTGTCAGGGTCACGCAGTAAATGCTCATTAATGATGAATAAAGATTAAATGCTGCATCAAAGCAAATTGGGCCAAGCAGCGCATGCGAACGCTTTGATTCCAGTATTTACCATGCTAATTTGGTTCGTATTTGCAAAAAATGACCAATTCAGAAAATGAAGTGAGATAATTAATAAAAGAGAAGGTAATGCAGAGCAAATAAGATAACCTTGATAGAAATGGATCTGAGTCGATAATTTGCCCACTCTCTCCACTAGCTTAATTGATCAACAAAGTGAGAAAATGGCTGCCTTCCTTTGAGCTGATTTAGCGTGACCAGGATGAAAGGTACGTAAACTCATCACTGTAATTAGCTGAGGTCTTAAAGCCTTGAAATGTTGCCTTTCAAAGGCAAACTAATTTGCTGCAATTTGTAAAATATAGCAATGCTAATTTAATGGTGCTACCTGAGGTTTGATTGGTTCTATGCATGCAATTGGTAGAGCTCTCAGTTAATTAACGGCGCACGCCACAGGCGTTGGCAGCATTGTCCCCTACAAAAAAAGCAATATTGAAAGCACAGCGCTATGGAGACAAATCGCTCATGGAGATGATTATGATTCACTTAGTGTGTAGATGAGAAAACAAGTGAGGACATTAACATTGTTGTTGGCAAACAAATGTGAAGGTCACTTTGCAGAATGCTTGATAGAGTATGCATTTTCTCTCCTATTAATTCTAGACGCTCACGGTGGTCGCTGGAGACAGCATGGAAGTACCTTCATGCTAGCCAAAGAAGCATCAGTAATCTGAATGTGACTGTAAAGTTGTATTTAGAAACAACAGAATGTTCACTTCTTTAGAGTTTTTGTTGGATGGCTATTTTAAAGAATGGTGGCTTGCTTTGCCTGTGATATTGCTTGTATTCTCAATGACGTTAAGTGGACAAGCACTTGTTTATGAGATGCCAAATGCTGTTGCAGCCTCCCTGAGGGGGCAGGGCCATCTTTTGTTGGCCATTGGCATTGAGACCAGGAGCATTCAGTTCTAGTCAGGAAGCTCTTTTAACCAAATACTTTGCAATTCTGGGTAAGTTCTTGGAGCCATCTTAAACCACCTCTTCTCGTCACTATAATAAATTGATAGTTTTCCTTAACGTGGAAGGAGTATTTCATGCAAAAATGAAAGGAGTAATTCACACAATACTCATAAATTGCACATTGCATTGAGTCAACAACCTTAATGATTTCTTAAGATACAGGTTTGATGTGAGCCAAGAACACTAACCAAAGCAGAATTCGAATTCTGATTGGCCAAGAGTGACCTGGAAATATAAAAGTCATGATTTAGAAGAGAACCTATATTTTTGATCAGATAGAATTGATCAACACATGCATTACATTTTGAGCTGTGTTGCTCATATTTTTGTGTCTTCGTTACTATTTTGAGTTTCAGCATTTGGACAGTAGCTGTTTAGGTATCTTCAAAAATATTGTATCCTTATTAACGACTTCCACCAAGATAGGTGTATATACTTACTTATCTTGGTGATATAGTAGAGTAGTTGATATTGTGGATTCTATGTTTTTGGAGGTCAGTGTTTCGTCCATGAACTGGTGATCCTCTATCTTGACAAATATTCTCTCACTCAGAACAAAACTAAGAACAATGACAAGACACCAAGCAATGCTGTGTTCTTCCATTGGCCCATACATGCAGTTATTTCAGTATTTCACCAAAGAATTGACTACATAATATCGTGGGGCCAAAATATTGTGGCAAATATATTGTGAAGGTAAGTTTATATAAGTAAGCATAGGTTTACTATACTAAACGCCACATTTATGTACCTTGGCTATATATATATATATATATATACATATATATATATATATATATATATATATATATATATATATCTTCAAAGTAAAAGTGGCGTTAAGAATAGTATATTTATACATACCTATAGGCACTTACGTTCACAATATTCTGGTCCTTGATATTTAGACCTCAATATTTTAGTTCCACAATATTGTTTCCTCGATATTCTGTATACTACCATTATTTCATAATAGAGTGATTCACTTTTAAGTCTGTTTTTGGCAGCATAGTTGTCAAACAAATATATTGCTAACAATATACATAGAGTGACTGACCTTTGTGTCTTCCTCTTTCAGCCATTGCCTTTCTTTCTACCTATTTCCTTTGGCCATTTGCTCAAGACTCTGTCAATCACGCCTTGACTCAACATAGTGAAGTATTCATCTCTAACCTAAAGCTATTGGCTGTTTGGTTGTATCTTTCCTGGTCCAATAGAGTGCTGCATTGAACAGCACGATGGACCACTTTACAGTTAGAGCCCTCTGCCCGATCGTGCTTGCTTTATCCCTTATATCTTGCTCTGTTGTACTAATACCACATTCAATAGTACATTGCACCTGGACCTATTCACTTTGCCAGTGTTATTTTCTATTAAATGACGGTCAATACCGTAATATCAATGAGCAGACTGAACCAACAGATTTGCAAGTTTGGACGCATGTCAGATGTTGAGCAGAACTTCAGTCTTGGAGAAAAGATGAATGTGTGTTTCTTCCACTGCCAAGTCTGGCAAACAAATGTTTTAATGGCATTCAGAACCATGTTTATATGTTGAATTCATAGGCCCTCCTTCCGAGGTGGCCAGAATTATTGGCTGGTTAAACAGTCCAGGGAAAATACTGTTACAGCACGTTTACAGTATTGACTGAGGCAATTTTGCTGGCAAAGTGCAGTTCAGAATGGGCAATAATCTGCGATTTTGGTTTTATCAGTAGGTAAAACAGCACAGGACTCCTCTTTTTGAACTGCTTCCACTCTGTAAATTCCTCCCCGTATTAATTGAAGAGATTTGTGTGAGAAGACCCCAAGGTCCAGGCTCAAATTGCACTTGACTCAGAATGTGAAATTGACGGCAAACACAGTTTGTGCCCAATCTCCTATTTAGAAGAATATTTCAGAATGATATTTAGAGTTAATGTACTTTGTCATTTTAACAGCACTTCAGCCTAATTGACTTTCATGTGGTCGCGCAAACGCTGAAGTGCTCAAGCTAGAGTGACCAAGCTGGAAAACATTCTAGAACGTTTCTGGATTTGCCAATAGAAAGTGATCTGCTCATCGAAACCCAGTCCAGAAATTGACGATTACATCTTTACAGCTAAGCTAATGGGACAGCAGTTCGCGTGATTGAAAACATATTAGCATAGCTGTGACCAAACAGGACAGCGATCACTGCAGTCAGGAGATAAAATGCACATGATTTGCATAATCACGACACGTGTATTTGTGAACGTCTGTTTGTGAGATCAAAGTCATATCAAGAGCATGTTTAACTCGCTCCTTTCCCCACCCAAAAAATTTCACCAACTTTTTTTCTCTTTGAAAACAGGAAACATGCACGGAAACAATTTGAAATGTAACGTTTACTTACAAAAAATCAAACCCAGGATGCAAATACTACACACACGTAATCCTTACAGACTATAAAGGCAGCTGTATCAGCAAACATTCCATCCTTTCCCTTTTAACCTTTGGGGAAAGCTTTATGCCATTGACTACAGCAATGCAGGAAAAACTGCAAAAAGCCTTCAGTGCCATACACATACATACATCCCTGCTTGTCATGCCTACTTGTCAGGAGCGGCTCGCAGGCCGTTGAAGGGGCGGAGTGGTGCGTGGGGGTAGGGAGGACAATTAAAATACATTAAATTAGAAAAATAAAACACTTACCTTGCTCCTCGCCATGCCCGAGCCGCTCCTTCCTCTTGCTGCAGGCACAGGCTCACAGTCTGCCCTACAGCCAATCCTGACGCTGCTCAAAGTAGCGTCCGGATTGGCTGGGAGCGCCCAGCCAGGGCGCTCCCTGGCAGACTGGGAGCCTCTGCAGGCTCTATTGCTGGGCTGGAGAGAGCCTACTCCGCATGTATGTTTGGCCGGCCCGAGATTGCCGGGCAAACATACAGTCTCTCTGAGGGGGAGTGCTGTGCACTCCCCCTCACACTTGTCACCCCCCCCCCCCCCCCGGTCTTCCACCCCTTTAAAAGAAAAGGATAATAAACAACGTTTATTATCCTTTTCTTTCAAAGGTTTTGCAGCTGCTGATGCTGGTGGGGGGTGACGCACCTCCGCCCTAATGGAGGAGCCGTCCCTGCTACTTGTATAACTCCTCTTTAGGAGGAAAGAATACAGGAAAAGGAATTTCACGAAACGGACAACACCAAAGGACTATCCAAGACTGGGAATACAATGAGCAATTCAGATCGAGAACAACTCTGCGACTTCGAACTCTTCCTAATGCCTGTTGTCACAACTTTAAAAAAAGCACCGCACACAATGATTGCAAGGACAGAACTCCTATGTGCACTCATGCGTGATAACTTGCTGCTCACTTGTTCCTCTGGTAGTTGACCTCCCAACCTCTTTGACCAAGATAGCGTGATATGGGCATGGGTGCCTGTGTCATCTCTGCATCTAATGTGGTGTTTGAGGGTTTATCAAGATGATAAGCTAGACTTGACTTCTCTGCATAGCTATTGCACCTAATGGGAGAAATATAGCACGGTTTAAGACACTTTAGTCACATTTAGAGGAGTAAGGAGTGCACCACTTCAGCTAGCGGACGGGGTTTTTGCTAAATGTTATTGAACATCTCCATCTTTAAGTGGTTAAAGAGGCATAACGTAGGTGAGACATCAATAAATCCATGGACTTCAGTTCATATCCTTCTCATGCAGTCAAGCACCAGTCATATTGCACTGCACCCAGGTCACAATGTGCAGTTGGAGCAGATGGGCATGCTCACTCACTAAAGCTGTGTGTACTTCAAGGCTGGCACAGCACAATGATTACTGCATACCAGTTTGCATGTTGGGAGATTTTGTGATGCATAAACTTGAACTTCCCTTCTCCCACAGCTCCACCCTAGTCGGGTGTGGCTAGCCCAGTGCTTTAAATGGCCAGTACTGTGTGGTACGGAGTACCAGCACTTTTTTATTTTGAGAGGAAGAGTACCTGCACTTCTCAAGAAAAATGTAATACTTTTAATTGGAGAGTACCAGCACTTCTCAGGAATAAGCAGGTACTCTGGTACAGAGTACCTGCACTTCTATTTTTCCATTTCAAACACTGGGCTAGCCCAAGTCTGTTCTTGAAATAGCAGATGAATCTATATTGAAGTAGATGAACAGAAAATCTGAGTTTCATCTTGTGTCCAAGTATATAGCCAATTTCGGCTTACCTCAGTGCAATCACACCCAGTGTACCACTCTATAGGCCGACAGTTATGTAGTGTATAGACAATATACCCTGTATGTAGGCGTGTGGGCCCCCCCTCCCACCACAGAGATTGTAATGAAGCACACACATCCATCCTCTATGTTTCTAATCAATAACTATACCTCTACTGTTAGAAAATGCAAAGGTATATTAGAAAAGGATCGTCCTTTAGGAACCATGAGAGCCAGGCCAGACTAAACCTATGCAAAAGTAAGTATTGCTAACGGCCATCTAACAGTAATGTTCTCCTTTTAGAAATATCCACCATACTAAATATGTGCACCCTACACAATTGTATGCGCATATCTATATGACTCTTGCGGAAACATTACGCACTAATTGTCAATTTATGTTCTTTTGCTTGTCAATCACAATTTATTGGACCTATCCTTTTCCACTTGTAATCAAATGAATTACATTGGAAGATCACAGTAACACATTTCAGCGTCTTGCCCAGTGGTGTCCGGCAGCTTTAGGAGGGAGGGGGGGGCGGGATACACACACACACACACACACACACACTCATTCTTTCACACACAGACACGCACACACATCCATTAACAACACTCATACCATTCAAACATGCACGCATGCACCAAACATTCATTTTAAAAGATCGCACACACTCATTCTTTCACACACACAGACTCACATGCACTCACATCCATTAACAACACTCATAACACTCAAATATGCATGCGCGCACCAAAAATTCAATTTAAAACATTACACACATACACACACACACACACTTACCTTCAGCCTCCAGGTCCCAGGAGGGTTGGGGCTGCTGCCTTGAGGGAAGGCAGCAGTCCTAGCCTTGTCACAGAGTGGGATGGGGTCAGTGAGACTGCTGACCCCACCCCACTCTGTGAGGAAGTGTCACTGATTGACACTCGCCCTGGGCTAAACCTGAAGCGCCCAGGGAGAGTGTCAATTGTTGACGCTTTCCTCGTCACCCAGGGGAGGGCCTCGAGGCACCTTTGCTGAGCCCATAGGAGCTGCGACCTCCTCAGCCCAGCAAAGTTCAGCTCAGACAGCCAGGAGTGTGCGCAAATCGCGCATGTCTGCTCCTGGCTGCCTGAGCTGAATATGGAGAGTGTCTGTCAGGCGGACCTTTGTTCAGCCTGACATACACCCTTCATGAGGGGCAAAAGGTGGGGGGGCGTGGCCCCTCCTCCCTAAAGGACGGGCCGCCACTGGTCTTGTCTTGTGCGGACAAATATCGCTTTGGGCACCAACAGTAGTTTGCGCCCAAATGGGATTAAAGCACAGACAGTAATTAGGATTTAAGACTTCAGCGAATCCCTTCATTACTGTCCATGCAAAATAAATAGCTGGGATCAGCAAATAGTATAGACAATACGTCTGCAAAACAGTGTAATCGGACAGGCTTCCTTTTGTTCCCTGCTGCGCCTGTGACTAAATTCTGTAAACTGCTGTGAGATATGCTGTCTTTTAAATTTGCACTCGTGTGTTACCTACATGATTTATTTTATCAAGCTTTAGTTTGCAGTCTTTTTTCTAAGTGCCTGACATCAAAGACTATTTCAGCTCAAGACTGATGTGAAAACATTTTTTTCTTTGTATATAATACATATTTTAGGCTTTTCTGTTATCTTATAGTTAACTTGTATTTTGATTTTTACCATGAATTAATATTTTCATTGGTTTTCATCCCTAAATACTTTTGAGTATTTGTTGCTGGCTAGAATAATAAAAACTACTGTACCTCTATTTCTGAATCTTTTCTTACGTTTGTCATGCCCTGTCTGTTTAGGGCAGCAATAACAAAAAACATTAAATTAAATATTGCCTTATTAGAGGTGGGCGAGCCACTGAAAGTTTAAGCTGAGCTCGGCTGGAGCCCGATGCTAGGCTCTGGTTCAGCTCAAGGTCCTCTTGGAACATCCAATCTGGTTTAGTGACTACATAATCCGACCATGTATCATGAGAAACCAGGTTAGAATCCACCTGGCCTATATATCCTGGCACATCCCTGTGTAAAAAAACAAAAAACAAGCTAACATAGTGTATATAGGCTGTGAAACGGTAGCCTGTGGGTGAGGTTCGTGGTATGTGAACTACAGAACAAAATGTGGATTCTGCCTGTCATTCACATGCTAATCTCCTTTTCCAATATTTAAGGAAAAAGCATTTACTTTTGACGTCTGAAAGAGATACCCATTCAGTGGCTGAATCTTATAGCATGAAACTGAACAATCTGGGATCGATCCCAGCTTCCAGCCTGACCAAGTTATGTAATTCTAGGCAAATACTTTGCCACTAAGCCTCTTTTTTGTTTATTATCACACATCAGAGTACCTTCAAATATGAGTTCAGGATGCGTAATGTACAAAAACCTCACTTATATTCGATTTAATAAACTATAATGTTGTTCTGTGTATAATAAGAATCTAGCCTTCATATAGGGTACACATGACAATTGACTTGTCTCTTAGTTCACTAATAGCATTGTCATCACAGCAATTTAGGAATGTTTCTTAGTTGCAGTTTAAAAACTGTCACTTTTAATAACTACTTCTCAATGACGAGATAAAATCTGATGTACTACATACATACCAACAGACCCAATTCAGGTGGGAGACTCCTGATTTTGTAAACCCAAACCACATTTAGTTTACTTGTCCTCCCTCCCCCCAAAAAATTGCCTCTGCTTCCATATAAGTCAATGGTGAAAATACATTTCACTGATTTGTTATTCAGCGTGAAAATATTGACATCTATAGTGCTAAGATAAAATGCTTCCACTGACATCTATAGTGCTATGGTAAAATGCTTCCACGTGTTAATGAAATTTGCTTTTTTGAAATTTGAAGACACTTCACCATATGCTTACATGATGTTTGTTGTCTGATTTTAATGCCAGATATTTCTAGGACTTGGCTCATGCACAGCTCTTAGAACTCAGTTCTTCCTATTTATTTGTTGGCTTGCCCACCTCTACACCTTACTCAATAAGGGCTTGGTATTTAAAGAAATGTTGTGGTTGCAGTACCTGCAGTTCGCAAAATGACAGGGTTTGTGGCAGCAAAATACTTTTTTTCTTATTTCTAAATGCGCTTTTAGGTGTCAAGTCTCAAACGTTTGCATAATCATCACACATTAAATTATTTGTCTCATAAATGCACTGTATCCAGAAAGCAATACTTTCTGGGGGGGTGCCTTGTAACAGCCTGTTTTTAGCCATGTGCATGTTTTCCTGCCTGTCTTCCCCATTGTCCTTTCCCCTGTGTCCTTCCCATTGTTTGTTTTCAGTTTTTTTTTCTCCTGGATGATCTTTCAAATTAAATTCTCTCTCTGGCTCTTATCCATTGTCATTCCTCCTCTGTTTTCACACCAAAAAGCTTTGCAAAAGAAAATTGGTTTGGCTTTAATAAGCTGAGTGGTGAATTTATGCATTCACAAACTCTGTTTCCAGGTGTTAGCACATTAATGCTAGACCTGTTGATGTTGCAAATGATTATGTTTTCTTTTTTACCTGGAGTGAAAGAACTTTACTTTTTAGTTTATGTATATACACTAAGGCTCACTTCAGTTTTTGCAAAAGCAGAGTTTTCGATTAGTGTAACCACCATATAAATATCTGGTTGTGGCAAAAAGATAGAAAACACAATGGGAGTGTTTTGCTTTTTTTTTTAACCAAAATCATACATTATTTTGCTGTGTCTCAGGAATAATAACTGGTTAGTGTTTTGAAAGTCAATCCAGTGACTGTAAGAAAGAATTGTTGTTGTACTGTATTTTATTTATTAACATATGTGTGTATTTGTGTGTGTATTTATATATATATGTATTACCTACTGGCAGTCACCAGTAGGTAGTTATAGTTATGACCTAGTTTCCACAGGAAAAGCTTTTTTGTTTAGCCAATACCATTGGCACCATTTTACAAATCTTAACAAAATTTTCCAAACTAATACAAAAGTCGGTTCAGCTGCTGTCTTAAACATTTGGGGGTGATACGTCATGTGGGGGCAGAGAAAAAGGGGGATCCCAAAACACATATTACCTATTCATTTTCCCATGGGTCACATGTCTAAAAATAGACAAGCCTACAAATTTGACATGAAGCTAGATCTTGGTACGCAGATTGTGCTTTTTGTTCTTTTGTGTTAATCCGTTCAGTAGTTTTGGATTTATTAAAGGTTAATAACAGCTGCCTGCGGGCTAGAGTAATGCCAGCTCCCTCAGAAGGTGGGGAGCCACGTGGGACCCCCAGTTCCTTCAAGCTCCCACTGCGATCCCCAACATGAAAAAAAATAAACCTTTTGAGGTACAACTGCAGAGAAATTACACTTTAGTATTTTCTCTACACATGCACCTTGAAAAGTTATCTTACCAAAACGCTCGAGGAACACTCACATTGCCAAAGTTACAGACACACAGGTCACTGGAGACATTTCCACTGCATCCTTTAGCAGCCGTTGTGTCAGAGATGCATTATACATTATCCCAACAAGGTAGCACTTATTAATTAGCCAGTAGAAAGTACTTTAGTTGGGTTGACATTCTGCACAAAACCATGGCCTCTTCTTAGATAAATGTGCAGGGCAGGATTAATTTTGGCATGTAGCTTATTTCACATTCTTTCTTGTCACCTGCTGCTGTAACCAGAGATCGTATTCTCTCTTTTAAAAACTACGGGTATAAAAATGGCCTAGAAGCCCCACCCTTTTGGACCCACCGCATATACATTAGTGGTATGCAACATCTTTCTGCTATTTTCCCAGGATGGTGGACATCTTGCTAAATGGACCCCAAGCACATTTCCCACCAATTCTGGAGACTTGTTCTTGATGCACAGGAATATGATCACATCTCCACCAAACAAAGAACCACTTCATGAGTGGCCTGGGGTTGAGTTGCTATAGGGGGTAGGCCATAGGTCAGACCCTGCAGATAACCTCCCCTGCACACTGCTAAAGGCCGTGCATTATGTGGGGTTGCATGGTTATAGGAGGTTGGCCACAGGCCAGTGGTTGGATTAACATAAAGTAATTGAAATTACTTTAGGTTTAAACAAACCTAGAAATTCACTGAAGAAAACAAAGGTTACAAGGATGTTAGAGTTAGATTCTGAATTTACTCACACAAAATCACAGAAATTCAGCAGATATAGTTATGGTTATCTCCAGTAAATATCACTCGGACTCTAAGGTAACTACAACTGGCATCCTCGCCCCGCCCTTCTAATTACCCCAGATATACAGCAGGCATGACATCTTTTATAATATCATTAAAAATATCAATGTAACATTAGCAGTCAAAGTATTGAAGAGAAAACTGTGCATGGCTGGGGCGTGAGTTATAGTTACCTTAGGGCGCAAGTTTTAGTGCAAGTTATAATGCTGTATTTCTATGGTTCTGTGCCAGTAAATTCAGAACCTAACTATAAAATCCCTGTAACCTTTGTTTTTTAAGTGGCTATATATATAAATTCCTTCCTGTTTCCTATTGCTACTCATAGGGTTATGACAAAAAAAGCAGGAAATGTATCTGGTGAGTGTTGGCACACCATGTAGAGGACTATTATGGGTTCAATTTGTGTTTTATGGTAATCCAGATTTGGACTAAATCTGTAGTTTTAGAGAGCAAACACCCACATCTAGTACTTTCCCCTTTACATTTTGCCAAAAAATATCAGTGTACAGAGTGAGGGAAAACTGAAGAAACACCCATTCTCATGATTATTCTCCATTCCAAGGATCAAAATCGTGGCGGAACCCCTCACCAGTAGATGTAATTACTAGGTGCAGGCTTTATGACACAATTACTATAATACCTGTATTCTGGGCCTCATTGCTATTCGTTTTCAAAGAGGTGGGATTTAACACCATGCTCTTGCAATAGTCTGTAGGAAAGAATATCTTACTGAATAGTATGAGACACTCCACCGCTGATGATTAATATCCACCCAATATCTGAATGAACATATGTAAAAAATGTATGTTTGCTAAATTATAAATTTATAGAAATGTGTTGCTGTGTGGGTCCTGCCTCCTTACTAAATCATTGGAAATTTTTCTGGACTAATTGTTTCACTGAAAATGTGCCTGTGGTTCTTAACTCGACCTAGACATTGGTATTGGTCTCGGAGAGAAAGATACTGCTGCAACAGGTGTGCTGAAATATTCCCCCATTGGCCTCTTCCGTATTGGCCTGTAGCCAAGGTTACTATAAGCATATTGTTTTGAATCACTACATAACAAAACAACTGAGAGATGTAGGAATTCCAACTTCAAGGTGAATCACAATTTATGCTTCTGACAATTCACTTAAAATATTCTATAACTGTACCATTCTATCTTACTTACTTTTCACATGAATCTGTTAATGACCAGTAATAGCCATATATATATTCCGAGTGTTCACTGATTAATTTAACTTGCATTTATTTGTCATTTAAAGTGTGTGTGTGTTATTTATATGCAGTTACATGAAAGAGCAATACAATAGTGCAGAATATTTTGTTCTTTTTAGCTCCATCTTTGACCCCACGTGCATTGCACCCAGGATCTCAGTCCCCATACATTTTAATGCACTTCAGCAGCTGCGTTCACTGTTCACATTCCTGTGTGTGTTCTGTCACTTATACAAGTCGGCCTATTGGGTAGGGCAGGTCTTTAAGGTTTAGCACATTTTTTGAAGTTCAGTGTTTCTGAATTCTTAAAAACCTAAACATGTTAAATGCCATTCCCCCGCCCCCATTGCACGTTACCTGATTTTATTATAGCCTGCAGGGTCCTGCAGCCACCCAGCTTCCCAGCACTGCGTGCCTGTGGCAAAAAAACGTATCGCTCGACTCTCTTCTCTTTCAGTCCATTGCAGGAGAAGGAATCCTTTGACGTGTTAGGGAGATTTGATTGCCCCCTCCGTTTAAGCCCTGGCTGTATACAAGGCATGTAGGTGCAAAAACATTTGGATTTCGACAGGAGGCTATTTGAACGAAAGCAATGGCCGACTTTCAAATCCTAACAGTCTTCAGTGACACAAATGTACTATTTATTGAGTTTTTATTATTGCAAGTTTTGCTTCCAACCATTCGTTTCTTACGGGTCTTTTCTCGTGTAGTGCATTAGAAACATTCTTGATTTGATTGCACGTTTATCACCGACCAGAGTAATTGCGGACACCAGTTAGAGAATGTGAAGAACTGCCCTATAGGTGGCGCTGTTGTATTTCTTGGTAGTCACCTTCTACCTTTGGAGAGGATTTCAGAACCAGCGGCTATAGTTAAGTGAGGGGGTAATCTTGCAAAGCAACTGAGTTGAAAAAACACAATAAATGAAACTTTTTAAGAGCCGTTTACGTGCAGCATCTTTGCACGAAGCAATTTTCAAGTCAGTTTGAAATATGCAAATAGCGGTCTGTGACGGTTTGAACGGTAACAATAAATGAGTCTCGTGCAGGGATGGAAGTGCAATGAAAACGTATGGGAGCTGTGATCCTGGTCACACATGGGGGTGTGGGTCACTGAGTTTGGAGGCGGAGTAAGACACATAACTAAAAAGAACAAGCATTTGTAATGCAGTAAGTCTCGCATTTGTGAGAGTTAGAGCGATTGACGTTGTAAATAACAATGTCTTTTACCTATGTATTTCGGTTTGGCGTGTAGTGTATGTATGTCAGGTGCCACAGCAACCCTCCAAGGTCTGTCGCTGCAGGAGAGAGGACACAACAAGGCCGCCATCTTGGGAGTGTTTTTGCCTCATTCTTATAGACTGGCTGTGATACCTTAGAGATGCAACCCTTTCTAGTGTGTTTACCTAAACGTTTATAGCACCTAACAAGCCAGAAAGAGGCACCTTTGTGGCATTTAACCCGTAGAATGAGGGGGTCAAAAGAGTTAGGAGCAAAGAAAAGGGGGCAGCTATATATTTTTGCGTGTTAAACTTTTAAAGGAATTATGCCTCTACATTGGCAATACCAGCCTAACTTTTTTAAACATTGTATACAAAGAGAATAACAGAAGAAGCAGCTTGACTGCAAATTAATTATAGCGATTTTGTTAAGAATGGCACCTGCTTTGCAGTGCTATCAAATGGCAGAATCTGTATTACCAAGTGGTATATTAAAAAAAACAAGTTATTCCCACACTGCCCCAACACGCACCAGAAAATGAGCCCTAGAGGAGAGGATGTGACGTAAGGGCCAGAGCTGCCGACCTTGGAGCTCGGGAACACGGTTCGAGTCTCGTCACCGGCTCAACATCCTGTGATTCTGGGCAAATCACTTAATCTCCCTTTGCTACCAAAAATGAATGCGTTCTTGTGTAATGTAACAGGTGCTCATGTAAAGGTCTGTAATTCCTTTGTATTGAGTTCACACTAACCAAACTCTATTTGAAGAGGCCCAGCTTCCATCCAAAGGCTAGATGTTTTTTGCTATCAACCTTGAGGCTGTGAAGTGCTTGTGTCTGGAGTCACAACTCCTCTTCCACCATTTTGGAGACAACACCTTTCACCATCCTCTGCTTGGTTGGTGACCCTCTGGAGGTTATCAAGAGCACGTGCTATCACCCAGTGTTAAGCTCTACTCAAGTCAGTTGGTTAATGCACCCCCTGCAGAGGTCTTGACAGAACGAGCATGTCACAGATTACAATACTGACATAGTTTTTTCACCTCTTCATCTCTGCAAGGTCAATGCAAATTAATTATAGCGATTTTTGTTAAGAATGGCACCTGCTTTACAGAGCTATGAAATGGTAAAACCTGTATTACCAAGCGCTATATAAAAAAAAAAAAGTTAATCCCAGACTGCCCCAAAACACATCAGACAAAGAACCCTACGGGAGAGGATGTGGCATAAGGGTCAGAGCTGCTGACTTTGGAGCTGGGGAATACGGGTCGAGTCTCGCCCCTGGCTCAACACCCTGTGATTCTGGGCAAATCAGTTAGCGGGTCATTATGACCCTGGTGGTCACCAGACCACCAGAGTCACGGTGCCGGTCGGACTGCTGCAGTCATGGTGGTCCACCCACCACATTATGACCGTGGTGGAGCTGCTGCGGTCCAACCACAGACACCGCCAGATTGCTGCCAGCCTGCAGCCTGGCGGTTGTAAGCGGCCAGGGCAGCGCTGCACTGGGGATTACGAGTCCCCATCTGCCAGCATGTCCATGGCAGTTTACACTGCCATGGAAAGGCTAGCGGAATGGGGTTTTTGGGGGAGGGGGGTCCATGGGAGCCCCTGCACAGCCCTTGCACTTGCCATGGGCAGTGCAGGGCCCCCCATGCATAGCCCCATCACTCATTCCACTGCCCGAATTACTGGCAGTGGAATGCGCGATGGGTGCTGCTGCACCTGCTGCACTGCCACATTGCCACCAGCTCCATTAGGAGCCGGCTGCAATGTTAAGGTCCTGTTCCCCACTTGGCCGGCTGGCAGAAACTCTGTTTCCACCTGCCGGCCCAGCGCAGGTGCTCATATAAAGTGCTGTAATACCTTTGTATCAAGTTCGTGTTTTAAAAAAAGTGCAAAAAAAAAAAGAAAGAAAGTGCTCCATTTTTTGCACTACATAAAACTACAACAAAAAAAGAAGAATCCTGACATATCATTTTCACCTCTTCATCTCTGCATGGTCAATGCAAATTAATTATAGCGATTTATTAAGAATGGCACCTGCTTTGCAGCACTATGAAATGGCAGAACCTGTATTACCAAGTGCAATATAAAACACAAGTTATTCCCAGAATGCCCCAACACACACCAGACAAAGAACTAGAGGGGAAAGGATGTGGCGTAAGGGCCAGAGCTGCTGACTTTGGAGCTGGGGAACACGGTTCGGGTCTCAGTGCCGGCTCTACATCCTGTGATTTTGGGCATATCGCTTAATCTCCCCTTGCTATCAAAACTGAATATGTTCTTGTGTAAAGCAACTGGTGCTCATGTAAAGCTCTGTAATACCTTTGTATCAAGTTTGCGCTATATAAAACTGCAAAAAATAAATAAAGTGCTCCAATACCTACGTGTCAAGTTCGCACTACATAAAACTGCCAAAAAAAAAAAAAGACCCCACAGGCATCGCAAAGAAACAGCAAGATGCCCAAAACCATGGAAGATGAAGAAAAAACATACCCCTATGAGCGAAGCTATGAGGCAAAAGAAAAAATAGTGTGCCAACACAAAAGTATCTGCCGATCGTGCAATAATCCATGTAACGGGCTCAGTCTCCTAGGTGGTAACTTAACAACCTCAGGGCTGGACAAACGTAAATCCTTTACCGACGACATCAAGGGATCTTTGAAAGGCAAGCCCAGGAACGAGTCAAAGTGCTAGGTTTGAGATGGGCATGGTTAAAGCCCACAGAATATATTACAAACGGTCGAAAAGCAGCACTTGCGCGCTGCTATGCTCAACCTAAAAATTATTCTGGAGATATATATTCTTGGACTTTAACCTAGCGATAAGTGTATACACAATATAATGCATTCACCATATTTGAAAAAAATGCAAGTTAAACTAATCTTTATAGTGTAGGAGACCTAGGGTGACCAGATTTTGAAAATCAAAAACCGTGACATTAGCCAAATATGGAAGGACTGCAAGGACTTAAATTACAGCGGTCATCATCACAGAAACACAGATGAGGCACTAAGGCGGAGGGAGGAAATACATTCACCCGATTTTTTTTCAATCTCCCACTTTCCTCTTCTAAAACATTAGCATGTATGCAATTAACTATGCCAAAGCTATGGGAACCATTAAGATAAATGAAAAACAAATCTTGGGAACATTGTACCAAATTGCCCTCTATTTTTTTTGCCTTTTCCTGTAGCACATCTAACCTAAAAGCTGGGGTCAGTGTGGTGTACATAGTAAAAAACAAAGGAGACAGAGCATCCCATTGTAAAGAACATAAAAAAAACTCTAGAGAAAGGAGGAATCAGGGAACATAAATCAAACATAAAGAAGTGTCGGTGCATTACACACAAAAACGAGAGTGCGAGAGGGTGAAATAGACATCAAATTTCATATATGTGTAGACAGGGAGTCTTAGAAGTGGCTGAACAACAGCGTAGATGAGGTAAAAATATAGGGGAGTGGAGAAAAACATTGGGCAAGAAAGGAGGAGGAACATTAAAAAATAGGAGGCATGGGTGTGAAAAAAGTACAAATGAAAGCAGAAAGCAGAATCCACGGAGAGAAAGGATGAGAGTGGAAGGACGGAGGTAAACTGGATCGAACTTAAGTTGGGTAGTAGGGAGAGGTAAGCACGAGGAGTAGTTACAGATCAAAGTAGAGGTGAACTGATAGGTTTATACATTTTTGTTAAATCGGAGGCTTCTTTTCATCACTAGTTCAAGACTAGTGATAGAAAGTTCCATAGAGAGAGGCTGCATCAAGGGGGAGTTGGCAGTCGTGTGTGTGTTAAATTTCTTGAGTTGAAATCTGAAAACCTCTCTTCTCCTGGCACTTTTCTCCCCACAGAAGATTTTAAATGAGGACAGCAAATAAAACGGTTGTTACAGGTAGATGGCTTTGAACTTGATGCAGGCAAGCTTTAATTTGATTCCGTCTTAAAAAGAAAGTGGATTATCATCTCTGTGGATCCACCCAAAGTGCTAATATCCTATGTACTCTAGTACAGTTACTGTGTGCAGCATTTTGTGTCTAAGTGCTTTGCTTCTCGTAAATGAATACAAACTAAAATGGAGAATTTGAAGGTTGAGGAACGTGACTTAGTGGCAAAAGTATCAGACAGACATTGTTCACCATCCATCACCAGCCTTGTATTTTGCTCACGATGTTGACAAACACTTTTTTAATCCTTATTTTTTTTTAAAAATGCACTGGCACTGTGTAAAGTTTCCATTCCCTCCTCCCCTTTCGGCACACTACAGCAGACTGGCCGCCAGCCCTGAGCTGCAGCCGGCCAGCCTTGCCAGCTCTCAGCAGGCAGTCCACATGGTATGCATGTGCGTGTGTGTGTGTGTGAGAGAGGGAAAGAGACGGCGGCCATGATGCCGACAAGATGTCGGCCATAAAAATGAAAGCAACATCTTGTCCACAAGTGTTCGGAGTATGTGTGCCTGCTCGGTGCCGACAAACAGGCTTGTTTCGAAGGGAGTAAGACTTCGAAACATAAGAAGATATAAGATAATCGCTGTTCTGGGTCTGCTTGAAATATGTTTTTTTATAGTCAACAACACTAGGAACATATTGAAAATATGAAAGTTACTCTTAATTTTTTGTACATTGCACAAGCCAAATTAATATGCAATCCATCACCTTTTGAGCAATGTAAGTTCTTTGCAGAATTATTTTTCATTATTGATTACAAACCCATCATACTGTATTGAAGGTTTGATGTTATGATGTTAGCCTAAGAATCCACCTTTGCCATATACTTGAAGTATTTTATGCGTGTTTTAGCGCACATATTTGTCTCAAGGGCTGTTTTTCTTGCAGGGAAATGTGGCAACTTTTGACATGTTTATAAGTTAGGATTCTCATTGGTTGAGTGCTCCTTATTACATACATTGATATAGCCCTTTATATGCTTGCATGGCTGTATAAGCGTTCTATACGGAAGCAGATATTGTGACCCAACACAAATGGTATCCATTTAATCAACTTGTAAAAGGTGACGCTCAAGGCCAGGAGTTGGGGGCTCTTAGGTTTGCAGCATTTCTCTGTGGGGTGAACTCCCCCAGGGATGTGGAGGCCAAAGGCTGAAGGCAGCTTTCATCCTTGCTTCAAGTTACCCCTAAGTTGGGTAACCGTAACACTTAATACCCATGACTTTAATGAAAATTCAGATGTGTGCACTACTATAAGTAGTCATTTTTAGGGTCGAGCCAGTGCTAGCATGCGCTTGTGCATGTGTATCGTTTGCGAAGCGCTGTTGTATTTAGAAAAGGGCTTGGAGCCAGCATGTTGCTTTGGACTGGAGTGGGGCAACTCCGATCTGTCCCAGTACAAATCAAAACAATCTGCCCCACTCCAATCCAAAGCAATCAGCCCCACTCCAGTCCAAAACAATCCTCCCCATTCCAATCTGCCCCACTTCAATCCAAAACAATCAGTCCCACTCCAATCCAAAACAATCAGTCCCACTCCAATCCAAAACAAGCAGCCCCACTCCAGTCCAAAACAAGCTGCCCCACTCCAATCCAAAACAATATGTCTACTCCAATGCAAAACAATCTGCCCCACTCCAATCTGCCTAACTCCAATACAAAACAATCAGCCCCACTCCAGTCCAAAACAATCTGCCCCACTCCAATACAAAATAAACTACTCCAATCCAAAACAATCTGCCCCACTCCAATGCAAAATAATTAGTCCCACTCCAATCCAAAACAATGTACCTACTCCAATCTAAAGCAATCTGCCCCACTCAAATCTGCCCAACTCCAGTACAAAACAGTCACCTCCACTCCAGTTCAAAACATTTGCCCAACTCCAATACAAAACAATCTACTCCAACTCAAAACAATCTGCCCCATTCCAATCCAAAACAATCTGCCCTACTCCAATCCATAATCTGTACCATTCCAACCCAAAGCAATCTGCCCCACTACACTCCAAAACAAGCCCCACTCCAATTAAAAACAATCTGCCCCACCTCACTCCAAAACAATCTTTCCCACTCCAATCTGCCCCACTCCTGACAACCCGCTACAAACCAGTCCACCTCACTCCAGTCCAATTCACCCCACTCCATCTCTATTCAGCCCACTCTATTCCACTGCAGTCATCCCCACACCAATCCAGTCCACTCCAATCAAGACCAGTCCAATCCAATCCAATCTCCCCCACTCCAATCCAATCTAATCTCCCCCACTCCAATCCAGTCCCCTCCACTCCAATCCAAAACAATCTCCCCTACTCCAATCTGAAACAGTCTGCCCCACTTCAATCCAAAGAAATCTACCCCTCTCCAATCCAAAACAAACTGCCCCACGACTGTCCAGAAATCTGCCCCACTCCAATCCACAATAATTTGTCCCACTCCAATCCAAAACATCTGCCCCAATCCAATACAAAAAATTCTGCCCCACTACCATCCAAAACAATCTTCAATTTGCCCCACTGCAAATCAGACCAATCGGCCCCATTCCGTTCAGCCCCACTCCAATCCAAAACAATCTACCACACCACAACTCAAAACAATTTGTCCCACTCCAAAACAATCTGCCTCACTCCAATCCAAAACAACCTGCCCCACCCCAATCCAAAACAATCTGCACAACTCTAATCTGTCCCACATCAATACAAAACAATCTGCCCCACTCCAATCCAAAACAATCTGCCCGCCAGTCCAAAACAATCTGCCCCAATCCAATCCAAAACAATCTACCACACTCCAATACAAAGCAATCTACTCCAATCCAAAACATTCTGCCCCACTCTAATCCAGCACAATATGTCCCACTCCAATCCAAAACAATTTGCCCCACTCAATCCAAACAATCTGCCCCACTGCAAACCAAATTAATCTGTTCCACTAAACTCCAAAACAATCTGTCCCACTCCAATCCAAAACAAGTTGCCCCACTCCAATCCAAAACAGTCTGCTTCACTCCAATCTGAAACAACCTGCCTCACTCCAATCTAAAACAACCTGCCTCACTCCAATCTAAAACAACATGCCCCACTCCAATCCAAAACAACCTGCCCCACTCCAATCTGCCTCACATCAATCCTAAACAATCTTCCCCACTTTTATCTGCCCCACTCCAGTCCAAAACATTCTGCTCCAGTCCGCCTGCTGCAATCCAGTCCAGTTCACCCCAATCCAGTCCACCCCATTTCAACCCACTCTATCCCTATTCAGCCCACTCCAATCCACAACAATCCAGACCAATCCAATCTACCTCACTCTAATCCAATTCATTCTACTCCACTGTAGTCCACCATAATCCAACCCACTCCAATCCAAACCACATTCCAATCCAACCCACCACACTCCAGTCTAACCCATTCCAATCCAACCCACCCCAATCCAATCCAACCCAGCCTAATCCAGCCCTCTCCACTCCACCCGCCACATCTTGGTCCATCCCACTCCAATCCAGTCCACCCTAGTCCAATCCAGTTCACCTTAATCCACCCACCCCACTCCAATCCACCAACACCACCTTAATCCACCCCACTCCAATCAATCTGTCCCACTCCACACCACTACGATCAACATCATTCCATACAAATCTAATCCACCCACTCCAATCCAAATCATCCCACTTCAGTTCAGTACACCCCACCCCAGTCCAGCCCATCCCACTCTAGTCCAGTTTACCCCACTCAATCCAACTCACTCCACTCCAAGCTCCCCATCTCAGTGCATTCAACCCCCACTCCAATCCGCCCTACTACACCCCAATTTAATCCAACACACCCCAATCCAATCCTACCCACTCCAGTCCACCTCACTCCGCCTCATCCAGTCCACTCCACCCATTTTAGTCCACACCACTCAAATCCAATCCACCCCATCCACTCCACCCTGATCCAAATCTACCTCACCCTAGTCTACTCCAATCCTACCCATTCTACTTCAGTCCACCCCATTATACTGCAATCAACCTCACTCCACTGCAATCCACCCCACTCAACTCCCTTCACTCTACTCCAGTTTACCCCTATTCAGTCGGCACCACCCCAGTTCAGTCCACTCAAGTCTACTCCAGTCCACACCACTCCAATTCAACTTAACTCATCCCGGTTCAGTCTAATACAGCCCACCCTAATACACACACTCCTGTCCAATCCACCCCACTCCAAACAAATCCAGTCCACCTACACAGTCAAATCCACCCCACTCCACCACCACTACAATCCAATCCACTCCAGTCCAATCCACCACAATCCAGCCTACTCAACTCCAGTCCACCTCACTCCAGAAAATCAATTCCATTCCAATCTATCCCACCCCACTTCAATCCACCCCACCTCAATCCAAATCCACCCCACCCCAATCCAGTCCACCCCACACAATCCAATCCACCCCACTCCAGCCCTCTTCACTCCAGTGAAATCCACCCCACTCCAGTCCAATTCACCCCCTCTAATCCATCCCACCTCAGTGCAGTTCACCCCACCCAATCTAACCCACCCCAATTCACCACACCCCAATTCAGTCCAGTCCACCCACTCCACTCCCATCCACCCACTCCACTCTATTCCAGTCCACCCTCTCCAATCCACCCATTCCAGTCCAATCCACCCCACTCCAGTCCACCCCACTCCAATTCAATTAATCCAATCCACCCCACTCCAGTCCACTGTAATCCTCCCTACTCCCGTCCAGTCTAATCCACTCCACTCCAATTCACCCCACTCAAAACCATCCAAATCCACCCCACCCTCGTTCTATCACTTCAACCCAATACACCCACCCCAATCCAATCTAATCACCCCACTCCATTCAATCCACCCACTCTACTCTAATCCAACCCACTCCACCCTTTCCCACCCCCACCACTCTACGCCGCGGACACTCTTTGCTAGTTAACTATTGAGCTCTACTCCACTGAACTCTGACACACTACTTTTCCTACTCCATTCTACTCCTCCACTCCACAACACTCCATGCCACTAACTTTTAGCCATGCTGAACAGCAGCCACAGTGATGTAGAAAGTGGCAAAAACACATTACCAAAGCCAATAGCTCTTATTAGGCTAGGCCTACTGGCTTTGCCAATTCTTGTCATGATTATTAACATTATTATGTTCCCAGTGGTTTTGACATCACTATAATTCATTTTCACTTAAGATAGCTGCTGTCCTCTCATCTTCCATATCAGCCTCCTCAATGTGTTGGAAAGCGCATGACTGCGTACACGTTTGCACAGTAAGCGTACACATTCAGCGTAAATTAGTGCTTTGAATACTTCTTCAAATCCAAGAAAATCCTGTTTCAAGAAGTTTCTTACTTTACCCCGACCCATGTTACCTTCATTCACGATACGGAGCGCTAAGATGCCAGTTCGTATTGCAAAGCCTAATTCGCGCTAGACGACCATGTGCAAATTGGTAACTTACAAAAGTTGTTCTCAGAATGATCTCTTTTTTTTTTTTTAGATAGGCTAAGCGATGATTGAAAAATGAGCACTTTTTAAAGCATTACAGTACACAATGTGTAGGCCATACCCTAGATGGGATTTTTACCCACCCTGAGGAAGAACTTAATCTCTTAATGACCCCGTTAGAGTGGACGGATCACGCTCTCCTGACATTTAAATTTCTGGTCAGGCAGCAGCCTTTGATACCCATTCCCCAGGGAAAACTGCTAAGACCCTGGAGAAACATTAAAGCAGAACCGTTGGAAATAGCATTAATACATAATTGGAATGATCTGAAGGCGTCCACTCTGTCACCGCTTGCCAGATTCAATCAGGGCATTACGCAGGCAATGGACTCGCTAGCACCGGCGAGGGTCTTTGTCCCCCGCATCAGAAAAAAACCCAACCAACCATGGTTCTCTCAAGACCTCAAAATCCTACAGAGGAAATACCGGCAGAAGGAGCGCTGTTGGAAACTTAGACCCCGGGAAGATGAGAGGGCGGAGCTAAAATTAGCCCTAAACACCTACAAAGAAGCCTGTCTGGTAGCCAAATCGGACTATTTCACACTTAAAATTAGCGAGGCAGGCAACTCTTCTAAAGAGCTATTTAGAACCATTAACGTTCTCACCACTCCCTTAGGCATTTCTAAAGTAGAAAACTCCCAAGACTTTTGCAACAAAGTAGCGAAATTCTTCGAATGTAAAATTCTTAACATCTACTCTAGCTTTATATCGGACAAGGAACAAAGAAACTCCCCTCCCTGGTTAGCTGAGCCTCTGCGCCCTGTGCTGACACCCAATGGGTCGCCAGATAAGCCATTTCTACTTTCTAGGTTTAAAGTGCCATCTCAAGAGGTCATATGTAAGCTACTTCTGGAATGTAAATCAGGTTCCCCTATGGATCCCTGCCCCCCTGCCATCCTTCAATTAGTACCAGAGCTAGCGGCATCTATGCTGGCCCCTATTATTCAGGAAGTCCTTATAACGGGTTTGTATCCTAAGGCATGGAAAGAAACTACTATTATTCCCTTAAAAAAGAAGGAAACTGGCAAACCTGATGATCTGACTAATCTACGCCCAATAGCCCTTCTTCCCTATGCAGCCAAAATTCTGGAAAAACATCTTAATAAAGAATTGGTTGATTTCCTGTCAGCCTCAAAGGGCCTAGACAGCTCGCAACATGGTTTCCGGAAATCCCATAGCACTGAATCAGCTCTCATTGCATCATCCGATACCATACGCAGATTGGTTGATGAGGGGCAGGGGTCTTTCTTGTTCTACTGGACCTGTCGGCAGCATTTGACACCATTGCCCCCCACATTCTGCTAGACCGTTTACATCAGGTAGGCATCAGAGATCAGGCTCTCAAGCTGATCGAATCCTTTTTATCAGATAGGTGGGCCACAGTTAGCAGTTGGCTTCCGGTAGCCCAGCGGCTCTCTTTCAAGGCTCTCTGTATCACTCACAAGGCTGTCCATGGGATTGGGCCTAAGGCTCTAACCTCCAAACTGCAATGGTATAGGCCGAATAGGCTGTTGCGATCTGCCTCTGCTTATCGTATCCAAACTTCCCGCACCAAGAAGGCGAAGTGGGAAGATAAAGCGTTTACCATTGCGGCTGCTAAAATCTGGAACTCACTCCCATTGGATCTAAGGCAAGAACACAACTATCTAACATTTAGGAGACTAGTCAAGACTTGGCTCTTCCCGCAATAAGTCTTGGGGCCTCCTGTTAGTAGACCCTGCCTCACCCAGTTAGCGCTTCGATGCCCTAGGGCCGGAATGCGCTTTATAAATACTCAATACATACATACATACATACAATGTGTAAAATAAATTAAGATTGTACACACATACATATATGGATTCCACGTAGATAGATGACAATATGTATAGCTATCATGTGTATTTATTAAAGGGGTTCCAAGCTTTAGCGGTCTTTTCAGATGGCGCGAAAATCACACTGACTGTAATAAAAGGTGTTTTCCATGCTCTTAGCGTGATTTTTGTATTTGAAAAGCATGTCTTTCTGCAGCAGAAGTTCAGTATTACCGAGTCTCTATGTGGAACATCCGTGCCTGTTAGCACTAACAAAAGTTGGTGCTTAATTTGTTCCAGTAAAAAAGACATGGCACACAGTTTCTACATGCCATTCCTTTTTTATTTCCGAATTTACACTACATTCAAAATTACTGGTTTCAATAACACTATTACCACAATCGGGGATTTACTGCAGGTCAGTGTGGTGCTTTAAATGAGGGCCCTCATGTCATATCCTGAAAAAAGCCCGCAGTTTACTTCGTGAAATAAAATAATACTGTCTCAAAGTGCTACCTGTGTAAATGGGCTTGGCATTAAACCTAGTGATAGCTCACTTGTTCATATTGGTAACAAGCTCAAAAAGGCAATGCCACTCTACCCCATCACTGGGGCAGTGCAGTACTTGTGTCTTCTGCATTGCTCAAGATCTCATGAATTGATTTGTAGTGGTTTCAAAGAATAAATAGATTGTTTTTAGCTTTCTTTGTCATCTTTTCACAGTTCATTTTATGACATTTATGAAATATGTAATCTTTAAATGAACGGAACTGTAAAACAAACAAGTTCTTTTAGAAAGGAAAGGCCAAACTCTGCCAGTACATGGACAAAAAGCTGCATTCCGTAATCAGCGGAGCAAAGGCTGCCAGATTACCGCTGCATCACAACATGTTTGAAAATTACCTTCGAATATCCAATTCCAAGGACATGCTGCAGTGGGATCACCTGTGTGTGTGTTTATTGGTCGTGCAGTTTTTCCATATTATTTCTATAAGATTAAATTTTAAATTAGCCATGATATTTCCTCTGATAAGGGCTGTCCTTCAAAAATGGTGATCAGGTCAGTGGCATTTTCAAAAAGTGGTTTTGTTGACTTTTCATAATTCACACAGTTAAGTTTCATTTGGGCACAACAGACCTGTAATGATACTAGCTGAACTGTTTGTGATGTACTGTGGGTTGCATACCTGCTTCTGTGAACCTGTTGCGTGCAGGATGATCTTGTTGCTGTGAGGCGATAAAAGAAATATGCTGAATTTGGAGACACCTCTGTGCAAGCCAGGGATCTTGGAGGGCTCACTGAAAAAACAGTTGTCTCTGGTGCGCTTCTGTTTGGGGCATGGTTCTTGCGGACTCCAGAGGCCATGGAGCGCTCACCCTTGTAGGATTGTAGCAGAGTCCTGTGGTACCAAGGAGACGCTGGTCACCAAGTTGCTGTTGCAAGGCCCATTGGTCTCATTCATAATTTTGAAGCTGGTTAGGACTAGAATTGCAATAACTCAAGAGGCACTACCGAGAAACCACCACTGCTGCCTCTTTCCTTTTGGGACAGGGATTAATTAGATTTAGAAAATAATGTAGCATTTTTTTTTTTTACGGGAAGGACCCTTCACTTGTCAGCCCTAGCTATGCTCCATACTACAAAAAGGTCCTGCCAGCATTGAAATCTTACTTCAGTCATGCATGCTCAGTTGCATTCTGGTGAGCAGACTTGCTGTGGCTGTTTTCTGGCCAGTGTAGAAGCCGACTGTTGTGCCTTAAAGTAGTTTTAAATTGCACACATGTTACAAAATAGTAATGTGCCCTTTCTAAGGGCTAGGCATCACAAAAAATGCACACAACAATCGAGGCAGATTTTGTTCCTGGTGAAATAACCACTACCTTTCCTGCAAGCATTCCACTTTCTGTTTCTTGGAAGGTGTTGTATGTAAGTACAATATGAAATGTATTGTAGTTCAAATACAAAAAATTGAAAAGTTAACAAATTTCAATTAATAATGATGCAACCTGTCATGGCTGAGACCAGTGCCACCGGTCTCAGGTGTCTTAGAGGTATTACATGATCAGTGCTGACTGACATTCACAGCTGATCCAGCAGGAGCAGTATCCTGGGGTTGCCCAAGTATATGATAACCATCTTTTGTCCAAAATGAGGTCAGCACAATGCTTGCCCAATCGATGGTTTAGAATCCGTACTGAAGCCCACGTGAAAACCACTACACACTCATCTAACAAACCATTAAATATGGTGGAACACTTTAGTCACCTGGAATAGTAACTGCAGTAATTCACTTTAGGTTAATCAGATCTAGGCAGAGCCAATTTGTTAAAAAAAGTGTGTGTATTTGTGTATATATACACACGTGCACACAAAGTAATTAATAAGTGGTAGGAAGGTAGAAGCACTTGCGACAGACACAACTGAGTGTGGAATTCGCGAAACAGTGGATAAGTGCCCACTAGTGCAAACTAATTTGTTATAGTACCATATGTTACCGGGATGACTGCAACAAAAAATGTGTATCCCACTATGGCGATTTAATTTGTTAACATAATTACGTTCAGAAAATCTATTCTTTGGTTAAGCAGCGATACCCCTAGGAGACTTTGCAGTACAATTACTGATGTCGAGTACATAGTGCAGTAGTTCGAAAAGATAGGCTACATATAGATCCTTAATTTTAAAATGGCAGGAAAGCCAACAAGAAAATATATTTCTACCAGTGAAGATATATTTTGTAATTAATAGAACAGAATAGAAGCTTTATTAGTTTACCTATGAAAAAATGAAATTTCTTGATGATATGTGATGAATTGTACTAGGAAGGTGGAGTAATATTACTCGGGCGTTTTGGTGTTTTTTTCACTTTTTATGAATTGTCCTTCTTAACTTTGAATGCACTTTGACTTTATGTTTTTAAAGTCTTTCTATAATTTCCATTAAGTTAACCGTGAACAAGACTAATTATTGCACCTGGCGATTGTAGCCAGGAGAGCGTTCTAGCCGAGAGTTACGGCTGTGGTGCATATATATATATATATATATATATATATATATATATATATATATATATATATATATATATATATACCACTGAAAAAAACAAAGGTTATAAGGACGTTATAGTTAGGTTCTGAATTTACTCATACAAAACCATAGAAATTCAGCAGGTTGAGTTCTTGTAAGTAACTATAATACGCACCCTAAGGTAACTGTAACTCGCGCCCTTGCCATGCACAGTTTTCTTATCAATAATTTTATTGCAAATGTTGCAGTGATAATGTCAAAGATGCCATACAAGATCTCATCAATGATATAAATGTGGAGTAATTAGCTGTGCATGGCAAAGGTGTGAGTTATAGTTACCTTAGGGTGTGAGTTATAGTTACTTAAAAGAACTCTAACTATAACTGCTGAATTTCAGTGGTTTTGCAATAGTAAATTCAGAACATAACTATAACGTCCCTGTAACCTTTGTTTTTTTCAGTGAATTTCTATGTTGTTTTTTTTATAACGTAAAGCAATTTAAATTACTATACCTTATTCCAACCCCGTCTGCGCACGGCACAGGTTGGTCACAAGACCTGGCCTGCAGCAAGGCCTTGGAACAAAGCCCTTATAGCCACCCAACCCCATGCCATGCACATTCTTTGGCTGTGGGCAGCGCAGGTTGGCCACAGGGCCGGTCTCTGTCAGTGGCTTTGAGAGTGGGTGTGTGAGTGTTTTTAAGTGGGTCTGAAAGTGGGTGTGTGAGTCTGAGTGGGTGGGAGGGGGTGCATGAGTGTCTGAGTGGGTGTGTGAGTGGATGCACGAGTCTCTGAGTGCATGTATGAGTGAATGAAGTAGCGTATGAATGAGTCTGTGGTTTTTCTTTCAAATTCAAATTTTCCCATGTTCGCGAATAATTAGTGAATTTTCGCAAATATTCCACATGGTGACCCAAAATTATTTTAAACCCATAATTTGCCCCTAAAACACACCTGTATTACACCCCCTGGGTCAGGGTACCTTCACACTGACCCCTTATGTCACTTGGATTTTCAGCACCGGGGACCATGTCTTGTGAAATAAAGTGGTGGCCGCAACTTTGTAGTCAGGTTGCAGCCAGGTGCAGCGCTTCTTTTTGCATGCGTATTTGTGAAAAACTCACAAATTTTGCGAATTATTAGTGGCCAGAGATATACAAATTTATTTTCCCTTCAATATCTCAAAAACTACTGAACAAATTCACACCAAATAACCGAAAACATAATCTGGATACCAACAGCTAGCTTTTTGCCAATATTTGGTGTAATTCCATCCAGTGATTCGGCCTGTAGTCGTGTCTAAAGAATCCTATGGAAATTAACATGGGAAACACAACCTTTTTTGGTCCTCCTTTTTCTCGGCCTCAGCTCCATGAATCTCCCCAAAACTTTAGATGCGCAACACGAATCACGGCAACACTTTGTTTGAAAAATTTAGGGAAGATTTGTGAAACGGTAGGCAAGTCAAAAAACGCTTTTCCTATGGAAACATGGTCCTAAGTATAACTACCTAGTATCGACTGTCACTAGGTAATAAATATATATATATATATATATATATATATGTGTGTGTTTTGTGTATATATGTATAATTCACTAAAAAACAAAGGTTAGATGGAAGTTCTAGTTAGGTATATAGTTTACGTGCACAAAACCCTAGAAATTCAACAGTTATAGTTATTTATACTTACTTCAAGCAACTTGTGCCCTATGGTAACTATAACTCACACCCCCCATGCAGTTTCTCATTAATGATTGTATTGCAAATATTGCAGTTCTACTATAAATGATGTCATAGGACATGTAATTGCTGACGTAATATATGGGGTAAGTAACAGTGCATGGCAAGTGTGCAACTATAATTGTTGAATTTCTATGGTTTTGTGCATGTAAACTCTGAACCTAACTATAATATCCCTCTAACCTTTGGTTTTTTAGTGAATTAATTAGGCTGTAGCTGTGTCTAAACTGCCTTTGGAAAAATGATTTGGGAAAACACATTTTGGGACTACCCTTTTTCTTAGTCCCTGTGTGACAAATCACAAATGCGTTTTTGATCTTCATGGTTGGAAGGCCAGGAGTGAGGAAAGCAATATATAAAAGTTTTCCTTTGTAAACTTTCAGAGAATTGGTAAAACACTGCCAACATATCTAGTTTGTGGGGCATTTTATATTAGTGCAAAGTGGAGAAAGTGAAATATGAAACCCCTGAAGCTTTTGTATGCCATTCAAGAAACCATGCACTCTGTTTGCACTGTTAGATTGATGAATATATGATATTGCACATAAGCACAGAGCCTGGAACCAAGCGTGTCTCCAGTGGAGTTGTCAGCAGCATAGATAGTTTCTTGAAGGCCTTGTTTTTTACTATATCGAGTCAGAGCAGAAAAAAGCCCATTCTATTAGCACATTATTTAAGTTTGATTTACGTTTTGGTGAACAGGGTGTATATGGGATATTTAATCTTGGACCAAAGCACCCTACAATCCATTCAATCCTGCTATGTAATATGGAAATATTACTTGCATATTCAGTGATTTGCGCTCTAAAAGGAATAATCCTTGTTTAAAAAATAATCTAGATCTATTTTTCTCCCTTTTTCTCTCCCACACTGCCAGTCTATAACTCTAATACATAAATGATTTCTCTGCTTTCCTCTCTCCCCTCACACATTTGTGCTACTTTCTCTCTTTGCCTTCATCATCCTCACACTCTCTCTCTTCCTTCTCCCTCACTCTCTCGTTTTCTCGTATATATCCCTCTCTCTTATTCCGACATTGTTTCTTTTTCTCCTTTCCATTCTCAAATGCTCTTTTTCACCCTTTTCTCCCATGTCTCCCTCCTTTCGTCTCCACCCTCTACTTGCCATTCTCTCTCATTCTCACACTTTTCCTCTCTCACATATTCTTAATCTCTTATTCACATTCACTTGCTCTCAACTCTTCCCTTTCTTCTCTCTCTTTCATTATCCTGCTCCCTATTTCTAGCTTTTTCTCTCGCGTTCGATCTCATTTGTTCTCTATTTCTCTCACTCACTCAGTTAGCCATGTCTCTCATTCTTATCACACTTTCTTTTCTCCCCCTACCTCACTCGCCTTCTCTGGTTTACTGTCACACTCCCTCTCCCTTCTGTCCCCAACACACCGTACCTTGCTTTTCCTTGCAGAGCTGATCTTGGTTGCCCTGGTGATGTGTCCCGCGTTTCGGTAGGTTGCATACAGTGTCTGGACTGTTAGGTCTTTTCCATTTTTCTTCATAAATGTCAATTCTGAGATTTCATTTTCAGGCAATTACAGGTGAACACGGTTCTTTATGTTTGTCTTACGAAGACAGACTACTAATAATTAGGTCTCTAGTAAGAACAAGTCAGACTATCACCCATCATAATAATTATAATTGTCAATCTGTATCTGTCCATAAATTTAATTGGAGTAGCATGCAGCTTATAATAGAGTAAACCAAGCGACTACAACTGACCTTGACAGCATACAATTCGGAAAATTCAAAGAGCATATTATGTATTTTTATGTTCAACATGCACACGTTGTGTAGTGAACTGCTAATGTGTTACACATTTTATGTTTATTATCAATATGCCCCCAAACCTCCAAAGGAAGTCAGTATTGTTTATGGGGAGCTATGCAATGTTAAATGAAAATATCATTCTGGACCAAAGCGGCAGTCCATGATTTCCTAATGTACAGCAATGGATTTTGATTTTTATGTCCCTACATTGCACTTTTTGAACCTGAAAGGGCACCTGACTCTGAAATACATTAAAACCATTTTTCTTTTATCTAAGTACTTATTTATGTATGTATTTACTTAGGTCCATGGCTATGTATTACTTTATTTGGGCTCTAGTGTGGCAGTGACACGCTTCTGGGTACCTACACCTGATAGAGACTTCTAGCTGCAGATTCCTTACCTTTGAATTTCCCAGGCGTCAGACTGGATCTGGAAACTTTTGCACGAGCAGTAACCCTGCACACCGTCGGGTGGCTTCGTTCAGTTCCGTGCATCATCATCGGCGTCATTGGCTCCGAAAGTGACGTTGCGGTCATCTATATAGCTGCCACCCACATGCATGAAAGAAATCCTTTTCTTTCCGCACCAGTTAGCATTGATACGGAGAAGAGATACCACTCTGTCTCTTTATGACAGGCTTTTTTTAAAATGTTGTTGAATATTTTTTTTCAGTGCGTTGAGATGTAATCTGGAAAGGTAAGGTTTAAGACATGTGGCACCTGTCACCTCGCCTTGTCGTTTACGGACTGACATGTTGTGTGCTTGTGGTGTCTAGAGCGCAACCATTACTCAAAGTTGTGCTCAGACTGCCGGGCCATAGTGCTGAAAGGTTTGAGGGAGCGGTCCCGGCAGTTGACACTGTGTAGCGCAACTCCTAGGAGGTCTCGGTCCTGACCGAGAGGAAGGTTGCACACAGCTCCAGGAGCCACAAGTCCTCTTCATCACACTCAAGGTCCTTGGAACGCTCGGGGAAGAGGCACAAGAAGAAGGAGTCTAAACAGACTTCAACTTCACCTCGTCTGTCGGTTATCGGGACGAGTGGGAAATCTAAAGTTCAGTGGACCTGTTGTCCGACTCTGCGCCTCCCGCTTAAATAAAAGATTTTTATGAGGCCATGCCCCATGTATTTAAGCGGGTCAACCCTTCTCGAGGGCCTTAGGGCTCCGTGGGTTGGAGAAGGCCGCATCAAGTTCTGTGCTAAAGGCTTTGGCCCCAATGGGGTTTCACAGATCTGATCTAAGATCTGGATTGGTGCGATCATGTTAACGCAACCTTCTCTGGTAGCGGTTCCAACACAAATGATCCCGGCGCCACTAGCACCCACCAGCAGTGCCAGCCCCATTCTCTTCCCCGCGACTCAGAGTCAGAACGCTATTGATCGACACTGATTCCGGTGCTGACAGGGCCCAGTGGTTCTAAGTTGTTGCCCAGCGTTTTGTGGAGCTGCTAGGCATGGGGGAAGAGTGGGAGGGGCCACTGGACTCTGGACTCTTTAGAAGACCAGATACTCTCTTGTTCTCTCCACCCACCATGGCTACAGAGAAGGGAGCATCTTACGCAATGGTGGTGAAGAGGGCAGCGGAGGTCGTTGACCTCATACTTCCCTTTGTGGTGGTCAAGACTAATCTGTTGACTGAAGTGCGTCAGCCTGGGGCTCCCTCATCCACACTCCTAGTGCCCTTTAACAAAGCGTTGACTGATGTCCTACAGGGATCTAAGGCCAAGCCCAGCACAGGGGCTCCTGTGAACAGGACAATTGTCCGCTGCCATCGCCCTATCTTGGGTGATAAGAGCTTCCTCTGCCAACACCCCACCCATGAGTGCTTGGTGTAGTCCAAGCCTCAACTTCCCATGGCACGTTCCCTGCTGCTCCCCAGACAGGGAATCAAAGAGGCTGGATACACTCGGGAAGAAGATGTTTTCTTCTGCGAGCCTGGTATTGTGGTCAGTGTACACTGTATGCCTTTTGGGATCTTATTCCTATACCACATGGGATACGTTTGCACAAGTGCTGCCAACGGTTCCAGAGGAGGCCTGGGCCTTCGTTTCCCAAGCAGTGAAACATGGGAAGGGCACAGCAAAATTCACCATTAGGTATGGTTTAGATACAACTGACTCGCTGGGCAGAGCAGTTTTGTTGATGGTGGCCTTATGGCTCCATACCTGCCTGAGAACATCTGGCTTTTCGGGGGATATCAAGGCCAACCTCATGGACATGTCCTTTGAAGGGACTAGTCTCTTCAACAAGAAGGCAAATTCGGGCTGGAGTGCTTCAAGGACACACAGGGTGCCGCCAAGACCTTGAGCCTCTCAGTAACACCTTGCCCACAGTCTGCCTATCCCCCCCTTTCACGGCTACGGAAGGGGCATGCCACCAAGCTAGTCCTATGCCAGCCACCGTCCTGCGCAGGTTTCCCAAGCTGTGCAAGGACTTGGACGCGGTGATTCTGACCCGGTGGGTCTGATAGCCAGAAGTTGTCCGCCACCAACCCCATGGCAGTTGCAGCCCCTAAGCCCTCCTAGACTGGTTCTGAAAGACCATGGGTGCCCAGGTGGAGGGAGAATACAACATTATCTCCTCCACTGGCAGTTCATAGCATTAGACAAATGGGTGTTGCAGATCATTCGGAGGGGTTATTCCCTCCCTTTTCAGTCTTTCCCTCCATCCAATACTGCCAACTCAAGAACAGCTGGTGGGGGATTATCCGTCTCTGCTCCAAGAGGAACTTACAGCTCTCTTGTCCAAGAGAGCAATAGAAAGGGTTCCGATATCAGAAGAAAGCAGTGGTTGCTATTCCCACTACTTTCTGATTCTGAAAAACAAGGGTCTTCGCCCTATTCTAGATCCACATACCGTAAATCTCTTCCTCAAAAAGGAGAAATTTGAGATGCTCACTTTGGCTCAGGTCTTTTCTTCCCCAGACTAAGGAGACTGGCTAGTAGCGTTGGACTTGTAGGATGTGTATTTTCTCATCCCCATCTTGCCTGCCCACAGGCGTTACCTGCGGTTCAAGGTAGGCCACAAGCACTTTCAGTTTACTGTGCTCCCCTTTGACCTTACAATTCCCCCTCGGGTGTTCACCAAGGTGATGACAGTGATTGCAGCTCATCTGCGTAGGTTAGGGATTTCACTCTTCCCACACCTCGACGACTGGCTCTGGAAACCATGATTGCCCCAGACAGTCATCTCCCACCTTCAGACTTCAGTGGACCTCCTGCATTCGCTGGGGTTCACAATAAATGTGCCGAAGAGACACCTGACTCGCTCTTAGACGCTCTCTTTTATCAGAGCTGTTCTGGACATAGTGCAGATTCGAGTTTATCCTCCTGAGCAGCGAGCTCAGGATGTTCAGGTTATGATACCGGTGTTTCAGCCTCTATTCTGGATTTCAGTGAGAATGACTCTGAGTCTGCTGGGCCTCATGGCCTCCTGCATCCTGCTAGTGAATCATGCCAGATGGCATATGCGGGCTCTGCTGTGGGACTTGAAGTTCCAGTGGACGTAGCATCAGGGGAATCTCTCTGACATGGTTCAGATCTCGGAAGGAATTGCAAAGGGCTTGCAGTGGTGGCTTATGAATCAGGACTGGTTCAAAGGCAGACTCCTCTCCCTTCCCCAACCAGATCTGACAGTAGTGACAGATGTGTCCCTCCAGGAATGGGGCGGCCATCTGGGAGATCAGAGGACTCTGGTCTTCAATGGAATCCGGACTCCACATCAGCTTGTTGGTGCATTGTGCCATCTGGCTAGCATTGAAAGCATTTCTTCTTTGTCAAGGAAAGTTAGTGCAGGTAATCACAGACAACACCACCGCCATGTGGTAATGCAACAAGCAGGGTGAGGTGGGGTCGTGGACCCTTTGTCAAGAGGCCATGCCTCTCTGGACATGGCTGGGACAGCAGGGCATAACCACTTGTGTTTCAACACCTGGCAGGTTCTCTGAACTCCTGGACAGACAAACTCAGTCATCGATGCTTAGCGGATCACAAGTGATGTCTCCATGCAGAGGTGTCATAAGGACACCGTGGGGTGAGCCTTGGTTAGATCTCTTTGCCTCCGTAGAGAATGTGCAATGTCAGCAGTTTTGCGAGTTGGAGTTTCCAAGGCAGCTATTGTTCAGAGACGCCTTTTACCTCGAGTGGAGTTCAGGTCTCCTGTATGCTTTTCCACCCATACCACTTCTTCCCAGAGTTCTCAAGAAGATCAGGAACAACCGGGCCCAAGTCATTCTTGTAGTTCTAGCCTGGGGACGGAGAGTCTGGTATCCCGAGCTTCTGAGAATGAGTATTGATCCTCTGATCAGGCTGCCCCTTCGGGAGTATCATCTGTCGCAGCAGCAGGGGAGGGTCCTCCACCCGAACCTGTCAACTCTTCTCCTCCTTGCATGGAGATTGAGCGGCAACAGTTGAGAGTTTATGTCTAAAGTCCATAAAGTTATCTTGGTGGCCAGGCTTCCTTCCACCAAAACGGTATATGCCTGCCGTTGGCAAAAAAAAATAAAATATTGTACAGAAAAGTCTATTGACCCTCTTTCTGCTTCTCTTTCTGATATTCTTCTCTTCATTCTTATCCTTGCCCAGCAGGTTTCTGCTCTGGGCACTCTTAAGGGTCATCTCTCTGCTCTGTCTGCAGTCCTGCGGCTGCCTGACCAACCCTCTTTATGTAAGTCCCCTACTGTAAATAGTTTCTCAAAGGGCTTGTAGGGCCCTTCGCCCTTCATCAATCCTCAGTGGGACCTGAACCTGGTTCTCACTTATCTGTTGTGTGCTCCTTTCGAGCCGCTACACAATTGTCCCCTCCGGCTGCTTACCATCATGACAGCCTTGTTAGTGGCAATAACATCTGCCCGGAGAGTGAATGAGCTGCAGGCTTTATCATCCAAGCCTCCCTATGTTACAGTGTTGCCTAAAAAAGTGTTGCTTCGCACCTGGGCCTCTTTCCTCCCAAAAGTGGTGACCCCATTCCATTTGGGACAATCTGTCATCATGCCCACCTTTCTATTTTCCTCCACATCCCTCTAAACAAGAGGAACAACTGTGCTGCCTGGACCCAAAGAGAGCGTTGTGGTTCTACCTTGACCACACAAAAGAGTTCTGAGTGGACGACCACCTCTTTGTGGGCTATTTAGGAGCTAAAAAAGGTTGGGCAGTACAGAAACAAACAATTTCACACTGGATCGTTCTCTGTATCAAGGTCTGCTATGCCCTAGCTAAAAAACAGCCTCCTGAGAGCTCACAGGCCCATTCCACCAGAGGAAAATCTGCAACCAAGGCGTTGGCTCGTGGAGTTCCAGTCCTTGGCAACTGCCAGGCAGCATCATGCGCATTCCTGCACACATTTGCCAAACATTACTGCCTGGACAGTCGGGGTCCAGAGACGGGCATATTGCCAGTTTGGTCCTGCTGGACTTCTTAATATAGAAGATTTGTCCGAAGCCCACCATCAGGATGGTATGGCTTGGGTATCTATTCAAAGGTAAGGAATCTGCAGCTAGAGGTCTCTATCAGATAAACAAGTTACTTACCTTTGGTAACACATTATCTGGTAGAGTCCATATCTAGCTGCAGATTCCTTACAGACCCACCCATGCCTCCCCGTTCTGCAGGCAGATTTCTAGGGCTAGGGTTGTTCCCTTTCAACAGTTCACTTCGTTACTCTGTGCTCCTGGCGTGGAAAGTTGTGAAAAGAAACTGACATCTGTGTGGCACCTATAAAGGTCACTTTTGGCGCCAACAACACCATGCAGAACTGAACAAAGCCACCCAACGGCTCACAGGGGTATTGCTCATGCAAAAGTTTCCTGATCCAGTCAGAAGCCTGGGAAATTCAAAGGTAAGGAATCTACAGCCTGATATTGTCTCTACCAGATAATGCTTTACCGAACGTAAGTAACTTGTTCCTTAAGGTTGTTTGGATAGATATAACCAGTGCAGGTCCCTTGAAGTCTGATCTATGACAGGTTTTCAGGCTATCCATTTAAAATATAATTCATCTAAATGGAAGTAATGTGCTGAGTGTAAGAAATTTGAGTTTTGGTTAGTGGGGGGAGTGGGCAGGAAACAGTTCTCAAGCAACAGCCCCAATTCCTGTCAGGGTGAATCACAAAATGTCACTAAATTAACCTGTGTGTAACCCTCTGCTAGCACGAAATCAGTCAAGCTTAACTTAGAGTCAATGTGTAAAGTATTTATGCAGCACTTAAACAGTAATAAAATGAAAACACAACACAAAGCAAAACCCACAACAATTTAGAAAAAAAGTAGTAACATTTAATACGTTATTTGACACCAAAACAACAAATATCCAATCAATAGAACCCGAGATATGATTGTTTAAAGTTTTAGTAAAAACTAGTGCCTAAAAGATCAAATCGCCAACAATGGACATTTAGTAGTGCGCGACAGGGGCAAAGTCCAAAGCTATGGCAGACAGCAATGGAATGCGGTTCGGATACACGAGGTGGATTGGGCCCGCTCTCCACTTACCTTCAATCTTATGTCTGAAAAGGTCAAGTTCAGTGGGGCAATGTAGCCAGTGGTGTCCAAGGAGAAGGCTTCATCGTCGGGGAGCCACTGGATGAGGTCACGGTGAAGTGTTCTGCCTTCAGACTGTGTCACTATTTTGGAAGTTGAAAATCTCCAGCGGAATGAAGCTACAGACTGTAGCTCATGAGGGCTGCATGAGGCTGGATACCCCTTCTGCGAGGAGCTGCTGAACAGGATTTGCTGCTGAGAAAAACAAAGTTTTAGGCCTGGCACACAGTTTATTTTGCCAGGTCGTATTGGCAGTTTGAAACTGCACAAAGGCTGTCATGGCAGACATATTTTAAAAAAGGTACTTAAGTTGGTGGCACAATACGTGCTGCAGTCCCACTAGTAGCATTTAGTTTACGGGCCCTGGGTACACTTAATATCACTCTATGAGGGACTTATAAGTAAATTAAGTGTGCCAATTAGGTGTAGGCCAATTTTACCATGTTTTAGTGAGTTAGCACAAGCACTTTAGCACTAGTCAGCAGTGGTAAAGGCACAGAGTCCTAAATTCAACAAAAACGAATTTCAGCAAACAGGAGGACAGTATGCAAACGTTTGGGGGAACACCAGCCTAAGGCTGACAGGTCTAACATAGAGCCAATGGTTATCCTGAAAATCACTGATCATATTTGTTTGGATACTGAAAGTACATTTATTAATACGCACTCTACACCATTTTGTGATCTCTTTCTGAAACCTGTGGTAATTGTATAATCAGGCGCAAATAGTGATAGGAGTCACTGAAAAATTAAGTATTTGCCTGGAGAAAACAATGTGCTAAGGGTTGTATGACATGATGTTGAGTTTGAAAGCATCATCTGCAGTAATCCACTACATTGCCCTCGACTACACTGCGGTTTTATCAATCGGACAGAGCGGTCCTGCATGTTTCTGTTGATTTGCCTGTAGAAATCTTGTAAACAGGTGCAAAAACCTCAAAGTTTTTTCTTTGTTAGGCACCAAATAATGCCTTACACCTCAGAATGAGGGCCACTAGTTCCCTAGATGTGAGTGACAATGACAACCCTTGTAGCAAATCAAATTCAATAGTATACATTTTTCGAAAAACAAATTATCCTATAGCTGTCCAAAAATATGAACTTTCTGTCAGGCTGATTTATTGACAGACGATCTCCTTACACTGACAATCTGTCTGGAATCGGTTACTTTAAGCTCTGAATGGGAGTTTCTTGTGGGTGCCTTATGAATTCCCAGATGTCACCGACTGGGCAAGTTGCCATGGGTGTAATATAGGGCTGAGCTCTGGCCTATTAAAGTTATGTTCCCTCAGAGTTTCCCATCCTAGTCTTCCTCTCTTGTTGCCCATGGTTATAATTACATTTTTTACTAACATAGTGCCTTTTATATAACATTTTTATATACAATTTTTGTTAACCATTTAAAATCGGTACTCATTTTACCAACCTTGTAACAATGAAAGGCTGATTCGACATCACTGGGATTTCAACATGCAACTTGTGGATCATACACAGATCTCAACATTGAGCAAAGAACCTTTTGAGCTATCTTACCTGTAATCCAATATTGGCTAATACTAATGGGCGCAGATAGTTAGAAACACTGACAATAAAGTAGGTTAGAAAAATTGAAAAAAATGAGATTCTTTTTCTTTTTTAAATAGCATCAGTTTAGTAATTTGAAACCAAAAAAAATTAACATATCACAATATCAAAAACAGTGACAGAAGGAAACAATAAAAGTCAATTGGAGTTCTTACAATCATGAGCTCTTAAGAAAATCACCTTTTTGACTGACAGGAAAGCTAATTTAAATATTAAATAAGTCTCCCCTAACACACCTTGCCCTCAGCGTAGGGGGCTTAATATTTAAGTTTGGGACATATGTGACATTAGAAGTGGCATGTGCCCCAGTGACTAGGCCCAAAACAACATTGCCACTGGTCAGGTTGTAACTGGTACATAGGAAAAATTAACATATATATTATAGAGTGGGGTAATGAGAATGGAGGGGGACCCCTTGCAAAGTACATGGAGGGGGGCCCCCTCCATCCCCCCGGACCTAGTCAGGAGCTCTCAGGCCAGGGGCCAGCTGCTCATGCACAGTGCCAGCTGTGCTGAGGGGACCACCTGGAGTTCAGGGCCCCCGCACTGCGGGAGCTGCAGTGGCTAATGTTAAACTATTGATATTATAGGCCTTAATCTATAACTTTTGATCTGTACCAGTTACAGACAATGTTCAAAGATTTATTTGTATATTTAATAAAAATCCAATGTATGGTAAAGTTGGACTTTTATCAAATATATGGGAAATGTAACTTTTAGGAAGTTATCTTCACTGTGCCTGAAGCTGACAGAGGCTAATCTGCATTTGCTTTCCAGCAAATACCCGACCTTTACTTGGCTTGAATTAGATGTGAAAGAGGTGTTAAAACGTCTCCCAGAGCAAAGACAAGAGTAGGGAGGTGTTAGATTCCCCAGGCAGTAAAACCAGTTGTGGTGCCCCAGAAACTTAATTAACTTCACAATGTCACAACAAGCAAATGTTAGGTGATCTTGGGAATCCCCAGTTTTTTTCTCTCCATAGTCAGGCATGAAACCCAAAGGGAGAAAACCTAACCCCCAGAATCAGCTTGGAATGACCACAGAGGAGAAGACTGATCACTGCCTTGGCTACACCTCTGGGCGGGCACATCGACTCTGCACAAAGGAAGGATTTCCCCATTTTGGGGTTTGAGAGTGCGGGGCTCTGTGGAATTGTTTGAACTAGGGCAAACAGGAACTGCTGAAAAGGTGGGTGGGATTGCCCCTGGGAGCTTTTACCCTATTGGCTAGGGAGTACCCAGGAGCACCCCCACCCACTCTCTGGTGCGAGGCTTAAATATGACACGGATGGCACCTGTCAGAACACTTCTTGGACCTGCAGAAAAATAGAAGAAGACCGGTCTGTCACGTGAGAGGAGCCCTGGGGGACTGGACATGCTCCCCTTTGTACCAGGACAAAAAAGCGAACTCCAAGGGTCAGTTGGCTGGCATGTGTACTGTGTACTGTGTAGAGTAGGCTGCAACAGGACTTTTCTTGAAAGTACCCAGCTGACCAGTGGCAACTGGACCTGGACTGGACTTTGCTGCTGTTCTCTGCCTAACACCCCTAACACCTGGTTAGACTCAAAGTGCCCTCCCCACCCGAGGTCCTGGGGACCTTACAAGTTTACTCCTGTGATGGTCTGGGCACCAGCTGAAAGTTTGGAAAACTTTGACAAACTTTTCCTTCAGAGCTTGAGGAGAACATGCAGGAAAAAGTATCCAACCGGCAGTTCCACAACATCGGATTGCATTTCAGCTTTGTCTTGCTCAAGTCACTCAGCACTGCTGAAAAAAACCACTGAGGGCCTCATTACGACTTTGGCGGCACTTTCACAGGACCGCCGAAGCTGCTGGATGCAAAAGACTGCCAGTAATGGAGGTCTTTTGCCCGCCCTATGAGGAGTTGTCTGCTGGGCCAGCGGGCGCAAACAGTGTTTCTGCCAACTGGCCCAGCGGAAAACTCACTACATTGACATTGGCTCGTAATTGAGCCAGCGGCAATGTTGTGGTGCGACAGCACCCGTCGCGCATTTCACTGCCTGTAATTCGGGCAGTGAAATGTGCGACGGGGCTGTCCATGGGGGCCTCTGCATTGCCCATGCCAAGTGCTGGGAAGTGCAGGGGCCCCCATGGGGCCCCCGATACCCACTTTCTGCCAGCCTTTGCATGGCGGTGCGACCGCCATGCAAAGGCTGGCGGAAAGGCGCTCGTAATCACCAGGGCAGTGCTGCTTGCAGTGCTGCTTGCAGTGCTGCTTGCAGCGCTGCGCTGGCGGATTGTGACTGCCGAGACCGCCAGGCTGTCTACACTTAAAATTCTAACAATGCATATCTTTGGTTCCCTTCATTTGATTTTTGTCGTTTTGGTGTTATTTTACTCATAAAATTATCTTTATTGTACAATTAGTTGTGAAAAAGTATTGTGTTTTGTGTGTTTTTTTCTACTGTGTATGCACTATTCAAATATTTTCACATTGCCTTTGATTTAAGCCTGACTGCTTTGTGTCACGCTAATGGGTATTGAGAGCAGGTTCATTATATGTAATTGGTGTGACATCTAGCAGCTGGTGGCCTTATCCTTTGAGGTGATAAGTTGTCCAACCCAAATAACAATCCACTTTCCTACACTTACCTTCTGTTCGGACAGTGTAATTTGCCATGCTTGCAGTGAGATGTGATGGGGTCTGTGTCAGCAAGGCATATGGAAATGTTTGAGTAGGGACACAAATGCTCTGTGATTTAAGTTATAAAAGCAGAACAGGTCCCCACAAAGAGATTTAGGTATCCTGGGTCTCTGGTATGCTAAAGTATTGACTGTTGGAACTTGCACTTCAGCACTTCAGCTCCTAAGCGAGACAGCGTGAAGGAGGGTTGCACTGCCCGCCTTCCAAAGGCTGATGCTTGGCAGAGTCAGGGAAATTAACCTGTGGCCTCCGCACACTGGCACAGTGCGAGATTTCAATATTGGACTGAGTGGTTAGTTCAAATGATCATACTCCATGTTGGTTGTAGTATTTCTTGTTTATTTACGTTTAGGGGAAAGGGTACTTGTACATCGGGGAAGCTGGGTTTCTTTTACGTTATCCCTCCCTCGTCATCTAGATTTAAGCAGAAGAAATGCAAGTAAACTTTTATTTTATTTTTTGGGGGCATGTGAGGAGGGAATTTGTTTCACGGGACGCTTTGCGAACTGGAAACTCGTTCGAGCAAGTTGTCTTAAAAGACTACATTACATGTGCCCGTCTGCAGGGGGCTCTATTGTACCGCGCTAGTCTCGGCACATTCCATGGTTGCTGCTGTGAAAGGGGGAGGGGAACAAAACTGTCTTAACTTTTCTCTTCGAAGGCTTGGCCCTAACTTAACACACGAACCGCGTGCAAGAACTTTTTAATACAGTAAAAAACACCAGTGTATGATCATAAATCGCCGCATACTGTGTATAGGAAGTACATACGTTTTGCTAAACAATTATATGTTTATATCATATGTGGAGCGATTAATAGCTAACCAGTCAAAATGCGGCAAGTTAATGTCAGCAACTTATTTTGTGCGGATACGTCATGTTTAATACGTTACGGTAGCATTTTTATTATTTGATGTTTAAAAAAACGACACTTATAAAAAGGCATACTAATCATAAGCTTTCACCTTGCATAATAATTTATACATTAAACTTCATGACTTACTTGCACCCATGACAAAAATATTGTCATTAATTTTCAGTAAAAGAAAATGTCCCACATATCACCAAAAGAAAGTAAAGGTACCCTTTTATAGTTTACAGTCCTTCCCTAGATTCTCAGCAGCCAATAGGAGGCTGCAAATGGACTAAGGCTGGACAAGGAGCCAATCCTGTTATTTCTTTGTGATCAAAGGGTATGTAATGTCACTTTTCTTGCCACGGGAATCCTGATAACTGACGTCCTTGCCTGTTGGCCAACTCCAAATAATGGTTGAATCGCAGGTAAATCAAGGTTTGCTTTTTGGGGGTTTATTATTAATTTCAACGGGTTGATATTTTTGTAAAAAATATTTCTGTCTCATGATGTTTAAATTACGACATTCTGGTACCATACCCTGCGTTCGCAAAAAGGTGGGAAACTGAAATATTTTTCCCACACCGTCAAAGAATCACTCCTATACATAAAGGTGAAAACTGAAAGGTGGTTTACAGAGACTGTAAAGTGAGGGTTGTCCCAACAGGTCTCAAATCTCTAACCAGACATCGTCAACAAAGGATCATTCATTCTGCAACCCGTATTAACAATAAATACTACGCAGGCAGGTTTGTGTAAAGGGAACTGATTTGTTTCTTTCTAATTGCTGCACCCGTTATTAAAGTCATTGTTTTTATAAACAGAAATCACGTTCTCCCCTTCTGTTTTTTAATAATGATAACTTCTTTAGTTGTTTTGTCACCACAGCTCCCACAAGCGCCAATTGAGGCAGCAAATGATGCCCTCTTGTGACTGGTCCTTTGTCGATGACAGTATCACCGTTTCGCCTACTTGCAACCGACGTTGGGGGTGCAGGTTGTTTGATCACATTTATACTGCCGAGGGGCATATGCATCCATTATCAACCTAGAAGGGAGTTAAAGAATGTTTCTTCTGACTTACACTTGAATTCTAATCCCAGTTAAAAAAAAAAAAAAGGAATGCATTGCTCTAGTCTTGAAACACCAAGCCTATGTTTACCTGACTCTCATTTGTACCTTCTTCAACGCTATTGCTTTTTGGTTATCTAAGTCTTAGAAGTCTCAGAAAAGGATTGAGTCTCTTTTCTGTTTCCAATGGCTTCCATTTTTGAGGCATAACTTCCGGATCCGGACACCATCGCTGAGTTCACCACACCCTCAGACAATACGCTTAATGTGAGGGAGCGGACTGAATCAATCATGTTGTTCCTTTATTGCATCCTTCATAAAGTCTTGCCACGGGACATAGCTCTTACTGGGAGAGGCAAACGTATGAAAAGGTACAGTTCTCTTTTCTTGGACTCTCACAAACCTAAATAGAGGATAAGTGAAGAAGAGGAAGTGGGAAGTCAGCCCAGAATGTTGAATGGAGGTCCCTTATAATCAGTTCCCTCATCATCCAATCACCCATCAGCACCCAAAGAAATCAGTGAAGGACAGACACTATTTGTTAAGACCCACAACTACCCTGTACCTTATACATACCCATCGCAATATCTTAATATTTGTTTTTTTAATGGATTTTTGATTGGACAGTGCATGATGACCACATAGTGTTTTCAATCATGAGTACTCTGTCCATCTATTGCAGAAGAATACCTGAGTGTTTCTTTCTTCTGAATTTTCACTTTATCGGCAGTCTCACAGGTGCCAACTCACAGCCAGGCTTTTTATCCAGGTCTGGCGCTGCACAATGATCTGTTTGCACCACAGGGCGAAAGCACAGGCTTGAGACAAGGGTAAGAGCACAGGACAGCCACTTCGATGGCAGGCACTTTCTTCTTCCTCCCCCAGACCTCCATTGCCAGCCACATCCTCCATGTCATGGAAATCATTCCACTTACTTGTTATGTATAATTTTTGCAGCAGGTCTTCTGCTACTGGAGTGGCCTTGCAGTGCTATGGTGATGGAGTAGCTGCTTTCGGAGATAATGAGTTGCTCTCTGGGACTGAGGCTGTCACTGGGTGTGTTTTTCAACATTTTAATTAGTTTTAAAAAGTCTATAAAGCATAATAGATTGGCATTGCCTATGAAACAGAGTGGATAGCATACAGATAATAACAAGCATTTGCAATGCAATTGGTCTCGCGTTTGCTGAGTTAGAACTATTACCTTTATAAATTCCTAACTTAACTTTTCTTGCCACTTAAATTGAAAATGAAAAGTAAAACAGTTGACATAAGCGAGTCGATTCAAAGTGCCAGGGGCCCCATGAGCATGACCACGAAGGGGAGATACAAAAAGAAAAAGATGTTTGCTCGCAGTCAGACATATCTGCAATCAAGCAATTACCCATGTAACAGGGACAGCCTGCAAGGCAGTAACAAAACCTCCCCAAGTAGGGGCAAACGTAAAGCATTTACCATTGATAACAAAGGATTTTTGAAAGGCAAGCCGAGGAGCGAGTGAAAGTGATGGGCATGCGGTGGACGTGGTTAAAAGCCCACAATTCTTACAACAGGTCAAAGCGCTTGCACGCTCGACCTAAAAAGTAAACAGGCATGTGAGTTCATACAGATTAAACTATTGTGATCTCATGTTAGTTTGATGGTAGGACTTGCAGGTCAAGTGCTGGCCAAAATACATCAGCTCTGCACTTCTTCACAGTCCCAAACGGCAGTCACTGTATTGCTTTTTGACCACCAAAAAGCAGGCTTTCCCTACTTTCTACCTATTGTGTCTTGAGCACACTACCATCTTGAGCACATCTTCTGCAACAAGTTTAGGACCGAAAAGCGCCTTCGGTCAGAAAAAGGAAACTGGCACGTCTGGCATAGCAGTGAGAGCGCTGCAGTTGAGCCACACAGCCGGATCCTGCTAATTTATTTATGACCCTTGAAAGCCTGAGACCCTCCCTGGACGGAACTGGTCCCATAATGTTTTTCCTCCAGTCACCATGTTTTGGTCCTCTTCAAATCTGAGATCCCTGGAAGGCTACTACTTATTTGGCTTCCCTTACCTAATGAAAAGCTTGTGTGGTGTAATTATGCTGCTGAGGCAGATCAAACACCATGTAGGAACTTCCTGCTGTCTGCCTGAAAGGCATCGCATTCCTGTGCTTCCGCGTCAGAGCTCTGGTCGTGCTGTGCTAAGGCAGCAAGCAATGTCTCATAAGAGTGCTGCTTTATGGTATCATTCTGTTGGAATGGACATAAATTAAAGGCGTTAAAGATGGTCACCACTATCCCGGGCTTGACCCTTTGGTACCCTGGAGCTGCTCTTGCGACCCCTGCTTTCAGTAGCCATGCAGGCACCATCAGTAAAAGAAAGTTAAGGTATCTGTAAGAGCCCTATCTGCTTTCTGTAATTTACACTCCCTGCACTTTCCCTAGAGACTCAGCAGCCAATAGGCAGCTATAGAGGGACCAAAGTGGACAAAAAGTCAATCCTGTAATTTCTTTGTTTTCAAAGAGTATGTGATAAAACTTCCCTTGTCCCAGGATTCTTGACGAACCGTCGTCTATGCCTAACTTTTATTTTTGGCTGGCCCCAATCAAAATAGGGGCATAATACTCCTGTCCATCAGTAGATGTGTTTGAGTTTAAGAAGTAACATTTTATTTGCGACCACTGCATTTTGTACATGTGCAATTATCACTTTTTCGCCTGCACTGCATCTACACCAGGAGCACCACTGTCTGATTAATGCCATTTTGTGATTCTGTTTTGCCCTACTTACTTGTCCTTGCACGAACATTTGCCCTTTGCTTTATTCCATTTGTGAGTTGCTCTGGCTTTTTACATGACTCCCCTGAGATAGCATTTAGTTCAAACGAATTAGAAAGAATCAACTTTAATCTGATATGTCAGTGCCTATTGGACAATTCCAAAGAATGGATGAATCTCGGGACGTTTTGAGTTTGAAGAACTACAAGTGTATTCAACTTTACAGGACAAGGCTGCAAATCCGGGCTTATATCTGAACCCCGAATAAAACGAGAAAAAGTAAGAGAGAGAGAGAATAAAGTAAAGTGTCAAGCCCAGAAACTCCCACTCTCCCAGGGATTGCAAGCTGCTCCTTTTGTGAAGTCGTTGCATCTTAAACCGCATCTCGGTTATGTGGATTGGAAGGAGGCGTAGGCAGTCTGCTCACCAGTCTGCCCGAGAGAGTCCTAACAACTGCGGGGTTCGCTTGAAGGCTGCTTAGCTCTCGTATTTTGTGACCATTAGACAGCTGCAAACCGGATCAAAAAGAGCGTTGTTTCTGTGTATTAGTCCGGAGTGAGCAACACAACGACCAACAGCAATTTGTGGAAAACTTGGAAATCCTTGCTGGGTGGGGTTGCTGTCTGACCCACTGCATGGCCAGAGGTGCTAGTCCTGGACTTGGGAATCATTCCCGCTTTATGTCACAAGTGTAAGATTTGCCTTCTACAGTAGGGTCCAATTTTTTTTTTTTTTAATCTTAGTGCCTACTTGGAACTACTAAGGAATGTGTTTATGGGTTGTAGTCCCATTTCTCTGTAGCCGTGAGCCCGCCTGTATACTCAGAACACTTGTCTAGTAGGTGGTCGGTGGTAGACTTGTTAACTGTTTCGTCTGAGGAGCCAGTCAATTAATCACTATCGGGATGGATGTACCCTTCTCTTAAGTAGGGTCTATCTCGTTCATATGTGGGACACATTGTCTAAGCAATGAGAACTCGAGCTGCTGTTGTCCTTTGTGGTGTAGGTCTGTGGATTATGTATTCGTACGTGTGCATATTGACCGATTTGTAAGCGGCCAAATGCCTTTTATAAACTTAGTGATTTGTGTTACAACTTATACCAATATATAATAATAATTCATTAGTATATAATTTGCCAGAAAATTACTTTACCCTGTTGATCACCCCTGTACTTCAACTGAATGAGGGCTCCATCTCTTAGACCCTGAGTCTCTTGCACCTTTCTCCCTGAAAACAATTTCACAACTCTCACTGTGACTTGAGTAAGACTCCCTCATCACCATTTGTTCTCCAGAGCATACTCCAGCCTGGGCCCCAAGGAGACAGCTGCCTTTAACAAGATTATAACACAGTGGCACCCAGTCCTCCTTGAACACTGCCTTATTGCCTCTAGATCCCGGCAATCACATTTACTAGGGGTAAGGAGCTGTGATGGGAGATCATGGCTGGTAGTGGTTGGAACCGTGGGTGAGGAAAAATGGTGATTCATTCAGCACAGTGCAGGTTTCGCTTGGCACTCTGACCTGGCCCCTTCAGCCTGGTCTTCTTATTCATTGGCTGAATTTCACATCTCAGTGATCTAGCAGTTAGCATTGTCCGAAACACACAAGACTACAGCCACAGGAAGTGCACAACGCTAAATGCGCTGGCATCACCGAAACCCGTTGCCTGAACCCCTCATCCCATTCGGCCCTCCACAAGACCCCTCTCCCCTTCTCACACCATGTCACACACAGATTGGCAATACCTCACCTTTAACAACAACATCTCATTGGAGTTGGGAGTAGTAAGCTCCCGCCGTATTTCTATTTAATAATACCAAATTAGTCATCAAAACTTTTACGCAGTAACCCCATATTATTTACACAGTATGTACATTGTCAAGATGCCTAGCCTTAAAGTCTGCTAATACATCAAAATTCCTGCCACTGACTAAATCAGTTCCTGCGCATACCAAATATCGATGACAGCGGATGAGATAATTCATGACTGTCTAGTGTTGTCACGCGTCCCTAACCCCCGGCTTTAAGGCCCCAGGAGTAGTATCTCCATATGGGATTGGATTTCTCCATCCCCTCCATCAAACACTTCCGGTTGCATGAAAACCATGTGGAAGGGGCCCTCCTGTCTGCCAGGATATACCTACATCGGGCACCCCTTCCACCCACAGACGCTCATGCTCTATCCTCCCCCCCCCTCCCCCCCCCCCCGGGACCTGTGCTAGCTTCAAGTCTCTGCATGTGCGTGGGCGGTTGGCCCTAGGGACCAGATGCCAGCGACCGCTCAAAGCCACCCGTGCCCCTTGTCATTCTCCCTTCCCGCCAGCACCCCCTGGAGGGTTGAATTACATTGTCGTCCTGCTGAGGTAATGAAAAGGCATCCAATTGTCCGCCAAGTCATGATCTCACCCAGCCACAGGCCTGCATAGTAGACCGACTGTTTTCCCCCCACCTGCAGTCGTTCTTCCACTGTGGACGATGGACCAACCATGCTAAAAAATCCCTGAGCAACATGTCGTTCCCCATCTTAGTAAGGTGCACCCCATCCTGGAGAAAGAAACAGTCCCCTTGTATGCGTTCGTGTGGGATGACGGCCAGCCTCGGTGACCTGAACAACCTGGCGATTTTATTATTAATTCTCTGAACTGAGTCTTGGAGCGCTCTCACTGAGATGCCGCCCCTCCACTGCAAGCGGGGAACGATGTTTGACCATGCAAATACAGCCTGCGGAAATTTGTTGGTCTGGTTGAAGGGAACCTCGGGGATCATTGAGTCCAAAACCAATCTCAGCTGTGAGCGGCACAGCCCTCCTCTCCACAAAAAGGACATATGGAATCCGTCCTGAGCTGCACGTGATGCAAAACTAGTCTTCACATACCATTTGGCAGCATGGCGAACATACGAGTGTCCGATGACCCAAACCTCTGAGACCCTGGATGTTCCTGTGTGAACCGGGAACCTCTGGACCACTAGAGAAGAAGCCAAGACAGAAGGACGGTGTGAACAACCTGTATTTATTGCATGTGCAACCTCACATATCTCTTGTAGCAGTCTGGGGACCACCTGCCTATTTTTCGAACCGCCGCACACGATAAACCCATTGCCACCACGGCTGTTGCTGCCCCGATCCTGAATGAATGAGTCCTAAATTCAAATGAATCAAAGCCCGCCGTGCTGAGACTGCGCTTGAGAATCTGCATAAATTGGTGCTTAGTTAGGGGCAAGCCGTCAGCATGCACAGTACTCCGCGACCCAGTAGGGCGCAAGGCTTAGAAACCCTCTAAATTAGAGACCGGACAACACATATTGCCCTGTGCCCTACGTAGCAGTACATAGTTACCCTTCCATTCCTGGTCCATTTTGGAATGAGGTATATTGATCACCAAGGACCCAGGCCCCTCCAGTCAGTGAAGTTCCCCCATCTGCAACCCCCTGTTATATCTTTCATTTTGCTGGCCACCAATTTTCCCAATCTGAAGGCCCCATAGAAGGCTAAGATAAAGACCGCTTTAAACAGGGTGATCTCCCACGGGATGTACAGATCTGATCAAGGACCCCCAATATGGCACCCAGCCTCCCTAAGTCAATGGGTCGCCTAGTATTAGACTTGACCCTCTGTAGGTGATGCCATCCCTTAATGGCCCTTCTCACCAGAAAAGAGTTTGTACCGTCCTGCACCCCTTGCAACTGGGCAAAAAAAGGAAATCGCGGCCGTATGGCGCCTCGCACATGCAACCGACCTCCCACTCTCCCTCAAGATTTGTAGGAAAGCCAAAACTGATGAAGCATCCGCCCAGGAGAACACCCCCACCCCCAATAACCCAAGTAGTTAACATATGCCGCCACTGCCCTCTCATAAGCCTTTTATGTCTTTGGAGCTAAGCTGGCTGCCACAAGGCCTGATAGTCTTGGGCACCAATCCACCAAAGATGCTCGGGGAAGGGTGTTGAGCGTTCTTCTGCCTGTGAATGGTGGGATCTGAACACCTGCATCTTAAAACGGAAGAGGGCATCAGCAGCATTGTTTGAGACCCCGGACACATTCAATTGGAGACATAGTAAAACAGTCATTTTTAAGACTCTCAAAATCATTCTACACCTGGCCACATGCTGATTTATTCACTCAACCACCGACATATTGTCAGACCAGAAAATTATCGACTGATTACGGAATCTATCAGGCCTAATTGATAGCGACACCAGAATAGGCAATACCTCAAATAAACCAATGTTAGTCACCAGTCCAGATTCCACCCAATCTTCAGGCCACCTCTGTGCACACCAGTCCGAGCCAAATATGGCACCAAAACCATGACTGCCTGCAGCGCCAGTATACAGGCCAAGCTCTTCACTGGACATGGGTGGGCTCGGCCATACGACCGTCCCATTGAAGTCACATAGGAAAGCTTCCCAAATTCTCATGTCTTGCTTAACCTTAGTGGAGAGCCTGGTGTGATGATGCTTAACCTTCAAGCCCGACATGGCTTGTGCAATGGAACGGGAGAAGAGGCGCCCCATGGGAATGATACGCAGGGCAAAATTGAGCTACCCTACCAAGCACTGCAATTGATGGAGCGTAACTTTCTTCACACTCATACAGGCCTAGAGTGCCTGGGAGAAGGCAAGTATTTTGTCCCTTGGCAACGTGGACACCCCCGCAAAAGAATCCAATACAATTCCCAAAAAGTCCATTGTGGTGCAGGGACCTACAGTTTTGTCATGCGCTAGCGGGAACCCGAGTTCATGCATTAGGCTCGTAAAAACACCCAATGCATTCGCACACTGATCTGACCCAGGAGGACCCAAGAATAGGAAATCATCCAAGTAATGCAGCACCCACTGATGCTGCGCTTTGGGCCTGTAAGGCCATCCCAGGAAGGTGCTAAATTTCCCAAAATGGGAACACAACATCGCACAGCCTCTGTTGAAATCCCAGCAAGCCCCTTTCCTGGCACTACTCCCACTGGATGAACCCGATGCAGACCCTGAACTTGGCCGAAAGGGCTGCGGCCCATTCCCATGCGACCAGTTCATGAACCGTAACCATGCTATTATGTCAATCTGGTCCCACCCCAGACTAGGCTTGTTCCCCTTGATCCTTCTAAACTCCTTATCATAGTCTTTCCAAGCAGTACCCCCATACTCTTCATGAGCACCAACAATCCTATTCTGATAGCAGGCTAGTTGAGCTCCCTGATCTTTGAAGCGCTCTGTAATGATGGCCTGGTAAATTGAGAAGGCCCTCAACCAATTGTTAAGTGACTCTTCTACCTTGCTCTTGTGAGGCCAATGTCCACACTTCCTTGAGTGCTCACACTCCTTACAACCTTTAACCTCATCTCTCTCTGATCTGTCAACCAGTAGATCAAAATTGTCAATGTACACGCCTTTCCAGATCTTTTCCTTAACCTCCATGGGCACATGCAACCCCAGACGCTCATGCTCAGAAAGGATTCGCCGAGATCTAACGGGGGACAAGCGACGCATACCTGAATCTGCCATTGTCTGACTGGACGAAGATGCCTGAGAAGTGCTTGCCTCCGCTGACACCTTGGCTGGTTGTTGCGCAGCTATGGCTGGCAGGGGTGCGGCCACGTAAGCCAGCGCTGGTGAATGGGTTTCTTTCACACAATCAAAGCTCTTCCCCACTAACACCCCCCCTGCTTGAGAGTCCTAACCGCCTTTTGAAGTGTTAAGGTGGGAAACCAAGTGCCACTCCTTCTCCATCATGTTTTCCCCCCTTGACCCGACCAATTGACCACTAACCAGAGATGGGGACAGCATTTCCACCCCTGACATCCAAGGTAATATGGATGCCAGATGCTCAACTATGTCCTGTTGCGCTACCCCTGTTAATGGCTGCTACTGCGGAAACTACCGGCAAGCCATTCACGGTTGCCACTGCCACATTCCCTGGTGCTGTCTGAATGGGTGCCTGGCTGGCTCCCGCCACCTCCTGTGGCGCAGTACTGGCGAGGGGGCCCACTAACACAAGCGTCACTTGCTGATCTTGGCCTGAGACTCACTGCCCCAGGTCTGACAAGTCAATCCTGCTCTCTCTGCCTTTCTTCTGCCCCCGAGCCCTCTTTAGGACGGGGGGGACATGCCTGCTGGCCTCAGCCTTACTGCCTGCTCACCAGAGCCAGCAGGCTGAGCCCTTAATGTCGCTATGGCCGGGTCCCTGGCATCCATCTGCAGCATTAAAGCTTTAAGTAATTCCTCAGTGCACAATTGCTTTCCCTCCCTATGTGCACTATCTGCCATGGCAGGAGAACCTGTATTGTTATACACCAAAGAACACCAAACAAGCCCCCACTACCAGTCAGTCCGCACAGCAAACGCGCAAAAAAAATGACCCAAGTTAGCCTACACTACTAACACAATTTAACAATGCCAGCCACTAATGAGTTAATGAGAATAAATGCGGTTTGCCACCATCACAAATAAAAACACCAAACTCACAAACCCCTCCCTAAAAGTCTAAAGCACTGCTGGGAACCAAACTCAGGATCACTTATTTGCTAGAACTAAACCAAATTAAGCCACAGTGCCACCCTTTCTAGCCCCGTGTGACCTCACCTGCAGCACCAGCGCCCCCACAAGAGCCGCCACCGAGAAATCCTCAGGTCGGGTGAGCAAGGCTCCAACCCGTTCGGCTCCTAGTGAGGCGCGCGCTGGGCTGCTTGTGCTGGCTACAGAGCATCACATTTGGCTGGGCTGCTCCACGATGATTGGTCGAAGCTCCTCGGACCCTATAAAAAGAAAAGAACAGAAAAAACAGACACCAGTGTTTAAAGCTCCTTGTCTCTGAGGGTCGAGGCAACAGGGCGGCAAGCGGCGTTAAAGAGACCCCCTCGCCGCCCCCCTTAACAGGGGGGTGTAATGTGTGCATCATTACGCCATGCAACCCGGAAGCACTCAAGTGCGTCTGGGCCGCACAGCCTGCACACCAATCAGGAGAAGCACGGTGGGGGCGGCCGCGGCACAATGCCCCCTACCCACACTGCCCGAGATCCCAGGCAATCGAGCCAAGCATGTTTGCCCCCCCCCACCCGTTCCCCTCCCCCTGATAGGTGAGGGCCCCTTCAATTCTTCCTTTTCCAAAACAGGCTTATGGCTCTGTGTTAGGAAAAGAACTGAAGTCCTCTCACGGGTTATCACTGTGTAAACCATGCAGTTTATGAATTTTGTTCTCCTACAGGGTTAAGCCAGGGTGAAACTAATCGTATGCAGTATCTCTCAGAAATTGGCCTTCTCTTTGTTAGCTATTTTGAGGTCCTTCTCCACATACTAACAAAAGTTTAGGAATGAACATTGTGTGGAAAGAAACAGCAAAATTCAGTGCATGTCATGTGGTAATTTTGCACTGGTGAAATTGTAATAACCCTAAGATGATGGAAACTGGGCTTTGCCAACATGGAAGTACGCAGCTGGGCTGGGCTGCGCAGCTCCTATAAATATATAGATACATACATATATTGTAGTAAAACCAAGCCGTTCCAGGCCACTGTTTCATTAATCGTTAGTCCTCCAAATAAGCATATGTTTCTCCAAACTAAGTGAATATTGCTGTCCTCTGGAATTGGTGTGTCTTGTTGCCTGTATTCTCAATTTTATTTCCCCCTGCACAGTAGGACTTCGTTTAGCAATCATTGAAGGATGAAACATAGAGCTATCTCACCCATGCTTGAAACTATGACTTTCATGTTCTACACAGATGTCTGGAACAAGCACTCAGAGCACCGATGTCTCTTACCGGTGGTGCATTAGCTGCCATGTATATTCTGTCTGCATTCTGCATTCTGATTTTTTAAATTTGTCTTTGTTGGGAATCTTACTATCTTGACTTGAGACATTTGAAAGCTGCTCCCTGGTCCTTTCTAGGTTTGGGATTATTTTACAGTACAGCTGTCGGACAAAAATATTGTTTCTAACATACCTACATCAGGGTTTTTGGGCCGTCTACTTTATCCATTGGCTTTTTTAGACTGGCCCCTGTTAACCATTGGCCTGAAACTTTGTCAGTCAAGCCTTGGCTTTACCTAGTGGAGCATTTCTCTCTCAGCTAATGCTATTGGCTGTTTAGGTGTATCCTTCAGACTCCAATTGGGTACTGGCATTTCAGAACATTAGGGATTATTTAACATGCAACGGCCTACCTACCTCTCTCTCTGTGTAAGTTCCCCATTGCTCATTTTTACCCTTTACACTTCCCATTATTGTACCTGCTCCTTTATGTTCCCTGGGAGTCGCTAATCCCTCCCTCTTCCTAATTCCAGACATCCTTACCTATTTCCCTGTGTTTTGCTTCTCGTAAATCCCAGTTAACCTTTCCCTCTTGTTGATTCCTCCCGCCCCTTCCACTTTACCCTGTGCATCACTCCTCCTAACTCCTGATGGTCTTGTTCTTTCCCCTTTTGTGTGCTTTGAAGCTCACAGTAGCTCCTTGTCGGTGCAGCTGGGGCCTAGTATTTTTATTTATTATATTTGGACACTTTCAGAAAAACAACACCCTTTGTTTCAATACTGCCCTTATTTAGTTTCTGTCATAGAAATGAAAGAAGATTTATAATGATGGCTCGCTTTCCATCCGCCCTTTATTTGACATAGAAAAAAACCCAGAAATGTATTGGAAGCCAGTGTCCTTTCAATATAGACTGACTTTCCTTTCTCAAATATATTTTGCTTTAATGTGCTTTCACTGAGTCTGCATGCATTAGCACATTAAACCCTGACCTGTTGGCTTTGCCAGTGCTTGTCGAACTTTGTTTTCCGATCTGTAATTCCACAAGTTTGCATGAGCTCTTGTACCTCTGATAAGGTAGAACCTGGTTTTATAATCAAAAATGTAACTCCTACAGCAGTACACTACCAAAATGTTGTATTTTGATTGGCTCCTATTCAGAACATTCATACCTTCTACCTGATACAAGCCTCAATCCAGTAACCGCTCCAAAATCACTGTGGTTTATTCCTCTGACAGCTGCTGTGAGGATCAAAGTCCTAATAAAGAGCTAGAGTGTGTACGAGCTTGCAGAATGTGCCTGTACTAGGGGGCATTCTGCTGGAGAAGGTAGATTTAGAATCATTCACTTTCCTGTGCAGAAGTGTGACTATGCACATGGAAATAATTCTCACATCTGAAGTTATAATTTCTGAAAGGTATCCCCAAAAACATTCCTATCAGTATCAAGTTATTGTTAGTTAGTTAAAACCATTACAAGAAAGCACAGTGGATACTATTTGCATTAAAACTGATAACATTTAAAAAGAAAGGAAGAAAGAAATGGAAGAGGAAAACAAAAAACGTGTTAAGAAGGAGTTAGTGTTTGTCTCCGTTTTCAGCAAGAGGCGCTTAGGTTTCCTTTGGCCCCACCTGCACCATGCTATCCGCCCCCACTGACTGGGCTAGCAGCCACCTGAGAATTGTCAGGTATATTGCACATCTAGCCAAGGCCCAAGCAGCCGAATGTGAAAAGAGGAGCTTAGATGTCTCTGTGCAGGTCTGTGCCCCCAGAGCCAGAGCTTCTGGAATCATTAACTGTCTCTTATTGGCTGCTAATCTGGGACAGAAGCACAGAAGGTGTAGCCTGTCTCTTGTTTTGCCCGTCTGTACAACTTGGGTAGCCCATGACAGTTTTCACTGTTTTAAAATAGCTTGAAAATAGCTCCCTCATTGTTCTGTCTGATTTATGTTACATAATTAAAAATGTTTTAATTAATCACCTTTGAATGTAGCTGTTCATAATGTTTGCAAGCAGACATTTTTATAGACATTAATTATAAAGTATGTACTTTTATTTATTCAGTTCTTTATATTTAACTTACAATAAGAATGATTTGGAAGCCAGTACATGTTCCTGAATGTGTCTGAATGCATTATGATAGCGTTTTTATTTTAGTTTATTGTTCCAAGATGGCACACACAAGAGACAGGGAAGCAGTGGAGGAGGGTGGTGTGGGTGCGGATTATCGAGGCAGTGCCACCAACGAAGGGCGGGGGAACAATGGAGAAGATTAATTAAACAATCTGAGCGGGACAGAGAGGGGAGGCGCAACACAAGAAAACTACATAGAAAGCACAAGGTGTGGTGGTCATGCAAAAGAGTAAGCAGAGAGAGAATGTAAATACATGTGAACCCCAGGAGTGCTGAAAACCAAAGAAAACAGGTAGTCCCCTGAATGTAGCAGTGGAAGGACATAAGTCATTCAGTCAGAACATGTTAACAAATAAATGCTCAGTTGGCGGGACAATCACAGAACAGAGAGGAAAGCCATCAAATAAGGAACAGGGAACTGATATAGGTAAGAAATCTATCCGTCAAGTCACGGAGCCAACCCAAAGCTTGCTCTATATATATATTTTAGTGTATTAATGAGATTTCGGTTATGAGGCCGCAGCAGAACGTTGGAGAATCAACTGACAGACCAGTACTGTTTAAAGTACGCACTTTAAACAGCATGTCTGACTTTTTCACACATGGATGAGGACGATATTTGTTATTTACTCAAAATGTGTCCTCATAACTTCTGCAATATTAGCTATAATTTCAATGAGAAAAGTTTGAAGGAAAACCGCAAAGTTTTTTTTATCAGTTTCATCAAATAACAGATGGCCATTTTTTTCCTACACAGTGAAATCACCCACAAGCTCATCAAATTTCCTGAAATAAGTATGGCACCAAGAATACATGATTTGCTTTGTGACTGAAATCTGTAATCAAGATTTTCATATTCTCCTTTTGTGACCCACAATACCAGGCATTCAGTACACTGCATTTCGATAGCACAGAAATGATGTGTCTTATCACAAAAAAATCCAACAGATCTGCTTCTTGTAACCTTCCACCTAAATATTACCATGAAAGACACACCATTGCACAAACAATTTTGTGTATTTCACCTCAAATGTTATGGGTCTGATTTACAATAGCAATACTATCAGAGGGGAAGTGGTTTCCCATGTAGTTATTGACTGGGATGGGGGATGGCCCTTGGCTTGGCAGCCTTGAGCACTCTACCCCACATCCCTAGTCAGTAACTACCTGGAAGTGCCCCCCCCCCCCCACCAAGGATAACATTCCTTATAATATACGGTTGGAAGGCAATGTTGTGACCAATAATGGCTGGTATAGACTTTGTGCTCCAATATTGATTGTGTGTCTTTGCGTTTCTTGCTATTTATTTTCAAATATTCTTCTCTCATTGAGTAGCATGTTTTGATAAGATAGTAGCCCTTCTGCCTCGGACACTATTACTAAAATATATGACTATAACAATCATTGAAGTCCGTTTATGTCTTTACAGGAGCTTGCCTCCAGATTGGGGAGAGGGCCTTTAATGGCCTGTGTAGCCCTTGGCAGTCGACCATAATGCCGTAATACGTGTCTCAGGGGCGGCTCCTCCACGGAGGAGCGTTGGCCCCCCTGCCAGCAGCTGCAGAGGCAAATCTTTTCCACAAAAATGATAATAAACTTTGTTTATTTTCGTTTTTTGGGGAAGAGGGGCAGGACCGCGGGGGTGACAAGCAATGAGTGCGCATGCATGTTTGGTGGGCCGTCCCGGGCCAAGCACACATGCACACAGTTGCTGGGCTGGAGAGAGCCTGCACAGGCTCCGAGTCTGGCTGGGAGCACCCTGGCCAATCCTGACGCTGCTTTGAGCATCGTCCGGAATTGGCGCAGGGCAGGCTTGGAGCCTGTGTCTGCAGGCTGTCAGAGGAGAGGAGCAGCGCAGTCGTGAAGACTGCGGCGGCACAGGTAAGTGGTTTTTTTTGTTTTTAATTTAATCCCCCCCTTCACCACCCCCTGTTAATCCCCATCCCTCCCCCTACGCACCACCCCTTCAGCATCATGCGAGCAGCGAATTACTTATCTATACGTTATGAATTGAACTTTCTTAACCAAAATTATTGCACTGTGACTGAAGGATCAGTCAAGAACTCTAAATATTGAAGTCATGTGATTTATGGGCCCAGGCAAGGTTTATAGAGTTACTGATGGACAATGACTAGCTTAATTGACTGATTCTAAGGTTAGTAATGCCAGTAGCATAGGAATGTGTCAGTTCTGTCACCACCTCCATCTTCCTATCCCTCTTCAAAGATAAGTTGCTAAGAAAGCTGCAGCTGAAGGACTTAATTAGTAGTTAAGGACTGCATTCATTCCAAAGCCTGTGATTGGCTGCCCCTCTCAACGTTCCAATAAATGTGCTAATGATAGATCTCGAGAGGAGAGGCAAGTTTTATGGATTACCCCTTGGATAATAAGGTCAACCCTATATCAACTCAAGGAGCCATCTCCTCTATGAGAGGTTCACTTAAGCACTGCTTTTCATCTGCATTGTAAGGCCTTAATTTGTGGAGCAGCGGTGCTCTGGTGGGCCTAGTGGTGCCATACAGAATGTCATCCTGTTCTTGCAGGGGGGACAAGGATTTTCCTGTTCCAAAGGCTTTCCAATAGATAGCTCAATGCGTGAGATTGTCTGAAGTGCAATATTCGTAGGAAGACCTATACCTGATGGTCGAAATGCAACTTCAATTTTTTCATTTAACAGAAGAACTAATGAGCAATTTTTTATGAAAGTACATTTTAAAAGTCCTATGTGTTCACATTATCCAAGGAACGTTAGCATGTCAAGCTGTCTGATACCTTTTATTAGTGGGCAGGCAATACTGCACGGTAATAAAGCGGATTATTCAATGAGCCATGGTCGTGTCCCAAAAAGAAACATTCTGCAATTAATTTGACTACTGGCTAGGAAGAATCAGTAGTTCTCAGCAGGTAATGGCTGGTTTGTCAGTTAATGGCCCGGAGCTGATGAACTCTTAGACGAGTCGGTTATTACTACAGCAGAGATGATTTTTCCGACGATAATCGCCATTTTGGATCTTATTTCAGTCTCTGGCGTCCGGTTTCAAATTTGAAAATGTCATTCATTACCTTTTGCTAAATTCGTGAATTTGTTTTCTGAGTAACCTGAAAATAGAACATTGATGCAAAACTAAGCAATAATCTATGTAAAATGGGCTAAGTCAATGTATAGTACTCACATGCTTGGAGCTGTTAGTTAGAGCTGTGGCATAATGTGTCTCTAAGATGCATCCTAAGTCGGGTCCGCTGGGGCAGTGTTATAATGCATCCTCTATAAAGACCTGTCTTTGACCCTTGTCCCAGGTTTGAATGCCAGTGGGTCCACTCCGCCTTTCATTCTTCCACGATCAATTAAATGAGTACCATTGAGTTGGGTAAGAATATGTGTTTCCTGTCAGTAGAGGCAAGACACCACCTGGAGGTGAATGGGTGTTTACCAGTGCTTCATTTGCAAAAACCAAGTGCCAGGGCCCTTTTCAGGAGGCCACGGCAGCTTGCACCACCCTTTGCCCTGTCAGGGGCAGTATCTACACAACTATCAGCCACCACACTCCTACAAGTGTGACAATTCAGACTATTCCATGTGCCCAAAACTATAAGAATGGATTGGGCTGCAGGTATTATTCCTTTATAATGTATTTTGAATTAATAAACAACAGTTGTTGTGCTTGTTTCGCCACCATGTAGCAGGCCGTCATAAGTACCGGTTTTGACAATTATATACAGCACCTGATAGCACCAGCTGAAATTAAGCACAGGACTTCTTTTCAGCTGCTGTAAACCAACACCCACCCGTCTAGAGCAGAAATGAGGGAAGTAAGCTGTTGGACTGTATTTTATAGCAAAAAATACATGCCTATTTTCGAGGGCCCTGTAATTTTTTAGTGGTAATACAGCGTTCATTAAATACTGCTTCTGCTCACATCGTGATTTATACAACACTCAGCAAGAGATCCATAACAGGCAAATACTTTTCTGCTGCCTGAAGTCTTGTAGGATGAACTGTAATTCTGTTTTTCAAGCCACTCATATACCTACCTCGCAAAGCAGGCTATGCATCTGACTCGATATTGAAAATTATACGGTATGTGAAGATTGTTGACACCAGTTAATCACCATGCTAGAAAATAGTACAGTTTAATTACCATTAAGAATACTTTTATTAAATGATCTCTTCTAGCATGTAATTATATTTTTCATTTTAAAAGTTCGTCATTTTAATACGTTTGCACAGAGCTAATTGGCTCTAAGCTCCGCTTCTGACTGCAGTTAGAAACAAGCTATGCTGGTGGGAGGACTGAGGGGAATGGCAGCTGCCTTACAAGTACTGCACCCAAACCCAATAAAACGTATCGAAACACGAGCGTCAGATAGGGCAGTCACAGAAAGGGCACCCAAGTCCGGGGCTGTAGTCTGAACACTTGTCTTCCAACAATATTGTCTTTAGTGAATCCATAGGTTTGTCCGCAGTCATGGTACAACGGTTTAAGGAGGGTCACTGCTTCATAGTTAAACTATTGGGTGCACCATTTGGATTTGGGCAGTTTAGGCAGGGTTGACCTAGCATAAACAACCTGGTGATTGGTAGTGATAGAATCTAGCTGTCGTTGTACCAGTTTTATAGAATAATAACTAGGAAATGCCGAGGGTTTTGAGCATCATTGTAATTTTAGCTCTTACAGAATGTAGGTACTTTAAGAGGGGAATGATGGGAAGTCTTCATTTTGATTGGTGAATGAGTTGTGCAGAGGAATTTTGAACAGATTGTATTTTTGTGGTGGCCAGTACAGTATCGAGCCTGGGTTTTTGTGTTGACTGTGACTGTGGTTTTTCATTTGTGTCCCTATTGTCTTGCTTTGAATATATCTTGCATTCTCCGCAATTTTCTTTTTTGTTTCTGAGATTGTTTATTTCCTCCAAACAAACAACACAATATTTCATGCAATTGCTCTGGCCAGTTTACAATGAAACACATAATTTGCTGTTTGGTGTTTGTGCCCTTCAGCTTTGTCAAGGGTAATTTGTTTTTATATACTTGGGGTTCAATTTGCAAATGGACAGCATTTTCAATAAACATAGGAAGTCTCAATATCTTAATTAGTGTTGCCACATTTCGCTTCTATAGTTTTTATATATATTCTCCAAAGTGTAGTGTAGCAATAGCCCCTTTTAGCCTATAGATCTCTTTATGCATAAGGAAAATCACAGACTTGCAATTAATCTGGAGGCTCTTTTTTCATATGGTCTAAAATTGCTAAAAGTCAGCAGTGCTCCGGATTCTCTCTTAGTCCCATTATAAGGCCGAATCCTACCAGACAACGCAGCACTCTGGTTTGCTAATACATTTTCTGGACATCGTGGGAATGCATTCTGTCCACTGCCTACCACTGGCTTTGTGATTTGTAACTCAAATTTGCTTGCTTTCTGTTTGCTTGCTTTATTTGGTTTAGGCTGTCCAACGTGTCTTTGTCACTCATGTGGAGCATTGCCTGTTCACCAACTCTCCTTTTATTCTTCCACTAGTGCTCCCTTTCTGTAAACAGGCCTTCAACTTTTGTTCTTATCTTGCCTCATTTGCTGTGCATTCAAAGACAGATGTCAAATGTCAGGTCTGTTTTCCCAACAGTGCTTTGTATTTACTTTCTGTATCAGATTTCAAAGTGAGAGGTTTTATGTGACAAATCTGCTGGGTACCCATGTGAGAGGCAAGGCTGAAGAATGTTATTTTTTCCTAGCACACAACAAAATGTCAATGTCTGTAAATAAACTGTGGATATTTCAGAATGTACCAGAATTAGGAAAGCACAAATAAAACACTTTTTTGTGATTCTGAAGTCTAAAGAAAAAAATATTTTAATAGAATCAAAACAAATCAATACACTGGGTAATGCTAATTCCACAAATTATCATTTGTGCACTTTATAGTTTTCTCAGTAAAACTTTGTCTGTGTAAATGTGTTGTCTGTAATGGCATTGCGCAATCATACTATGTATACTCCACTCTACACAACTCCACTCTACTCCACTTCTTTCTACAACACTCTAGTCCATGACTCACTACAATACTCTACTTCCCTCTATGCTTTGACACATTACTCCCCTCTAAGCTACACTACTCCACTCTATGCCATGCCAATCCACTTTACAACACGCCACTCCATAACACTCTAAAATACTCCACCTGTGGCACTCTGCTCTACTCTACGCCACTCTACTCCACTCTATTCTACATCACGCCACTCCCCTCTATGCCACTCCACTCTGATACTCCACTCTCCAGCACTCTACTCCACTCCACTCTACGCCACTCTACTCCACTCAATTCTATGCCAGTCTACTTACATCACTCTATGCCAATTCACTCTAGGCCACTTTACTCCACTCTACTACACTACACTCTGACAATCCACTCCATTCCAGTCTACTCTGCGACATTCCATGATACTCCACTCTTTGAAACTCTACTCCATTCCATTATGCGGTACTCTACTCCACCCAGTGCCACTCTACAACACGTCACGCTGACACTCTATGCCACTTCCCTCTAGATTACTCCACTTTACACCACTCCACTCTACAAAACTCCACACTATGACATTCCATGACAGTCTGTGCCACTCAACCACACTCCACAACACTCTAGGCCATACACTCTACATCACTCTATGCTACTTCACTCCACACTACGCCACTTTACTACACTCTACACCACTCCATGCTGCACCACTCTATTCAATTTTGTGGCACACAACTGAACTCCACTCTACTAGACTATACTCCACTCTATACTACAGCACTCAATGCCCCTACACTCTGTCACTCCACTGCATAACACACTACTCCACTCTGTGCCACTCCACACCACTCTACTCCACTCTCTGCCACTCTGCTCTAATCTACTTCACTTAACCTCACTCTACGACATGACACTATGATACCCTACTGCACTCTATGCCACTCCATGCTGCTCCACTCCATGCAACTCCACTGTAGGGTACTCCATTCTTCCCCACTCTATGCCACTCCACTCTATGTAAATCTATGCCTCTTCATACTAGGCCACTTTAAACCACTCCACAGCATTTCCTCTACTTCACTCTGCGCCTCTCACTCTGGGACATGACACGACAACACTTTACTCCACTCTTCACCACTCCACTCGATGCCATGCTACCCCACTCTACGCCACCCCATACTACTCCACTCCATACTACTCCACTCCATGCCACTCTACTCTATGCCACTCCACTCTGACACTCTACTCCCATCCACTCCACAACACTTTACTTCACTCTATGCCACTCCACTCTTTCTATGCAACGCCACTCTACCCCATTCTATACCGCTGTGCTCTAGGCCACTTCACACTACTCCAGAACATCCACTCTGACACACAATATACTCCACTCTGTGGCACTCTATTCCATTCCACTCTACGTCACAAGGAGGGTGCGGGGGGAACAACTCAGAGGGTTTGGATGGTGGGGAGCAGCAGAGAAAGTGCGGATGGAGAAGCAACACAGAGGATGATTTGAAACTTGGAGGATAGGGTGGGGAAGGAAGCACATGACAGAAGACAACGTCGTGCGAGCGGGGGAGAAGCACACAGGAGAGAAAGCAGTGTGGGGCAAGAAGAACATGAGAGCGTATGTAACGTGTGAGGGTGGGGTGGAAGCACATGTGCAAGGTAGAGAAGAACATGAGGGAGACTGTTAAAAAACGCAAGCACTCTCATGGAGTGCTTAACCCAAATGACAAAAGTAGTGCTTGAAAAGCAAGAAGTAGAAGGGCACAAGTAATAGGTGCAGGCTCCAGGGGAAGGACAAACACAAGAAGAGGAAGGAAAAATCATACAAGCTAGCAAATAAAAAGCAAGTATATGAGAATGACAGCAGAGCCAACGAATGACTAGCAATGTGCAGACACTATGCCCACTGTAAGCTGACAATAGGTCTTTTCAGTAACAGACAGCATGTTCTGTTTGGTAGGTGAGACCTAAAAAGCATCATTGGCGATACAGAAGTGATGGATATTGCTCCGAGGATTTTTAACGCCTGCAGTGATTTGAACAACCCTGTGCTTCCTCCCCCGTACTACCAAATGACTTCCTTAGTAACCACATGGTTACTCTGCCTCACTTCCGTCTGTTGTCAGCTGTTTCCCATCCGATCTTCCATCCCATGTCCTCACCCTTGCAAGTCTCTGCCTTCCCCAAAGGCCTCTCCACCAGATCATGTGTCATTGCCTCCCCCATAGCCTGTTCTCTCACTTGACCTCAGCATCCCATCCTCTCTGTTGCACTGACCAGGTAGCTTTCCTCCTAATCTTCCCTGCTGACTGATAACCTCTACTACCATAACTAAGCTGCGGAGTGGTCCAAGCTTCACTACCATCCCTTCCAACATTCAATCTGCTCTCCAAACTCCTTGTGCTTGCAGGCCAATTGGGTCGGCTTCCCCAGTTTCCTCCCTACTGTTGTCATACTTCCCTCATCTGCCTCCATTCTGAGTGTTTAATATAGTGCTGCAGTGACAGTGGGTGCTTAATCAAGTTACTCTTATGCTAGTAGTTGTGTTCCATTGCATTATTGTATTGTAATAATATTTATATAGCGCTTACTACCCCTGACGTGGCGTCGAAGCGCTTTTCGGTGAGTAGCATGCTACTCCAGAACCCAAAAGAAATTAGTGGTGGATTAGTATAGGGAAATATGATTACAGTATTAGTATTATTATGAGTTAATTTGAGCAGAGGATATGTGAGTTTGTTAGTTGGATTGAGTAGAGTAATGGAGGGATAGAGGCGGTAAGAATCCAGAAGTGTTATTTGGGAGTTTATAGAAATAGGATGAAGCTTGGGATGAGTGAAGGAGAGATGGAGCAGGGAAGAGTCTGTGGAAAGGGTTAAGGAGATCATAGTAGCAGGAGGGGTTTTGGATGAGTCAAAGGTGAGATAAATGAGGAATAATTTAGTAGGGTTGTTTGGGAAATCATGGTAGTAAACTGAGGTTTAGGGTGGGCTAGATGTGATAGAGAAGGGAAGAGCATAGGCAGGGTTATTTTGGAGATGCAAGTAGTAGAATGGGTTTGGGAAGAGTCTGAGTGGGGATGGAGGATAGATTGATAGAGACATAGGGTGTTGGGGAGACAAAGTAAAGCTTACAAGAGAGTACATTTATATTTTTGTCATCTTAGTAACTGCATGCTAGTGCATAGAGTAAGGTTGCTGTATTGTTGCAAGTGTGTGATGGCTCAGAAGTCACTGTGGGGTTTGCATCTAGAAGATTGAGGGACGTGGAATCAAGGTCTTCTGTAACTGAAAAGGGTGGTAGCTTGTGTTTGGGGAGTGGAGAAATTTAAACCTACTCTAGGGCAGGAAATTTTGACTCAGAACGGATGGTCAATATTCGATCTGGAAATAACATTTTAGAAAAATATGGCAGGCTGGCTAGGTTGCTGACAAAGTTGTTGAAATTAAATTTCAAAGTGATGCACATTGCTGGTGGCAAGATTTTCAAAGTAGATTTCTTGTCTCAATTCCCGGTGGAGGATGATACCAGCAAGGAGGATGTACATGAGGAAGTTGTATAATGCATCACTGCTAAAATTGAAGATCTTGTGATTTGTGCTGACATGAATATTAGTTGTAAATGATTAAAGGAGGATGATGTTTTAGGCAAATGTATAATCTTGGTGAAATCGGGATGGCCAAGAGAAAAGTCTCTAGAAATATCCTTGCAACCCTACAGCAAAGTTGCAGGTGAGTTAGCATTGGAAGGTGAGTTATTGGTAAGAGGAGAAAAGTTAGTGCAGCCGGCTTATTTTGGTCAATGGATTTTAGAGAGGGCGCATTTAGGGCATCTTGGTATGAGTGCTACCAAATGCAGGATACAGAATGATTTCTGGTGTCCACGGGTGAACATGGATGTAAGAAGCTTAGTAAGGAGTTGTACACAGTGTTGTTATAGTGATAAGCACTCTGTAACCATTATGCCTACACCTCTATCTGTTGTTACTCAAGTAAAGTGTGGTAGAGTATTGCTGTAGATTGTTTTGGGCCCTTTTCACATATTACCTTCCAGGATGAGATATCTCTTAGTACTGGTGGATCCTCTATCAAGGTGGATTGAGGTGTGAGGTGGGACAGAACCCAACAGAGATTCTGTGATTCAGTTTTTCAGTGAAGTCTTTGCCAAGGAAGGGATTCCGGAGGAGTTGCTCATGAATAATGGAGTCCAGTTTACTTCTGCAGCCATGACAGAATTTTTGGATAAGTGTGTAGTAAAACATTTTCGTACTCCTCTGTATCACCTTCAAGCTAACGGAAAAGTTGAGAGGTTCACAGTGTGTTACTTGAATGTATTCAGAGTGCGGTGCGGTCTAAGGTAGATGGCCAGGCTGCTATTAGAGAGTTGATTTGGGCTTACAGGTCCACGCCTCGTTTGATCACAGGGGAAGATATATCTTTTGAGCTTATGAGAGGGAGAAAAGTGGTGTCTTTTTAATGTCCTTTTTGGAAAGTGAAAGTGATGGGTTAAGGTTTTGATGTGTTTGGGGCCAGTGACAGCGCAAAATTATTGAGTGACAAACAGTGTCATACACCAGAGATGTTTGGAGGGTAATGACAAGGTGATAAGAGTGTAAGTAGGGGAGATGGTGTGAATCAAAGATCCAATGTTGCAAAGAAAAGGAACTTCCAAATTCAGAGATCCTGTTAGAGTGGTGGATGTAAGAAGTGATGCTGTGAGGGTGTCGAATGGCAATGGTGGATTTTGTCAAGAGTTGCCAAAGTGGGAAAATACAAAATGGAAAGCAAATTTGGAAATACAGTGAACAATTCAGGAAATGCTTAATTAAGAAAGAGTGTTAGTATTATCCGGTTGCCTAAAAGAAACGCAGATTAACTGATTGTGTTAGTGCATTACTATTACTCTCAAAAGAAGATATTATTAGTTTCTTTAGTTTGATATTTTTATTGTTAGGTTTAGAGTGCACACATCTCTACATTTCTGTGCTTAAAAAAATATATCTGGAAAAGAAGTGTGGCATGTTCAGATAGGATTTCTTCTGTCATCTCTTATGTGATGTAGATATGTACAGCAAGGCCATTGGTTCGTAATGTGTTCTACAACGGGACTCTTATTGCTGTGGTTCAAACTGTGGATCTGTTATTACGATCTTTGGGCCCTTGATATCAGATGTGTTTATGACACACTGGCATATGATGCATCCCGGTGGTTTAATATCAACACAACAAAGCATCATCTGTGGCTGGAGCTCCCTGGAGCTTACTGAGTGCTTATGTGGCTTAGTTACTGTAGCCGGTTGTCGTTCAACCCGGCTCAGGACGCCTCTGATTGGCGCTGGCCGTGCGGCGTCCCCAAAGACGAAGACGGCGTGCCCCGTAGCCTTGACAACGACGAGGCCGACACCTTCCCCGAGAACCCGGATATCCGGGTCCCCTCGGAAACAAAAAGAGAGGACGGACTGCATACAGCAGTCGAGGAGAAGGACGAGGAGGAGCCCGGAAATGCGGAGAGCGGCAGACAGAAGAAGGCGGACGACGACCGAAGGACCGGGAACCACGGGGTTCCCAGAGAAGCAGCCTATCCCGGAAGAAAGGGAAGGACCGGAGACACGCCCACAGACTGCCACGTCCCAGTAGGGACGTGGCTGACAAAGGTACAGTCCTTTTTAAAGGACAACCTTAGAGTAAACTGGGAGAGCTACGGCAGGAGGGGAGAGGGGAGGGACGGTGCGGAGGGAGTTGGAAAAGAGAGCAGTGTGGAGGGAGCAGAGAAGTGACAAGGAGGTGCAAGGGAAGGGACTTTAAACCCACAACTTTATTTTGTTTAGGAAAGTACCCTAAAGAGCACTTAAAGCAAAGTTCTTCTTCACGGTGAAGGACAAAGAGGTGACTGTATATCCCCTCGCTCAAATCCTATTACATACGCACCCGGGAGATCTCTCTCTCTCTCTCTCTCTCTCTCTCTCTCTCTCTCCCCCTCCTCCTGTCTAACCCTGCTAAGATCTGGTAAACTATATGACCCTGCCTTACCTGCAATTTAGTTCCTTTTCCGGTACGTCTGGGAGTACGGCAGACCATCTTCGCCGGTCAAGAGGGAAGCTGGGAAGAAAAGAAAGGAGAGACACTTTATGGGACAAAGGACACCACCCCTACACTGTTGACAAAAATCAAAGACTATAATAATTTACAAATAAATTACCACTCTCACCCACTCGAGCCTCAGAGTCCTTATTATCACCTGGCCCACTGTTACAGTTACTAAAAAACAGATACCCACTGTTCTTGTTCCTTTCCATGGATATCCTTGTTTTACTGAGAATTGTATGAAGAGGTGAAGTCTGAATGCTTCAGCTATTTGTCTGCTTGCCTTTTGCTGGCAAATCACTATTCTTTGAAGCTCTGTGCCCTTTTGCCACATGCTCCTGATTGCTCTCCCTTCTGGCCAGCCACCTGCACCCTCCATTCTGGAGAAGCAGTTGGACACGCCACCTCCTGCTTCGCACACTCTTGGTTTCAGCTTCATGGCTATCTTCATAGGTGGCCATCATAGGTAGAGAGACTCCCATTGCCGATCCCCTTGCTGCTCCTCCTTAAAATGAGAAAAATAACTCATCCCCTGCCACCTATCCCGCCCTTATATACAAGCAGATAGATCTCTTTACAGCCGTTTTGAGCTGAGTAATCATCTACACACCCACATTCACTATGTTTCCAGGTAACAGTAGTCTGCAAACAGCGAAGCATTTTCGCAATACATTTCAGTCCTGCAAAGAGCGCATTGTTATTGCATTGGTTTTGTAATGTTGCAAGACTCATAGTCTAATAACACAGTTTCTTTAAAGAGTAGCCCAAAACAATCACAAATCTTGCAAAAGTAGCCTAATTAGCTGCAACGGTACCCCCAAATTTGAGTAAGGCATACTAAGGTAACCACAGTTACCCACCCTTTGTAAGAAACCTATAAGCTGCACAACCACATTAGGAAAATACTTAATTAAAGAACATTTTATACCCTTGGAGAGTAAAGTCAGTGTTTGCAGCAGGTAATACATTTCTAGGCTATGGAGGTGCACAATATTCTCTTGGGTGAAGAACGTTTTCAGGACGAGAGACCATTTCACTTCAGTGCTACCTAGGACAGACATTCCTGTATGTAGCATCTACCTGCAGGTATATTAATAAAGTGTGTGTTGCTGTATCATTGTTTATATACAGGGACATTTGTAATCATCATGTTTATATGTAACCCTAAGATTTCTAGGCATGGTTACTCACTGGCCTCATATGATGCCATTAATTGGGCCTTCGGTTTAACATTGTATTCCCTAATGTCAAGACAATTAGGAACCCGCCCTCCACACATTTCACTTGCAGTCAGGAACTTCGTCCACACCTAATTAACTGGCTGTCCCATCTAGTGGAGTGGTGTGGGTTAGTTCACAAAATCACCCGTTTCCCAGGCCCACCCCCTCAAGATTTGTATCCTTGATCATTCTAGCAATCTCAGCGCCCTTTTCAATGTTCCTGTCCCCTCCCCAGCTGAGGTCATCTGCTTCATGTTCCTGTCCCCTCCCAGGCTGAGGTCATCTGCTTCATGTTCCTGTCCCCTCCCAGGCTGAGGTCATCTGCTTCATGTTCCTGTCACCTCCCCAGCTGAGGTCATCTGCTTGAAACTCCAGATGTTCCTGTAAATCCTGTCGTGACAGGTTCTCTATCAACCATTCGGTGTCTGCTGACAATAAAACTAGTAGAACGAGGTTCAGTAAATAAATCCTGATACCCTGGAAGGGAATCTCCACTACGTTAAAATTATAGCTCCCACACTCCAAAATTTTCTACATCCAGGTTTGTCCTCTTTGGAATCCACCTTCCGCTTCACTTTCACCTGTGCTGGCTCCACAGGATTCTCCTTAAGTTATAGACACATTTTCTCAAATGTACTCAGCTCCCACTCTTTGACTATCACCGTGTACAACAAAAAGAAAGTAATGATGCATGACAACCAAACGAACCTGTCTTCTTTTGATGGAAGATTCTTCTCTCAAAGGCGTTATTCCTAACACCTGCCACCGTCCAGTTGCAAATGTTGCTCAAACGTACTCCATACTCCTTGATGGAAGTTTAGCAGCATATGTAGGCTATTTTGCCTACAGTAAAACCCTAATCCCCTTTTACTGTGCCTATTTCTGTATTCCACAATTCAATCTAGCCTTCTCATTTAACCGAGACTTAAAAATCTCCTGCTTTACAATATCCCACACTTTCTGGGGGCTCCATTAAAAATACATTACTGGTTTGTCCACACATAATAGCTTCCCTGCCTACTTACAGTTGACATCAGTTTTTGTATTGAGACACAGCCTCCCACAGTTCCCTCCCTACAACTGTCAGAACCCTTCCCTTCCCTTGCAAACGGCAGGGACACCCTCCTCAAAGCAAGATCTGTGATTAAACATGTCACCAACATCAATGACACCGTCATTGAACATGAAGTGCATCTGCTTACTCTGACTGAAAAATGACCCACCGCTCATGCACTGTGGAGGATTGTCACAGTGGCCATATGACTTACTTTAATGCCACCGTACTGCCACTTGCAGATATACCATAATGCTAACAGCTAGGCCTGCATAATTATTTTGGCATATTTATCTTGGCACCATGATCCTGAGAGGCATATTTATCTTGGCACGATGATTCTGCGAGGCATATTTATCTTGGCATCATGCTCCTCAGGTCAGCATACGTATCTTGGCATTCTGTTCTTAAGCCGCTTGTTGAGCTCCGCTGTGTGCTCTTCAGGGCAGCACATATATCTTGACATTGGAACTTCAGAGCAGCACATTTGTCACTGCACTGCACAGTGTCTTAATCTTAGCACGGTATTGCTAGGTCCTTTGGGGGAATAATTAATGTGAGCAGCAAATTTGAACTATCCCATCAGAGAATTGATCCAGGACACCCCAAACACAGCTTGTATCCATGGGAGGAAGATAACTAAATTGTGCAGCAGCATTTATCAAAGCAGCTCAAGCACAGCTGACTTCAAACTAGAAAGACTGCAAGGTGGAATTGATTCGCTCACGGTTTTTGGAGAGGACCCTTTTTTTAAACAAATAAATGGGTTCATTTTCAAATTGGTTTCTTATCAAATTTAGATTCTCTTATATCTTTAAGCATTTCCCCTTTATTTGTGGTAGCAGAACATTCAGATGTTGCTTGTTGTACCACAGTGTTGCTTTTCTTTGAATGAGATGCTTTGTGCCTCACGAAGATCATGTTAAAGAACAACTTGCAAAACAAATGCAACGTGTCTGATTACTTAGCATATTGGCTGAGATATTCCCTATCATTGATTTTCTAGAATTATACAGAGTTCTTCATGCAAAAAAATGATTTTACCAGTTGAGGGTCAAAATCCACACTTAAATGCCAGGGTGCATTGAGCATAGCCATCAATGCAACTACTCTGCCAATCCCGAGATCCAGGGGTGCGAAGAACCCAGTGTCCCCCATTTAGGGTTATTTTTTTTTTCACTGCCCTGTGGGGGCAAAATGGCCTGTTTTACCTGCTTGCGTTAGTGTATGGCACCATTAAGACACCACAGTAATCTAAAAACCTAATAGTCTGCCCATCTTGGCCGTAGGACTAAAAGGACAAATACTTTAAAACGTTCAGTCAAATGTGATGGAGCTATTTTCTTTAGTATGGTAACTTTGTAAGTATGCATATAATGCAATGTAAAAATTATTAATAGAACTTAATCTAATCCTCAATAAGAGCTTCTTTGCACTTTTCCAAACGTGCTAGTGTTAGTGTTTCATGAAACTTCCCATTATTGTTTCTTTTTCTTTTCGCACCCAGTTCATCTTTCCAATCGTCACACTTTTAGAAAGCCTTTTCAAATGTATGTTATTTTAGTACATTATACTTTTCGATTTACAGTGATTCATATATGAGATACGTCAGTGGAATTGTGAAAGAACTCTGGCAATACTTGGCCATTAACAAAACTGCACTCCAAAATGGAAGCTGTCGCTACTGAGCCATGGACACTTGAAGTGCAGACCAAGGGCCATATGTACAAACACATTTTCCCATAGACACAGAATGGGCAAAACTGCTTGCTACATCTGGCCCCAAGTGACTAACTGGAAAAGTGAAGCAGCAGTGTTCCGGGCAGTGCTTAAGTTGTGGTCCTCAAAAATGACAGGTAGGGGTTGCAGTTAGAAAGTGCTTATTTTTTAGGACTGGGCTTAGTTTTCTCCCTGCACATTTGGGTCATGAGCAAGGCAGAAAAAGCGAAAGAAGGAAGTGAGAACAGTATAAATCTAAAAAACTAAATAAAATCAATATTGTCTGGGGACTGAGAAAAATAAGGGGCGGGGAAGGGGCGGACACAAGGCAAAATGTTATCAGACAGACTCACACAGACAACTAACCCTAAGCATATAGGGCCATAAAAACATAAAATATATTAAAAACGAAAATAAATTCTTAAACTGGTAACGCATTTAATCTTACAAGCTTGTCACCAGTGCCTCAGGCTTACTATGAATCAGTTTGAATTAATTAAGTGCATAGGGGCTGCATTTTTCTTCAGAGGAAGGCAACCCAAAACAAGCAAACCAAACGTCTCTAGAGGTGAAGCCAGAAGAGGTCATTACCTCCCGTTCCCTCCCTCGCCTTCCTTATTACCTGTAAGGAAGCAAGGGAGTAGGACTAGGAGTAATGCCATTAATGGTAAGTAATGGACGCATTATCTCCCGTCCCTGATTCACCTTCCTTACAGTTAATAAGGAAGGGAGGGAGTAAGACTAGGAGTAATGCATTAACCGAAAGTAATAGACACATTTTTGTGATTGGTTCTCTCTAAATTTTGATCCTCAAGAAATATATCCCTGTCTTTTGAGGCCTTGATATTTTAATTTCCACGTTAGCTTTAGGACTATTGCTTTTCAGTATTTAGTCTACTTCTCACACAGAAGGGATGCCTTTAATTCTAGTTTCACAGCATTGTATTTTAAGTATGCACACTAACCTTGTGTTTTGTTTACTATTTTTCATTGAGTTTTTATGGATGCAAGAGGTTTGGACAACCTAGGCATGTCACTGAATTCTTGTTGTATCCTAAATTATTGCTGCTTTTTGTTGATACTTCTTATTTAACATATTTATATAATGGTTTTCTTTATTCAATGTATATATGCAGGTGCTACTTACTTTTGACTTGTTCTAGTTTGTCTGTAGGAAGTTTTGAACACTTCATAACTGTTTCTTGAGGTAGTGTCAATGACTTGCTATGCCTATATTAGCTGTACCTTGCATCTCTCAATAAACTATCAGTCTATCTTCCAAAGCGACGCTCTTTTGTTCCAACAATTCTTCTTTATGATACTGATCCAGATCATTGCTTTGCTATATGCCCTTTGTCTTTCTGTGCAGTCATTCATATGCCCTGATGTGTACGTTAGATGGCCTTTCCATCCTCAGTGTTCACACACTCATCACACCTATCATTCTGTGGCAGAAACGTGAGGTAATTGACGCAGGGTTGATGACAAAGTAACAAATGTATCCAAATTATACTATAAAATTGCTTTATTGACTGAGTCTCTGAAAGAAACGTACTTCACATCCTTTTACACAAAACAACCCCAATATGTGTTGTGAAAGAATAATGTCTCTTTTTATGGGCTTAGATATTTTTGAAAATGTTTTGAAATTGGAAATTCATGAAAACTGATTTAAAATTACATGCATGACATTCAAACAATTGACACTTTGATAGCTGCAAAGTAGAACATGTGTAAAGTGAATTGTCATATAAAGGAATATCGAAAAAACAAAATGAGAGAAATAGTAATTAACCAACATATAGGGCCTCATTACAAGTACAGTGATCTATAGGGCTGTCATACCGATGGTGGCTGTTGGACTGCCGCACTCCTGGCGGTCGGAGTGCCAAATTACAACCCTAGCAGTCGGACTGCCATGGAGCCCGGCGGGGTGTCAACAATTTGAGTCGCGGTCAGCCACGGCTGTGCTAAATTCAGCAACACCGTGCTGATCACGAATCCCCTTTCTGCCAGCCTTTTCATGGCGTGGTGAATGATGAACCGAGGCATATGCCGCTGCACTATTTCCACTGGGCTGACCTTCGGACACCTCCTAATACAGAGGTTTCCGCCGGTCAGCCCAGTGGAAACATCGTAATTGGGCCAGGGAGATCACCAGCTCTGTGGCAGTCTCCTCCCCATGCAGCTGGCACGCCGATAGTCAGCCTTTCCAGTCTCCTAATGAGGCCCATATTCACCAGAATGTATTTCTGCTAGTAACCTAAGCAATATTAAGGCAGAGGCACTTCAACTGTGAGTCTACATTGTATTTTTTTTATATGGCCTTTCCCTCCTCTCTTGATTCATCAAATTGGGTAATTCTTGGTCGTGTTTCTTTCTGTTTTTCAGATTTGTCACAGATGCTGCTCGACGTGAGCAGGAGACCTTGAAGAAGAAAATCCAGCCAAAACTCTCCCTTACTCTGTCGAGTTCAGTGTCCAGAGGGAATGTGTCCACTCCGCCTCGCCACAGCAGTGGCAGCCTTACTCCACCAGTTACCCCTCCCATCACTCCATCCTCTTCATTCCGAAGCAGCACGCCAACAGGTAAGCAGCTGGTCAAGTCTTTCTTTAGAGGAGTCCTTTGGGGCCTGTACCATATTCTGGGTCTCTTAAAGGCTAGGAATTAAATTTGTTCCTTGTTGCTTCTTTCTGTACATGTTATGTTATGTTGATTTGTATAGCGCACTAATCACCCAAGAGACTATCTGGACGCTTGGGAAAGGTGTGTGGTCCCCAAGGTGCTTCTACGAACAGCCAGGTCTTCAGCTTCTTGAGGAACTCAAGAAGTGTGGAGGAGGCTCTGATGTGTTGAAGCAAAGTTGCTTCATGTTTTGGCTGTGATGTAGGAGAACGAGTGACCTCCAGTTTTGCTTTTGCGGATGTGGGCAGTGTGTCCGAATGAGAGTGAAGCAAAGTTGTAGGTATCTGGCGTCCCTACATTGTATACTGAACAACACGGAGCAAGTTGGTTTGAGAACTCAAGATTGTTTCTGTCACTGCAACATGGGGGCTTGAACATAACCTTGAGAAATCGTAAGCATGCCCACAGATTGACTAGCGCATGAGCACAGGCTTCATGTGCAGTCTAAATGGGTAACACCAGCCAAGATTTGTTTTTTATTCTTGCCCATACTTAGCATGGCCAATAATCTGTGTAGCATTTTAGTTTTAATCTTAATGTAGTTAAATCTATTTAGCACTTTGAACATTAAGACTGAAACGTTTTATATAGCAAAAAGAACAGCACATAGATTATTGAAGGTGGGGTGGTTAGTAGAGTTTAGGCTAGTGGCATTTGTATCCATTTTTTGCTTGTAGGTGGTGAAGACACAGACATCGCGCTGCAATACATATACATATAGTTAATATAACATCCTGAAGATGTTTCATATACCACAGCCTTTCAAAAAGGCGCCTTCCTAAAAGGGGTCTAATTCTTGGCTCAATCAACCCTCGCATAGTGTTTAACACAGGAGGATGGACTGGTGTGACACCTGAACGACTCAGATTCCGGTAGAAGGCCCTCGCTTTGCATTTCACCCCATGTAAAGGCCTTTGTGTTTGTATACAGCACTGCGGCGTGGTTTTCCCCTTACAAAGACCAAACCTGACTCTCTGCCTTTCCATCTCATTAAACAGCGGCTATCGCTATTATGAGGGTTTTCCGTGGAAGTTGCAAAAATGAAACAAGCATTTTCAATGCAACGGGTCTCGCATTTATTCGAGTTAGAGCTATTAGCATTGTAAAGCAAAAATAAACGCAGCGTGATCGCGCTATGTAAAATGCAGCACGATCGCGCTGCGTGGAAAATAAACAGATAAAGTAGTCCGGACTCCAGGCTGAAAACATGGAGCCTCGTATGTTTTTGGTACTTTACCGGTGCTGTGTAGGTGGGCTAAACACCGGAAAAGGCATGAGGTATGCATGCCTTTCACAAATGAAAGCAAGCAGATTTTAAAAGACAAGCCCACGAACCAATGTAAGTGACTGACGTGGTATGGGCGTGGTTTAAAGCTCAAAGAGAGATTACAGAATGGACGGAGCACTTTGTGCTCGCCCATAAAAAGGGCTTAGAGAGGGTTTTCAAGTGATAATAAAAGTCGGTTGGTCTGTTTGCATTCCAAATATCATTTCTGACGCCATTCACCAAGCTATCTACAATGCAAGCATAGTTTTCGCTTAATGACTGTACAGACAATGTAAACACCTCACCAGACAGTTACATTATGAAACAGGTTTGAACATTTTTCAAGCATTGCCCGTTCCGGAGTTCACATTGACATATTTTGAGACTGCGGACACATGATGGAAAGGGCTGTCCTTTAAGGGGCGATCCGATTAAGAAAGAAATGTTCTCTTCACCCACTCCTGCATCACCAACAACCGCAAACAGTACGTTGTAGAATGTAGAATGCTCCTTTGCTTGATGTCGGTTGCTTGGGATTTCAGACCGATTGTAACCTCATTCACTGTATGGCCCCCTTAAGCGAGTCACACCATTTCTCTTTTGCGTTTGTTTGCTGTGAGTAATTCATCATAAAGGTGTTTGTGTACACACACATTACTTCCCAGAGTGGACCATACATTTCTTCAGTGTGCAAACGAGGTGTACATGTACAATCCAAAAACAACTGCAGTGACTATAAATAGAACGGTTGCAGCCATCTTTCTATAAGTAAACCTATTCGCTGAACTCAATTTTTTTTTTGTAAAATAAAAGGATGCAATTTGTCCCACAGGGATGCTGGAGCCTTCAGTGCATTACCTCTGTCTACCATTACTTTCTGTACTGGGTGCTAAGTAGGTTTTCGGGTGTTTTTCAAAGTAACTTCAAATCTGGGAGCAACATCAAGTTGAAAATGAAGGTAGTTCACATCTTTCTACGATTTACTGGTAGAAGATCCAGGTCTTGATTTTCCAAAGAAGAGAAAGTGTTCAGAAACACTTCCATCCCCAGAGAGGCTGACTGCAGATTTTGAGTTTGTGTTTAGAAAATACTCTGTTTTGGGTTTCTGAAAACTAGGTATCACAGATCTCATTTCCGAAGGTAGTCTCAATTCTCAATCCATTGCATGTTAGAACCTCTGTGCAAAGAAATCTATGAGTGGTATATAGAGATACTGGATGAGGATTCTCTGGTGCTCTATTGTAGCAGCAGATGTATATGGCTGTTGAGGCTGGTTTGTAGCATTTCCATCTTCACTGGTTTGTTCATCATTCCTCTTCTTGCTTCTTTCCACCACCTCCTACGTTATTCAGAAGTTGAGAGCGCAGACTTGCATGGTTTTTACAAGAAGCTTTCTGTATAAATTGAGATTCACACAAGAGAATCATCAAGCAGCCTTACTGCAGCAACAGGATTCTTCTTTGTTATAACTTAGATATCCTGTGCAGAAACCCCTGAAGACCCTGTGTGGTTATAACGGGCAGTGAGTCAGAAATGTATTGTCTTCGAACATAACGAAGAGCAGCACCATTGGCTTCTGCAAGAATGGCACCTGTCTTGTTTGGTATTTTCAAAAGTCAAATCGGGTGAAGTGCATCGGTTAGTCAACAGACACCTTGGCACACACTTCCACCAGCCATAATTATAAGATACAGCCTGGGAAAACCGGTGTGGGACTGCAATTAAACACTTAACCACTCCCTGCCAACACGCTCTCATTACGATTCATTCTACCACAAGGTCATTTTACTTGCACGTTCTCCAGTCTTACAGTGAATCAGCTTATATAAACTTTTACATAAGCATCCTTCACTATATTTAATGATATGTGCATCGGCATTACTAAAAGCAAGCACAGTGTAATTAATATAAACAAATTGCTGCAAGTACCATGCAAGGCAAACAAAATGGTGGCTACTATTGCCAGACACTTTGCACATGTAACTGATGGGAGTTGAGCGATGCTGCATTTCTCCATTCATCCTGTTGTAGAGAGTCACAGCTGGGAGAAAAGAGCTTGTGGTTACAGGACTTCTCATGCAGCTTACCCCCCGGCTCAGCGCCAGGCTCTGACAGTGGAATATGATGCAGAGTTTGCATTCATAGGATAAGGAGATGTCCTGGGGTTCTAAACTGTTCCTATAACACTAGACTATTGTAGTCAAAATATTGTGACCTAGATAGTGACTACCAAACGATCATGAAGGTAAGTATATATTCATTGAAAAACAATTAAAAACTGAATTACAGTTCTAGCTCAAACATGCAAAACTACTGCAGTTATGGTTAGCTTCGCACACAGTAAACCTAATGCCACCCACAATGTTGTTCACTTGATAGCTTTTTTTTTTCTTTCTGGTCTTTCACAAATTGGTATTATGAGCATCCTGACAGTGCAGGTTATGGTGTGAGTATGTTGTGTGCTGCAAACCATAGCTGCCGAATTTTAGTTGTTTGCGTGAGTCAAAACCATTGCCATTTTTTAAATGGGTAGTAAACATAGAAAACGTTTCTTATGATCTACTTAATTTCTAAGCCCTGCTGTGCATAGCCTCTGGCGATGCCCTGTGCCCACCAGCCACAGGTGGCCAACTCTAGCTGCACTCTACCTTTAACCATGCGCAGTTCTTGGCCCATCTCGCCATCAGAGCATAACTGCCATTGTGCACTGCATGCAACCCGGCGCAAGGTGCCAACCCCTGCACTGCACTGCACTGCAGTGCACAATACTGTTTGGGTACAGGGCCTGGCTGAAGCCTTGCACCTAACCCACCATGAGGAGACAACCTTTGCTGCACAAGGCCACCAGGCCCAAAGCCCAACCCACTGCAGCCTGCCAGCCTCTGCTACTTATGGTATTTGGCCTTGCACAATAACGGTTGGCTGGAGGGCCTTGCTTTATGCCAGGCCCTGCTCCCTACAGATCTTCAACACACAACCTTAGTGTTCAGGGACTCCAGCTGTAGGCATAAGGGGTTGGTCGCAGGACTTGGCTGCTAACCTGCCACAAGTTGCCAATATGGCAGCCATCCCCTCCTACACTCGTCCTTTGGCTGTGTGTAGAATTTGTCTTTCCCTATTTTTTTAAAGGGAAAATTATGTTCCTGTGTTATCCTATTGTGTTCCTTTTTAGTGAAAATTGCAATTTGCTGCATAATATAGTGCCTTTTTATGGTCCCAACGTGGCGGCCACAAGATTTCAATTTTTAGTAAATTCACAATCTTATTGCAGTAAACCTTTTTTTAAACCGTATTTATTGGTTTACTTTTCAATGCCTTTGGGTGTCCCTAAGCACTCCTGTGTGGTCGGGCACCTCTCATTGAAACCCCGTGGATGTGGATGTATTTTTTCCACAGTGCTAAACTGAATAAAAAAAAAAATCCTGAACTTCGAGATAGCAAAAAAATACCTTCACCAGCCAATCACATTTGTTAAGACAATTTTCATGGCTTTGACTTGATTCATGATTTTCTGAATGGCAATTTTAAACTGTAAGAATGTACGACATTTTGAACCCTTTAAAACCAATTCATTAACTTTATAAACACTCGTACATCAACAACTACTGAACAGCTTTATACTAAATGAATGAAAGCACCCTCTCTAAGTATTAGTTCTTCTATATGCCAAATGTAGCATACATCCATACAGCGTTTTTTTCCTCTGTAGAAGCAAGCAAACTATAACGTGGGAGCTAAAATATAAAAACTCAGATTTGTTGGAAACCTGCTTTTAACTTTTTTCCCAGGCAGAGAATGTCATGAAAAATTGGCATGCTGGACTTTAGTTGGCTACGTCAAGCCACTGACTACTGTGGTGCAAATATTTCCACTAGATCAAAATTAGAGTAATGCAATTTACTGGAAAGTGTATATGAACTATAACTGCACAGCTGTCACTGTCACTGTGTAATAGATAAGTGTGGGATAACTCCACATGAGTATCTTGACATTAGAGATGTTAATGGTATGTGGGTGTGGCGTTAGGGAGCGTGAGGCGGGGTGAGAGATGCGGCTAAAAAAACTAAATAATGCATGTCTATTTTGTTGGCCTTTCACCTACCTAAACGTAATTGCTTGTCAAATATAATGCACACACCTTAAAATAAACGGAGCTTAAATTGATCTGTGGGAAACATTTTTTTGGTAGGAAAGCTCAGTTGGCAAAATGATAACTTCAGACGTCTGGCAGTGTAACTGGACAATGTTGATTTGACTCCGATTCGGTGCATTGGGAAAATAGTGGTATGCTTTTATAGTGCTAAGACGTTCAGGCCTTGGGCAGAAAACTCTGAGAATGTATGTCATTAGTTAAAAAATGCATTACACACAGTATAAATAGATTGTTGCAGAAAGCGTGTTTAAATATTTACAGTGCTTTCAAAAGTTATGTTTTTAGTAATTCGCTGACTGTACCTAGTGCAGATCTTTTTATGTATTTCATTAAAAGGACAGATTCCAAATGCTATCAATTAAGGCCTATGCTGGCCCCCAAGCAGCCTTTGGATTTGATGCTCAGTCAATTCACAAATGTACAATTCTTTCTGGAGCAGGGACCCTGAAGAGGAGGTTTGTTTCTCTTTTAGCTGCTTCTTCCTTCTCTCACTTCACAGAAGAGGAGACCCTTCTTCTCCCCTTTCAATCTGCGCCGGCTCAGGCGTTCAGGGGCGGACGTCTTTTATTTTAATAAAATGTATGGGAACGGTTTTGATCTGATTAAAAAAGCGTTGGGAAAGTCGTCCACTCGTTGCGCTGCTCACGTCGACCTCCGAGGTGGAGGTGGAGCTATTGGGACAGGTGTGGGTGTAAGATTACCGTGAATATTGGGTAGATGGAGACATACCACAAATTCATACTTATCCGTTATTTAAATACGTTCGCAGTGTTTCTTTCTGCCCCACTTCCATGCAGAGATTTGCTTCAAATATGTTATAGCACGTGCATTAATGTGGTGGAAGCTGTCACCAGTTCCTCCAACAGGAAATTAGGAAGGTTAAATGTACAATATAAAAAGTTAAATTTTCTGATGCACATTTCTGAGAATCGTAAACCAGCAGACGGTTCGCGGCCACACTGCTGATGTAAAATATACAGACATGGTACATTCAAGCTAATCGGCAAACTACATAGATTTCTATTGGTAGATAAAAAAATAAATTACCAAATTACAACGAGTAGACTTCCACATTTTTAAATATATCGTGACCTGCCCAGATGTCGACAACCTTAAAAATGTGAAAGCCTTGGGAATTTCCACAGGAGGAATTAATATTAAATGGGTTTCAACCTGCGCTGTTGCTTTCTCTAATGCATTTTTTTCACAAAAGATCGCCTTCCCCCACTGACTATTTTCCCTCTGCTACCTGTGGTCGGTACCTTTCTTATCACCAGAGCCTGACAGTTGTAATCTGACCTGATCTTTAGCAATTCTGTACGGGAGCTTGTAGATGGAAGTTGAGAGCAAGATCTTGAGCTGTATGCAAAAATACGTAGAAAACAAAAACGTGAGCTATATGCAGAGGGAGGTAGAAAGCAGAATCTTATGCTGTGTGCAGAGGGAGGTGGAAAGTAGAATCTTATGCTGTGTGCAGAGGTAGGTGGACAGTAGAATCTTATGCTGTGTGCAGAGGGAGGTGGAAAGTAGAATCTTATGCTGTGTGCAGAGGGAGGTGGACAGTGGAATCTTATGCTGTGTGCAGAGGGAGGTGGACAGTAGAATCTTATGCTGTGTGCAGAGGGAGGTGGAAAGTAGAATCTTATGCTGTGTGCAGAGGGAGGTGGACAGTAGAATCTTATGCTGTGTGCAGAGGGAGGTGGACAGTAGAATCTTATGCTGTGTGCAGAGGGAGGTGGACAGTAGAATTTTATGCTGTGTGCAGAGGGAGGTGGAAAGCAGAGCCTTGAGCTGTATGCCGATGGAGGTAGAAAGCAGAGTCTTGAGCTGTATGCCGATGGAGGTAGTAAGCAGAGCCTTGAGCTGTATGCCGATGGAGGTAGAAAGCAGAGCCTTGAGCTGTATGCCGATGGAGGTAGAAAGCAGAGCCTTGAGCTGTATGCCGATGGAGGTAGAAAGCAGAGCCTTGAGCTGTATGCCGATGGAGGTAGAAAGCAGAGTCTTGAGCTGTATGCCTATGGAGGTAGAAAGCAGAGTCTTGAGCTGTATGCCGATGGAGGTAGAAAGCAGAGCCTTGAGCTGTATGCCGATGGAGGTAGAAAGCAGAGCCTTGAGCTGTATGCTGATGGAGGTAGAAAGCAGAGCCTTGAGCTGTAAGCAGATGAAGATGGAAAGCAGACTATTGAGCTATGTGGAGATGAGAGTAGAAAGCAGAATCATGAGCTGTGTGCCAATGGAGGTAGAAAGCAGAATCTTGGGCTGTATGGAGAGGGATGTAGAAATAATCTTATGCTGTATGGAGAGGGAGATAGAATGCAGAATCTTGAGCTGTGTGTAGATGGTGTTAGTAAGCAGAATCATGAGCTGTACGGCGATGGAGGTAGAAAGCAGATTCTTTTTGTGTGTAAATGGAGGTAAAAAAACAGATTCTCAAAGTTTGTGCAGATGGTAGAAAGCAGAATCCTGAGTTGTATGCAGGTGGGGGTACAAAGCACATTCTTGTAGTGTGCGCTGATGGAGGTAGAAAGCAGTATCTCGAGTTGGGTGCAGATGGCGGTAGAAAGCAGAATCTTGAGCTGTATGCGGATGGAGGTAGAAAGCAGATTCTTGAAGTGTGTGCAGATGGAGGTAAAAACCAGATTCTCAAAGTTCGTGCTGATGGAGGTAGAAAGCAAAATATTGAGCTGTGTGCAGATGGAGGTGGAAAGCGGAGTCTCTAGCTGTATGCTCTGCCTTTTTTCTGATGCTCATTTCGCCATTAATTACCTCAAATGTAGCTAGCCTGCAGCAAAAAATAACATAAAAAAGAAGCCATGCCAAAGAGACTTTTTGGGAAAAAAATTATAATTTTATATTTTTGCAGATGTCGAGAAATGACTCAAAGATGACATTTTCTAGCAAGCTGCCATTGAAAAGTTTGATTTAGGTGAATTGGCGTTGTGTGACTTATTGCAGAATGTCTGGCAAAGCCATTACTTAACTCTTTCTTATGGCACGTTCCATCATGCGCCGGTAATTAGAAAGAGAATCTGTTTCTGTCCTCCAATGTTTTCCCTGCTTTGATACTGAACATTCGTCAGTATTTCTAAATTATGTTCCAGTCGTCGTCGTCGGATTTTGGTTCATTTTGGCTGCATGTACTGGATTTCTTCCAGTTATGTTTGCTCAGTTATAAATAATACTGTCTCCACACTGTAAATTAGTTGCCACAAGTTCCAAAAGCAAAACTGTGTTTCAAGTGCAGAATTTGCAATAGTCTGGGGAAGGTCTCCTACATTATTAAGCCTGAGTTAACTTCCCTTTAGATTTGCACTACACCCTTGTCAAGACTCTTAACGACTACATGTGTTTTTTAAGCTACAGCATTGTGTGAACGTATGACCGAACATTAGTTAGTTTCTTTTCGAACTATTTATGTTCATTTTTTGCAAGGAAAAGTATAAAAATTCAAAACACATTACCCAAAGATTTTTTCATGCAATGTAATTTACAACGACTTTGAGTGACTGCTTAGGGAGTGATGTAAATATTTAGTCAATACCAACATAGAATTGTCATTTTCAAGAGGAGAAAACAAAGATTTGGTTGCTTGCCTGAGTTCTCTGATATGACAGCATGGTAAGGTCGTGGTTACCATTTGTTTTTGTGCATGGGCTTCCATCCCTGACCCAACTGCATCACTAGCACAGTGTACTGACCCCTTCTCCAGTATTGGATCTTTCATAGATTCACATGCTTGAATCATCCCCGTCGTCGAGGTGGGAGCCTCACGGTAAACTTAAATATATAAAAAGCAGTAAGTCAGTAAAAGTAAAACCAGTAGGCCCTAGTAGGCCTCATAGGGTATTTTACAGTCTATCCACTTTGTTTTGTGAAAAGACCCAAACTTGAGTATCAACCAATCAGGATTCAGCCCCTCCCAAACACTCCCAACAGAGGCTGAATTCCCTCAGATTTTCTACCGCACGTCGTGTGAAGGGAGTCTCCCTGAGCTCTGCTCAGTTTTTTTCCTATTTTCTGACTGAAGATTGTTTTTTCTCTCAGGAAACTAGTTACAACTTTACTATGTCTGAAAAGGCAAAGAAGGGTCTGTTCAGAGACTGTGACAACTGTGGGAAGAAGAGACTACATATTGATGACCCCCACAAGAAGTGTATTTACTGCCTTCATCCAGACCATAAGGTGAGAGACTGCAAAATCTCTCGCACCTTTAGTCAAAAAACCCTCAAAGACCGAGAGGGTAGACTTCTCTTATGGCTGCAAAAACAGAAAGCCTTAGAGCATCCTTCATCAGACAGCGAAGAGTCACCACAAACTTCTCGCCCTCAGAAAAGAACAGGTGAGAGAGATAGAGGTGCGGATGAACCACCAAGAAAAATGCACAAAAAGACAAAACAAGTCTTAACTGAAGAGGCAGTTAAACATGGACCAAAAAAGGTTCATTCAGAACCTACTACGCCGTTACACCGGAAAAGCACCTCAAAGAAACCATCCCTGTCTCTGTCACCACAAAAAGAGCCAGAAAAACTCTTGTCGGTGAAAAAACAACGTCGACGACCGCCCCGTCGACGACAGTGTCGACGGTAACAGCGACCACGGTATCGTCGACGTTCACAACACCATCCTCACCGATGATTATGACGTCGTCGCCGTTGTCATCGACGACGATTATTACTGCAAAAATCTTCAAAAGAGCTTCGTCGGCAACCACAGCGTCGACAGCGGAGGCCTCCTGGGTTCACAAATCATCCAGGGCACTCCCATCTACGCAAGATACGTCGGCGAAGCGACCATCGTCGGTAAAATACCCGTCGACGAAGGGACCGTCGACTAAGGACCCATTGACAAAGACGCAGTCATGGACGGAAGCGTCGACGACAGTACCGTCGACGACAGTACCGTCGACGACAGTACCGTCGACGAGGGAACCGTCGACGATGGAACCGTCGACGAGGGAACCGTCGACGATGGAACCGACGATCACCACAGCATTAACAGTTTACAAACCTTGGGACATTTCACCAGATCATTCCTCATACCATCATGAGGACTCCACCAGATTCTTACCCCTTTCCCTTATTAATATAGGGGACAAGCCATCTGACATTTTGCCGATACATACATCACCAAGTAAAGTGCTGCCATACCCACCGCAACATCTTTTGGACGATGATGATGATGAGGATCAAGGAATGTTTGGGGCAGCTAGTAGCCCGTCCCAACTAAATGTCAAATGTCAAGAGTTTGATGAAGAAGAGGATCAACATTACCAGCATAGTTATGCTTCAACATCTTATCCACAGGCAAACCAACCATCGCCACTAGCTATGCCTAGCACATTAGTGACAGATTTACAACATATGTTGAAGGACTACTATAAAAGGTTCCCACCGTCAACTCAGTCCACGCCACCTAGACCTCAGAGTTACCAGCAAGCTCAAACTACTAATGTTTCCGAAAAGCCACAGGCTAGTAGACCTGTAACTAGCCAAGCTCCGGAAGCTTACCTCTCGTCGGACGACGAAAGGGAAGAGGGCGAGCTAGCAGATTCAGCGGCTAGTGAATGGGACGATTATCTCGTTCCCACACCATCTCCACCTCCAGCAGCTCCAGTGGATTCTCCTCCAGAAGACATAGGAGGTTTCCATAATATCATAGAGAGAGCGGCGAAACGTTTTGGCCTGGCAATTGTTTCCCATGAAACTGAGTGTTTTTTGTATGACTTTAAAGAGCCATCAAAGAGATCTGTAAGAGCCATACCGATTGTGGATTTCTTATGGCAGGAGGGTTTGAAGGCAATGAAAAACCCGGCAACAGTGCCTTCACAAATGCCAAGGCTAGAGAAAAAATACAAGGCCCCAGATGATTCTCCGGCCTGTTTAGTCCCACAGCCGAAACCTGACTCGGTTATATCACAGGCGGCTCAACGACGATCCAAAAACCCCTCTACGCCTATTGCGTCTCCCCCAGACAAAGAGGGAAGGAGACTAGACAATATCGGTAAGAAATTCTCCTCGGTTGCTGCAGTAACGGTCAAGGCGGCCAATTCCCTCGCCATCCTGGGAAGGTACGATCGCCAGATGTGGGCAGACATGTCCGCTTTTGTAGATTCACTGCCAGAAGATCTCAAGGTGGAAGCTAAAAAGGTCTTGCAGGAGGGAGAAAGGGTCTCCGCAGAGATAATAGACAGTGCAATAGATATTTCCCTCACTGGCTTTCGACAATTAGCTGGAGCAGCAGTCCTGCGCAGACAAGGGTGGCTTAAAGCTACTTCATTCAGACCAGAAGTCCAGACTCGTGTTCTCGACATGCCCTTCGATGGAGAGAGTTTGTTTGGCAAACATGTCGACGACATGCTGCAGGCTATCAAGACGGATACCGATACAGCAAAATCCCTAGGTATCCTGCAGTATAAAAAACTACCTTTTCGTGGAGCAAGGGGTAGAGGTAATTACTCCTTTCGAGGTGGATACCAACAATACAGGTCACAATATCCATCTTCCTCCACAGGACCAGGACATCAGCACCATCAACAACAGCAGCATTATCGATTACCACCAGCCGCAGCTTACAAACATCCGGCTAGAGGAAGAGGAGCTGCCCGAGGAAGAGATACAGGCAGAAAGCAATGACCAGCGGATAATCTCAACACCTCCCCAATCAATATTGAAGGTCGGAGGTCGCATCAATTCTTATTTCCCCAAGTGGAAGGCTATAACATCGGACAGATGGGTACTAGATGTAGTGACCAGAGGTCATACTCTGGAATTCATGCAAACACCACCGAGTGTCCCTCCATCGGGTACACCGCCTCCGAGGTTGAGCCAACTTCTCAGGGAAGTAAGAATAATGCTAACAAAAGGAGCAATAGAACCAGTCCCTTTATCTCAAAAGAACAAAGGATTCTACTCCCGGTTTTTCCTTCTAAAGAAACCCTCAGGAGACTGGCGCCCCATCCTGGACTTGAGAGCACTAAACAAGTTTCTAAAGAAACAATCGTTCAGGATGGTAACGTTGCAGGATGTCCTGCGTCTCTTAAACACAGGAGATTGGATGGCATCCCTAGACCTCCAGGATGCTTATTTTCATATCCCCATATATCGCAAACATCGCAAATTTTTAAGGTTCAGGGTAGGACGTATGCACCTCCAATTCCGGGTTCTACCATTCGGTCTCAAATCAGCCCCCAGAATCTTCACAAAAATGTTAGCTCCAGTAGCAGCACATCTTCGCCAGTCAGGTATCCAGGTCTTCCCTTACCTGGACGACTGGCTTATAAAGGCACCCTCAAAATTCCAAGTAACAAATCATATTTCCTATTGCCTTCAATTGTTACACAGCCTGGGGTTTGTAGTCAACTACCAGAAATCTCAGATATACCCCAAACAAGAATTGAGTTTCTTGGGAGCAATTTTGGACACAGTACGCAGCAAAGCGTACCCATCACACGAGAGGAAACAAAAGTTAACCTCTTTGGCAGACAACCTATCCAGAAAAAAGTTCGTTTCAGTCCGCATCTACAAATCATTGCTCGGAATGATATCATCGTGCATTACGCTAGTCCCAGATTGCAGGCTCCATATGCGACCCATGCAAGAGCAATTGGACATACAATGGACACAGGTCCACGGCTCCTTCGAAGACAAGATTCGCATAACGCCTCTAATGAAGAACACTATGAGGTGGTGGGCGACTCCAACCAATTTCTCAAAAGGGCTGTCTTTTCTTCTTCAAACACCAAGTTACATAGTAACAACGGATGCCTCTCTAGAAGGATGGGGTGCACACTGCCAGGACCTGCAAATCAGCGGAATCTGGAATCAGCAAGAGAGCCAGCTCCACATCAATTATCTAGAACTCAAAGCAATACACTTAGCTCTAAAAGCTTTCTTGCCAAAGATACAATGTTCAAGCGTCTTAATCCGGACGGACAACATGACCAGCATGTTTTATCTAAACAAGCAAGGAGGCACAAGATCCCTACAACTCTCGCAGCTAGCCCAACAAATTTGGACATGGGCCATCAAACACAATATTTCACTAAAAGCGGAGCATGTGCCAGGACAGATCAATGTTCTAGCAGACACCCTGAGCAGGACAGTGATTCCTTATCACGAGTGGGAGCTAGACCAGAAAACTCTCAATGGCCTGTTTCTATTATGGGGCAAACCAAACTTAGACCTATTTGCCACTCTCGAGAACAAGAAATGCCAGTTCTACGCAAGTTGGCTTCCCCAAAAAGATTCGTGGGGGAATGCGTTTTCGATGAGATGGTCAGGAGTTTATGCCTACGCTTTTCCTCCGATCCCGCTCATTCCGAGAGTCATCAGAAAAATGAAGACGGAGGGGTGTCGACTTCTACTCATAGCTCCCAGATGGCCCAGACAAATATGGTATACGGAGCTCCTCATGCTCTCCGAACGACCACATCTACCACTCAGACAGAGTCCGACTCTTTTAACGATGCACCAGGGACAAGTCACACACCCACATCCGTCGTCTCTTCATTTGTCGGCTTGGCTCCTGAACACAATGAATACTTAAATCTCAAAATTTCCCCAGAGTGTAGAGACATCTTAGCAAAAGCTAGAGCTGACACTACCAACAAAACCTATAGACTTAAATGGAAACGGTTTTGTATTTGGTGTGCAGCGGAAAATATACATCCTTTATCTTCTACTCCGGAACAGATACTTCCATATCTCCTGCTCCTGGCAAAATCAGGACTTGCATATTCTTCCATACGGGTACATCTGGCAGCAATTTCCAGATACCGCAGATCACCAGACAGACTCTCTTTGTGTTCCACAAGAATTGTCAAACAATTTATGAAGGGCCTTTTTCGGGTCTTCCCGCCAATTAGGAAACCTCCGCCTCTATGGTCATTGAATGTTGTGTTGATGCAGCTCATGAAAGCTCCTTTTGAGCCGATCCACAAAGCTGTCCTAAAATTCCTCGCATGGAAAACAGCGTTACTGTTAGCTCTTACTTCGGCTAAAAGAGTCAGTGACATTCAGGCGTTCACTATCAAACAGCCGTTCCTCCAGTTTACAAACTCAGGCGTCATCCTGCGGACAAATCCTAAATTCATTCCGAAAGTTCCCTCAACATTTCATTTAAATGAACCAGTCATCTTAAAAACCTTTTTTCCAAATCCGCAAACAGTGGCGGAAAAAACATTACATTCTCTCGATATTAAAAGATGTTTAAAGTTTTATCTACAGAAAACTCAGGCCATCCGCCAGTCGGATCAATTATTTGTAGCATTCGGCGGAACAAAGAAGGGACACGCGGTGTCCAAACAGACTTTAGCAAGATGGATTGGCCTGGCGATTCAATTCTGCCATTCAAAAGCAGGAAAGCCGCTCCACACCAGGGTGAGAGCCCACTCTACAAGATCGGTAGCCACTTCAGCTGCACTCTTTGCAGGTGTACCACTACATAGCATCTGTAGAGCAGCGACATGGTCCAGCCAGCACACATTTACAAGACATTACTGTCTAGAGGAGACTAACCAGGTCGATACAGCAGTGGGACAAGCAGTGCTGAGGCATCTATTTCGTTAAGGTGAGCCTCTTACACATCCCACCACCACACTCGAGGTATGGTCATTAATGGTTCATTTTCTTATACTGTTTAACGTGTCGTATTCTCCATAATAATAGCATAAATTGTGTCAGGATTTCTTGCCACACACCTTTTATTGCTCTTATATTCGGATGTCTATGAATATAAATATAATTATATGTAAGTGCATATTTAAAACTGAACTAATGTGAATCACATCACGTATAGAATTACGATGGAATTACAGTCAATGTAATTCAGTAAGTAAGAAAACATTACTGCTCGTTACTCTGATTCAAGCATGTGAATCTATGAAAGATCCAATACTGGAGAAGAAAATTAGTTACTTACCTGTAACTGCAGTTCTCCAGTATTGGTATCTTTCATAGATTCACATGCGACCCACCCTCCTCCCCTCAGAGGCTCCCCTATTATACAGATATTAAACTTCACACTCCTACTAGAAAATCTGAGGGAATTCAGCCTCTGTTGGGAGTGTTTGGGAGGGGCTGAATCCTGATTGGTTGATACTCAAGTTTGGGTCTTTTCACAAAACAAAGTGGATAGACTGTAAAATACCCTATGAGGCCTACTAGGGCCTACTGGTTTTACTTTTACTGACTTACTGCTTTTTATATATTTAAGTTTACCGTGAGGCTCCCACCTCGACGACGGGGATGATTCAAGCATGTGAATCTATGAAAGATACCAATACTGGAGAACTGCAGTTACAGGTAAGTAACTAATTTTCTTCCACTCTGTTGCGTGTACCATTCTCCGCCTATGGCTGTTTTTTGTTTTGTTTTGTTTTGGTTTCTGGCTTTCGGCCCGCCTGTTTACCTGTGGCATCTCCCTACCTGCATGAAGAACTGCACGGAACATGCTCATGATTCAAGTCAGCGAGAAGAGTTTCACAGTGCAATCACAGCATTTGATACATGTGGAATAAATGACCCACGCAACTCCTGTAAAATGTGTCTAAAGCCCGTTCAGCATGAACCCCTACACTGGAGATTGTTGTTACAGGACTAGTGTAAGTGCAAAGGAGCCTCAGAATTTTCTAAAAATATGTCTATTGCTGTAAGAAATAAGGGGGCTATGTTTTGGTCATTGTGGCTTGGAAAGAGCCAGGTGAATTTCGAAGAATCCCTACAAACCTGGGCATCATTGCTGCCCTGCATAGTTCTAAATGGATTGTGAATAAAACAAGCATAAGCTGTCCTAGATGAAAAAATACTAATTCAGACCGTGCCCATTTACATCTTATGTTTAGTCTTTCCGCTGGGGGCACAGTTAAGTAGAGTGGATGGCTGTAAGGTCTGTTCCTGTCACGTCCCTTTGGTGACTTTCAAAAGGACTCGTAACTGGCACTTCAGAACTGTCAGGGCGACTTTCCCAGGGCAGAGATAACGATATCTTACAGGCGTTCATCCATTTGCAAACGACTTCTCTTGGATTATACATACCATAGTTATCATTTTGTTTGCCCTGAAAAATCTCAAGTGCATATTAACTTCCTTATGAGACGCGTTTCGGCTGTGGTCTTGATTATGGACACACCAGTAAACCATACTGCGCCACAACTAAACCACTTGGAACTTTTTAGGAAACATTCTAGCTCAGTTATTCGCCTCTGAATGTGCGGATTTCATCTGCACCAATCACAAATTTAGTAAGGACTGGATTAAAATGTCTTTGGCTTTCATCTGCACTAATCACAAATTTAGTAAGGACTGGATTAAAATGTCTTTCTCAGAGGATACCCATCGCACCAACATCACCAGCATCTTTTGACAAAAGAGAAGTTCGTGCAGTAGGGTGTGTGTGAACAACAAGACTACCACTTAAAATCCTCTTGAGCACTTTTATCCATTTTTGTTGATTACATTTTGTTCTCAAATGCAGCAGGCTTGCCTGTCTGAGTGCAGCAGAACTTTGTTACCTTTTAGCTAGGTTTGTGCTGTAGAATTACCATCTACATACATACATATACATAAATGTTCGCAGCAGCAGTTGTAATAGCCCCATGCTTCGGCTGCTCATTGTAGACATTAGTGCAGGCTGACAGAAAGTAGTTTAGACGTCTTACACTGCCATTGTTTAACTCTTCTGTACACTACTGCCAGGTGGTGCCATCCCCGATTAGCTTTTAGTGAAAGGACAGGACGAGCAGCTCAATGCTCATAATTAATTAAAGACTCCCAATTGATGAACAAGGGGAAATGTAGATCAGACCCTAACCTCAAATACTTGCAGCAATTTAAGGTTACAACTCTGTATGTGTTTTAGTAAAATGCCTACAGAGTTGGTAATAAAAAAAGAACAAAGATCACAATCGACCCGCAGCAGCCAAGGACAGGCATTGGGACAGTCATGTGTCATAGTCATCGCCATCTTGTACCAATGCAGGCAGCAGATTTGAAATATCTCAGCGATTCAACAAAGATAAAACAAAGCAGGGGATTTTTTTATGATAAAGTAAGCACATACAGTTTAAGTAAACTGTTATTACATCCTGCAGAAAGTGTTTCCATTAGCTTTATTGTGGCATGCAAGAGAACTCTCTGGCCTGACAAAGCTCCAGGGTGTGTTTGAAGGAAAGTTAAAACTGTAACCCTTTCTAATGAGCTTGATTGAAAATGTTTGTGGCAGCAGTATTTCTGAAGGGAAGAATGTATCTTCGGTTTGTGACACGTGTTTCTGCGATTGCCAATGTGCAGAAAATAAAGGTCGGGAAGCCAGGGAATTCACGGCAAGAGCCAGGAAACGGTCCAGCTTGGCTCTGAAGTCTAAAGCTCGAGCCCAAGTCAGTACGCAACAAAAATCATGTCAATCCTGAAAATAATATCTTGTAAATCTCAGAAATGACACCCTTGTTGCTAAACAGACGTACAAATGTGACTTGAATCATTGAAGAAAAAAATGCAAACAACTGAGAAATACATTGCAGAACTGTTTTTTTTTTTATTTAACATTTAATTAAAGACGCATGCTGCCATTTTCACTCCAGTGCTCATTATGTCGCTTCGGATGCGGTAAATGGCGCCGGACTTATGGCACCCTTATACCCCGTGCGCCCCCACACACACACACACACACAATCCGCCCTACCCCTCAACACCTACTGCTGACTAGTAGGGTGAAATAAATAATTTAAAAAATGCCTATCACCGGCCATTCTCTTCTCCTTTTGTTGCAAAGGTGTGGGGGGTTGGTGAATGAACAAGTGAGAGCGCACATGGGGTAGGCAGAAGTTAGATGTATGTCGGCTTGGCTTGTTTTTTTGCCTCAAGAATTCTAGGATCCTTGTGCCGAGCCAGGCATCTTGCTCAAGCCTGGTTCCATCCTGCAGTGGCTCGTACAAACCTAGGAGATAGTGGGAGCAATTTGGGAAGCTAATATAGAAGGCAAAAGGCGCAAGTCAATCAATCAATCAATAATATTTATAAAGCGCGCTATTCACCCGTGAGGGTCTCAAGGCGCTAGGGGAGGGGGTTACTGCTGCTCGAAGAGCCAGGTCTTGAGCTGCCTCCGGAATGCGAGGTGGTCCTGGGTGGTCCTGATGTTGGCGGGGAGGGAGTTCCAAGTCTTGGCCGCCAGGTAGGAGAAGGATTTCCCACCTGCCGTTGTGCGGCGGATGCGAGGGACGGCGGCGAGTGCGAGGTTGGCTGAGCGAAGTTGACGGGTGGGCGTGTAGAAACTGAGGCGACGGTTGAGGTATTCGGGTCCCTTGTTTTGGAGGGCTTTGTGTGCGTGGGTGAGGAGCCTGAAGGTGATCCTTTTGTTGACGGGTAGCCAATGCAGGTGTCTCAGGTGGGCGGAGATGTGGCTGTTGCGGGGTATGTCGAGGATGAGGCGAGCGGAGGCGTTTTGTATTCACTGAAGACGTTTCTGGAGTTTTGTGGTGGTTCCTGTGTATAGGGTGTTTCCGTAGTCCAGGCGGCTTGTGACGAGTGCGTGGGTCACAGTTTTTTCTGGTGTCGGCGGGGATCCAGCGGAAGATCTTTCGGAGCATGCGGAGAGTGAGGAAGCAGGAAGACGATACGGCGTTGACTTGTTTGGTCATGGTGAGAAGTGGGTCCAGGATGAATCCGAGGTTGCGTGCGTGGTCTGAGGGGGTAGGTGTGGTCTTTCATTCCGTCCTGCAGGTTGGTTTTGGCGATGGTAGGGTCCTTGGTGAGGGAAAGTATCAGCTGGGTGTCGTCGGCGTAGGAGGTGATGCTGATGTTGTGTTTGCGTGCGATGTCGGCGAGGGGGCTCATGTAGACATTGAAGAGAGTCGGGCTGAGCGAGGATCCCTGTGGGACGCCGCAGATGATCTCGGTGGGGTCCGAGCGGAACGGCGGGAGGTAGACTCTTTGGGAGCGGTTAGAGAGGAAAGAGGTGATCCAGTCCAGGGCCTCTCCTTGGATACCGGTGGAGCGGAGGCAGGATATTAGGGTTCGGTGGCAGACGGTCTCGAAGGCAGCCGAGAGGTCGAGGAGGATGAGGGCGGCTGTTTCTCCGTTGTCCATCAGAGTTCTGAGGTCATCGGTGACTGCAATGAGGGCGGTTTCAGTGCTGTGGTTGGCTCGGAATCCGGACTGGGAGGGATCGAGTAGGTTGTTGTCTTCAAGGAATTTGGTCAGCTGCTTGTTGACGGTCTTCTCGATGACTTTGGCCGGGAAGGGGAGGAGCGAGATGGGGCGGAAGTTCTTCAGGTAGTTGGGGTCCGCCGTAGGTTTCTTCAGGAGAGCGTTTACTTCCGCGTGTTTCCAGCTCTCGGGGAAGGTGGCAGATGCAAACGAGCTGTTGATGATGGCCTGGAGGTGGGGGGCGATGATGTCGTCGGCTTTGTTGAAGATGAAGTGGGGGCAGGGGTCCGAGGGAGCACCAGAGTGGATGGTGTTCATGGTAGCTTTGGTCTCTTCCACGCTGATGTGGGTCCAGGCGTTGAGGGTGACGGCTGAGGCTGTGGGTTCCGTGGTGGTAGGCTGGGTCTGAGGGCCGAAGCTGTCGTGAAGGTCGGTGATCTTTTGATGGAAGAAGGTAGCGAGGGAGTTGCAGAGATCTTGTGAGGGCGTGATGGAGTTGGAGTTGGGATTGGAGAGCTCTTTGACGATGTTAAAGAGTTCTTTGCTGTTGTGAGTGTTCTTGTCCAGTCTGTCTTTGAAGGATGTTCTCTTGGTGGCGCGGATCAGCTGATGGTGTTCGCGGGTGGCGTTTTTGAGGGCGGACATGTTTTCTGCGGTGTGGTTTTTGCGCCAGGCTTTCTCGAGGGTACGGCCGTTTTTTTTGGATTCCTTGAGGGTGTCTGTGAACCATTGAGGTTTCTTGGCGATGGTCTGTCTTGGGAGGCGTCTGAGGGGGGCGAGGTTGTCGGCACAGTTGGTGATCCATTGTGTGAGGCTGAGGGCTGCGTTGTTGGAGATGGTAGGTTGGTTGTGGCTGAGAGTGGAGAGTAGCTGTTCCGTGGAGATTTTGTTCCAATGTCTGCGTGTGATGGGTTGTGTGCGGAGGTGGAGAGTCTTGCGTCTGAAGGTGAAGTGGACACATCTGTGGTCGGTCCAGTGTATTACGGAGGAGTGGCTGAAGGATACGTGGTTGCTGGCGGAGAAGATGGGGTCGAGCTTGTGTCCGGCGATGTGGGTGGGGGTGTTCACCAGTTGCTTGAGACCAAGGTTGGTGAGGTTGTCGAGCAGGGTGGTGGTGTTGGTGTCGTTGTTCTGCTCCAAGTGGAAGTTGAGGTCTCCGAGGAGGATGTAGTCCGGCGAGGCTAGGGCGTGCGGGGAGATGAAGTCCGCGATGGATTCACTGAAGAGGGCGCGTGGTCCAGGGGGTCTGTAGATGAGAGTTCCTCTGAGGGTGGTCCTGGGGTCGGTGTGGATCTGGAAGTGCATGTGTTCGGCGGCGAGGGGGGTGTCTTCGGTGGAAGTGGTGACGTTGATGGAGTCCTTGAATATGATGGTGATTCCTCCTCCGACTTGGTTGGTGCGGTCTCTCTTGGCGATCTTGTAGCCGTCGGGGATGGCTATGGCGATGTCGGGGGCCGAGGAGGCGTTCATCCAGGTCTCAGTGATGAAGGCGACGTCCGGTGTGGTGGAGTCCAGGAGGTCCCATAGTTCAATGGCGTGCTTGTGGACGGAGCGTGCGTTGATGAGGATGCATTTGAGGTGGTTATTGGCGCGTGGGCTGGCGGGTGGGGTGCAGTCGCGGTGGAAGGTGTGCTTGCAGGTAAGGCATGCGAAGGGTCCATGGGTGCGTTTCGGGTTGGCTTGGAAGCAGGTTCTAGAGCGTCCTGGGTTGAGTGCGTGAAGGGAGGTGGGGTCGTAGCGGTGCTGTGGGGTTTGGGAGTGCTGGGGGCCAGGGGTCGTGGCGCTGGGCGCGGTCCAGGCGTGGACGGGCGCAGACGGGCTTGACTTTGGCGCGCCCGCTGCGCGCGGCCGTCATAAGAGGGAGGAGGGGGTAGGAGGGGTCAGCTGGGGGCGGGAGGCGGGGGGGGCGACGGATGGGAGCAGGGGGGGCGGGGCCGAACGGGTGTGGTGGCGGGAAAGCAGAGGGCAGGGGGGTGGGGGGGTCAGATAGAGGGGAAGGGAAAGAAGATAGGGAAGAGATGGATTACAGAGGAAGAGAGGAATCAGAAGAAGAGAACAGAGGAGTCAGAAGAAGAGAACAGAGGAGTCAGAAGAAGAGAACAGAGGAGTCAGAAGAAGAGAGGAGAAGAACACGAAGGAGATGGAGTGCAGGAGCAGAAGAACACGAAGGAAATGGAGTGCAGGAGCAGAAGAACACAGAAGGAGAGAAGAACACGCAGGAAATGGAGTGCAGGAGCAGAAGAACACGCAGGAAATGGAGTGCAGGAGCAGAAGAACACAAAGGAAATGGAGTGCAGGAGCAGAAGAACACGAAGGAAATGGAGTGCAGGAACAGAAGAACATGAAGGAAATGGAGTGCAGGAGCAGAAGAACACAGAAGAAGAGAAGAACACAAAGGAAATGGAGTACAGAAGGAGAAGAACACAAAGAAAATGGGGTGAGGACGAGGTGCAGAACACGAAGAAAATGGATGCCAGAGGAAGGGCAGAAAACGAAGAAAAATGGACAGAGAGAGGACAGCAGAGGTATGAAGAAAAGGTTGGAAGAGAGAGAGTTCAGAGGACAGAGGTGAGTAACGAGGGGTTTGGACGGGGGGAGCGCAGGGAGTACTTACAGTTTTGCTGGGAGGTGGCAGGAGCCTGGGCAGGTGGAGCTGCAGCGGCGGGGGAAGCGACCTACCCTAGGGTCAAGGGTCGCTGTCTCTGCCGCGCAGCGGCCGCCATAAGAGGGAGGAGGGGGGAGGAGGGGTCAGCTGGGGGCGGGAGGCGGGGCGACGAATGGGAGCAGGGGGGGGCGGGGCCGAACGGGTGGTGGTGGCGGGAAAGCAGAGGGCAGGGGGTGGGGGGGTCAGATAGAGGGAAAGGGAAAGAAGATAGGGAAGAGATGGATTACAGAGGAAGAGATGAATCAGAAGAAGAGAAGAGAGGAGCCAGAAGAAGAGAGGAGAAGAACACAAAGGAGATGGAGTGCAGGAGCAGAAGAACACGAAGGAAATGGAGTGCAGCAGCAGAAGAACACAGAAGGAGAGAAGAACACAAAGGAAATGGAGTGCAGGAGCAGAAGAACACAAAGGAAATGGAGTGCAGGAGCAGAAGAACACAAAGGAAATGGAGTGCAGGAGCAGAAGAACACAAAGGAAATGGAGTGCAGGAGCAGAAGAACACGAAGGAAATGGAGTGCAGGAGCAGAAGAACACAGAAGGAGAGAAGAACACGCAGGAAATGGAGTGCAGGAGCAGAAGAACACGAAGGAAATGGAGTGCAGAAGCAGAAGAACACGAAGGAAATGGAGTGCAGGAGCAAAAGAACACAGAAGAAGAAAAGGAACACGAAGGCAATGGAGTGCAGGAGCAGAAGAACACGAAGGAAATGGAATGTAGGAGCAGAAGAACACGAAGGAAATGGAGTGCAGGAGCAGAAGAACACAGAAGAAGAAAAGGAACACGCAGGAAATGGAGTGCAGGAGCAGAAGAACACGCAGGAAATGGAGTGCAGGAGCAGAAGAACACAGAAGGAGAGAAGAACACGCAGGAAATGGAGTGCAGGAGCAGAAGAACACGAAGGAAATGGAGTGCAGGAGCAGAAGAACACAGAAGAAGAGAAGAACACAAAGGAAATGGAGTACAGAAGGAGAAGAACACAAAGAAAATGGGGTGAGGACGAGGTGCAGAACACAAAGAAAATGGATGCCAGGGGAAGGGCAGAAAACGAAGAAAAATGGACAGAGAGAGGACAGCAGAGGTATGAAGAAAAGGTTGGAAGAGAGAGAGTTCAGAGGACAGAGGTGAGTAACGAGGGGTTTGGACAGGGGGAGCGCAGGGAGTACTTACGGTTTTGCTGGGAGGTGGCAGGAGCCTGGGCAGGTGGAGCTACAGCGGCGGGGGAAGCGACCTACCCTAGGGTCAAGGGTCGTTGTTAAAGTTAAAGTTGTTAGAATGTGTCCAGTCCTTTGTCCAGGCAGCACAGATTCGAAATGGCATATTGCATAACATATATTCTCTTTCCAAGATACTGTTGAGACCACTGTGATGCAGTGTCCATGATTATATGAGTTGTAAGAAAGAAAAATATAACTGCATTTTGTTTTACACCGTGACCAGAAGTTGGTCAGTATAAATTGTCTTTGCAGCTTCCAGTATTTCTGGAACATGGGCCGGTGCCAGTGATGATTCATAATTTACGAGGTGGCTTCGTCTGCGATTTAATACAATCCATGATGGAAAGGTGAAGCTAATCCAACTCCTAATAAAAATCAGATGTTTGTTTTGGTCTTCAACAAGACTTAATCTCATATGCAGGGTGTTAGATTTTAAGTGCTCCTGCAGGGGAGTACTACCACAGAATAACTGGAAAGTAAGAGTGGCTTACCCAGTAATGATGGTTCGTTCTTTGATGGTGATGTCCATGGATGTGTAGTAATTATTCTACTGGCCTTGGAGTTAAAGCTCCATAACGTTTTGTGCTTGACATCATAACCAAAGGCATGCCACACATGGCCACACGTTTCTCTGTGCCATTTCCCACAGTCCTACCACAAATCTTTTTCAGCTAGACGTATAATACCATTCATTTTCAACATGTAGGATATGATGATGAGCCAAAACAAGTCCATGGATATCTTTCATAAGAAGTACAATTGGTACAGGATGCATCTTTGTCCACCTCTACCCGGTTGGTTGTACATCTAAGATCATTCTTGACTTACATTGTAAGTGGTGGTCACCAAAGGTTTTATTTTCATAGGCACTCGGCACACTAAGGGTGTGTTTACAAGCAAAGTAGGAACTCCACACTACATTTACATCTGTTTGTACATCTTTTGGAATTTTCAAACGTCTATGGGGATCAGCATGCAAAGGTGCACATGGTGCAGGTTTTCATGTGGATTTCTTTGCAAACCATATGATTTTTTTTGTTTTGGAATCCATTCTCTCTGTACAGGGTTCACCCTGGCAGATAACTCTGTACAGGGAAAATTATTTTTTCTGCACAAATAAACAATTTTTATCTTTTTTTCTCGACTGGGAAAATATTTTTCACTGTGGAAACACCCCTTCCTCTGCATCCCAATCAAATCTGGGTACGATTTATTTTGCCTTCCAACCTGGAAAAGGTATTTACACCTGCACTAGGCAAGAGGTAATATACAATTCTTTCTAGGCTGTTGAGGGGAAAGATAGTAAGTTGTAAATGCCCATAACATACTTGTTGGTGTGCTTTCAAAAACTTCCAAGACTAACTACGTCCCAGAACACCCAGAAGGACCCTAAATCCCACTCTTGGGGTGGAATTTAAAGATGTGGAAAGCTCCGCACCTGTGGTGGAGATTTCCACACTTGTGGTGGAGATCTCCATGGTGTAAAAGGGCTTTCACCTGCTGGGAGTCCCATTGTGATTTGCTGGCTGTGGTAAATGCGGTTATATTTATAATGTGATTTGTGAATAGACCCAAAGCCTTTATCATCATCTCTGCAGCAAAGCAACATTTATGGAGTTGCAATAGGGCCGGGATTATGAGCTGTTTAATTTACACTATTCTTGTACTAGTTCATTAAGAAGAAATGCCACCCCTGACTGCTCCCTCCATGTGTTCTAGGGCAGCTTAATTGTAACGAGTGGTATGTAGATAAAAACCTTAGATAAATAAATTAAATAATTTTAGATATAGCATTTTAATATAATTCCTAGAAGTACCCTCGAGATATGAGGCTTAAAGCCCAAACATTTCCTGAGCTAAGTTGTTCAGCAGCAAAGGTTAGCAACTCAAGAATTTGTGTCTGTGAGGGAAGTCGTTTTTGAATATGAGACAAGAAAATCTTATCTCGATAAGTGTTTCATATTTCAAAAACATTACTGGACTGGTTTAAAAAAAAAAACGAAATCCACCCAAAGTAAGCAAAGAGCAGCCATACCTTAAATGTGATATGCAAAAATACATAGAACCCGCCCCAGTAGGATGAGCTATAAAGAGAGGTTGTCAGTCCCCTCCTCAAAATGTACTAACAAGAGTCAAGTCCTTGTATTTTCATTGGGCGCAGAGTTGGTGTCAACATCTCTTGAACATCTAGTTTATATTTTTTCTGCGGAGGATTGTAACATTTATTGTGACACAGACTATTGTCTCCTGTCTTTGGTACTAATCCAACACAACCAAAGACATAAACTGGTAATGTGTACAGAGGGCCAACGTGTTGCACTTATCAAGGGGCATAGGGTTTCTCAACACATAGGGTGTACAGCTTATTCTTTCTAAAGCAGGTGCCATAAATGAGGAGTACTCTCATGTCTGATAGATATGTGGCTCAAATTTGAGTGAGCGTGAACTACTTAACCAGAAGCTGATCTTTACACGGCTGGCTTTGATCCATCCCTTGTGTTATTTTGAACAGGTTTTCATGTAAATGGTTGGGGTTAGCTGTGTATTCTCCTAGAAAGCACATTTTGAGTCTCCAACAGCCGTTCCTTAGTAGATCAGAGGGTGCTCATTCGATGTAGTGTTAAAACAATTGGACAGAAAAAGAGGAATTAGCCCTTGTACCAAATAGAACCGCTGTGATTGAGAACTTACTGAAAACTTTTACTAGTTCCAGGAATCTGGTGGGGGGAGTGCTAAGCTCTTTACTTAAGAAAACGGGCTCTCTCCGGAGCAAAAGCAATACTTTTTCAGAAGCAGTAATTCTGAATGAGGTTCACATTCCAGATTTACTTAGGACAGAAAGGATAGTGACTGAGCACCAGCTCGCTACCACTTGACATCTCTGTTTTCTTAGGGTAGGACGTGCCTAGCAGTTCAGCTGATATGCCCAATTGGACGTCTGGCGGGAGGTTCTCTTGAGCTACAAAGTCTGTCATATATGTGTATAGTGAACTTGTTCAGATGGAACATCGTAGTCGTGGTGTTTGTCCTGCACTACCACAATTATCACCAGTTGTTAGAGCCAGAAGTGCATTCTTCCCAAACTCAGTAAAGAAACTGATTGCTGAGTGGGAACGTGACCGCTAATCCGCGATCCAGGGCACCACTAGTTGGGATTTCTAGAGAAAATAATTGAGAAAGACTGCCCTTTGAATCATATTCATCTAATTTAGCATTACTAAAGACTTAGTAGAGATGAATGGGGTGATTCTAACTTTGGCGGGCGGCGGAGGCCGCCCGCCAAGTTCCCCCAATAGAATACCGCTACGCGGTCAGAAGACCGCCGCGGTTATTCTGTGTTTCCCGCTGGGCTGGCGGGCGACCGCCAGAAGGCCGCCCGCCAGCCCAGCGGGAAACCCCTTCCCACGAGGAAGCCGGCTCCGAATGGAGCCGGCGGAGTGGGAAGGGTGCGACGGGTGCAGTAGCACCCGTCGCGATTTTCAGTGTCTGCATGGCAGAGACTGAAAATCTTTTAGGGGCCCTCTTACGGGGGCCCCTGCAGTGCCCATGCCATTGGCATGGGCACTGCAGGGGCCCCCAGGGGCCCCACGACACCCCTCACCGCCATCCTGTTCCTGGCGGTCACAACCGCCAGGAACAGGATGGCGGTGAGGGGGTCGGAATCCCCATGGCGGTGCAGCAAGCTGCGCCGCCATGGAGGATTCCTCAGGGCAGCGGAAAACCGGCGGGAGACCGCCGGTTTTCCGTTTCTGACCGCGGCCATACCGCTGCGGTCAGAATGCCCTTGGGAGCACCGCCAGCCTGTTGGCGGTGCTCCCGCGGTCGTTGACCCTGGCGGTCAATGACCGCCAGGGTCAGAATGACCCCCGAAGTGTCTATGATGTTAAACGGTAATTTGAGTTTATTTCTGAATTCTAGTGAAACGAGTGTTGGATAACAAGCTGGAAAAGGCTTTTCCACGAGTAAGCTCGAGACACTGTTGAGCAGCTCCCTGTAGTCACAAAAGCGGAATTTTGTCTGAAACACCAGGCTTTTGTTTTTGTGTTTATTTATTGTACACCCTGAAAATACATTTTTCCTTTGGTGAGGTGTCTAAATCAATTGTGTGTGTGTTTTTTTTTTTTGCATAAACCACTTGTGACACACATGTTCTTATATTTAAAAACAGTTATTGAAATCCAACTTAATGGACCCATTGTCAACTGAATTCTTTTCCGTTAGTTATTGATTCCCATAATTGCCTTCTATGACTAAAGTTAAATTATTATGCTCAGGGCCATTCTTCACATATTAGAGCATCACACTTCCTCCTTGTTCTGAAAATCAGGAAGCAGCTAAATAAGAGAACGATTTTACCATACACAGTTCGCTAGATAATACTCTTAAAATCTTATACTTTCAATCATCCATTGCCCCTTTCTCAGTACAGCTACCAAAAACTTGTAATTCCTTCCAAAAATGATAGTGCTCTGCACATCATATTAGTTTTTTGTTTAAAGTGCCTAGTCCCTAATACCAGACTTGGACCATAATCGTTGGTTGTTACTCAGAGGTAAGCATGAGCCTTTTGACAATATAGTCCTGGAATGTTTGGGCAGTATGTAGGCGCGGGGAATTTATATTGATGCTGCGATTCTCTACTATGAATTTCAGCCGTAAAGTCACTCTCCCTTTATTGTAACTTCAGTCTCATTTAATATTCTCAGCAAAATTAATAATATATGAAATGGGAAATGTGAAATGAAATGTGAAATGTGACTTTGTCCAAATGATGGGTGTTGCCCTTCTAATACTTATTTCATCTACCTTTGCATCTTTCAGCCCAGTTGGCATAATTGTAATTACTAAGTAGTAGATAAAAGTAGAATGCACCTCTCACAGCTGACTTCCAAAGAACCTTAAATGTAATAACCTGCCCGCCTTCATATAATTCTTCTATAATTTCTAAGTGCTTAATCCCTTTCCCTCTGTTTATCATTTAAAAATTATCCACCCAATTTGAGTTAATGTTGTGTCCGTGCCAAGAGCAGAGTCAAGAATGTACCAAACACTATGCACTTTCAAGAAGGAATTTGCGCTCCAAGTGCTGCCAAGCAGCATGTTCCAGGACACCGAGCTCAGCACATGGCTGAGCATCTGCACCATCTGGCCGTCTCTACCGTTTCATCGCTGTCAGTTGGCCAGAGTTGTGTTTTACAGGGTGCCTGGATCACTAGAGGAGAGCCAAACTCTGGAATCAAGCGCAACGTATGTAGAATGTGGGCTTCTTCATTTATCAGATGATCACCATCACTTTCTGGAAGGGTGTTTGAACATGCCTTATAATCACCCCTTCTCAAAATAGTGGTCTCATAGGATGTTATTCGAGGATCCCAATCCAAGATGAAGTAAAGCCTTTTACTGTGAGGCTAGTTCCTGTCTGAAAAAAAAAAAAAAAAAATATATATATATATATATATATATATATAAGTTAATCTTGAGAGGAAAATACACTGCAACATATTTTTACTTTATTTTTTGTCTTGTTCTTTGCCTGCTTGCTACTATTTTTGTCCCAGGTTTTTGCTTCTAATAATTGGATCTTCTTCTGAGTTTCTGCTTTTGGGATTCTTGCTTGGCCCTTTTCTCCTTCCTGACATTAAGGGACGTGTGCTGCCCTGCTGATTTCTTCAGGTGTTAATATTCATCTTCAATCAAGAATTGCAAGATTGCCAAGAGATTATGGTTGTTAATCAATCCTAAACAGGAATTTATTACAGATTAAGATCTGTAACAGTAAGAATCTAAAATGAGTAAACTAGCAAATCATGAAGGTGAGTTAGTATTTTATCTTAAGTAATTGATTGCTGCTTATAATATTAAAATATACTCCATCCATTTTTTAAAACCTTAGATAATTTGCTGATTGAGTTATTAGAAGCTGTAAAAGAATAACTGATGTAACATTTCATTACTATAAACTCCTACATGTCTCATCTAAGATTGGCTTTCCCTGTCATTTCATCCATAGGTAATCTAGGCCATTTTATCTAAATTAGTTTTCTATCCATTGATAGAGTCTTAATTCGTAATTATTGCTGATAATAATAACATTCAGATCAGAAAAACATATAATCAAGAAATATCCCTATTTTTGGTTGAAATCTTTTAAGTCCGATTCCTTAGTTTATCTTTTGCACGAAGAGCTTTACAGAGAAAAAATAATAGATGTGATGGGCAACCTTGCCTGATGGCTCAAGATAATATTACTGGGCCTGACACTTGCCTGCTTATTGTTACCCTTTCCTACAGACTTGTATAAATAACCTTCAAATCCCTGATTAATTTGGGGCGCAATTCAAATCTAGTTAGTTAGACTTGTACATATTAATTCCCATTCCATACAATTGAAAATCTCTCCTCTTCTACTCCAATTACCACGAGGGCTTGCTTAATAAAAATGTCATTGTTTGATTAGAATGTTTTGTCTGAAGTCTGCCCATGCATTATATTTTGTATCTTCATGTGACTCTGACTATTTCTAATATAACTGGGTTGCACTCAGACAATGTAATGGACTTTCTGTAGGATTACATACTCACCCAGCAGCCCAAGATTATATTCTGTCTTTGAATATGAGTTATTTCTCTGTAGGTAGAAGTGTCCTTTGTTTGTGGGTAAATATTTCTCCAGTTCTTATTCAACCTAGATGCCCACATGAACTTTCATAGCACTCTTATGGATTTTTTCATTGCTTGAACAAAATTTTAGAACATCAAATTTAGTACACATGAACCTCATGTTAAAAACCAAATCTGTAATAAAATACTTTAACCCTGTAATCTCTTTCTTTGTTTCTGTCTTGGTTCTTGATACTTCTTCATTTAAATATTTTTGATAAGTTGAAAGAAAATATCTTTCAAGGGTAACACCTTTGTCATTTTGCTCTATGCAAGATTTCATTGGAATGCAGGAAAGTGAATTTTGACCAGGGTTAGTGTAACAATGCAGCCTAACTGCTCTGATGGGAGAGTACTTAAAAAAGAAACAACATTTAGTGGCAGACAAGAACAAGGTTTTTTTCGCACCTCCATACATTGCTACAACCTAATATCAGCTTAACTCTATAACAGGAGCATTTCCCAAATTAGCTGACTCTCCTTTAAGTACTTGAACAAAGGTCAGATTGAGCTGTAAATTTCTCTAGAATGTTGCACTACCTGGTCAGCATATCCTAATCCCATTTTTGAAAATGCTATGAAGAGGGCCAGAGTTGATCATCTAAAATATATTTCTGATGAACTTGAAGGATTGACCTAGAAACCTCTCTGTGACATAGTACATATGGATAGAAGTGAAATAGCGGCTCCGCAAGAAAGAAACTAGGAGTCACAAAAGCTCCATGGACCGGCATCTCTACTGGAAGTGTCATAGCCACTGACAATTGTGTCTCAAATAAACCCTTAGAACTAAGAATACATCCTGAGAGATGTTACCATCAGTACTCTAAACCTTGGAGCCGAACTCATTCGGCCTTAACATTCGGGCATGCACACAAGAATCACTATTGAGGATAGATGGGAGCAAGTAACGGGGAAGCCCTATGAAAAAGCAGAAAGTAATTTAGCTGTAATTCACCAATGAGGTTTAATGTATGACCCTTACTGGAAGTGGACAGTATTCATTAAGAAAGTCAACACCCTATCACGATGAAGGATTAGCTAGCTTTCTAAATTAACATATAGGAGATAACTGCAACCTTTCCTGTTTAAATAGAAATCAAAATCAAAAACCCTTATCTATCATTAAAGCAAATGGTCACCTTGTTATCCTACTGTCCTCCCAGCAGTTACTGCTGCAGTTATTTATCCAGCTAAAGTTAAATAAGCATTCTCTGAACCTTGCTAAGGGTAATGTCTACCTGAGAACCATGTGCTCTTCCTGTGAAGGGAAGGATACATTATTCAGGTTCCAAGTCCATAATAACTGTTCCATGTATCAACTTTTCTTCTTTTTCTGACAGGTTCTTTGTTGTCAGGTCAAGAATTAGATCGTGGTCCACGATCTTTTCATTGAATAGGAGTTATTTTGATATTTGTACCTTGCTTAATGTAAGGGAGGACAAGTGTAATATTGTGAGTGCACATTGTTTAGGGTAAAGAAGGGAGACATGTTCTATTGTGTGACTTCCTCTTGTTATGTTTGCTGAGACTAGTCTCTGCATCCACACATATTTAAAACTGATGTGATCTGAGGGTTCTGGTGCATAATGTGACTTGTCAGAACAGTCGCTAGAGCTGGTAATGATGTAGTTTGAACAGGTTGTGCACCCCTGGTGCTTTATTTTGCCTTCTGCTCATCAGTCTAACACTAAAATGCTAACTCTTTATTTAATAAGTAACTTACAGAGAACCCACTATCTCTAGCATGTTCTTACAATATATAACATCTTATTTACATTACAACAATTATCCCATGTGGTAGATTTTCTTTTATTAACTTCAATTAGGTGATATTTGTATGTGCAATATATGGGCCAGAATATTTATTTCAGGTAATATCCTAGAACAAAAAGCGGAATGCTCTGGACCTATACTGGTTGTAAGTAGTACCACATTTAAGTAGCAGTGAGTAGACCTCTGTTGAAATACTCTTAAAGTTGTGACCGTTTTCATAATATTTTTGTCAAATAATGCCATATAACAATCAGGGAAAATGAACACAGAGGCACGAACGTTAGCCAGCTGAAAGGTGGCTGCAAGGATTTAAAATTGTGAACAGCCAATACGCTTGCTGGCATCTCTATCAGTATTGGAAGTGTTGGGAAGCATTCCTTTATGTATATCAAATGCCCAGTCTTGAGAACTACAGTTTCTAGCAAATTTACTGTTGACTTGAGTCTGGTGACAGTAGCAGGGGTAAGGCAGGCATAGTGGGGAAGGGAATGCTTGTGAATTGTCTCTTATTTTTGACATTTTAGAATGAAAAAAATGCATGCTGGTTCTCTCAGTGCAGTTGAGAGTGGGGTGTTTTTACTTTCTCACAGTTGGTAAGATCACAAAATATGTTAATGATTTTCTTTGAATGTCTAGCATCTTCGCTGATGTGATGCCAATGGTAAGAAATCTTCACTCTATGCTAATGGCTTTGTAGAAAGCCAGTGTGTGTGTTTGCACTGGACATTTTCCTAGAGTTTGATTCATAATTGGCACTCTGGTTTCCTGCCAATTCTCTTAAAATTTTTGTTGTCGATATCTTAAGGTAGAGTCTTTGTAAGGCATCCTAAGACATTAGCTTTTTATGGGATTTTCCCAGATTTCCGTGTCTGCCGTTGTGTATATTTTAATGATCTATCTAAGAAACTTGAAGACAGCAGGAAGTGTGTCTGTGACGTAGGAACAGATTGTATAATCAAACACCAGACCATTCAGACTTTCTTTACGCTCAACCATTGGTTTGTTTTCAGGTTTTTCCACTCTTAGGCTGAAATCTACTATCAATTATTTCTGATGGATACAACTACCTGTGGATTCCTCACCTTATGAATTCGATCCTTGCGCCAGCATCCGACGGAAAGTCTTCTTCCTAGCTATCTACGTCGACGAGGACGTCATAATGGCACGGCTCCACGTGACTCCGTCTGACGTCAACGTGCCAATAAGAGGTCCTCGTCGGCGTACTAACGTCAGTTTTCCTTTTTTTCCGTGCTTCGACGCCAACGTTTTTTTCTTCCTGGCCCGTTGGTAACTGTAACGATTTTTGGAGGTTACAATGTCGCCTCCGAAGAAGTCCGGTTTCAAGCCGTGTAGAGAATGCGGGGGTCGGATGTCAGTGACCGACCCCCACTCTGACTGTATTTGGTGTCTTAGTTCCGAACATGATGTGGAAGGTTGTTCCTCGTGTCAGAGCATGAATCCAAAAGCTCTGAAGGAGCGCGAGGCGAAGCTCTTCTTAGCCAAGGCAAAGAAGAAGGAACACAAGAAGGTTTCCTCCCATGCTTCTCCCAAAAAACATAAGAAGCGGCGTCGTCATGACTCTCGGCGCCGTTCGGAGCGGAGCCTATTGAGGAGCCGATCGAGGTCGAGGTCTCGTTCATCACGACGCCAGAAGACTTGGGAGATGAGTCCTACTGTCACACCCCAGCCTGAGAGTCCGGGGTTGTCACCGGCGCCTTCAGTTTATGAAGTCACTCAATGTAGCCCTCACTTTTCGCCGGCACCGAGGGATCCTGATGTTCAGCAGACATCGGCACAGCAGTACCCGGCTTTCCCGACTCCAGGGACGGATCCGGACGCATTTTTGAATGCGATGTATGCTGTTTTTCAATCCATGGCCCCTGCTGGTGCACCGGCGGGTCCCACGGGGCCATTGGCATTCAATTTGGGCTCGCCGGCGTCGTACAGGGCTGCTCCTTTCATGCCCTTCTGCCCTACAGAGACTGGTGGTTCGGCGCCAAGGGTCTCCCCTGGCAGGAGTCCTTCGCCTGTGACTGTGGATCCGTTGGCACGTCAACCGACTCCTTCTCCACGCCATCCGGCGTCGTTGTTGTCTCCATCCAGACCGGCTCCATCTCCTTCCGGCCATTCGGCTTCGAGGAGGTCATCTGCCGACTTCGGATCGGCGCCGGCACCGGCGCCGGATGAATCCAGGAGCCTTCCTGGCCCTGTTCGGGGTTTGAGATTGTCGGCGTCGATGGATTCTTTGTCGACACCGGCACTAGAAACACATCTTAAATCTCGAAGGAAGGCATTGAGACTTCTGGAGGAAGAGGAATACAGAAGGCTTGAGGAAGGCGAGATCGAGCCTTCTGATGACTTCCAGGGTCTTGCCACTGCAAGTGGTTTGGATACTTCCCCGGAGTGGGACATTGCGTCTCCGGGGGAGTTTACTGAGGAGGCCGCTTCCTTCAACGCAGTGGTGAGGAAGGCAGCTGAGTATCTGGATTTGCCTTTGTCCGCTGCAGAGGTAAAAACTAACCTGCTCACAGAGGTACTTCATCCATCTTCCTCCAGTGCTGACCCTTTGCTGCCTTTTAATGAGGCTTTGACCGAGCCTATTTTAGACCTGTGGAATAAGCCTGTTACATCTCCTGCTGTGAACAGGGCAGTGGCGAGGAGGCATAGAAGTGCCCCAGGAGATCCGGTTTTTCTCTCTCGTCACCCGACTCCGGAGAGCTTGGTAGTTCAGGCGTCATGTTCTGCAAAGACTGCCCCTGGAACATTCCCTGGAGTTCCGACTGATAGGGAATCCAAGAGGATGGAGCAGTCTTCAAAGAAGATTTTTTCATCATGCAGCATGGCCCTTAAAGCTACCAATTCCACCTGTGTGCTAGGCAGACACATCCATGCCCTAATGGACTCTGCTAAGGAGATGGCAAGGGATCTGCCACAGGAGATGCAGAAATCTTTTGGGTCCCTTTTCTTGGACGCTCAAGCTGCTGCACAGCAGATTATACAGTCTGGCTTGGATACCTCGGATTCTGTTGCCAGGGCCATGGGAACATCAGTGGCTACAAGGAGACATGCCTGGTTGAGGTCCTCTGGTTTCTCATCAGATGTACAATCCACCTTAATGGACCTTCCGTTTGACGGGGAAAAGCTGTTTGGGGACAAGGCAGACTCTGCCCTTGAACGGTTTAAGGACTGTCGGGCTACAGCTAAGTCCCTGGGCTTACAGGCCTCTTCTACAACGCCTTACAGACCTTTTCGTAGGTTTCGAGGATTTATTCGAGGCTCTGCCTTTCGAAGGTCTCAATCTTATGCCCAGCAGCCTGCCAATCCGCCCTATCGTGCCTTTAGAGGGCGGGGTAGGGGTAGGGCTAGAGGTCCAGCCCAGCAGCTCTCTTTCTCTTCATCCTCCTCTGGTGGACAACAGCAGAAGCAGCCCTAGTTTTCCCCACTTTATCAGCCATACTTCTCCTGTAGGGGGAAGATTGAGTCTTTTTCTACAGAAATGGAGGTCAATTACAACAGAGTCATGGGTGCTAGGAATTGTGGAAAAGGGCTATGCTCTCCCCTTTCAGGAGTTCCCTCCTCCCTTCCCCCCCGTCCCTCCTTTTGTTCAGAAGACCATCTTCTGTTGCAACAGGAGGTTGTCGCCATGTTGGCAAAGGGCGCTATAGAGTTGGTGCCGTTGCAGGAAAGGGGTCAGGGGTGTTATTCAAGATATTTCCTGATTCCCAAGGTGGGCGGTCGGTTGCGGCCGATCCTAGACTTGAGGATTTTGAATTTGTTCCTCAAGCAGGAAAAATTCAAAATGCTGTCCCTAGCGCAGGTGCTACTGGCGTTGAACGAAGGAGACTGGATGGTGTCTGTCGACTTGCAGGACGCGTACTTTCATGTTCCCATAATCAAGTCGCACAGGAAGTATCTCCGTTTTGTGGTCGGATCGCAACATTACCAGTTTGCGGTCCTTTTTTTTGGACTTACTTCGGCACCTCGGGTTTTCACAAAGGTGATGGCAGTTGTTGCAGCACATCTCAGAAAGAGGGAAGTAGCGGTTTTTCCCTACCTGGACAATTGGTTGATCAAAGCCAAGTCTCCAGAGCTTGTGTTGTCTCATCTGCGAATGACAACCCAGTTGTTGTTCGATCTGGGTTTTTCTGTAAATGTGCCCAAATCTCACCTGGAGCCCTCTCAGCGCCTCCTGTTCATAGGGGCAGTACTGGACACGACAATGTTTCGGGCCTACCCCCCGCCCTGAGCGGATTCGGGACATTCAGGCGCTGATTCCGTTGTTTCAAATTGGAGCGGCAGTTCCAGTCCTCAAGGTCTTACGCCTGCTAGGTCTGTTTGCTTCTTGCATTCTGTTGGTCACTCATGCTTGCTGGCATATGAGGGCTCTTCAGTGGTGCCTCCGCAGACAGTGGTTCCAGCACAAGGGGGATCTCAAGGATTCAGTAAAGATCTCCAGGGACGCTGTAGCGGATCTTCTTTGGTGGGCAGAGGACGGCAACCTTTCCCAAGGAAAACCGTTTTCACTGCCTCCTCCTGTGGCCACAGTGATTTCGGATGCTTCCACTCTAGGGTGGGGAGATCATCTGGGGGACCTGGAGATCAAGGGTCATTGGTCTCCAGCGGAACAGATGTTGCATATCAATCTGTTGGAATTGCGGGCGGTACGTTTGGCGCTCAAGGCCTTCCTCCCTTCCCTTCGCGGGCAGTCAGTTCAGATCCTGACGGACAACACTACCGCGATGTGGTATATAAACAAGCAGGGAGGAGTGGGGTCGTACCTTCTTAGCAGAGAAGCCCTGCGACTCTGGTCCTGGGCTCAGGACCATCAGATTTGCTTAATAGCAAATCATTTGGCTGGGGTGCTGAATGTACGTGCGGACGGTCTCAGTCATCACTTCTCAGTAGATCACGAGTGGCGTCTCCATACGGATCTAGTCCTCCACATCTTCGAGATGTGGGGGTACTCCTCAGGTGGATTTATTCACCACTCGGGAGAACGCGCATTGCCCGTTATTCGGCAGCCTCCAGTATCCGATGCAAGGGGTGTTGGGGGACGCGTTTCGGATGTCCTGGAGCGGCCAGTTGCTTTACGCGTTTCCCCCCATACCCTTGATTCCTCGGGTTTTGAGGAAGGTTCGTCAAGACCGGACCCAAATCATCGTGGTAGCACCGGACTGGCCGAGAAGGGTATGGTATACAGACCTGCTTCAACTCTCTCAGTGCCCTCCGCTCCGTCTCCCGCTCAGGGCAGACCTCCTCTCGCAATCGCAGGGGCAGGTTCTACACCCTCACCTCCAGAGCCTGCACCTTCATGCCTGGAGATTGAACGGGGCAACCTGAGTTCCTTTTCTCTCCCACCAGATGTAGTGGATGTTATACTATCGTCCAGGCGACACTCCACTAAATCGATTTATGCCGTAGGTGGGCAAAATTTGTGCTTTGGTGTGGAGAGAACCAAAAAGATCCCTTAAAAGCCCACCTTTCAGGTACTTTTGTTTGATCTTAGTCTGGCTAAGAAAGGTTGTACGATAGCTACAGTTAAGGGTTATTTGGCGGCTCTGTCGGTGTTTCTTTGCCTTCCGGACCAGCCATCTTTATTTAAGTCTCCAGTTGTAAACAGGTTCCTTAAGGGTTTGGTGAATAGATTTCCTCCTACTCCCTTTCACATGCCTCAGTGGGACTTAAATCTTGTTCTGACATTCTTAATGGGTTCGCCTTTCGACCCCATGCATTCATGTCCATTGAGATTTTTAGTCTTTAAGACCGTTTTCTTAATAGCAATCACTTCTGCCAGGAGGATTGGAGAGCTTCAGGCACTTTCCGTCAAGCCTCCCTTTACCATGTTTTTCCCTGATAAAGTGGTTCTAAAAACCAGGGCTGCTTTTCTGCCGAAAGTTGTCACCCCTTTTCATATAGGGCAAACTATCACTCTGCCTGCGTTTTACCCTCCTCCCCACCCGTCTAAAGAGGAAGAGAGACTCCATAGGTTGGACCCTAAGAGGGCCTTGAGTTTTTACCTAGAGAGAACTAAGGACTTTCGCTTAGATGATCAACTGTTTGTTGGGTATGCTGGACAGCGAAAGGGCAGAGCGGTCCAGAAAAGAACACTCTCCAGGTGGGTCATCTTGTGTATTAAGATTTGTTACTCTCTGGCGAAAAAAGTCCCTCCTGAAGGTATTAGGGCTCACTCTACTAGGGCTAAGTCTGCATCTTCGGCCCTAGCGAGAGGAGTTCCGTTAATAGACATATGTAAAACGGCGACTTAGGCGTCCCTCCATACATTCGTGAAACATTGTTGTTTAGACTCTGAGATGAGGAGGGACGGTCATTTTGCTCGCTCAGTATTGCAGGATTTCTTAGTGTAATCAGGCGGGCACCCACCACCGAGTGCGGTACTGCTTGGGAACTCTATTCATAAGGTGAGGAATCCACAGGTAGTTGTATCCATCAGAAGAACAAGTTACTTACCTTCGGTAAAGGTTTTTCTGGTGGATACACTAACTACCTGTGGATTCCTCACGGTCCCTCCCGCCTCCCCGTTGCCTGCCTGATTTCACAGTTATCTTGCAGTTTTTGGTTTCATATTTCTTCTTATATTTGTATATTTATATATGTATATATATGTTTATATTTCTCTGCATATTTTTGTATATTCGTGTATTTAAGATGATAATGTGAATATATGGATTCAATGGACAAGATTTTTGTGTGCGTATATGTTTATATATATATATATATATATATATATCATTTTTCATGGTCGGGTTACACCTGTTCGCCTTAAGGGCACGAAAAAAATGAGGTGAAACTGACGTTAGTACGCCGACGAGGACCTCTTATTGGCACGTTGACGTCAGACGGAGTCACGTGGAGCCGTGCCATTATGACGTCCTCGTCCACGTAGATAGCTAGGAAGAAGACTTTCCGTTGGATGCTGGCGCAAGGATCGAATTCATAAGGTGAGGAATCCACAGGTAGTTAGTGTATCCACCAGAAAAAGCGTTACCGAAGGTAAGTAACTTGTTCCTCTGTGTAATTTTTTGTATAAGTGATGATGGAGCCTTTCTTTTAGAATGGTGGTGTTGTATCCACTCAGTCTTTAGACCAGTGCGTGAATGAATGAGGAGTTTTATGAATAAGACTTCAGGCGGCTGCACATTCAAACTTGAGTGTGTTGTGTCACTGTATTCTGCATCTTGTGTCTTGCTATAGGTTACTATTACTACCCGCCTTCCTTACGTGCCCTCCCCATTTTTATAGGTCATGTAGTTTGGTGAAATCATGTTGTCCGGGATCATTTTTGAACCATCAACAAACCAGGTCTCATTCAGTCCAAGAACGGGGTATTTCAACCTTAACAATAAAACTGCAGGTATCCATGGAGTATTTGTGGGCTGACTGCAAGTTTATAATGGTCTCTTATACAAAAGAACTCACCATTTTTGGGTCTTCATTTTTGCCACTGGGCTTTATCTGGATGAGTTTCCTTCCATGGAGGATCATGTGGTGGGAATTGTTTTTACTGAGGAAATTACATGGCTACTGCTATTAGGTTTATATGTTACCACCCTTATTTAAATCAGGCTCTGTGTGGTTCCCTCGGCTTTTTTCGACTATATTTTCTATTCTAATAGTTTTATAGCGTTTGCAATGCTTCTTTCACGAAACGCGTGTAGGGTGTGACCCGACTTGCTTTGACAGGTTTTATGACATTTGGCAGTTTTTGGTTCTCCCCCTCGGGCCTGGTATCCTAACACAAGGACATTTATCCTGAGAAAAACAACAATTAATGTTATTTGAAACCAGAAAGAAAAACTGTTACTACAAGAGTAGTAAAAGAATGATGTATCCTTCTTCCTTGTATTAATTACTAGTTTCCAAATCTATTACACGAGCACAAAACATTATGCTAGTTTTTTTCTGATTGCAGTTTATTTTCAGTTTCTACATGAAATGCAGACTTACTGTTGCTTGTCAGTGAAACTGTGAAGATTTAAACAAATATCCAAACTTACTTAATTCATGTTGACTGTCTTCCCTGCCCAGGGGTAAAGGCCAGTTTGCTTCACACCACGGAAGGCAATGTTCTTATTTTGTTGTTTCTGACATCTTTAACCATGTTGCGTGCATTTGTTATCTTGAAATAAGATTAACACATTATGTGCCGTTCAGCTCATGCACATACAAGCCGCCTCAATTTGACAAAAACAGCGTTTGTGGTAGATTTTGCATCACAGGCTTTTCGTGCAAATAGCGCTCAGTCCTTGGGTTCTTATAAGTACAAGTTCCTATAAATCTACACTGATGGATAAGATGCACACTGCGTCAGGAGGATTTTCGTGTCAGAAAACTGGTGTTTAAGACCTTTACTGCAGTGTGGCGTAACGCAAAATGAATGCCACCCCTGCAGAATATGATGAGGGGCCACCGAGGTTCCCAGTCTCACACATCTTTTTGGTCTTGGACTGAATGTGGTCACCCATGAGGGGTCGAGCCCCCCTGCTCCTCAAAGGCTGCAGGATACCTGTGTTATGCACCTTTTCTGTGCGTTATTGCACATTGCACAAGGCAAAACTGAATCATGCACAAAGCAATTCGACACGTGTGCAAACTGTTTTTGTGTCCAATTTCACCACAGTACGAGGAATTGGGCCACAAGTCAGAATCAATAAACTCTAAATGGCATTGGGCAAGCGGATTTATTACATATTTATGTTTTACAAAGGACAAACTGAGCGTGGAACTAATTATGTAACTCCCGTTGTTTGATATTGCGTGTCAGAGCCAGATACCTTAATGCTGAAAACTGCTTTTTGACCCTGGAGGTAGTAACAGGAAATACAATGTTAGTGTTTTTGTTGTGACAGGAGTAGTCTGTTCTAAGGATTGCATTTTATGTGTGAGCATACATTTCAGCACTGAAGTCTGGATGTGTAAAACACTTTATGGCTACATTTTTTGGCGAATTTAGAATTCTGGTTTCCCACTTTCACCTTTAATTGAAATTATTTGAGCCTCCAATATTTACATACACACTGCACTCCAAAGAGGAATGTTTGCAAGTAAGCAAACAATTTGCATATATTTGCACATTAATGCCTAAGTGTCTTTTCCCACTGTTTCCGACACTTCTGTTACCCAGTGTTGTGAAGTACCAGCAGAACATGTGGATCCGAAGATTGCAAAGGTTCATTACGCTAGGTCCCGTTTGTAAGAAAAATATTTACCCGTGCTGTATGATTGCAAATGGCCACCTTACTTAACAAATATAATTCTTTGTGTGTATTTATCTGTTTGAACTTGTTTACCATAAGCCTTGTTTTGATGCAACCTAGCAGTGTACACGGTTGGGGGAAGAGGGAACGATTCAGGATGGTACATACAGTAGAAGTCAGCGGTGTTCAATTCAGGATTACGCCCAGGGAACAAGAGGAACTCAAAGAATTTTTAAAAGTGGGGTGGAGCTATGAAGAGATGTGTTTTCAACTACTTTCTGAAGTGGAGGAGATAACGAGGTGGTCAGATATAGGATGAGATGTTATTCCATATCCTACATGTGTCGCTTGAGAAAACTTACTTAATGTGTTTTTTCTTCTTGGCACCAGGTGATTTCTAGTCTGGCCATCTAATGGCCTTATGAGTCGAGTGGCATCCTGAGGTATCAGCAGTTTCACTGGAAAGAGTAATGTGTTGGTTGTTTGCCTCAGGATATCCTGATGACGATGAAGATGATGCAAGCTGGTCAGGGAAACAGTGTAGGTCTTAAAGTGGGTGAAGGTGTGCACATAATGTTTGAGACCCTCATGGATGGAGGCAACCAGGACGCTTTTAAGTGTAACTTATTTGGGACAAAGAGAGGACAAAGGATTTATGACATTGCAAAAGTACCATCAAGAGTATATTTGCATTGGTTAAAATAAACCTCAGAAATTCACTGAGCATTTCATTTGGTATGCAAGTTATGGTTTGCATGGATGTTTTGAGAGTTATATAACCATACCTTGTGAATTTCGAAGTTTTTTCAGATTGTTTTTGCATTAAGATTCCAATACGTTTAAATGTGTTTTGTGTGAATTTGAGAGGTTTTTTTAAAACTTTCATTTAGGTGTTGTAACCAAAGTTAACCGTAACCTCACAAAACCTTTTTTATTGACTATAAACAAGGACAACCATGACTTCACTCAGTCTGTGTTTTTCATTGAATATATACACACACGCGCGTGGACGTGCACTCTCGCAGTCACCCTTCTTCATCTATCTGTGTCTGTTCAAGTGTTTGTCACATTTTGCTTCCACCCACATGGGACAATGGGCGGGTCCATTTCAGCAACTGCCCCCCTTCTCTGTAGGTGGAGCCTTTTTTTGTTTACATCTGTCAAAGTAACAGTTCTTTTCAGTGGCAAATGTGGTGGTTCGGTCTCAGCTTCCATTTCTGCTTTCATGGCATATGTATTTACTTTTGTGAAGAGACATCTTTTTACTTTATTCTTGTTTTTAGAAACCTTGTATGCCACCTTTAGTCAGCAGCAGTTTCCTTTTAAAGCCCCTGTAACCCTTTAACGTCAATTGTATATATTTAAATAAATAATAAAAAGTGCAGTTTGCGAAGGCTAATAGGATTTGCCAATGCTTGTTAGATAATGTAATGAGGCACACATTCCTTTCCCTGAGAGGTTATCCTTAACAATTTAGTAACATTTAGTTTTTACCCAAGAAAGGCTGGGAGAAGGAGAGGTGGTGGGGGCTGCTCAGCCTGTAAATCGTCCCCCTCTACTCCACCCTCTTGTCCAAATGGCTGGCAAATGAACAGTGTTTGGGGGCACGTTTGTGCCTTTTTTTCTTAGTTTGCTTGTCTCTGCCATTAACTAACTTGGGCAAAATAACGCCTTTTCTCTAGAGAGAGTGTTATTTAATCATAAAGCTCACAGACCTGGCCTTCAGCTCAGAATTCCCTCCAGGTATCTCGCCGTTCCCTTCTTTGAATGCGCCACTGTGCTGCCGATTTAAGCCCTAAAAATAAACCTGTCGCCGGAGCTGCTAGGAAGGAATATCTAAGTACATTTTTAAGTACCTGTGAATGCCTTAAGGGCCTGTTTAAAATGTAATTTAATGCAAAGCCGTAATAAGAAAAGTCAGAAAGTTGTGTTCCTGTCAAAGCTCATCACCCCACATAACAATGTGTTTCCTTTCACAAGCAGCGTTGTCAGTAAGCAGGCATGTGAAGAATATTACTTAATGGGTCTAATTAACAAGTATTGGCAAAGCCAAAAGGTTGTGTGTTGTCTGCCAGCCTTTTGGCATTGCAAATGCTTGTTTTGATTTGTCATGGTTTGTGTGAAAGTTTGTTTTTGGAGGAGCTGCCAAGCCCTCGCCAACATAAAACAAGAGCTAAAAGCAAAAAAATAATTATCTGAAAAAGCACTCATTGTTTGGAGTCAATTGTTCTGCCGAAAATAACTACTTTGTATGTGGGTGTGAGGCTTGTGAAAAAAAATGCTGTCACTCATAGTGAATTAGGCCGATGGCAGAAGTATTTGACACACTACCTTATGCTGAATGCATTAGTGGACAGAAGAAAAATGTAAATGACAAAAAAGACCAGTGAAGGAAAAGTGCTTGCTGCATTCCCTGCTAATTAGTATATTTTATATATAATTTTAGTAAAATCAAAAGGTCTTGGCTAGTGCCAGACCTAAAAAGCAACACATTAATTCCATTGGATCATTACTCTTTGTGTCAGCACAAAAAGACAAAGTAAACTACTTGAGCAAAAGCAAGCTCTGTCAAAAAATAAATATTTACTTTTGTTAAACAGTATAAGAGTTTTCAAATGCATTCCTTTAAATCTTGTTGTATTTCACTAGACTCCAAAACGTATTATATTTTAATACATTTTCCTGATGTCCCACTGTTGACATTTAAGTTATACCTTCCATGCAGCTGTCACCCCCAAAGACCCCACCAACAATTTCAATGCAATGGGATTAGCAGGACTGAGCCAATTTCCTATTTAGATTGGCTATCGAGAGTGTAAAATGTTATCAAGAATGTGAACAGTAATCTAGTTTTTAAAAGTAACTGTAAACGCCTGTTTAATGCATTGTACATTGCAACGTTTCCATTTATCGCTAGTTGCCAATCTCTGCTATATCTTAACAAACGTGAGTGTGTGCGTGCCAGAAGAGAGTGTGATGTGCTAAGGGCCTATTTATAAAGGGTGTTACTTATACAAAATATTTTGTTAAATAGGGTGAAGCCGACCAGCACTGCTGTGACAGCCCTATGGGTGAATATCAGACTTCCCACACGTTGCATGCATTGCAACACATTGACCTTTACAACACGAATGCATGCAACAACAGAGAAGCTGTGCCTGGCTGGGGTTGAGCCGTCTAGAAAGTTGCAACTGCCATTTTAGGGAACGGGTTACGGTACCTGGGACTGAAATTTGACATGGAAAGTGGCATCAGGGGTCAGGGTGGAGTTACCCTGACCCCAGGGCTGTTATGAAGGAGACTATAGTGGTATAATTAAGACCTTAAAATATTTTTTTCATCGAGTGCTGTGATAATTGCAAAGAAATTGCGACGCTCAGCACGGCACCGTGTGTAACGTCACAACACCATCGCGAATATCCACGGCAGCAAAAAGAAAAAAAATACAGTCATCCACTCAGACAGTGATGCACACACTTACAGACCCACTGAGAGACTCATGCACCCAGTCACAGATCTACTCAGACACTGATGCACCCACTCACCGACCCACTAAGAACCTCACACACCTACTCACAGACCCACTCTGACCCTCTCTCACCCAGTCACAGACCCACTCAGACCCTCATGCACCCACTCACAGACCCATTGAGACCCGCATTCACCCACTCACAAATCCTCTCAGACACTGATGTATCCACTCACAAACCCACTCTGACCATCATGCATCCACTCAGAGACTCACTGAGACACTGATGCACCCACTCACTGACCCACATAGTCCTTCTTGCACCCACTCACATTCCCACTCGACACTGATGCACCCACTCAGACCATCATGCACCCACTCACAGACTCACTCAGACACTTACACAGCCGCTTACAGACCCAGTGAGAAACTGATGCAGCCACACGCAGACCCACTGAGAAACTCCTATATCCACTCACAGACTACTCAGATCCTCATGCACCCACTCACAGATCCACTCAGGCACTGACGCACCCACTCCCTAACCCACTCAGACTCTCACACACCCGCTCACAGACCCACTCAGAGACTGATGTATTCACTCATAGACCCACTCAGACCATCATGCACTCATTCCCAGACCCACTTTGACAGTGACACATCCACTCACAGACCCACTCAGACACTGACGCACCCACACACTGATGCATCCACTCACAGACCCACTAAAACACTGACGCACCCCCTCACTGACCCAATCAGGCCCTCATGCACCCACCCACAGACCCACTCAGGCACTGACACATTCACTCACCGACCTACTAAGACACTGACGCAGCCAGTCAGAGACCCACTCAGGCACTAACACATCCACTCACAGACCCACTCAGACACTGATGCACCCACTGAGAGACCCACTGAGAGACTAATGCACCCAGAGACCCACTCAGACCCTTATGCACACACTCACAGTCCCACTCAGACCATCATGCACCCACACACAGACTCTCTCAGACACTGACACACCCACTCAGAAACTCATGCACCCACTTACAGACCCACTCAGACCCTCACTCACCCACTCACAAACCCATTCAGTCCCTCATGCACCCACTCACAGACCCACTCAGACACTGACACACCCACTCACAAACCCATTCAGACCATTGTGCACCCACTCACGGACCCACTCAAAATGTCAGAAACCCACTTACAGACCCACTCAGACCCTCACGCACCCACTCACAGACCCATTCAAACCCTCATGCACCCACTCACAAATACACTCTGACCCTCATGCACCCACTCACATACCCACACAGACACTGACAAATGCAGTCACAGACCCACTCATCAGACCCTTATGCACCCATTCACAGACACACTCCACCACTCACGCACCCACTCAGACTCTTACACACCCACTCGCAGACCTGGGCAGACACTGACGCACCCACTAAGACACTGGTGCATGCAGTCTCACACCTAAACAGAGACCCCTACAGCCACTCTCACCCCCAGATACACCCTCTTACACCTATTCTCACACCCAGAGAGATTGGCTGCGGCCAACTCCGGCTGCACACAGCCAAAGGGTTGTGTGCAGAGTAGGGTGGTGTGGTTAGGGGGGTTTGCCTCATGGACTGACAGGAGGCAAAGACTTGCGAGCAACCCCTGCTGCACATGGGCGAAGGCCGTGCACGGTGCAATGTTGAGTACTTATAGGGAGCTGGCCACAGGCCAGGCGGCCATGTGTGGTGGTGGTTGTATTAGCGTATAGTAGTGAAAATTACTATACGTTAAAAATGACATAGAAATTCACTGAAAACAACAAAGGTTACAGGGACGTTATAGTTAGGAAATAGAATTTAAAAAAACCTTAGAAAATTCACTGAAAAAACAAACTTCCTAACTATAATGTCTCTGTGTATATATATTTTGCCTACTGACAATACCCAGTAGGTAGTTATAGTTAGGTCCAACTTGACAGAAAAGTTGCAGCCGCCATTTAGTTTGTCACCTTGTCTGAGGGGTGGGAAAAGGAGAGTGCAAAAACACAAGGGGTCAGTGTCCTGACCCCATAGGGCACATAGAGGGGTCCCTTAGGGACCCTGTATGGGCAAACAATTGCCCAATGTTTTTTGTCCACCATATTATCTCATAATTTTAAACTCAATATATGAGTAAATCATTTGTTACAAACATAAAATGGATCATTGGGTATATGCTCTGCCTCACATTGTTATGCACAGTGATTTCAGATGTTATGAAATAGTGACTTCACATGAATGTGTATATCTATCCCACATGAGTTTAAATTTATGAGCTAATTGTTTTTGGAAATTCACTGTGGATTGTGTGGTTTTAATGGCTCATGTATGGAGGTCACGGTGGCAACAGTAATCAAGTCTGTATAGTTTTTTATGCACTACACAATTTATGAGAGGCATTATGATGTTTTATTGTTTAATTTAATTTTAAGTATTGTTTTCAACAAGTGCTGAAAAGTGAATATCGGGCATGGACTATATGAAACATATATTTCTTAAGTAGTCTTTTTTTCCCTGGCATTGATCATGTTATGTTTGTGTTTATACAAATACATTCCAAAAATGGCGCCTCGCCATCTGTGAGCAAGGCTGTGAGGCAGCAGAAACACGTTAGATGGATTTAGGTGGCTGAAATAAATATTGCACAAAAATGCTTTGATTTCTGCCCATGTCGCTGGCACTTTTCTCCTGTCTACGAGGAAAAAAAGGGGGATGTACAATGAATTGTTAACGGAGGTTGCTGTCTCAGTAATAGCCAGCTCACCCTTCGGTGAGGCACAACGGAAGTCAGCAGTTGGAACGATATATATATATATATATTCATAAATATCCAAAAGAAGACAGCCACCCAAGGGTGTCATGGAGTGCCAGATTTATTCTGGAATAGTGGAACATTAACTATCCGATGCATTTCGGCTTACGAAAAGCCTTTGAAAAGGTGAGTGATATCCACCAGCCAGCAAAATATAAACTGAGAGGACACAGTCTTAGTGATCAAGTTTAAAATAGTTTACCAGATTCCTAAATTAAATAATGAGTAATCAAAATTTATCAATAATGACAATTTTGTCCTTTGTAATAATAATCTCTCAATTTCAAAATAAATTGAGACATTGTATATCCATCATAATCATTGAAACAATTCTAACAATTTATCCTGTCACATCTGAATAGCAGCAGTAGGAATATGGCAGACAACAGTACTGAAATTAAAGTGCAAGCAGAAAAAAAGTGCAAGTACATCATAATAGTTAAAAATGGCTTGAGGAAGTAAGGAAATGGATCTTTTAGAATCCTATTTAAGCCGATATAGAGGTAAAACTAATATTTAAGTATCCTGAGCATCCTATGTGAGTATACGTCATCCCAATTTCATGAAAGAATCCTTATAATTCATTCAAACTGCAGTGGGCTTACAAATACAAGGGACCCATACCGGTGCCTTTTCAACATTACGTGTATGTCTGTCATATACAACAGGAAGCTTACAAAATGCATATAAAGCCCCAATGGGATATAAACTATGAGTTGTTTTCCACTTACATATAAATATGCAGTTGTATTTTATAAGTGATATCCCAGCTTTATCCATTTGGGGCACAGAAGATCAACATATTTCAAGTAAAAAGTGCAATCACAAATCACTTTTTCAGAGGGTCAACACCAATAAAGAAAATATAAATTTATTCAAGTACAGTTACTCAAGGATTAGCTACATTATTCCCACATGTATCTCCAGTTCTTCATCCCTATTCACTGCTTAGGGATGTTTTGTCTCTAAATCAATTATATATCTCGATTCCATCTGTTGGAGATTTCTTATCTAGTATCCACCCCATATGTTTCTGTGGACTCTCTAAATCCCAAAAAGGTTAATTTAGAGAAGTCCTTATCATGTTTGGAATCAAAATGTTTTGGCACTGAATTGGTTAACTGGCTCTGAGGTGCTCAAAAAAATCATTTTCCCATAGGAAAAATAATACTACCAACATATTGTTTACCACATGAGTAATTTAGAACATAGATGCAAAAATCCAAAGAGCAGGTTAAAAAATTATCAATGGCTTTTTTCTTTCCTGATTGTAAAGTATATTCCTTCAAATTAGTACCATGTCTACAGGTTTTACGGTTGCCACATTATTAAACCCTCTGAGTTTCACTAACCAATTGTCCTTGTGTTTATTTTGTGTAAAGTAACTCTAAGTTAAAATGTCACCTAAAGCTTTGGATTTCCAGTGGGTGATTAAGGGATTAGTTCCTACATCTGTGCCCATGATGTTATAATTTTTTAGAATACCCACATTTTTTATGTAAGATGGACCATACCTTCTGAGATTCTCCAAAGTAGTAATCAGTTGAATGGGACTATTGGCAATAGGTGTATATATATATATATCCACTAGGTTTTATGTATATATATATATATATATATATATATATATATATATATATATATATATATACATACACATAAAACCTAGTGGTGGTCAATAGGAAATGGAATTTTAGTTTGCTAATAAGTTTGGCACTATTTAACAAGCCTTCACAAAACATTTTTAAAATGTCTAATGCATCTCAGCTTCTTCCTGGAAAGTTTTGAGGTGATCCATCAAGTGGGAGCTGAGAAACAGGGGTCTCAACACACATTTTCCCCAATGCAGTTTCCCGTAGGAAAATTGAAGAGCAAGTTCACAAAAACAGCTGAACGGAATTACACCAAATTTATCAGAAAGGTAGATCCTAATCCAGAAAATGTGCTTTTTGTGATTCTGTATAAATCCATTCAGTAGTTCATGAGAAATTAACTTTAAAATGTATGTACGTTTCATGTTGTGGAGGATCTGCTGACCTGTCAAATCAGAAGATAAGATCTGATTGACTGTCACGTCATCAATAAAGATGCTGCAGCAGTCATTTTAGGACTTGGGGACTAAATCTCCTCTCTTGGAAAAAGGTAAACAAAAACATACATGGGACAGGCTAAGGATACCCTGACTCCTTTGGCCTGGCGGGGTTGAGGGGAGACTGCAAATACTGTATTTATTTTTAATGGAACCAAGGATCCACTGAGGATATGTATGTCTGTGGCAAAATTACAAAAAAGTGGGCTTCATATGATTTTGAAGCCTCTGGGTTGGACCAGGGCCTGGGGGGGTCACTGCATTATAAAAGAGGGATATCCTGTGTGACATCCCCCTCCTCAATCCGATTTTAGCCCTGAGGCCCCCATCCCTCAGAGCCTGGCTTCTTTGTAGGTAGGGAGTGTGGCGTGGGGACCCCTCCCTGAGCCTTGGTGTGGCCAAAGAGACCCCATCATCTGGGTCCTACCTGAACCCAGTGCCTCAGTGACACTGACATTCCCTGCCTACCAGAGCATGGGCAGAGAAGATTCCATTGCTTCCACTGGCGGGAGCTGAGAGCTATATCCCTGCCTATGCACTGGCGGGCAGGGAACAGTGTATTGCTCCCACCCAGCGGAAGCATAAATAAAAGCTGCTCCCACCAGGGGAGCAAAGAAGAGAAGCCGGCTCCCACCAACACCCAACGAGGGTGCTGGTAGGTTAGCCAGCGGGCTCACAGGGGCCTTATGCCTCCCTTCACAGCCCTCAGGATAAGAAAAGTTGTGTGACCTGTGCATGCACAAAGAAAAAAAAAAGCCCACCTCTTGCCGGTCCCCAGAATTAGTGCTTGCTATGGAGCCAGCAGGGCCATGGGGATCCACATGGGCCTTGTTCCTCCCCTCTGCGGCCCACAATGTGATAGGTATTTGCTGGGGCCACGGGTAAGACAGGTGCACCATTAAAAAAAATTAAGAAACCAAAACACCTCACAGGCAGGAATACGAAATTAGAGTAGTATTTCATATTCACAACTTCTGCAGGGAGTACCCCATAATGCCCTGTGATGTCTTTTTGTGCATCTTTTTAGTCCCCTGTTGTACCCCAACAAGGGGAAGGGGCGATATCAAACATTTTTTTAAATTTTATAGGGGGCTGCAGGTAGCACAGCAGCCCCCTTGGAACATTTTTAAAGAAAACGTGCTGTAAATCTCCTGGCTCATTGAATGCATGACCCCAGCATTCTGAGCATTCTGAGGTGAAGCTATATGCTATTTACCTGGATTGCAGGGAACCCTGGTGGTTGGTCCTTTGGCTGCATTATTGATCACATCACTGATAACATCTCACAGGACATCGTTGATGACACTACTGATGACATCATCCATCCAATAAACGGGCTAGTATAAAATATATATTCCAGTGGAGGTTCCTTCGCAATGTGTGGAAAGTTTCAACATGATTTGTCAAGTGGGGACCGACCAAAATGCGTTTTCCCCATGCTATTTCTTATTTTGAACACGACTACAGCCCGAACCGCTGAAAGGAATAACAACAGATTTGGCAGCAAGGTAGATCTTGGTCCAGGAAGAGCCTTTTTTGTAATTTGGTGTAAATCCATTCAGTAGTTTTGGAGTTATTAAAGAAAAAAGATTTATGTGTATTCATGTATGCAGGTGACACAAATCCTCTGCGGATCTGACAGGTCTCATGGTGAGATCTGATTGGCTGCCAACATTTCAACCAGAATGTTTTGGCAGCCATCTTTGGACTTGGGACTGGAATGTGTCCTTAACAACCTGTGAAAAACAACAAACGGGGGCAGGATAGATATACCTTGACCCCTAGGCTTGGTGGTGCTATCCCACAGGGAAACCGCCTAGTGCAAAAATCATTTTTTGTTTTTACAACTGTGCTGCGAATTGCTGTGGATCTGCGGCATTTTTTTTTAAAAAAGCTGGCGCGGTCTCCCATATTAGTTTTTTCCTAATGCCCCCCAGGGTGGACCGCATCCAGTTTGGGGGGGGGGTGGGGAATAGTTAGATATTGGGGGAGGGGAAGGGGAAGCCCTCCCCCCAGACTGAATTTGGTCCCAGGGACCCCATCCTCTGGGGCCTAGCCTCATAAAATACTTGGGGGGGGGGCTGCCACCCCTGGGGCCTGGCACTACCAATTAAGGGGGAGGGGGATCACAAGGGCCCCTTCCAGGCTGTTTTCTCCCTCGGGGACCTTAACACCCAGGGCTCAAACATGTGAACAAATAGGAGAGGCCCACCATCCTAGAACCATTATTGGCCCTGCGGACCCCATCCCCCAGGGCCGACTTAGATATGTCCCGGGTCACCTGTGTTTGCTTTCGCTTGCGTGACCGATTTCAAAGCCACCCCCATGCGGAAGCAAACCCTAAGTCTGCTCCCAATGGGTGGGAGCATGAAAAATGGTCCTGCCCGCTCAGAACAGATTTCATCTGTTTCGCTGCCCACACTGAAGCAGGGAGGGAAACAGATGGAAAAGTTTCTCCTGCTTGCAGGGAGCAGCATTTTTAACTGCTCCCTGTGGGTGGGAGCAATACTGAAACCTGCTGGAGGTGGGGAGTTGGCTGGGGCCATGGGGGCATTTAGGGCCCCCCGTGGCCTCCATCAAAGACACAGTGGGTGACCCCCTCCCATGGTTGGGGCGATAGTGTGCTTGATTTTAAGGTATCTATATTCTTCCATATCAAGAAGATCTAAGTTGTGCTATTCCTACAGCCCCTGATAAAATTCAGTGGTTATGGTTTTGATTGGATTCTTCTCCAACTTTTCATAGTGTTGGTCATTATTTAGATGCCTCATTGCTTTTGTTATAAAGGCAGAGCTGTCCTGAACCACACTGTTACCACCTTTATCCGAGACTTTAAATAGGAATATTGTATCTTCTTTCAACACTTTCAAAGCTCTATGTTCTTTTTGAGTGAAATTGCTCCGCTTTTATAATGGTTGTCTTCTGTGAGCTAACACATTTACTTCCTCTATCATTAGCTCTTGGAAGAGGTCAATTTTATTATCAGGTGGTAATTGCGGCCAAAACATTGATTGAGGTTTTAATCCACTATCACCTCCCTTCCACGTGATGAGGTTCAAGTCCTTACAAAATTGTTCATCTGATGTCTCTGATAGTCTTGTCCTTCACATTTCCCTCTGATTCATCTTCCAGTTCTGCAAGTGTTCTTAAAATTGTTAAGTCCCTTACAGTGATGTTTGAAGTTTCTAGCTGGCTCACTGTGTCACTTTTGTTTCTGGGGGCAGTGGGTTTCAAAATATTTTTTAAGTATCAATTTGTGGCAGAACTTATATAGATCAATAAATAGATTGGCAAGATTCATCTCTGCAACCAGACACAATTACAGTCCTTTATTTAGTTCCTCAGTTTGATCTGAATTCCATGTCTTAGAGGAGAGATTGATAACTATATTCTCCTTGATTCACATCTTTTTCCACTTTACTTTCTTTTTTCTCATCGTCGTCTTAGTTTTCCTTCCTCTTCTAGTCCTCCTGGTCTTGATTTGCTCCTCTGCTGCTTTTGTTGCCCTCTCCTGGAGACAGTCCCTCTCCCTCTTCCTTTCTGTCTCGTTACCATCAGTATTAACCTCAACTCCTCTGAAAAAATCCAAACTGCTAGCATCAGACTCTTCTTCCACAGAGCTTGCCTCAGAAGTATCCATTGTTCCTGATGCTTCTTGATCAGTTACTTTGTCCATTGCTTCTCTGTTCCTTAACATATCATATTTTCTAGCAAATGTATAAATGCGGCCAGACATGTAATCTAGTCTATCTCGGTTGAATTGTTTGGCTTTTTTTTTCTACCTCTGATTCTTGTTTCAACTCCTTAATTTTTGCAACCTTTTTCTCTAGTTTTTTTCTATGTATATGTAATCAAGGTTCTCATTAATCTAAAGAAACAATCATTCCTATGATTTTGCCAGCTTCTTATGGGATCCTCGTCTAAGTCATTTAAAGTAGTCATTATTAAAATTCTTAAACCAAGTGGAATTATTTTATGCTCTATGTTCGTCTGTAAGGTGGTTTTCTCCCACCATTTATTTACTTCCATTACACGAGCACATTACAAGTCTTTGATAATGACTTCAGGTGTTCTTCTCCTCTCCTCCTCTTGTGTATTTACTCTGCTTGTTAAAGATGCAAATGTTAGATCATCATTCAGTAACTCCCTCGTTCTTTGAGTTCTTGATTTACCTTTCTCAGACATGTTCAAATGTAGGATCTCAAAATCAAATGTAGAACTCCAAAATTGTTCTTCTTCCGTGTCACGCCACACTGATCTTTCTAATTTATTGTAACTCCTTGTACGTTTCGTACGTCTTGTGAGTCCGTGTGGTGTCTTAACTGTGTAGCGAGCAATTTACATTCCCTATTTACTACTCATAGAGTCCGCTTACCCCATTCGCTTGTAAACAATAGCAAGTACCAGAGATATGCCCCAAGTTCAAATCCAATCACGTTTCTCAAAAAGCTGTGTACTTTGCGGTCCGACCGCCACCGTGTTGCCATCTGGCATGGGTCAGGTAGAGCTACCCCCCACCACTACCTCCACAGCGCTGGTACGCACAGCTCTTTTATACCACCTCCCCACACCTTCACAGCCCCTGACGCTCACCTGTATACTGTCACATTGTCCTTGGCAGGGCAGTGGTTTCATTGGGATACTCTCCTCCTGGTTTCATCCTGCTGCTTTCTTGCCGCCTCGCCTCACTCTCTTGGTGCGTGTGGTGTGCCACGCAGCCGTTGCATGTAATCTCTGCTTATCATCCACCCCTGAACTTGCCAAGCTGGAAGCCGGATACACTGCACCACAGACTCTAAAAATTAATTTTTTTATTAGTATTTTAATAAATTGCTTGTCACAAAGTGCAGTGCAAAAGAAGAAAGGTTGACGGGTTTCAGCATAATGCCTTCGACTGGACCACAGAGTCCTCTGTTACAAACAGTCTGAATTAAAGTGTCCACACAGTGCAGTCCCTCATCCCTGTCCATTAAAAACTGAAACGTCCAAACCTGCTCTATTTAATGTCATGGATCCAGCGCCATAGTTGTAAAAATCAGTGATGGTGGGATTTGGTGATCATGAAATTATTACTGTCAGAACCGCAGCAACGTGTGGAGTCCCTTTGCTTGCCAACTGTTGGAATGTAATGGCACGGAGAGGCAATTATCCCTATGAAAAGTGCCTCCTGGTAATTGTGGACTTCTGCTGTTTGTGGAGACAAAAGGGGAACAATAAATGGAGATTATATGACGGAACACCGAATTAAAAACAACTACTAACCTTAACAACGAGGTCGGAACACCGACCTCGTCCTTACTACTAATGATTTTACCACGAATGCCTTAACAACGATATTTTGTTGTAAAGGCATTCCTGATAAAATCATTAGCAATAGGCACCATTCACCCTACATCCCTCACCCCACCCCCCCAACCCCACCCCAAAACCTAAAACCCCCTGACCCCCCACCCACTCCCCAAAACCAAAAACGCCCCACCCCCGAACCCCACCCTAAAACCTAAAACCCCGTGACCCCCCACCCACTCCCCAAAACCAAAAACGCCACACCCCCCCAACCCCACCCCAAAACCTAAACCCACCACTTACCTTCGCCAACTCCCTTCTTTGTACCTTAACCACGCATATTCGTTGTTCAGAACATACGTAGTTAAGGCACAAAAATACGAAGTCGTGGTTAAAAAAAAGCATTGTTACGCTTTCGTTAACCACGACTTTCGCAATAAAAAAGTCGTAAAAAAGGATGTTTCCCATAAATGGATTATTAAAATGACACTAACAGTAGAAATGGAATAAGGATGTGTGTACCTAATTTTATCGTTCTTAAATGGCGGAGCTTAAACTGAGCAAAAGACATGGGATGTTCTTGTCCGTTCTCTATGCAAATTGTTCTACCAATGAGGATAATTGATTTAAAGTGTGATGATCGCGTGTGCATTTATACCTACCATTTGAAAAAGGCGGCAGCTAAAACGCGTCATGCTTGAGGATATTAAAATAAGTTAACCCGTGAGTGCTCCTGTGGTTCGTGGGAGAGCCAGTTGGTGGAAAATATGTGTCGTGCATGCCACTTGCATGAGAGGAGGCACCCATCTTTAAGGAGTTAGGCAGTGACAGTGCCATTTGGTGATCATGGAATTAGTACTGTCAGAACCCCCACAACGTGTGGAGTCCCTTTTCTTGCCAGCTATTGGAACGTGACAACAGGGAGAGGCATAAATCACTATGAAAAGTGCCTCCTGGCATGGACTTCCGCTGTTTGCAGAAACGAAAGGGGAACAATAAATTGGATTATTAAAATGACACTCACAGGAGAAATGGAATAAGGATGAATGTACCTAATTTTATCATACTTAAATGGCGGAGCTTAAACTGAGCAAAAGACATAGGATATTGTAGTCCATTCTCTATACAAATTGTTCTACTAATGAGGATTATTGATTTAATGTGTGATGAGCAATTGTGCATTTGTACCTAGCATTTGAAAAAGGTGGTAGCCGAAACGCGTCATGCTTGAGGATATTGAAATAAGTTAACCCGTGAGTGCTCCTAGGGTTCATGGGAGGGCCAGTTGGTGGAAAATGTGTCGTGCATGCCTCTTGCACGAGAGGAGGCACCCATCTCAACCTCCCTTTTGTTAAAAATATTCTCCTTTTTTTTTTTTTTAGGAGGGTAACTGCCTCAAGCCCCCTTTTTAAAAAAAAATGCTTACCTCATCCTCTCCCTGAATCCTAAAAACCCCTTGCCTCCTTTAGCTCTACTCGCCTCTGAACTCTAACAAAACCTTACCTCTCTTTACCTCTCTTTACCTCTACCCATCCTTGAACCCTAAACATCCTTTATCTTCCTTTACGTCTACCCTCTCCTAAAACCTAAAATCCTTTTTCTCATTTTACCTATACGCACCCCTGAGCCCTAAAAACCCTTTAAAACCCATTCTACCCTGTGCACTTACCCACACACTTGTGCTGACTAGCTCAATCCTCCAGTCAAGTGTGGCAGAGAAACATAGCTCAGGGATGGCTGTAGTGAAATCCACAGCTGTGAAGGACTGGTCACTAGGACAAGTTTATGTGGCTTCAGACTAGCTCCATTTTTTATAAGGCAAAAGGGCATTGTGCCCTCTGTCTCAGTTTAGCATCTGGTAAGTTCACATTAAACATTATTACTCTGCCATACTGTAGAATTGAAGTGCCTATGTGAATGACAATTCTGTAGCTTGCCTAGGAGAGACTGTCATAGCAGGAGCAATGCTGGTGTCTGTCTCAGTATCATTTAGTCTTGCCAGTCTTCATTGCAGCATTGTTTTTTTTTGTTTTTTTTTTACCAAATAGACATTACATATATCAGGGTGATTTTTCTGATGTATTGGCTGTTGTTCTGAATGTTCCAGTGTCATGCAGAGCTGAAGCATCAGTGATGTCCTCATTAGATTGTTGAGGCTGGTCCTGATGAGAAGAGAACGATTCAGACATCTGAGTTGGAAGGACGAGGAGGCTGAAGATTTAGGAATCCGGAGTATAGCTGCATCAACTGATCTTTTGAGAGTTATTTTGGTCCTGTCCCAGGCCTATCCTGAGCAAGATCCTATGTTCTTTACATCTCTGGTGGATTTCGGCGACCTGCCCGCCCTCCCTGAGGAGAAATGCTTGTGGATGAGAGATTGACCCTGAGATAAATAGTACTTTAGGTAACTTTCAGGATTCCACAGATTGTGTAGCTTTGAGGTGACGTAGTCAATCACTTGTGTGTCTAAGAATAATAGAGTACAGTCTAGAGAGGCCAAGAGATTGGGATCAATGATCAAGAGAAAAACATATCAGGGAACAATGCAGAGATAACTGCTTTGTTCGTTCACCATAAAACGTTACCTCAGACACATGGAAGAAAGATTTATTTAACGTTGGGCAGTGATTATCCTGGTATGTAATGTTGCGTTTTTTTATCAAAGCACTTTTAATAAATACACTCAAACTGAATTAATGAGCCATGATGTGGAAGATGGAGTATTTAGTACTGTGTTCCATACTGAGGTAATACGTAGGTGTAGTACAAGAGAAATGTAAATGAAGTTTGAGAAGAGCCGGATCTGTGACTTGTAAAATAAAGTTGCCTGTTAAAGTTCAGGAAACAAACTAATGTTTTAAACCCAAACAACCTGTTGTAGACCCTGGTTCATTGTGTATAACGCAGCACACTGAGCGCCTTATGGTCTGCAATGATTGCATCAATCTTCATACACTGAATGCACAAGGTAAAGCGGGAGCACAATATGAATTGAAGTTCAAAGTTGTTATCTGAGGTTAAAAAATCCTTCTATCTGACTCATATATAGCTTTGAAGTCCCCATTAATTTTAGGTCATCTTACCCTCACCCATTTTGCTAAGATTTAGACCCTATTTCCTGTTAGTTACAATTCAGCAAACAATAGCTTAAATAGGAAGGATTCAAGATTTGTAACACTATCATAGCAGCTTCACTATCAATAGCCAAAGGAGAAAGGAGACCACTGCAAAACAAATGCGATTCTAAAGGATGTAGAACAGGTACTTATGTGCATCCCATGTCTCTGAGGCTTCAATACCATTAGGCAGTGAAACTACAAGACCTTATGCATGTCTGACCAAGTGGAACACCACTGCACCATATCAAAGGAAGCTACTGAAGTACATAGCTCCTCCTAATGGCTACTTCCACCACAGTGAGTCTGCAATCTCCTAGATCGCAAATTCAGAGGAGGATAACACCAATTCACCCAAAAAGCATGCAGAACTTAATTTGTTAATCTAGCAGCTCAGTTAGAAGCGGGTCCAAATATTATGTAATTTTATGTTATATTATGTTATGTTGTGGGGGGGTTATATAGCACCATTTGTTTGATAGCTTTCAGAATTGGGGTGCAATTTCCTGTTTAGTGGTACTCACTGACCTGATTAAAAACGGCCTGGTCTGCGCTTATTGTATTTGCCTGGGTTTCCTATTAACAAGGAGTAATGCTTAATTTAAACTGATGGCCAACACCGAATCTTGTAACAGCCTGTCACATGGTGGCGCTATTTGTGTAATTTTGTGAGGAACACCACAACAGTTGTTTAATAATTAAATATACATTCAAATCACTAATACCTGCAGTGTGGGCGGCATGCATTAGTCGTTTTTAATGTATATTTAAAGTCTGAATTGTCACACTTGTATGAGTGTGATGGTTAGTTGTGTTGGAAATGTCATTGGCAACAGTGCTGGCAGGGGCAATCGATGGTGCAAGCTGCAGTGGCATCCTGATGAGGGCTATGGAACTTATTTTGTTTTGCTTTTACAAAATAAGTGTTGGGAAGAGGTGATCGACATTGGATAGTGTTAGAATAGGCTTGTGCAGCAGTTCTTAACTTGTGCGTAAAATCTACTCAGGAGGTTCATGAGTGCTTAGAAAATTTTAAAGTAGAACCAGATTAATAAAGTGTATATAAATAAAGAAGTAAAGTAGACAATTTTGAAACATTCTGTAAATGTGAAGGAACTTGGAATTAGAGACTTAAAATAAAGTTTGAATCCTCAAATTAATTCAAGGTAGCACTGTAATTGTCTCAAACAGAATATAATATGGACGATGGGTGGCCTTTTTTTAATTCAGAAAAGCTGCAACCTTTCCACTAATTTTTTTATTTTTTATTTGCCAATCTAAAAAAAATTGTTTTTTTGTTTGATGAAGGCTTGTGAATGATTTTTGTGTGTTTTTTTTGTGGTTAAAATCGTAAAAATTGCTTAGACCAGAGTCGCTGACTTGCAGTAATGTCTCATTGGGGGATCTCCAGATGCCAATAACTATACAGTGTGGGTCCTCGGATTATAGCAGCGATTAAGTGGAGGTCCACGAAAGGCAAAAGAATGAGAACCACTGGGTTAGTATAATGTTTAGTGAGGGATTACACTGCAATAGATGTGCAATGAGTTGTGCATTATTTGAGATAAACGATCCTGTCATACCTAAATATAACTGTAATAGCAAAAATGTAAAAGTCCGTTGTACATGTTGGCGTACTTTCATGTTCATTCAACTTCAGCTGTGCCTTTTGGCATTCTTGTTTAACAGGAATTTGCCGCACTGCTGTCAATTCTCGCTCTCAGAACATCTTAGGTGAACGCCTTGGCCAAGCGTCTGCCTGACCATGATTCATAAGGAAAGTGCCTGGTTGAATCCAGTTGCTGCCTCTAGGGATAAAACAGCGGTGGTTGGTTTCCAGTTACAAAAGTAATAACAAACTGACGTTTTTTATGTACAGTGTTTTCAAAGGAACCACGGAAAGCTTCCCCTTCCACAATTCATGGCTTTGAATTTCATTCGCGTGACTTGATTCTGGCCTAAAATACCTCAGCAAAGAACGTCAGAAATGTGCTTGGCGCGAAGCTGTGTTTGAGCAAACAGTGTGGGAGCACGCAGAATATTTCTCTTTTTAGGTCTATTCTCCATCATCTCACCTCCCCCGTCTGCAGGTTTTGATCATTTTATTGTTTTATAATATTTTATTTGCCCTGCAGCAGAACTTTGTTGCTCTTTATGTTTTGCAGACCGAGTTATACTCGTAAAACAAAGACCAAACTTTAAAGATTAACTCGTCCTGCAAACAAGTCCCATTGTTAGCATATTTTAACTATTTCACAGCACACTTTGATAAAGCCAGTACCTTTGGCTTGCATTTTGAGTCTGGACTAAAACATTAAAAATCCTGTTGCTGTGTACAAACAAAACAAAAAGTTATTATTGTTGTTAGGGTGTTAAAGAGTTTTGCATAGTCCTGCATCTACGAGCACTGTCAAGCCAGACCTTAAAAAGGAAGGTACCAATGTGGTAATAATATAGTATAAGCTATCTTGTAAGGCAGCATACGTGTTTTGAAAATATCTTCTTTGAAAACACACAGGGACAAATATTCATATTGTGGTATCCAATAACAGATGATCCGCAAGCAGTAATCCTTGTAAAGAGACGTTGATTTCCAGTAAGTCAACACCGATGTCCCCAGCAGCCGCTCCAGGTGAAAACAGCCCATATACTTCCAATCCTCGAAAGGCTCGCCTCGGGCATCGGAATCATAATGACAGTCAGAACATAACAATAAGTAACCTTCCATAAAGGTACAGAGCACATAGAACATAACACACATGTTCCCCTTTAACACAAATAAAATTACAAACATTCTGTTCACAATATATATTTCCCAACAAATGGCAAAACAAATTAAGACATTACTTACTGACTCAAATATAAGGGTCTAACAATATTCCTCATAGGTCTGTGAACACTTGCACAATGGTCTTCCTTCTCAAAGAGTTGCATGTTGTCACCACTCAGTTCGCCAGTTCTGCCCATGCATAAATTCTTACACTCATGTAGTCCTAAACCATTCTGAACGCTCTCGCCCGAACCAGCATTCCAGACATTCTCATTACCCACGATCCTAGAATATCCCTGAACTCTACTATTCTCACTTCCTTCAAAATAATCACCAAAACTGAGTCCAATTTCAGTGTGAGCACCTGATTGCAAATCGCTAGAAAATACCTCAGGTTCACCAGTGACTTTTACCACATCTCTTTTGTTCCACCACTTTCTATTTTCCACCATGACAGAGTGCTTTGAAACTCTGACCACCTTAGTAAGAGGATAAAATCTTGATTGCCTTGAGGTCTCTTCACCTTAACACTTTCCCCTACACTAAATTGCAGGTCCAAAACACTTTTGAGATTGTCATATCTCGTTTTATTCCTGGCCTGTAATCTCTCCACTCTATCTTTTACTTGCTTGATATCTGGAATAGACATATTCTTCATGGTTTCTTGCCCCACCCACCCGGGAGACAGCTCATTAAAGAAATATCTACCCTTTAACAAAACAAAAGGGGCAACGCCTGTTGTAGAATGTGGTGTGTTGTGATAACACCAAATTCTTTAAACCACAAAGTCTTGTACACATCTCCCAACACAAATAGCCATTTGAATAGTTTCCTTAAACCTCCTGTTCACTCTCTCAACCTAACCATTTCCTTGCTGACTATATAAAGCAGTAATTAACTGCTTGACATTGAAACTTTTCCAAATTTCTACCATACAATGAGACACAAATTGAACCCCCATTGTCCGTAACCAGAAATTTAGGAATTCCCTCACAACGAAAGATTTCCTTCAAAAACTCAGTTACATTAATAGTGTTCATCTCTCTCAAAAATTTATATGCGATCCATTTAGAATGGTAATCTACAGCAACCAGAACATACCTTTTGTCCTCATTGAGACCCCCTATAGGACCAGTGAAATCCAAATCCAACTTCTCCCAAGGTCTGCCTGGAAATTGTACAGGACATAATGGCACCTCCCTCGTATGTACACTTTTATCGGCACCTTTGCATTCACTACAATTCTTGACCATCATTTCTACCTCACAATCCATGCCCAGCCACCAATAATACAACCTCAAATGTTTCCTAGTGCCACTAATCACCACATGTCCTTTATGAGCCACTGTTTCTTCAACTGTAATCGGTACCGGACACCTTGAAAGAAAATCTGCCCTGCAATTTTTTCCCCCAGCTATATGTTTCATTCTTATGTTGAATTCATACAAGTTGGCCAACAGTCTTGTAAGCCTAGGACTGGTCTTGTTAAAAACTTTGTCATTCCACAAGTATACCAAAGGCTTATGATCAGTAACTACAGTAAATTCTCTTCCCCACACATAAGTTAAAAAATGATTTACACCCCTGACAGAAGCTAATGCTTCTCTTTCTATTTTGCTGTAATTATTTTCAGCTTTGAACAGACGCCTAAATGCAAATGCAGTCATATGCTCCCTGCTTCAACCATTTCGCTCAATACGGCACCTAAACCTATGCCACTAGCATCAACCGTAATAATGGAAGGCACCGCATCTCGGAAAGGTTGAAGGGCAGGAGCCTTCATTATTACATTTTTAAGTGTAGCAAACGCTTGAACTTGCTCTTCTTCCCACTCAAACTTCACCCCATTTCTCAAAGGCCTCCTCATAGGTTTGTCTGAAATGTGAAATTCTGTCCGAACCGTGAGTAAAATTCACAGAGACCCAAAAAAGATCTCAATTAGTCTTTATCTTTGGGAGAAGAGCAATTATCAATTGCGCTTAATAAATCTTCCTTAGGTAAAATTCCTTGAGCTGATACTTTGTGTCCCAAGTAATCTACTGTCTCAACCATAAATTTGCACTTTTCTTTCTTTACTGTGATCCCATGATCCTCCAAAATTCCTAGTACCTTGTCAAGCTTGTGTAAATGTTCTTGAATAGACTCAGAACCAATTAGAGTATGATCTTGATAAGCCAACACTCGGCTTTCATCCCCAAGAAGTTGATACATGAGTTTCTAGAAAATGGATGCCGCTGAGGCTAACCCCAACGGCATTTGTAAAAAACAGAATGCTCCAAATGGCATAACAAAGATCGTGAGATAACGAGATTCTCTGCTCAATTCGACTTGATGATAAGCTGATTTAAGATCAGTTGAGGAAAAAAAATTCATTCCCCCCAGCTGTGCCAGTATGTCTTGAATTTTAGGCAAAGGGAAACAGTCCACCAAAATATTCTCATTCAAAGATCTCAAGTCCACACATAACCTCAAATCTCCTATCTTCCTAATTGCTACCACAATAGGTGAAACCCACTGTGACGAATTAAGAATCAACTGGCTCAATGACTCCCTCAACACATAAATCACGTAGATGTTCTTTAAGTTTCCCTCTGAATCTTAATGGCACATTATGTACCTTATGTACCACTAGAACAGCCTCAGGTTTAAGTACAATTTTATGTTCATAACCTTTTATCAAACCCAGTTTGTCTCTGAAAATGGCTTCATGCTTGTTTAACACATCTTACAAAGAATCCAATTTTATCTCAACCTTTTCAACTAAAGCAATTGGGTGGTCTGTGCCTGGTCTAAACACCATCCCAAATTGTCCTTGATCTCTCCACCCTAAAATGTTGTAACCTCTCTTAGCCACATATATTTGTGTACTCATTTTATCAGTTTTATGTTGGTATCTGATCTTCTCATAAATATAACCCATCATGTCTATTTCCTGACCATCAAAAGCAACTGTTTTTATATCAGGCGATAATAGAGAAATCATCTTTCAGTACACATAGTAATTCTCATCTGAAAAAATAGTAATGGGTGAACCAGAATCCACTGTAACATCCAACGTGACATTCCCAATTTTAACTTTACAAACTGGATCTTTTGATGATCTGGAAAAGGTGCCTATGTTAGAAGTGGCATCAACAACCAATACACACCTCTTCATAAGATCAGCTTCATCACCATCCGTCTGCCATGAAGGTTGTTGTTGCTCAACCAACATGACATTTTGTGACTGCTTTACACACCTGTGTAAAATCACCAGTTTTCCTACATTTCATACACATCTTCCCTATTGCAGGATAATTTGTTGCATTAGCTACATGTGACTTAGAACCACACCTAAAACAGGTTATACTCCTATCATTATATTTTTTCTTTGTATCACACAGTGTAGATACTTTACTTTTTGGAAACACCATGCTCACACTCTCTACTTGAGTCATTTTTGTTTTACTTCATTCCTTTGATGCTATTAGGGACCATTCAATGGCTCGCGCTATTTCCAGAGTTTCTTTCAATGTTTGGTTCCTGCAACATAAGATTTTCTCTTGAATTCTTGTGTCATTACAATTCACTAAGAATTGATCTCTAAGAAATTGGTCTAATGGGCCTACAAATTCACACGTAGAAGCTAAAACTCTGAGCTCATCGATGATATTGTCAATTGACTTATGTTGAAATTGCCTTAGTGTGAAAAATGTATCCCTTTTGACAATGATACTAAGATCATCCTTGAAATTATTTTCTAATCTCTTGACTGCCTCCGTAAATACATCCCATTGGTCACATGAAGACAGTTGTGCTTGAGGCTGGTGATTAAAAATTCTTTGTCCTTCCGTTCCAAGGAAATTATATAAAATTGCTTTCTTCCTAATCGCTGAAAAATTCAACCCATCAATGGCAACCAAATAGCTCTCAAAGGACTTGTACCAGTGGTGTCATTTAACTGTAGGAATACCTGGTTCAGGCAGAGAGGCCACTGGCAAATTTGCAGTTTACATGATCAAATAATACAACTAGAGTATTTTTTAGCAAATACCAATATAACAATTAAATGCATACCATGTACAATCACTAAACACATTGGTGCATAATAAATGAGAAAATAAATAATGTGTTAAATACTGAGTCACTATGGTTACTAGATAAAAGAAAAATTCTAAAATGAGATAATCTGAAGGTGTGCGAGTCACCGTTGAATATCCTAGTCAGATTATAATACTGTGCCAGAAACAACACTGAAATATGAAATCCAAACTCGCTCTTAAAGATGAGAACGTGCGGATAACTGTAGTCAAAATAGCCATAAGGAAACGTTTTAATTTGAACATGAACAGTCAAACGTTCCTGAGCCAACTCTAATCCACAGCACAAACTCGCTGACAGTAATAAAGTGTGCGAGTCACTGTGCCATCAGAAGAAAACTGGAGCCTTTAAATAAAAATGCTGCCTTGAGTTGCGCGCGCACAATGAACTATTCTCGTGCCGACTCCCAGCAACGCCAGAGACTCACTGTATGCTGACGAAGTGTGCGAGTCACTGTCAATTTGGCAACGCTGTTTCCACAGGAGAAAATTGTCAAAATGTATTTCAAACAAGCACCAGCAGTGTAACGTTTTATCCACACGCTCACGTGCAGACTGTGTGAGATACTTTGTATCTACAAGTGTGCGAATCACTAAACTCCAAAACAGAATTGCTCCCAAAGATTACAAGGCTCGCTCCAAAAGTGCAGAGGAAGGTCGTGAATGAAGCGCTGTTTCTGTATGTACACGCACATCAGATTACTTCATGAAATGTAAAATAGCCTTCATCAGACCCACCACGCAAGGGAGGAATGCTGCTCCAAAAAAGTTATCAAAAAATATCACCTTACCGGAAGCGAGGGAAATACCCTGTGAAAGTCAGGCTGTGAGGACACATAAATTAAGAGTAGAAAAATGCTTAGGTTCAGATACAGTGTTGACAAGAATCCCATCCTCGTCGCCAATTCATGTGGTATCCAATAACAGAAGATCCGCAAGCAGTAATCCTTGTAAAGAGACGTTTATTTCCATTAAGTCAACAACGGTGTCCTCAGCAGCTGCTCCAGGTAAAGACAGTCCATAGACTGCCAATCCTCGAACCGCATAGTGACAATCAGAACATAACAATAAGTAACCTTCCATAAAGGTACAGAGCACATAGAACAAAACACACATTCTTCAAAAAAAAAAAAACATTTTGAGTACTGTGCATAGCCTTCAATTGCTGTTTGCATTCCTCTGCTTGTTCTTTGTGTTTACCAAGTGCTCACAGGTTGCTATTGTTTAGCTATGTATGAGCTGTTCGCTGTGATCAAAGAAGCAGTAACAGCTAGCATGCATTATGCATTTTGCTCTGGTAGTAAGACCCCCCCTTCCCCCAAGCACTACTAATGGAAGTAGGAACCCATGTAAAGGTCTTTTTAAGAGTTAATACATAAATAACTAGTTCATCTTTGAGAACTGAGATTGGGAAACGCAAGAAAAATATTAACCTCCTACACTGGGTCTTAAAGATGTCAGAACTAGACTTTAAGGCCTCCCTTATCCTTACATTACAGCATTTGAGCACCCAGAAGGCGACACACAAATAGAAAATAGAGATATCCTAACCACCTTTGAACATACACTGAACTTTCTATTAGAAGGTGAGAAAGGAAAATCCAAGCTTTGCTCTAAGAAAGGTAGCCTTCCTCTCAAATGCTCTTGAAAAGTTGACCCACGACAGCTGTGTGACTCTGGGTTGCATGAATTGTCTTTTATATCAGAACACAGTAACATTCATTTAAGGAAACAAATAACAAATGCAACAGCACAATTGTGGCTGAGGATATGGAAATGGCAATGCTAAGGAAATGCTAAGGCGTGTTAGAACATGTACAAGTATATGGATCCTAGAAATATCCTTCATTAACTTATAAGAGTTAAAGAATGAGGTGTATAAAGCTCTGCTTAGAACGCTTGAGTTCCCAATAAAAAAAAAAAATGATGGCAATCAATCAATTAAAACATTTATAGAGTGTGCTACTCACCCGTTACGGTCTTAAGGCGCTGGGGGGAGGGGAGGAAGGGAAGGAGGGTCACTGTTCGAACAGCCATGTCTTCAGTTTTTTTCTGAAGAGCAGGAGGTCCTCGGTCTTGCGGAGGTCGGTGGGGAGGGAGTTCCAGGCCTTGGGGGTGAGGTAGGAGAAGGATCTACCTCCTGTGGTGGTGCGTTTGATGCGGGGACTGTGGCGAGTGCGAGGTCGGCAGATCGGAGGTGGCGGATGGGAGTGTGGAAGTTCACTCTTTGGTTGAGGTAGGCTGGGCCGTCGTTGTGATTTTGGTGGCAGCAGATTGGAAAGGAGGGAGGCAGACTTTTTGGGTTCTATCAGTGAGGAAGGAGGTGAGCCAGTCTAGGGCTTTGTGTCGAATCCCTGCGTTGTGGAGGCGTGTGAGGAGTGTGTGATGGCAGACTGTGTCAAAGGCCACGGAGAGGTCTAGGAGGATGAGTGCGATGGTCTCACCCTTGTCGACTCTGGTTCTGATGTCGTCAGTGTTTGCGATGAGGGCGGTTTATGTGCTGTGGTTCTTGCGGAAACCGGACTGGGAGGGGTCTAGTATGTTGTTTTCCTCCAGGAAGTGGGATAGGTGTGTGTTAACTAGTTTTTCCGCGACCTCGGCAGGGAAAGGGAGGAGAGAGATGGGGCAGTAGTTGGAGAGGTCGTCCGGGTCAGTTTTTGGCTTTTTTAGGAGTGCAGTGATTTCTGCGTGCTTCCAGGGGTCTGGGAAGGTGGCGGTGTCGAAAGAGGTGTTGATTATGTTGCGAAGCATGGGGGCGATGGTTGGGCTGGCTTTGTTGTAGATGCGGTGGGGGCAGGGGTCGGAGGGGGATCCAGAGTGGATGGAGTTCATAGTTGTTTCAGTTTCTTCGTCAGTGGTTGGGGCCCAGGTGGTAAGTAGGTTGGGTGGGGTGCGAGGGGGGTCTGTGTTCGACGGTTTGGGGGTGTGTGCGGTGGATGTGTGTGAACCTATTGTGTATTTCTAGGATTTTGCGGTGGAAGTGGTTTGAGAGGGAGTCGCAGAGGAGTTGTGTGTGCGTGGGGTCTATATTGCTGGCTTTGGGTTTGGAGAGCTCTTTGATGATGGTAAAGAGTTCTTTGTTGTTGTGGGAGTTGCTATCTATGCGTTCCTTGTAGTATGCTCTTTTGGTGGTGCATATGAGTTGGTGGTGAATGCGAATGGTGGTTTTGAGGGTGGAGAAGTTAGTGGTTGAGTGTTCCTGTTGCCAGGCTTTCTCAGCTTTGCGGCATTTGCATTTGGAGTCTTGGAATTCAGTGGTGAACCATGGGGTGTCCTTGATGATGCGGGTGGTGATGTTTTTTCTGACGGGGGCGAGTGTGTCTGCGCAGGTGGTGATCCAATTTGTGGGGTTGTGGGCAGCAGTGTTGGGGTCGTTGGTGTGGGCGGGGGGTTCTGTGCCAGTTGGGAGTTCAGATGTTCTGTGGGGATCTTGTCCCACAAGCAGTAGGGCGTGGTGTGTTGGTGGTGGTGTGTGGGGGTTTGGCGTAGGAGAAATGGACGCAGTGGTGGTCGGTCCAGTGGAGTTCGGTGGTGTATGTGTAGGTTATGTGTTGGCTCGAAGTGAAGATTGCGTCAAGTGTGTGTCCTGCTGAGTGGGTGGGTGCTGTGACCAGTTGTTTGAGTCCGATGTTGGTGAGGTTGTCTAGGAGGGAAGGGGAGTTGTGGTCTTTGGGGTTCTCCAGGTGAAAGTTAAAATCACCAAGGAGGATGTAGTCTGTGGAGATGAGTGTGTGAGGGCTGATGGTGTCGGCGATGGTGTCGCAGAAGGGGGGGCGTGGCCCCGGGGGTCTGTATATGAGTGTACCTCTGAGGGTGGTATTATTGTTTATGTGGATTAGGAAGCGCATGTGTTGTGAGCTGTCGAGGGTGTTGTGTGTGTTAGTGGTGACCTTTTTGGTGTCTTTGTGCAGGATGGCGATGCCACCTCCTGGTTTGTTTAGACGGTCTTTGCGTTGGAGTTTGTATCCGTCAGGGGTGGCTGTGGCTATGTCGGGCTCAGATGAGTTGTTTTTCCAGGTTTCTATGAGGAAGACGATGTCAGGTTAGTGTGATGTGAGGAGGTCCCAGAGTTCTATGGCGTGCTTGTGTAGGGATCGGGTGTTGAGGAGTAGGCAGTTGAGATGGTTGTGGGGGTGTTGTTGTGTTGTGCAATGATGTTGGTGTGGGTGCTTGTGGTGTTGTTGTGGAGGTGTTGTCGTGGAGGGTTGTGTTTATTTTTGTGGTGGGGCCTGTTAGTGTGTGTGGGGGTTGTGCGTGAGTCTGTTGTGTTAAGGTTGTGGTGTTTGGTGTGGGGGGCGCCGGGGGTGGTGTGGGGCATGTGGGTGTTGGAGGTGTGAGGTGGAGCAGGAAAAACAGCAGGCATAACAGGTGAAGGGTCCTTGTGTGTGTGTGGGGTTGGTTTGGGTGCATGCGGGGCGTGGTCCTGGGTTGAGGGAGAGGAGTGTGTTTGTGGAGTAGTGTTGTCTGGGGACGTCTAGGCTGGGGCCCACGGGGACTGGCACTGGGCTCGGTTCAGGTGCGGACGGGCGCAGACGGGTGCAGACTGGCTTGCCACTTGCGCGCCTCTGGCGCACCCGCTGCGTGCGGCCGCCATTAAGAGGGTGGGGTGGGATGGTGGAGCAGCTGGGAGGTGGGAGGGAGGGCAAATGGGTGTGTGCGGAAGGCGGGGCCGCAGGGGAGGCAGCGGCAGGGGAAGCGGAGACCGGCCGGAGCCGGAGAAGGGAAAAATCGGGCGGAGAGAGAGAGAGAGAGCGGAGCGAGCGCTGAGAACGGGGGGGGGGGGGAAGGAGGCAGAAATACGCAGAGCACAGGATCACAGGAGGAGTGGGGGGCTATGAAAAACGGCAAATACAGAATACAAAAAATACGTACACTGCAACTACAGAGTACAGAAATAGAAAAACAAAAGGGTTACTTACATGGTAACTGGAGCTGCCTACCACTAGGCACCAGGCATGAGGTGCAGGCGGGTGCCTGCGGGTGGAGGAGAGCCTCGAACTGCTGTCCAGGCAGCAGTCAGAGCGGCTCAGGGGCACGGGGGCAGGCTGGTGGAGCCAAGTGGACTCCTGGCCAGAACCAGGTCAGGGAGTCACACGGGGCTCCGCGCAGCGGCCACCATTAAGAGGGTAGGGTGGGAGGGTGGAGCAGCTGGGAGGAGGGATGGAGGGCCAATCTGGCACACTGGTTGGTATTCCAAGGGATCATTTCCTGTACAGTTTGTGTTCATTGGGACTGAAAATCATTTGGGGTATCATAGTGTAATGTGGTGAGATGGAAGAAGAGCATCAGGTTGGTTATATCTCTTGTTAAAACAGCAGAGAACACCCAATGATGGTGATGCATTAGAGGGCAAGTCAAACAAAACTTGAATGCATGTAACTAGATTTTGTTTCAGTGTATACTTTTGCATGGTGTGTAAATTGTACCATCATTAAGGAGGTTGTGCTAAATCTCCATAACTATTTATTGAAGTATTACAAACATTCCATGAGCGAGGATATTGCCCTGTATTGCTCATGTATGTCATGCAAAAACCCTTCAGCCAGGTTTACTTTTTTAATATTTACAAAACCTTGTTTTTATTTAACACTCCTGCCATTTCTACGTTCTGTAAATAACAGGTGTTACTTTTGCACAGTTTTGTGATGTTCAGTTTATCAACCTCTGAAGAATGGCAAGTTGATTTTTCCTTTCTTGGATTAAAACTTGTCTTGGAAATCACAGCAGATGGTGGCATCAGATGTTTAACTTTACTGACACATCTTGCTGTCTCCATCTAGCAGCAGTTTGCATTCTGGGCTTGATAGGTTCCTTTTTGCGATCTTAGTACGAACCTGTAAGTCCCATCCTGATAAATGATGTTGTCTAAAAGGCTAAGACCGATTGAAGGTATTACACATGACAGTGGTCTACATGATAGCTCAGGGTGAGTAGTTATGTTCGGGCTATAGGACAGGTTAAGTGGATCTAGGTCATGGACATGCTCGGTGCAGCCAGTAACATACTGCTTGTTGCTTTATTGACTCTGGTAATTGCCCTTCTCTAAAATTGCAGCAGAACTCTACGTAGAAATACAATGGGTTTATTTTAATAGCTGATTCACAGTATGTCAATAGTGCATACAAAGTAGGCCTGTGTCAACAGTATGCCACGTTAAGCCCAAAACATTTGTATGTAGGTACTAAGTTGACAGACGTGTGAGTGGCATTTACAGTGGTTTGCTAGAATAGGGCCAAATCTTAAAAGATTGTTGGTTCCTCTGATATATTTATTACTGGCAGTTCCTCTCATATGCTTATCTACATCTTCTAGTCCAAACTAAGTACGAATTGTGCTTCAGACATCCATATTATAATTACCTTATTTTATTTTATTTGGGGTTTTTGTAAAGCCCTATTAACCACCCAGTGGTGGCCTGAGAGCAGTTTGGTAAAGGGAACAAATGGAAGGCAATGTAATGCAATGGCATCTATAGAGCGCGCTGCTACTCCAGAGAGAGCGTCCCAGCACTAATCAGCAGGACTGCCCGTAGGGCAAAGTAGAAAGCCAGGCTAGGCATTAAACAGGTGGGTCTTCAGGCCTTTCCTAAAGATCTTTTCTGAGGGGGCAAAACAAAGGCTAGGCGGAAGCGAATTCCATAGCTTTGCCATCAGAAAGGAGAAGGATCTCCCACTGCGCCTAGCACTGTAAACCTCAGAATGTTTAGGAACCTCTGGAAATTAGGCCTTGGCTCTGCTCTGGCTGTAGGCCTTGAGTCTGCATCTCAAATACCGAGGTCTCTTGTTCTACATCGTCCTATGATGAAGGTTAGAGTCTTGAATTTAACTTGACTGCTTATAGGAAGCCAGTGCAGCTGGTGGAGATGCACAGACACTGATTGACATAGTGGCGTGCTGTAGCATTTTGAATAATCTGCAGAAGGTAATCAGGCAATCCCAGGTAAAGACTTGTCGGTGTATTTCAGCATGGCACTGTCTAGGGAATGGACAATCGTCTTATGGGAAGTAACAGGAACCAGATGTAACATGGTTTTAAGGGACTTCAATGTAGCAAAACAGCTGGCAGAGACAGCTTTGATCTGATGTTCAAATGACAGAGCTGAGTCAAATTTGACACCCACATTTGTGACACAGGAAGTGGGCTGGGCGAATCCCACAGCTTTGATAGCCACCTGCTGAGAGAGTCAGGGATCCTGCTAGTGCCGATTTCTGATTTATCAGAATTAAGTCTAAGGCAGCTTTTGCTTATCCAGTCACCCAGTCTCCAACTGCTTTAAGGCCTTCCTTGAAAGCCATAAGGGCGCCAGGAACCTTATCCTGGAAGGAGAGTATAAGCTCCATGCCATTAGCATATGAAATTACCATCAGACCCCAAGCAAGATTTAACCACCTTCGCCAGGGATTCCAAGTAGATATTAAAAAGTGTGGAAACCGAGAGGCTTGGAGTCAGAAACAAAGGGAGAAACAAACACCACCTGAGATCTATCCTCCAGAAAAGATTTGATGCTAGCGAGGGAACTACCTTGAAATCCAATCTTTTGCAGTCTGTTTAGCAGGACTGTGTCAAATGCTGGTGACAAGGCTAGAGGATGACCAGAGCTGACGCACCCTGATCAAGGTTGCTTGATAAACTCAGTAACCTCCAGTACGGCAGACTCAGTACTGTAGCCTGGCCGAAAGCCAGACTGAGTATCTTGCAGGAGGGCATTAGAGTCCAGGAACAGGCAGATCTGTTTATTGACTGCCTTCTCTAGCATCTTGACTGCTGATGGAAGGAGGGAAATCGGTCTGAAATTGCTAAGTACTTTGGGTGTCTGCATTCAGCTTTTTAGCAAAGTAAGAAGGAGGGCCTGTTTCCACCTCTTCGGAACAGTAGATGGCGACATGGAGGCATTCAGTAGTTTAGTAAGAATAGGATTCACAATTGGCAGGTCTGACTTAAGAATAACTTAATGTCGGTGGAGCAACAATCCTGGGGGTAGCAGGACTTGCAGTTAGCCAGTCTCCACACTGACTCCTCCAGTGAGATAGGCTTGAAATCCCTCAACACAAGGCCAGTGGGAGGTATCAGCTCTAGGGTAACTTCAGCTATACCCAAATTGGGAAACTGATCATAGACTGTTTTAATTTTGTATGCAAAGAAATCAGCCAGTTCCTCACAAAAAAGAGAAGAGGGTGTTCGAGAGTTTAGCATAGCCCTTGGGTAGAGAAATGAGTTAATGATGCTTATGAGAGCCCGAGGGTTTGTTCACAGCAGCATCAACAGAGGGCACAATAAACTCATTCTGAGCTCTGCTGGAGGATTTGCGAAAGTAGGCAATGCTTTTTTATACACTAATTTAGCATCCCGGTTAACGTAAGGCCTCAGTAGACCAAGTGGCAGAAGGCCTAAGCTCGCTCTAGGACGGGGTAACAAGGTCTAGAGCTTCTGAGAACCAATAGTCTACATGGCTCCAGATCCCGGTCAACAGGGCCTGTTAGGGTTAAAGGTGTCTCCAGCAAAGCTTCCCCAAGCCGAGCTTGGGTGATTTGCTACCATAGTCTACCATACTTCAGATGAGGGCTCACCTGTTCTGCACGTTTATTTGTAGCAATTGTAAAGGGAATTAAGAAGTGCTCGGACCATGCTAATTCAGTGGACGGCCTCACATGGATATTTAGTGAATGTGAGAAAATGAGGTCCAAAGTGTGGCTTGCCTTGTGAGTGAAGCCGTTTACGTGTTGTTCTAAGTTTAAGCCCTCCAGGGTATATACAAATGGTGACGTACTAGGACAGTTTAGGTCATCGACGTGAAGATTAAAATCTCCCAGACCTAGGAAATTGGAATGCAAAATAGAGATTTGGCCCAAAGAGTCCGTAAGCCGAGCAAGGGACTCAAATGAGCTGCTTGGGGGTCTATACATTGGGCTTCGGACAAGGTAGAGACCAGATTAAGCTAGATGGACAAGGCAAGTCCTTCATTGGGATTTCTGTCTATCAGCTTAGACGTTGTACAAATTATCTTGTTTCTGCACCCGCCCTTCCAATCGGTTGCTAAATTGAATAGATAAGCCCTGGAGGATAGCAAGAGCAATATCAGGCAAAGACTCAGAAAGCCATGTCTCGATCATGCAGAGAAGGTCAAGCTCATGCTCCCCAAGTAGGCAATATATATCGAGTGAGTGTTTCCGAAGCTACCGGCAATTCAGTAGACCGACCAAAATATTGTAGACTTGATCCAGAGGCGATGATTCATCTCTAGGCGGTGGGACCAGGATCACGTCTGGCTGGGGCAAGCAGGTCAAATTATGAAAGTCAAAGCCGCAAACGGGGCATTTAAAAAGAAGCAGACAGTAGGCCTCGTTCATAACACCAGAAAAAGTCTCACATGAGGGAGAGCGAGGAGGGAGTTTGAAATTTACCAGCTCCTCTCTAGAGTTTGCCCCCCACATGTAATATTGCGCTACAAACTGGCAGCATGACTGGTGCTAGCCGTGATCCAGACGCTGACGGGCACAAATGGGCTTGCCCTTGTGAGTGGTGTGGAACCTACACCATATAATAAGAATGAGCACACTCATGTAATTGCATGTATGATTTATCTCTAAACAGTGACCCTTCAGAATATCAGGACTGTCCCTTTGTATGGCGAGACTCTGACTCATGTTAAGCAGACATTTGTGCTTCGTGGTCCGTGGGCATATTAACCTGCCCCCATCCTCGTATCCTGATACATGAGATAAAGCATTCATGCAATGAAATGAGTGGGCTCATTCTTATTATATGTATTAGGATTTCCACACCACTCACAAGGGTGAGGCTATTCATACACACACATTTACTCCTCAATAACATAGAAGATTAGGTAGATGAGCATACAGGTCCTGATGAAATGGCAGTTGATCGTTTTTCGACACACTTAGGCATGAAACATGTTGACCAGTAACCAAGATCTATGTTCACTTACTTGATCTTACACAAGAGGAAACACTCTTGTACTTAAGAAACTTGGACTATTATATCCTACAGCCTTTTACCCTGTTCTTATTTCAATATAGACTCAGAGCCCTATTAAACAGATCGTTCTACCTAGTCTACAGTTTATTTTATCTCACTTTTTCATTCCAATCTTCTCATCCACTGACATATTTTACCACCCCAATCCTTCACTGGTGATTAAAAGATCTCCGGCAAATAGCCGTCTTGCAGGTCCCATTGGATATTGCAGCGCCAGCCCAATGTGGAGCAAGCCCAGTGATGAAGCATGCCCCTTTTGGGTGGGTGAGGGCACTTGCTCCTAAGAGTGCATGCTTCAAGTTACCACACATGGACTCTACTGTGACTCTGGTCTAGTCAAGCACAGAACAGTATACTCCTGATTTTATTCCTCTGTGTTTTTGGAGAGCCTATACTGCATCAAAATTCTCCTCATCCTTCCAAATATATATGTAAGTAAAAACATAACAGTCAGTTAAAAGAAGTCCACTAAAAGCCCAAGCAACAATAATCAAACAAGCATTTGCAATGCAACGGGTCTCGCATTTGCTCGAGTTAGAGCTATTAGGGTTGTAAACTCCTAACCGGACTTTTCTTTCCACATACATTGAAAGAAAAAAAACAAGCATGATTGCGCCATGTAAAACCCAGCGCGATCGCGCTGAAATTGAAAACCAAAAATCCGAGCGCAATCGCGATATGTAAACCCCAGCACAATCGCGCTGCGTGGACAATAAAAAGATAAAGTAGTGCAGAAACCAGGCTGAAAACATGGAGCCTCGTATGTTTTCAGTAGTTGGCCAATGCGCTCGGGGAGGGCTAAACACATGACGGATGCATGCCTTTCACTAATGAAATCAAGTGGATTTTAAAACACAAGCCCACGAACGAATGAAAGTTACAGGCATGACTTGGGCATGGTCAAAAGCCCAAAGAAAGATTACAACAGGGACAGAGCGCTTGTGCGCTCGACCTTAAAAATGACTGTGATTCAGAGAAACATGTCAAATGAAACATATTAAAGGTAATTCATTTTTGCTATATCCTTCAGTTTCATTGAAAGTCCACATTCTGTGCTCATAGCGCCATGCTCATCTCCTATTAGTGAAAATATCCTGAAGGGTTCAGATATAGTATTAAGGGACACTGAAATAGGTGCTTAGTACAAGGCAACCAACAAAAACACAGAAGGAGAGCACTCAAGGAGCCCCCGTCTTTCTACTTGCACCATAGTTTTCTACAGCAAGTAACACAATCTCAAAACGGAGTAGTAATCAAAAGACTTTAAGTACCCGTTACCCAGAATGGTATATTTCACGCTTTCATTGTAATACATCGTACTTCTCAGACTTTGTAAGCATTGGCAAAGCTAATAGGCCTCACAGTTGATAGCCATTATCCATCCTTTTGACTGTGTGGGTGCTTGTCGGCAAAAAAGAAAAAAAAGTCTTGTTTTGCAAATGCTGTTCAACATCTGCAAATAAAAAACACTCAAAAGCCAGTCCTGATATTATGATGTGTGTGTGCATCGTATTTGCATCGCCACATATCCAAGTGTACACATAATGATGCAGTGACCATATAGGCTTATGTCCCGTGCAGAAAGATGCATGCGCTGGATGTATCACCACTCATGCACTCATATTTTCCATTGAAGTTACCGTTCCAAGAACGCAGACACTCAACTTGGAAAGTTAAATTAAAAAGGAGAGACCCCGTACCAAATTGCAGCTGGTCAACCTTCCTAAAAACTACAAAGACATATTATTAGTCTGACCTAAACCACACTGTAAATATTGATATTGTATACAATAGGTCTTTCAACAATGGACGGCTAAAAGCTATCTGTAGGCGAGGCATAATAAATGAGCTTTTATATTTTTTAATTTAAGAAAAATAGGGTAATATTTTTTTTTTAATTAGAATCAATTTAGTGGAAATTCTCTGACTCTTCAGTTGCTACTACCTGTAGTTTGTTTTAGGTGGTACTTTACAATGTACATCCCAAAAATGGAGGTGCCTGAGTGCAGGATGAGAGTGTCTTTCTGTAGGGTGAGTTGAATGTCCAGAGTGAGTGGTGCATCAGTATGTAGGGTGAGCGGTTACCATGAGAGATGTAAGTGGTAACTTTGCCGTGTGAGAGCTGGGTGAGCATAGTGAGTGCAGTCAGCAACATGAGTTCAGGGTGAGCAGTGTCTGTCTGTGGGTGGGTGTGTGTGTGTGTGGGTGGGTGGGTGGGTGTGTAGGGTGAGCCGTGTATTAGATGAGAACCATGTGAGTGCTGGGTGAGCTGTGTGCGTGCCAAGTGATTAGGGTATGTGCAGCATGAATGTGTGCACAGTGTGAGCAGTGTATCTGTGTTCAGGAAGTAGTGTGTATGAGTGCATGGTGTGGTGTATGAATGCTGGATATGGTATGTGAGTGTAGGATGAATGGTGGGTGACTGCAGGGTGTGTGGCGTGATTGCAGGTTGAGTGGTGTGTCAATACAGAGTTAGTGTTGGAGAGTATAGGCAGAGCAGTGAATGAGTGCAAGCTGAGTAATGCGTGAGTTCAGGGTGCAGTGTGTGACTGTAGGGAGAGCAGTGAACATGATAAAAGTGTGTGAGTGCATTGTGAGCAGTGCATGAATGCTGGATGAACAATCTCTGAGTGCGCAGGGTGGGAGGTATATGAGTTCAGGATTTCTGTAGAGTGAATGGTACACGAGTGTGAGAGGTATTTGAGTGGTGTTAGTGCATTGTGAGTGGCAGGTGAGCTGTGCGAGATTGCAGTCGGAGCACTGTCTTTGTACAGAATGAGAAGTCTCTGAGCGCAGGGTGAACTTGTACAAAACCTTCACTCAGACATTGCTCTCCCTGCACTCATACATCTCTCACACTACATTGACACACTGCTTACCTTGCACTAAGATGCCGTTCAGCATTCATTGACACATCACTCATATACCATTCATACACCTCACACCCAGCACTCACTCATTGCTCACCCTGCACACTCCATCCCAAACTGCCAAGCTAGGTCCTTCCTGAACCTGAACAGGAGCAACCCAGGACCAGTTTAAAAAAACCTTAATTTAATTAAGAGGGGAGAATACATGTTAGCTAATCCATGTTTCAGGTGGCACAATATTTGACCAGGACAAAACCGCACACAGTACCAAGTTCTATACCAGGTTTACATCTAGATGATATTATATTCTGAAGTAAAATAAACTTGAAGCAAGAATATTAAAACATATAGTTTAAAAAGTAAATAATACACCAAATAAATCAAATAAGTGCAATAATTCATGTGGTTTGAAAACTTAAAATCAGGAAACAATCATTACATATGAACACCCCAACACCATTCCAAGTAGGCTTTCACCTTGCCCTTCTGTAATGTGTCTTTACACAAATACTTGTGTACTAAAGAATGTGCTAATGCATAAATAACTTGACGGTATAAATCAACACCTTTTGAATAGCAAGAGATGTGTGTGTCCATAGAGCATCTTCCAAACAGTTCACAATGATCCACAACACTTGGAATGAGGAGCTGGATCTGATCAGACCAAAATCCACCACCTCTTTAGATAAAATCACATCTGCATTTAGGAAAGATTGCCATACCTCTGCTACAGTTCACACCTACTGTGTTATAGGGCTGTACCAAAAAAGATGGTCATAGAATTCCTCTGACACAAAATGGGCCTCTAGAACATTTTCTGCTTTACTAAACGAGGGGGAGAGGCAGGAACCATATACTGTGGCACATGCCAGGTCGCGATGGATAGTAAACAGGTACTGTACAGAAACATTTTCCTAAAGTGCTCTTAAAATCTAATCTGAAAATCCACTGTCTGGTATCTGAAGCTGTTCTCCAATGACTGTTTAGTGAATAAGCTTGGGTGAAATCAGCTTCAAAGGAAGCACATTTTAAATTGTGCTTATTAATGAACTTCCTGGCATAAATGTAAGCAAAAGGGCAGGATTCCGAGTGAGACATGCTCTTAGATACTACCATGTCCCATGTTCTCCATGCCAGAAAATTCAACCAACAGCTGGCAAAAAAAGACCATTTCCTTTCTTGCTTATCCTAACAAATGTTCCCTTTTATCATATTGCAAATAAACAAGGATTGTTAAGTGTTGTCAATGTTTGGAGCAGTCTTGCCACCCAAAATCACAGGTTTTAACATGGAAACACGAGCCACTCTTTCTTTCTTCCCTCCCCAAATGAACTGAAACAAACATCTTTGTAATAGTGCCAGGCGTTTTCAGGAGGTAGGGAGAACCATAACAACATACAGAAGGATTGGTATAAATTCTGCCATTGCCACAAGAATTTGTCTCGCATAGTGAGTGGCCTCAGAACCCAAAATGCGATCTTATGCTTCACCTTGGACATGCTTTCTGACCAGCTCTGTGAACTACCACTCTCTCCAAAAAACAGATCAAGAACTTTGATGTGAAGTTGCACCACATTAAGGCCTCCAATCTGTCTTTTTCCATTTAACATACACTCACTCTTTGCCAGATTAATCCATGATGAGGATACAAAATAAAACTTACAGAAATCCCACAAGACTTGTTGAGTTGAAATGTTGTCAAAAGGAAAAAAAAACAGATATATCATCCATATAAGCAGACGTGGTGACAGAACACCCACATACCTCCTAGGACTGGAATCCTTTTAAGCAACTTATCAGCCCTCAGAGTGGCAATAAAGGGTTTCGTGGCCAAAATGACCACGAAGGTGGACAAAGGGCATCCCTGCCTTGCTCCTTACTAAATGGAGAAGAAGTCATTTAATGTGCCATTGACCATGACCCTGCTGTAATAATTTGAGCGCAATAAAGTAATCTTTGATCTGAAATTTTGACCAAAATTCATGTGCTGTAAAACTTTTAACATAAAAGAATGGCTTAACCTATCAGAGGGCTTTTCCTGGTCCAAGTTGAGTAAGCACAGAGCTAAACCAGTCTGTCACATACAATAGCACATCTTTAACTTAACATAAGTTGTCAGAGATTGTGAGCCCTGATATACCACGTGTGTTCTGATTCAGTGACTGTGGAAACAACAGGCCTCAGTTGAATGAAAAAAAGCTGCAGACAAGAATGTAATGTCTACATTAAGAAGACTAATTGTGTGCCAGTTTGTAATGTCAATTCTGTCACCTTTCCTTTTATAGATAAGCTTTATTTAATCCCCTCTCAAGGAATTTGGGAGCATTCCTTCCCTCATTGAATTATATACTTCAAGTAAATAGACCCTAGTGCATCCCAAAAGGTAGCTTAGAGCTCTATGGGTATGCCACCTGAACAAGGGGTTTTCAACCTAGAGAAGGCTTGCATAACTCGTTATATGTCTTCCCTTACAAAATCTCTTTCTAGATCTGCCTTGTCAGTTGCATTGTCTGATTCCTTAGGGCCCTAAAGTTCTTTATAGAAGCTATGCATGCATTCTTTGATACCTTCAGAGTTGGTACGCTTATTACCATGTGAGTCCAACATGGGGCATCTATAATTCTCCCACCAAGCTTTAGCTTTCAGAAAGAAGAATCTAGAGGAAGTCTCATTTTCCTCCAAGAATTGAGCTCTGCTGCTGAGAATCAAACATTTCCTACAATCATTGTACAATGAAGATATTTTTGGCTTGCACAGCATTATGTCAGCTTGTACATCAAACCCATACTTTACAAGCTTGGACAAATTCTGGAGCTCGATTTGTAAATGATTGATTCTCCATCTATAGCCACCGTTGTTCCCTTGTGAATAAAGAAGAACTATATATGGATTTTAATGAACTCCCACCACTCACTTATTGAGGGAAAATAATTTTCAGAGATGGCTAATTCCAGAAATGATAACTAAACTTTCAAAGGTGAGCTTGTTTCTGAGTAAATTAACATTTAGTTTCCAGAGTCCTTCCCTCTAATAGGTACCTCAGCTGTTGATACACCGACTGTAATGAGGTTGTTGTCTGAAAAGAAAACTGGAATGAGTATTGCTAAAACTCTCTTTTGAGATGGACTTCCAAAGATAAAATCAATTCAGGACGTTGTGGAAGAATTGGAACTAAGCCAAGTGTATCCTGGATCATTGGTGTGTAACACTTAATAAGCATCCGGTTAATGAAAATTGCAATGATATTTGGCAAAGATTTGGAGCTGCTATCAAGGTCTAATTGAGAACAAGATTTCCGTCTAAAAAAATATTACTGTTGCATAAAAGGAGCTGTAGCAATAAACTCAAACATTGTCCCTACATGACAATGAGTTCAGTCAATACACAATAATGAGGCACATTTCATGTCCAAACCGTATATCATCCACACATAGTAATCTGCCTTTGACTACCTGTTGTACCTTTTGAATTGAGGTCAGAACTGCAAAATAAAATGCCTGTTTCTGCATTTTTGTCTGAATTGCAGCCTGACCAGCTTGAAGAGCTATAGTTCCACATTTGGTTCAATGTTGTGTCCCCAGAAAGTTAATTCCTGTGAAAAAATAAATGTATTTTTGTTGTTTCAAAAAATCATTAACTGTTGACCATTTAGCATCATTGCCCAAATACCTCACATTACTACTTCCTAAGAGAAGAATCACGAAACATTCAAATAAAATAGACATTGTCATAAGATTACTTCTAGTCCAATTTCCTATTTCTTTTCTTGGTCTTTTTCTTTATCACAGGGGCAAATGCATCTTCTGTTTTCCCTTTTGAAATTTGCATCTTCCGTCCTGTGCAAACAAGTCTCTAGAGTCATTGCTCTCAAAACCAGTTTCTTCCGTGTCTTCACCCTCTTTTGCCTTCCTTTGTAATGAAGTTGAAATGTCCATGACTCCTTCAACCTCTTCCTCAATGATACCCGTGCCCCATTCAATGACCATGCCAGCAACTACAGTGTCATAGAAAGAAGACAGTTCCAGGGCTTTACCCGCATAGACTCTCTGTGCAAGAGTCTTTTGAGGAAACTATAGACACTTTTCCTGGATATCAGTGGTACTCGTAGTATCAGATAAAGCTGTTTCTACTATTTGCTGGCTTAAAGTAGAAAATATCTTTGCAGCATTATACAAACTGCCACCATTATTAGTGTTGTTTAGCTGCAGCTCATAATGCAGGTCAAGTTGCACCTTGGATGTTTAATTGGCTGCACCTATGCTGGAAACTTGGGAAGAGCATCCAGCATTGATTACTTCATTCAGTTCAGCTGAGCCCAGTTAGTGCTTTACTACACCCCTCCCCCCCCAGTGGCCTTGGAAAGTGTTTGCAGTGATTAGATAGCCAAATCCAAATCAAGTGTAGTAGCCTTCATTGTTTGAGCAGAAGCACTTGGTGAAGCTTCCTCTTGGGGATCCACTCCACTTCCAGCCTCATTAACAACACCTGCTTGCGTATCCTCCACTGAGAGAGTTTATTTTCCTGAGGTTTTTGGTTCCACAGTGATATCTACCTTTTTATCAGACAGCGATAAATTGCACGTCCAAACCACTTCTTTCTCTTCTGCCTCTAAATCTTCCCTTGACCTCCCTGTACTTAGTTGGAGATGGAAAGGTTCCTCCACCCATGCAGCTTTAATTTTAAAGACATAGGAAAAAGGACATTTTTTAGACTTATTCGTTCAGTTGAGCCATAAAGATTGCACATTTTCTCGGCCACACAATCCACTGCTTCATGGCCAGTATATCTACACTTTAGCCACGTTTTGCTCCAAATTACATTTTCTGCATCTTTTTGGCTGACCCACATAGAAGACAGTGCAGTGCCTGTGGCTCCTCCCAGCCTAATAGCACTTAGTATATGCCTTAGTGCCTCAGTAGCTGGGTTTCCTTTTAAAGTAAGTAAGGCTTTAAAGTAGCCAGTCTTTACTCCATCAGCATCTCTAATTGTGGCCCCATGTGAAACAATGCAAAATTGATTCAGTCAGGTGATATGTCAGCGTTCTAAATATATTAATTAAACATGAAGGCATTCACCCTCCTCTGAAGCTGGGTTAAAGCTCTTATGGTAAAAACTACTTTAAAGTGCTTGAGGCATTGTTCAAACAAAGCAAAGATGGTGAAGATCACTACAAAGACTTTACCTCGAGGCAAAAGCAAACAGGTAGTGAATTTGATCTGATCTGAATCCAAGTTCCTTCTGCTGTGCTGACCGGCTGAACATCAATTCATTCATCTTGATGTTTTCAGTGGCCGAGAATCTCACAATATTTCTACGTGCTTGAGTAGCTGCCATTCTTGTAGAAACCTCTTCCGGAAGGGTGTCCTGATCTGACGCTGAAGAGAAGAGCTGCAACTGCTGGAATGGCTGGAACCTTCTCCTTGCGTGCTTAGGAGAGCACAACTATGTAATCATGGTGTATCCCCTGCTTCCTTGGGTTGCTTGTGTTCTGGTTTAGGGAGGACCTAGTTTGGCAGTTCTGGCTGGACTGTTCCCATTGGAGCAGGGTCACCACTGATTGCATATAACTGGGTCTAAACTGAGAAGCGTGGTGTGCATAATAACAATGGATTGGGATGAGGCCCGAGTAATTAATTCAAGCATTCCATCTATCACATTTTGTATACTTTGATAAGTTAAAGACTGCAGACCTGAATTTTGCTATATGAAATCTCACATATTACCTTTCTAGGGAAGGTTTTTGTTGTTGCTTACTATTGATTACCCCCTTTAACATTCCTCAGGTGTGGAAGATTTGCACGTAATAATTCTTGCTAGATACACACATTCACACACACTTAAGTTAAACTTTCCATAGCAAAGGCATTTATTTTTTATTTTTATATCTTTGGTGCAGTTTGGCACAAACCTTTCCAAAAAAAGAAGTGCATCCACTTTGACTCCACTGAAAGTTTGGTGCTGATCTATCAAGTGGGGCCACGAAATAGGAGGGTCCAGAAAGTGTGACGCAGATAAAACAGCAGAATGGACTTTTACCAAATTTAGCCCAAAGTTAGAATATTACGCAGAAATCACTCTTTTTGTAATTTGATGTAAATCTGTTCATCCGTTTATGAGAAATTAGTGTTTAAGGGTTTTTTGGGCATGAAGAGGGTATCTCTTAGAAAAAAAAGAGATATCTCAAATGTTTGGTGCTTTGGTGCTCGCGCAGTAACAAAAATTAAAAAAAAAAAAAAAAAAGTCACTTCTCATTCACTGCAGGAGCTTTCAATCCTGTCAATAATTTCGGTACGGCGGGTCCCAAGAAGGTTACATTATCCTGGAAAAGTGTTTGGTTGGCAACAACATGAGAGAAAATGTTGCAACTGCAATTAAAGGACTCTGAGACTCTCAGAGTCCTAAAAAAACACTTTAGAAAGGACATATAACGGGGCAGGGTTAGCACACCTTTCCCCCAGACCCAGGTGGGGGAGGGTGGGGTCTGAGAGGGACCCTCCCTTAGGTTAAATTAAAAAAAAAATTTGTTGCTCTTACCGTGGTTTCAGCTCCTGGATCCATGGTACCCCTTGAGGATAATGCAGGTCCAGGCGGTACTCCTGTGCATAAAATACACACAAAAAAGTTAGATGAATCTGGTCATAGACCGCCAATACGTAGACCACAGGCTGTACGCAGCAGCAGTTTGGCTACCTGCAGGGGCTGAGGGCAGGACTAACCCCCTCTCTGACTGCATGTGTTAGGAGCAGGTCTGCCACGGGTGTTGCTGCCCCTGCTGTGCATCTCTGAAGGCAGTGTGCAGCTGGAGCATTGGCTGCCTTCAAGACTGGCTTTAGAATGTTGCAACCAGTGCAGCCGCACCAGGCACTGATCTCAGGGGGCACTGTGTCTAGAAATAACATATGTGTTTAAAAGCACCCTCTGCAGAGTCCCATCTGTGTCCAGCAGTTTTCAAGCAACAATAAAAATGTCAAGATAACTCTGGTAATTAACCCCTTCGCTGCCAGGCCTTTTCCCCCTCCTGTGCTAGGCCTTTTTTTGCCTATTTGGGGCAGTTCGCGCTTAGGCCCTCATAACTTTTTGTCCACATAAGCTAACCAAGCCAAATTTGTGTCCTTTTTTTTCCAGCATCCTAGGGATTCTAGAGGTACCCAGAAAAAAAAAATTGAAAAAGTGGCTGCAGAAGGAGGCTTGTGGATTTCCCCCTGAAAATGGCATCAACAAAGGGTTTGCAGTGCTAAACTCAGCAGCTTCCCAGCTTTCAGGAACAGGCAGACTTGAATCAGAAAACCCAATTTTTCAACACAATTTTGGCATTTTACTGGGGCATACCCCATTTTTGCAATTTTTTGTGCTTTCAGCCTCCTTCCAGTCAGTGACAGGAATGGGCATGAAACCAATGCTGGATCCCAGAAACCTAAACATTTCTGAAAAGTAGACAAAATTCTGAATTCAGCAAGGGGTCATTTGTGTAGATCCTACAAGGGTTTCCTACAGAAAATAACAGCTGAAAAAGAAAAATATTGAAATTGAGGTGAAAAAAACATCAATTTTTCTCTACGTTTTACTCTGTAACTTTTCCCTGCAATGTCAGATTATCGAAAGCAATATCCGTTACGTCTGCTGGACTCCTCTGTTTGCGGGGATATATAGGGCTTGTAGGTTCATCAAGAACCCGAGGAACCCAGAGCCAATAAATGAGCTGCACCCTGCAGTGCGTTTTCATTCTATACCGGGTATACAGCAATTCATTTGCTGAAATATAAAGAGTAAAAAATTGCTATCAAGAAAACCTTTGCATTTCCAAAAAGGGCACAAGATAAGGTGTTGAGGAGCAGTGGTTATTTGCACATCCCTGAATTCCGGGGTGACCATACTAGCATGTGAATTACAGGGAATTTCTCAAATAGATGTCTTTTTTACACACTCTCCTATATTTGGAAGGAAAAAATGTAGAGAAAGACAAGGGGCAATAGCACTTGTTTTGCTAATCTATGTTCCCCCAAGTCTCCCGATAAAAATGATACCTCACTTGTGTGGGTAGGCCTAGCGCCCGCGACAGGAAACGCCCCAAAGCGCAACGTGGACACATCCAAAATTTTGGAAGAAACCAGAGGTGTTTTTTGCGAAGTGCCTACCTGTAGATTTTGGCCTCTAGCTCAGCCGGCACCTAGGGAAACCTACCAAACCTGTGCATTTCTGAAAACTAGAGACCTAGGGGAATCCAAGGAGGGGTGACTTGCGGGGTTTGGACCAGGTTCTGTTACCCAGAATCCTTGGCAAACATCAAAATTTGGCCAAAAAAAACACATGTTCCTCACATTTCTGTGGCAAAAAGTTCTGGAATCTGAGAGTAGCCACAAATTTCCTTCCACCCAGCGTTCCCCCAAGTCTCCCGATAAAAATGATACCTCACTTGTGTGGGTAGGCCTAGCGCCCGCGACAGGAAACACCCCAAAGCGCAACGTGGACACATCCAAAATTTTGGAAGAAAACAGAGGTGTTTTTTGCGAAGTGCCTACCTGTAGATTTTGGCCTCTAGCTCAGCCGGCACCTAGGGAAACCTACCAAACCTGTGCATTTCTGAAAACTAGAGACCTAGGGGAATCCAAGATGGGGTGACTTGCGGGGCTCGGACCAGGTTCTGTTACCCAGAATCCTTTGCAAACCTCAAAATTTGGCTAAAAAAACACATGTTCCTCACATTTCTGTGGCAGAAAGTTCTGGAATCTGAGAGGAGCCACAAATTTCCTTCCACCCAGCGTTCCCCCAAGTCTCCCGATAAAAATGATACCTCACTTGTGTGGGTAGGCCTAGCGCCCGCGACAGGAAACGCCCCAAAGAGCAACGTGGACGCATCCAAATTTTTGAAAGAAAACAGAGGTGTTTTTTGCGAAGTGCCTACCTGTAGATTTTGGCCTCTAGCTCAGCCGGCACCTAGGGAAACCTACCAAACCTGTGCATTTCTGAAAACTAGAGACCTAGGGGAATCCAAGGAGGGGTGACTTCCGGGGCTCGGACCAGGTTCTGTTACCCAGAATCCTTTGCAAACCTCAAAATTTGGCTAAAAAAACACATGTTCCTCACATTTCTGTGGCAGAAAGTTCTGGAATCTGAGAGGAGCCAAAAATTTCCTTCCACCCAGCGTTCCCCCAAGTCTCCCGATAAAAATGATATCTCACTTGTGTGGGTAGGCCTAGCGCCCGCGACAGGAAACGCCCCAAAGCGCAACGTGGACACATCCAAAATTTTGGAAGAAAACAGAGGTGTTTTTTGCGAAGTGCCTACCTGTAGATTTTGGCCTCTAGCTCAGCCGGCACCTAGGGAAACCTACCAAACCTGTGCATTTCTGAAAACTAGAGACCTAGGGGAATCCAAGATGGGGTGACTTGTGTGGCTGGGACCAGGTTCTGTTACCCAGAATCCTTTGGAAACCTCAAAATTTGGCTAAAAAAACACATGTTCCTCACATTTCTGTGGCAGAAAGTTCTGGAATCTGAGAGGAGCCACAAATTTCCTTCCACCCAGCGTTCCCCCAAGTCTCCCGATAAAAATGATACCTCACTTGTGTGGGTAGGCCTAGCGCCCGCGACAGGAAACGCCCCAAAGCGCAACGTGGACACATCCAAATTTTTGGAAGAAAACAGAGGTGTTTTTTGCGAAGTGCCTACCTGTAGATTTTGGCCTCTAGCTCAGCCGGCACCTAGGGAAACCTACCAAACCTGTGCATTTCTGAAAACTAGAGACCTAGGGGAATCCAAGGAGGGGTGACTTGCGGGGCTCGGACCAGGTTCTGTTACCCAGAATCCTTTGCAAACCTCAAAATTTGGCTAAAAAAACACATGTTCCTCACATTTCTGTGGCAGAAAGTTCTGGAATCTGAGAGGAGCCACAAATTTCCTTCCACCCAGCGTTCCCCCAAGTCTCCCGATAAAAATGATACCTCACTTGTGTGGGTAGGCCTAGCGCCCGCGACAGGAAACGCCCCAAAGCGCAACGTGGACACATCCAAATTTTTGGAAGAAAACAGAGGTGTTTTTTGCGAAGTGCCTACCTGTAGATTTTGGCCTCTAGCTCAGCCGGCACCTAGGGAAACCTACCAAACCTGTGCATTTCTGAAAACTAGAGACCTAGGGGAATCCAAGGAGGGGTGACTTGCGGGGCTCGGACCAGGTTCTGTTACCCAGAATCCTTTGCAAACCTCAAAATTTGGCTAAAAAAACACATGTTCCTCACATTTCTGTGGCAGAAAGTTCTGGAATCTGAGAGGAGCCACAAATTTCCTTCCACCCAGCGTTCCCCCAAGTCTCCCGATAAAAATGATACCTCACTTGTGTGGGTAGGCCTAGCGCCCGCGACAGGAAACGCCCCAAAGCGCAACGTGAACACATCCAAAATTTTGGAAGAAAACAGAGCTGTTTTTTGCGAAGTGCCTACCTGTAGATTTTGGCCTCTAGCTCAGCCGGCACCTAGGGAAACCTACCAAACCTGTGCATTTCTAAAAACTAGAGACCTAGGGGAATCCAAGGAGGGGTGACTTGCGGGGCTCGGACCAGGTTCTGTTACCCAGAATCCTTTGCAAACCTCAAAATTTGGCTAAAAAAACACATGTTCCTCACATTTCTGTGGCAGAAAGTTCCGGAATCTGAGAGGAGCCACAAATTTCCTTCCACCCAGCGTTCCCCCAAGTCTCCCGATAAAAATTATACCTCACTTGTGTGGGTAGGCCTAGCGCCCGCGACAGGAAACACCCCAAAGCACAACATGGACACATCCAAAATTTTGGAAGAAAACAGAGATGTTTTTTGCGAAGTGCCTACCTGTAGATTTTGGCCTCTAGCTCAGCCGGCACCTAGGGAAACCTACCAAACCTGTGCATTTCTGAAAACTAGAGACCTAGGGGAATCCAAGATGGGGTGACTTGCGGGGCTCGGACCAGGTTCTGTTACCCAGAATCCTTTGCAAACCTCAAAATCTGGCTAAAAAAACACATGTTCCTCACATTTCTGTGGCAGAAAGTTCTGGAATCTGAGAGGAGCCACAAATTTCCTTCCACCCAGCGTTCCCCCAAGTCTCCCGATAAAAATTATACCTCACTTGTGTGGGTAGGCCTAGCGCCCGCGACAGGAAACACCCCAAAGCACAACGTGGACACATCCAAAATTTTGGAAGAAAACAGAGGTGTTTTTTGCAAAGTGCCTACCTGTAGATTTTGGCCTCTAGCTCAGCCGGCACCTAGGGAAACCTACCAAACCTGTGCATTTCTGAAAACTAGAGACCTAGGGGAATCCAAGGAGGGGTGACTTGCGGGGCTCGGACCAGGTTCTGTTACCCAGAATCCTTTGCAAACCTCAAAATTTGGCTAAAAAAACACATGTTCCTCACATTTCTGTGGCAGAAAGTTCTGGAATCTGAGAGGAGCCACAAATTTCCTTCCACCCAGTGTTCCCCCAAGTCTCCCGATAAAAATGATACCTCACTTGTGTGGGTAGGCCTAGCGCCCGCGACAGGAAACGCCCCAAAGCGCAACGTGAACACATTCAAAATTTTGGAAGAAAACAGAGGTGTTTTTTGCGAAGTGCCTACCTGTAGATTTTGGCCTCTAGCTCAGCCGGCACCTAGGGAAACCTACCAAACCTGTGCATTTCTGAAAACTAGAGACCTAGGGGAATCCAAAGAGGGGTGACTTGCGGGGCTCGGACCAGGTTCTGTTACCCAGAATCCTTTGCAAACCTCAAAATTTGGCTAAAAAAACACATGTTCCTCACATTTCTGTGGCAGAAAGTTCTGGAATCTGAGAGGAGCCACAAATTTCCTTCCACCCAGCGTTCCCCCAAGTCTCCCGATAAAAATTATACCTCACTTGTGTGGGTAGGCCTAGCGCCCGCGACAGGAAACACCCCAAAGCACAACGTGGACACATCCAAAATTTTGGAAGAAAACAGAGATGTTTTTTGCGAAGTGCCTACCTGTAGATTTTGACCTCTAGCTCAGCCGGCACCTAGGGAAACCTACCAAACCTGTGCATTTCTGAAAACTAGAGACCTAGGGGAATCCAAGATGGGGTGACTTGCGGGGCTCGGACCAGGTTCTGTTACCCAGAATCCTTTGCAAACCTCAAAATTTGGCTAAAAAAACACATGTTCCTCACATTTCTGTGGCAGAAAGTTCTGGAATCTGAGAGGAGCCACAAATTTCCTTCCACCCAGCGTTCCCCCAAGTCTCCCGATAAAAATTATACCTCACTTGTGTGGGTAGGCCTAGCGCCCGCGACAGGAAACACCCCAAAGCACAACGTGGACTCATCCAAAATTTTGGAAGAAAACAGAGGTGTTTTTTGCAAAGTGCCTACCTGTAGATTCTGATGGATACAACTACCTGTGGATTCCTCACCTCATGAATACTCCCATGGCGCCAGCATTCGACGGAAATCTTCTTACTAGTCTCTGCACGTCGACGAGGACGTCACTGTCTCGCACGCGACGCCGTCTGACGTCATACAGGCAATAAGAGGTCCTCGACGACGTGCAGACGTCAGTTCCCTTTTTTCCGTGCATTCGAAACGGTTATCTTCGAGGGAGCAACTGTTACTCTTGCGGTTACAGTGTATATCTTGCTGCGTACTCTTTCTCTGTGGAAATAATGTCGCAGAGAAAGTCTGGATTTAAGCCTTGTCGTGAGTGTGGAGGCAAGATGTCGGTGACGGATCCTCATTCCGATTGCCTTTGGTGTTTGAGCTCCGACCACGACGTCTCGACTTGTGATTCGTGTCAGCACATGAATCCGAAGGCCATTAAAGAACGCGAGGCGAAGCTGTTTATGGCCAAGTCAAAGGAGAAGCATCACAAGAAAAAGTCTTCTCCAAGACATCGGCGTCATCGAGACTCCCGGCGCCGTAGAGAATCTCGGCGTCATTCAAGGGAGGCTCGTTCCAGGTCTCCGGATCGGCGCCGGAGGACATGGGAGGTCAGCCCCACGGTGACGCCGCATCCTTCGACGCCGTTGCTCTCTCCGGCGTCTCCAACTTCGCCTGGACAGGCGTCGGTGATTGAGGTATTGGAGCCTCAAGTGTTTTCTCCGGCGCAGACGCCGAGGCCGGCGTCGGGGTCGCCTCCGAGTCAGGCACCCCAGTATCCGGCTTTTCCCACCCCTGGAGCCGATAGTTCCGCATTCTTGAATGCGATGTATGCCATCTTCCAACAGATGGCTCCAGGGGGTGCTCCGGCTGGTCCTTTGGCCTTTTCTTTGGGTGATCCTGCGCCTCTTCGGCCGGCACCCTTTATGCCCTTTCTCCCGTTTGGGAACGTGGGCTCGGCGCCAGTGTCGGCGCCGGTGGCCGCTCCAATGGCTTCGGAGGGATTGGCCCCAGGGATTTCCATCCCGTCGACGTCGAGATTTCGGCCTGTGACTCCGGTGGGTCCATCCGTTTCATCTGCTCTTCAGTCGGCGCCGAAGTTACCTGTGGCGCCGGATGCGGCGTCGGTGGCTTCGGAAGATCGGCGCCGATCTCCGACTTCGGCGGAGGTATTGTCGACTCCGCGGATTGAGCAACGACTGCATTCAAGGAGGCGTGCTCTCCGGGTACTAGAGGAGCAGGAGTACCAACGAGCCCTAGAGGAAGGAGAGCTAGAGGACTCGGGTGATGGGCTGCGTGGACTGGAGTCGGCCAGTGGGCTGGACACTTCCCCTGAGTGGGACCTTTCGTCCCCGGGGGAATATACCGAGGAAGCTGCTTCCTTTCATACAGTGGTACGGAAGGCAGCTAGTTTTTTGGACCTGCCTTTGCCGGTGGTGGAGGCGAAACAAAACCTTTTGACAGAGGTGTTGCATCCGGCCTCAGCCGCGGCGGAGCCTCTATTACCTTTTAATGACGCTCTGCTGGATCCGGTTTTAGAGGTGTGGAAGAAGCCGGCATCTTCCCCAGCAGTTCACAGAGCCGTGGCCAGGAGGTATCGGACGGCTCCAACTGATCCTGGTTTCCTATCTAGGCACCCTACGCCGGAGAGCTTGGTTGTGCAGGCCTCCTGTTCGTCCAAGTCAGCGCCTGGTTCTTTTCCGACGGTGCCGGGGGACAGAGATTCAAAAAAGCTGGAGGCGCAGTCGAAGAAGATTTTTTCGTCCTGCAGTCTGGCTTTAAAAGCCACCAATGCAACCTGTATCCTGGGGAGGTATATTCATGCTCTGATGGATGACATCTCCTCTTCGTTTACAGAGCTTCCCCAGGGTCTTTTGGATCTTGTCTCTGATGCTCAGGCTGCTGCGACCCAAATTATCCAGACGGGACTGGATACCACCGACTCGGTAGCCAGAGCAATGGGCACAACTGTGGTGGAAAGGAGACAGGCCTGGCTCCGTAACTCGGGCTTTTCGGCAGATGTACAGTCCACATTGTTGGATCTCCCGTTTGATGGGGACAAACTGTTTGGGGCTAAGGCTGATTCGGCCTTGGAACGGTTTAAGGAGAGCAGGGCCACGGCTAAGTCGCTGGGACTCCAAGCTCCTTCTTCCACGGCCTCTTCCAGATTCTTCAGGAGGTTTCGTGGATTTGGGCGTGGCTCTTCCTCCTCTTCCTTTCGGGGAAGATATCAGCAACCTGCCTCTTCCCATCCCTATAGATCTTTTAGGGGGAGGGGCAGGGTCCGCACCAGGGGAGCTTCTCAGCAGCACTCTGCCTCTTCCTCATCCTCTGGCGGGGTGCAGCAGGGGAAGCAGCCTTAGGCTTCCACCATTTCCCACTCACTCCTCTCCTGTAGGGGGAAGATTACAGCATTTTCTCACCAAATGGGAGACTGTTACGTCGGACACTTGGGTTCTCAGTGTTGTGGGAAAAGGCTACACCCTTCCCTTTCGGGAGTTTCCGCCCCTCATCCCGCCCCGCCCTTCGTATTGTTCACAAGAACACCTCCTGTTGCTAGAACAGGAGGTAGAAGTCCTCCTTTTAAAGGGCGCGGTGGAGTTGGTCCCGGAGCAGGAAAGGGGTCAAGGAGTTTACTCAAGGTATTTCCTGATTCCCAAGAAGGATGGTCGTTTGAGACCAATTCTGGACCTGAGGATCTTGAATTGGTTCCTCAAGCAGGAAAAGTTCAAGATGCTGACCCTAGCACAGGTGCTTTTGGCGTTGAACATGGAAGACTGGATGGTGTCTGTCGACTTGCAGGATGCTTACTTTCATATCCCGATACTCAAGTCACACAGGAAGTATCTCCGGTTTGTGGTGGGATCGCAACACTACCAGTTTGCGGTCCTTCCGTTTGGTCTTACTTCAGCACCTCGAGTCTTCACGAAGGTGATGTCGGTGGTTGCGGCAGAGCTCAGAAGGAAGGGGATAGCAGTATTCCCTTACTTGGACGATTGGTTAATCAAAGCCAAGTCCCCGGAGCTTGTGTTGCGTCATCTGCAGTCAACAACCCAGTTGTTGTTCGACCTGGGCTTTTCGGTGAACGAGCCCAAATCTCACCTAGAGCCCTCTCAGCGCCTCCTGTTCATAGGGGCAGTACTGGATACAACATTGGGTCGGGCCTTTCCTCCGCCTCAGCGGATTCAAGATATTCAGGATTTGGTTCCAATGTTTCGAAATGGAGCGGTAGTTCCAGTCCTCAAGGTCCTTCGTCTGCTCGGTCTTTTTGCCTCCTGCATTCTGTTGGTCACACATGCTCGCTGGCACATGAGGGCTCTTCAGTGGTGCCTCCGAAGGCAGTGGTCTCAACACAGAGGGGATCTAGAGGGTACTGTCAAGATCTCCAGAGATGCTGCTGTGGATTTGAAGTGGTGGATTGCAAGCAACAATCTTTCACAAGGAAAGCCGTTCCAGCAGTCGCCACCAGTGACAACAGTCATAACGGATGCTTCCACTCTAGGGTGGGGAGCTCATCTCGGGGATCTGGAGATCAAAGGTCTTTGGTCTCCAGAGGAACAGATGTTTCACATCAATCTGTTAGAGTTACGGGCTGTACGTCTGGCTCTCAAGGCCTTCCTCCCTTCCCTTCGTGGTCAGTCGGTACAGGTCCTAACGGACAATACTACCACGATGTGGTACATAAACAAGCAGGGAGGAGTGGGGTCGTACCTTCTCTGCAGAGAAGCTCTTCGACTATGGTCCTGGGCAAAGGACCATCGGATTTGCTTGATAGCAAGCCATCTGGCCGGAGTTTTGAACGTGCGTGCGGACAGTCTCAGTCGCCACTTCTCGGCAGACCACGAGTGGCGTCTCCATCCAGATCAAGTCCGTTTAATCTTCCAGAAGTGGGGGTTTCCTCGGGTAGATCTGTTCGCCACTCGAGAGAACGCGCATTGTCCGTTGTTCTGCAGCCTTCAGTATCCGATGCAGGAAGCGTTGGGGGACGCGTTTCAAATGACCTGGTGCGGCCAGTTGCTTTACGCGTTTCCTCCCATATCCTTGATTCCTCGAGTATTGAGGAAGATTCGCCAAGACCGGGCTCTAGTAATCTTAATAGCTCCGGATTGGCCAAGGAGGGTGTGGTACTCCGACCTTCTCCAACTCTCAACGTGCCCGCCGCTCCGTCTCCCTTTCAGGGCAGACCTCCTCTCACAGTCGCAGGGGCAGGTTCTACACCCCAACCTCCAGAGTCTGCACCTACATGCCTGGAGATTGAACGGGGCAACCTGAGTTCCTTCTCTCTCCCGCCTGAGGTAGTGGATGTTATATTAGCGGCCAGGCGACACTCCACTAAATCTATCTACGCTAATAGGTGGTCTAAATTTGTTGCGTGGTGTGGAGAGAGGCAGATTGATCCCTTACATGCTCATCTATCGGACATTTTGTCTTTTGCTCTATCTCTGGCGCAAAAAGGTTGTGCAGTGGCTACCATTAAAGGTTATTTATCGGCCTTATCAGCCTTCATATGTCTTCCAGACCAACCATCTTTATTTAAATCCCCTATTGTTATCAGATTCTTGAAAGGTCTTCTAAATCAATATCCTCCAAAGCCATTCGTTATGCCGCAATGGGATTTGTCCTTAGTCCTGACTTTCCTTATGGGGTCCCCTTTTGAACCTATGCATTCTTGCCCCTTGAGGTATTTGGTTTTAAAAACAGTCTTCCTGATAGCTATAACATCAGCAAGGAGAGTGAGTGAGTTGCAGGCCTTATCAGTAAAACCCCCTTATACAACTTTTTATGGGGATAAGGTGGTGTTGAGGACCAAGGCTGCTTTCCTCCCGAAGGTTGTTTCACCCTTCCATTTGGCTCAGGCAATTACTTTGTCCACGTTCTATCCTCCGCCTCATCCTTCCAAAGAGGAAGAAAGACTGCACCGTCTGGACCCAAAGAGAGCGTTGAGCTTCTTTATCGATAGAACAAGGGATTTCAGGCTGGAGGATCAGCTGTTTATTGGATACGTGGGCAAGAGGAGAGGAAAGGCAGTCCACAAGAGAACACTATCCAGGTGGGTTGTTCTTTGCATTAAAATATGTTACTCTTTGGCAAAGAAGGATCCTCCTGAGGGCATTAGAGCTCATTCCACCAGAGCTAAGTCGGCCACTTCGGCCTTGGCCAGAGGTGTTCCTGTGGTCGACATCTGCAAGGCCGCAACTTGGTCGTCCCTTCACACTTTTGCAAAACATTACTGTTTAGATTCTGAGGTTAGAAGGGACGGCCATTTTGCACGGTCAGTGCTGCAGGATTTCTTGGTTTGACCATTTAGGCACCCACCGCCGGGCGTGGTACTGCTTTGGGACTCTATTCATGAGGTGAGGAATCCACAGGTAGTTGTATCCATCAGAAGAACGAGTTACTTACCTTCGGTAACGACTTTTCTGGTGGATACATTAGCTACCTGTGGATTCCTCACGGTCCCACCCGCCTCCCCGTTGCCTTTATGGTCTTGCCAAGTAATCCTTGAGTGCGCTCCTCTTGGTCCTTGAGGGTGCAATAGATGTATATATATAATATATTTGTATATATATATGTGTATATATCTTTATGTATATACTGGGTGTGTGTATATATTTTAAAAGAGAGAGTTTTATATATATATATATATATATATATATATATATATATATATATGTACATAAAAAGATTTACAGTTATTCATACAATGTGGTGTATTTTACAATATAATGGATGTTGCCTTGCTCTTTCATTGCACTGCCTGGTTGTTCTCATGCACGTAAAAAATGATTGGTACTGACGTCTGCACGTCGTCGAGGACCTCTTATTGCCTGTATGACGTCAGACGGCGTCGCGTGCGAGACAGTGACGTCCTCGTCGACGTGCAGAGACTAGTAAGAAGATTTCCGTCGAATGCTGGCGCCATGGGAGTATTCATGAGGTGAGGAATCCACAGGTAGCTAATGTATCCACCAGAAAAGTCGTTACCGAAGGTAAGTAACTCGTTCTTTTGGCCTCTAGCTCAGCCGGCACCTAGGGAAACCTACCAAACCTGTGCATTTCTGAAAACTAGAGACCTAGGGGAATCCAAGGAGGGGTGACTTGTGGGGCTCGGACCAGGTTCTGTTACCCAGAATCCTTTGCAAACCTCAAAATTTGGCTAAAAAAACACATGTTCCTCACATTTCTGTGGCAGAAAGTTCTTGAATCTGAGAGGAGCCACAAATGTCCTTCCACCCAGCGTTCCCCCAAGTCTCCCGATAAAAATTATACCTCACTTGTGTTGGTAGGCCTAGCGCCCGCGACAGGAAACACCCCAAAGCACAACGTGGACACATCCAAAATTTTGGAAGAAAACAGAGGTGTTTTTTGCAAAGTGCCTACCTGTAGATTTTGGCCTCTAGCTCAGCCGGCACCTAAGGAAACCTACCAAACCTGTGCATTTCTGAAAACTAGAGACCTAGGGGAATCCAAGGAGGGGTGACTTGCGGGGCTCGGACCAGGTTCTGTTACCCAGAATCCTTTGCAAACCTCAAAATTTGGCTAAAAAAACACATGTTCCTCACATTTCTGTGGCAGAAAGTTCTTGAATCTGAGAGGAGCCACAAATGTCCTTCCACCCAGCGTTCCCCCAAGTCTCCCGATAAAAATGATACCTCACTTGTGTGGGTAGGCCTAGCGCCCGCGACAGGAAACACCCCAAAGCGCAACGTGGACACATCCAAAATTTTGGAAGAAAACAGAGGTGTTTTTTGCGAAGTGCCTACCTGTAGATTTTGTCCTCTAGCTCAGCCGGCACCTAGGGAAACCTACCAAACCTGTGCATTTCTGAAAACTAGAGACCTAGGGGAATCCAAGGAGGGGTGACTTGTGGGGCTCGTACCAGGTTCTGTTACCCAGAATCCTTTGCAAACCTCAAAATTTGGCTAAAAAAACACATGTTCCTCACATTTCTGTGGCAGAAAGTTCTGGAATCTGAGAGGAGCCACAAATTTCCTTCCACCCAGCGTTCCCCCAAGTCTCCCGATAAAAATGATACCTCACTTGTGTGGGTTGGCCTAGTGCCCGCGACAGGAAACACCCCAAAGCACAACGTGGACACATCCAAAATTTTGGAAGAAAACAGAGGTGTTTTTTGCGAAGTGCCTACCTGTAGATTTTGGCCTCTAGCTCAGCCGGCACCTAGGGAAACCTACCAAATCTGTGCATTTCTGAAAACTAGAGACCTAGGGGAATCCAAGATGGGGTGACTTGCGGGGCTCGGACCAGGTTCTGTTACCCAGAATCCTTTGCAAACCTCAAAATTTGGCTAAATAAACACATGGTCCTCACATTTCTGTGGCAGAAAGTTCTGGAATCTGAGAGGAGCCACAAATTTCCTTCCACCCAGCGTTCCCCCAAGTCTCCCGATAAAAATGGTACCTCATTTGTGTGGGTAGGCCTAGCGCCCGCGACAGGAAACGCCCCAAAGCGCAACGTGGACACATCCAAATTTTTGGAAGAAAACAGAGGTGTTTTTTGCGAAGTGCCTACCTGTAGATTTTGGCCTCTAGCTCAGCCGGCACCTAGGGAAACCTACCACACCTGTGCATTTCTGAAAACTAGAGACCTAGGGCAATCCAAGATGGGGTGACTTGCGGGGCTCGGACCAGGTTCTGTTACCCAGGATCCTTTGCAAACCTCAAAATTTGGCTAAAAAAACACATGTTCCTCACATTTCTGTGGCAGAAAGTTCTGGAATCTGAGAGGAGCCACAAATTTCCTTCCACCCAGCGTTCCCCCAAGTCTCCCGATAAAAATGATACCTCACTTGTGTGGGTAGGCCTAGCCCCGGCAACAGGAAATGCCCCAAAACGCAACGTGGACACATCCCATTTTTTTAAAAGAAAACAGTGCCTACCTGTGGATTTTGGCCTGTAGCTCAGCCGGCACCTAGGGAAACCTACCAACCCTGTGCATTTTTTAAAACTAAAGACCTTGGGGAATCCAAGATGGGGTGACTTGTGGGGCTCGGACCAGGTTCTGTTACCCAGAATCCTTTGCAAACCTCAAAATTGGGCTAAAAAAACACATGTTCCTCACATTTCTGTGGCAGAAAGTTCTGGAATCTGAGAGGAGCCACAAATTTCCTTCCACCCAGCATTCCCCCAAGTCTTCTGATAAAAATGATACCTCACTTGTGTGGGTGGGCCAGGTGCCTGCTACAGAATAAGGCCCAAAACTTGAAGAGATAGAAGGGATAGCACAGCGAGTTTATAAGGGCATATTCTTTTATACATCTTTAGACGGACTCTGCTTTGGGGACCCACATATGTGAGGTGTCATTTTACTTGGGAGACTGAGGGGAAAACTCGGGAGTAGGAATTTTGTGCTGGAGCGGTGATCCTACTAAGAAAAGTCAGGAAAATATGCTTTTTTATGCAAATTTTGAGGTTTACAGAGGAGTCTGGGTAAGAAAATGTTGGGGGAGCCACGCAAGCCACACCTCCCTGGACTCCTTGGGGTGTCTAGTTTTAAAACAATTCTGGTTTTTGTAGGTTTCCCTAGATGAAGGCCGCACCCAGGACCCAAAACATAGGTGGGCCCACCCCCCCGAAAACAGGTATTTTTGTAATATATCATATTGATGTGTGCACATACGTCCGTGATGTGCCAAACACTAAAACTGTGAAAAGAAACACACTTAGGTTATGTGAAGAAGACCCCTCACCCACCAACCAAGTTGGTGGCATGCTTCATCATCGGGGTCCCACCCGGGGCACCTAGCGTGTCACAGGTGTGCTGCGACGCCCGATTACAGCGGAGCAGGTTTTGTCATTTTTACCACACATACTGGTTGGATTTGGCACGAGGGTGAGTGATGGTTCAGTGGATCAAATTTTATTAACAAGAGATTTCACAAAAATGAAATGCACTGCTAATAACTGAAAAGCAAAAAACTGAACCAACTACTCACAGCTCGTGAGCTGTAAAGCCGCGACAAGGCACCAACCGCTTTACAGTCCATTCACACACCTTTCATACATGACACGCACAAGACCATTCACACCGCCAGCCACGGGCCCAGCACATTACAACACTCACATCAACAGACCGCGCCACTCAAGGGCCCATCACTTACATACGCCCACATGCCTGATACAAGAATCACACCAGCTGATGGGAGTGTGGACTGGCGTTTGGCTGGCACCGCCAGCCAAGCGCCACCCCACGCACACCGCCAGCCAAGCGCCACCCCAAGCCACCGCCAGCCAAGCGCCACCCCACGCACACCGCCAGCCAAGCGCCACCCCACGCACACCGCCAGCCAAGCGCCACCCCAAGCACACCGCCAGCCAAGCGCCACCCCAAGCACACCGCCAGCCAAGCGCCACCCCAAGCACACCGCCAGCCAAGCGCCACCCCAAGCACACCGCCAGCCAAGCGCCACCCCACGCACACTGCCAGCCAAGCGCCACCCCAAGCACACCACCATCACTTTTTTTGTTTATAAACAACAAAGAAACCACTAATTATAAAATAAGCACAAAACTACAAACACAAAAGCTCTAACTAAATACATGACAGAGATGCCAACCGTGAAACATATGAAAATATAAAACAGACAGCTTACGCTCAAGGTATTTCCCAGATTTTTTTTTGGGTATGGTAACTTCTGTAACAGCCGGGCACACACAGCCCAGGCTTTGAAGGGCATTCGGGGCAGTACATCCGGCTCTCCCTCCGGATTAATCTCCGGGCACATACTCTACATTTCTTTGTGGGCATGTCTTTTTTGGGAGTGGGAGGAATGTGATCTGGAAAGTGCCGATCTTTCAATCTAGCCACATCCTCCACCACTTCTACTCTAGGAACTCTTGCCGGTTCAACCACAATAAGGCTTTTTATCACCGACTCCTGAAATTTAACAAATGTCATCCTTGACTCAGGTGAACAATCCTTGTATACAATAAAGGCATTAAAAATTGCCAAATGAAATAAATGTAGGGCCAACTTTTTATACCACACATAAGACTTACGAAGAGCAGTGTAAGGTTCCAACCTCTGATCTACTCTATCAACACCACCCATGTGCCTATTGTAGTCCAAAATGCACGCAGGTTTGCGCACTTCCGCAACCTGACCCCAAACAGCCACAGGGGAAGTACTCTCATCATGGATGGTCGATAGCATGTACACATCCCTCCTGTCTGAAAATTTCAGAGCTAGCAGCTCATTATTCCGCAAGGCACTGCACTGTCCCTTCTCAAGTTTTTTACAGACAAGCTCCCTTGGATAGCCTTTCCGGTTAGAACGGATTGTGCCACAAGCAACAGTGTCCACCCTAAACAACTCCTTGAACAACTGCACTCCAGTGTAGAAATTATCTACGTACAAATGGTGACCTTTGTTAAACAGCCGTCTAGCAAGTTCCCACACAATTTTTTCGCTAACTCCAAAAGTGGCCGGACAACCAGGAGGGTCAATACTGGAATCCCTACCAGTGTAGACCCGGAAATTATACACATATCCTGTACTGCTTTCTGACAGCAGATACAATTTAATCCCATACCGTGCCCTCTTACTAGGAATGTACTGCTTAAAAACTAAACGCCCCTTAAAAAGGACCAAAGACTCGTCCACACTTATCTCTTTGCCTGGAACATAGACCTCTGAAAACCGATCCACAAAATGATCAAGGACAGGCCTAATCTTAAAAAGGCGGTCACAATCAGGGTGATCTCGTGGCAAGGCTAAAGCATTGTCTACAAAATGCAGCATACGAAGAAGAAGCAAATACCGATTACGTGTCATAGTTGCAGGAAATATAGCAGTTGCCATCAAGGGACTAGTAGACCAATAAGAAGCCAGTGACGGCTTCCTGATCAACCCCATCAAAAAAGACAAACCTAAAAACCTTTTCATCTCTTCCAGATATGTGGGAACCCAATGAGTAGCTCTAGACTGAGGCTTAAGTCTGGCAGCGTTGTCCCGCAAATATTGCTCTGCATACACATTTGTCTGCTCCACAATCTCTTCCAAAAATACATCGTCCATAAACAAGTGAAAGAAATGGACAGGCAGAAAGTTTTCCGTATTAACTCTACACCCTGGGAGACCAGTAAATGCAGGTAACTGTGGCTGCTCCATGTTTGGGGCAATCCAGGTGTCAGGTCTTCCAATGGGAAACCCTTCAGCCCCAGGCTGCTGCACTCTTGGCACATCAATGTCCTCCTCTAACACAGGCCCTTCATCTGCACTGAGAGTAGCTTCCTCATCAGAAGAATACTCTCGGACAGAAAACTCACTTCCAGAATCTCCTGCTTCCTCCTCTGCCTCAGATGCAGAGTCAGTGTCGAAATCATGGTCTGAAGACGACTCAAAGAGCATACGAACAACCTGCTGAGCGGTCACTTTGCGGCTAGCCATGATCCTAACAACAAATGGATTGCCAACAACAACTAGCACTAAAATAAGTAATAAACAAAGTGTAGCTTTATCACAAAGAGTTATGTACTACAAAAAACTATACCACTCAGTTGCCTAAAATAGCTACTCACCAAGCAACTACTCTGCACAGACACAGCAATCACCAATGATATCCCACTAAAAAGAAAAAAGCAAATTAGACATATGACAACACAAACATCACTGTGCTCAAATTTAAGGACAATGTCAAACACACAATACTGCATTTAGTACACCACCTACAAACATGTCATTCATGCATGTCAACAATACTCCTTTGGAGTAAATTGCTTTCACTTACCTAAAACATGCAACTATGCAAACCACAGGACAACTACTGCCAAAACCGCAAAGATCCACAGCAAAGGAAGCAAAAGCGTTGAACTAGAAGAAAAAGAATAAATAAATTGTTATAATCACAAATACAAATACTTTGCCAGTTGACAAACACCCCACCACCAAGAACTTAGAAGTTGTCCCTGGTACCTAAGTGGATCCTGCCCCCCTCGGGGGTAGATGGGCGTAAAGAAATTGGCCAATCTAATGGGCAACACCTCTGTGCCCCCTTTTAGGGGGTGACCCTTCCCAAAGGGGGCACCCCCAGCACAACACAAAACAAAACAAAAAAATCCCTGCCGTATTGGTGGTTTCTGCCCTCCTTGGGGGCAGATGGGCCTACAAAATTAGGGGCAGAGATGGCCAATACGAATTTTCCCCACCTTAGGGGGGCGACCGTTGCCCAAGGGGTGCCCCCAAACACACACCACACACACACACCACACAATCCCTGGCGCCTAGTGTGCTTCCACCCCCCCGGGGCCAGATCGTCCCAAAAATGGCTGGTCTGCCATCGGGGGGGCCAAAACAGAAAAAAAAATAGCTCCCAAGGGGTTGCCCCCAAAATAAACAATAAAAACAAAATCCCTGGTGTCTAGTGGATTTCGCCCCCCCCCCCCAACCCCCTGGCGGCAGATCAGCTCAAAAATTGGCAATCTGCCCCCCAGGGGGGGGGGGGCGAAATACTAAAAAAATAGCCCCCCAGTGGGACGCCCCTTGCCCAAGGGGTCGCCCCCCAAAGAAACTTTTCAATAAAAATAAATCCCTGGTGTCTAGTGGTTCTCGCCCCCCCTGTGTTGGTGATCTAAAGTGGGCTGATACCCTACTACTATGAACTATGGAGAGGTGAGGGACACTGTTGGCAGGTGGTAGTGAGGCACTTTGTGGAAAAGGTAATTGGGGTTGGGAGTGGCGCCATGAACGTCTCTTGTACCGAGCACCACCAGCACTGAAGCCGGGCCCAGGGTGCCCTTGAGAGGTTGGTTGCAGGTCACCCACGGGGGTTAGGTGCTGGTCGCCTACAGGGATTGGGTGCCTGGCCTGGCTTGAGGCCAGGCCATTCGGTCAAACCCTTGTATGCACATACAACGGCTGTGCGCATCTTGGGGAGAAGGGTGTGGCCACACACAGGGGTTGGGTGAAAAAAGGTTGAGCGTATTCTTGACTTAAAAATGATCAAAATACCATACAAATTCACTGAAAAAGCAAAGGTTAAAATGACGTTGTAGTTAGCTATGCTAATGAGATCTTAGCAGGCGTATGCTCAACTTAAAATATGATTAGAGATACAGAAATTCACAAAAAAAAAGTAAGATCTTAACCTAAGTTTTTAAAAAAACAGAAATTTGCTGAGAAAAGCAAAAGTTAAAGTGATGTAGTTAGGCGTTGGTATGAGGTAAGAAACTAACTTTAAGAAGAAAAAAAACTGCAGTTTTGAGTTATGGTTTAATGAACTATAGCTTGCACCACCATCATGCACTGATATCAGGGAAATTCAGTTATTTTTAACCTACGTTAACCCCTTAGCTGCTGGGCCTTTTCCCCCCCAGTGCTGAGCCCTTTTTTGGCTATTTGGGGTAGTTCGCGCTTAGGGCTTCATAACTTTTTGTCCACATAAGCTAACCACGCCAAATTTGCGTCCTTTTTTTCCAACATCCTAGGGATTCTAATGGTACCCAGAGTTTGTGGTTTACCCTGGAGGAGACCAAGAAAATAGCCAAAATACAGTGACAATTTAGTTTTTTCCAAAAAAATGGGAAAAAAGGGCCGCCGAAGAAGGCTTGTGGTTTTTTCCCTGAAAATGCCATCAACAAAGGGTTTCTGGTGCTGAAATCACTATCTTCCCACCTTTCAGGAACGGGCAGACTTGAATCAGAAAACCACATTTTCCAACACAAATTTGGCATTTTACTGGGACATACCCTATTTTTACTATTTTTGGTGCTTTCAACCTCCTTCCAGTTAGTGACAGGAATGGATGTGAAACCAATGCTGGATCCCGGAAAGCTAAACATTTCTGAAAACTAGACAAAATTCTGAATTCAGCAAGGGGTCATTCGTGTAGATCCTACAAGGTTTTCCTACAGAAAATAACAGCTGAAATAAAAAAATATTGAAATTGAGCTGAAAACAACAGCCATTTTTCTTTATGTTTTACTCTGTAACTTTTTCCTGCGATGTCAGATTTCTGAAAGCAATATACCGTTTTGTCTGCTGGACTCTTCTGGTTGTGGGGATATAAAGGGCTTATAGGTTCATCAAGAACCCTAGGTACCCAGAGCCAATAAATGAGGTGCACCCTGCAGTTGGTTTTCATTCTATACTGGGTATACAGCAATTCATTTGCTGAAATATGAGGAGTGAAAAAGAGGTATCAAGAAAACCTTTGCATTTCCAAAATGGGATCAAGATAAGGTTTTGAGGAGCAGTGGTTATTTGCACATCTTTGAATTCCGAGGTGCCCATACTAGCATGTGAATTGCAGGGCATTTCTCAAATAGACGTCTTTTTTACACACTCTCTTATATTTGGAAGGAAAAAATGTAGAGAAAGATAAGGGGCAATAACACTTGTTTTGCTATTCTATGTTCCCCCAAGTCTCCCGATAAAAATGATACCTCACTTGTGTGGGTAGGCCTAGCGCCCGCGACAGAAAATGCCCCAAAACACAACGTGGACACATCCCATTTTTTCACAAAATACAGAGCTGTTTTTTTGCAAAGTGCCTACCTGTAGATTATGGCCTCTAGCTCAGCCGGCACATAGGGAAACCTACCAAACCTGTACATTTTTGAAAACTAGAGACCTAGGGGAATCCAAGATGGGGTGACTCGCGGGGCTCTGACCAGGTTCTGTTACCCAGAATCCTTTGCAAACCTCAAAAAGTGGCTAAAAAAACAAGTTTTCCTCACATTTCGGTGACAGAAAGTTCTGGAATCTGAGAGGAGCCTCAAATTTCCTTCCACCCAGCGTCCCCACAAGTCTCCCGATAAAAATGATACCTCACTTGTGTGGGTAGGCCTAGCGCCCGCGACAGGAAATGCCCCAAAACACAACGTGGACACATCACAGAAAACAGAGCTGTTTTTTGCAAAGTGCCTACCTGTAGATTTTGGCCTCTAGCTCAGCCGGCACCTAGGGAAACCTACCAAACCTGTACATTTTTGAAAACTAGAGACCTAGGGGAATCCAAGATGGGGTGACTCGCAGGGCTCTGACCAGGTTCTGTTACCCAGAATCCTTTGCAAACCTCAAAAAGTGGCTAAAAAAACAAGTTTTCCTCACATTTCGGTGACAGAAAGTTCTGGAATCGGAGAGGAGCCTCAAATTTCCTTCCACCCAGCGTCCCCCCAAGTCTCCCGATAAAAATGATACCTCACTTGTGTGGGTAGGCCTAGCGCCCGCGACAGGAAATGCCCCAAAACACAACGTGGACACATCACAGAAAACAGAGCTGTTTTTTGCAAAGTGCCTACCTGTAGATTTTGGCCTCCAGCTCAGCCGGCACCTAGGGAAACCTACCAAACCTGTACATTTTTTAAAACTAGAGACCGAGGGGAATCCAAGATGGGGTGACTCGCGGGGCTCTGACCAGGTTCTGTTACCCAGAATCCTTTGCAAACCTCAAAAAGTGGCTAAAAAAACAAGTTTTCCTCACATTTCGGTGACAGAAAGTTCTGGAATCTGAGAGGAGCCTCAAATTTCCTTCCACTCAGCGTCCCCCCAAGTCTCCCGATAAAAATGATACCTCACTTGTGTGGGTAGGCCTAGCGCCCGCGACAGGAAATGCCCCAAAACACAACGTGGACACATCACAGAAAACAGAGCTGTTTTTTGCAAAGTGCCTACCTGTAGATTTTGGCCTCTAGCTCAGCCGGCACCTAGGGAAACCTACCAAACCTGTACATTTTTGAAAACTAGAGACCTAGGGGAATCCAAGATGGGGTGACTTGCGGGGCTCTGACCAGGTTCTGTTACCCAGAATCCTTTGCAAACCTCAAAAAGTGGCTAAAAAAACAAGTTTTCCTCACATTTCGGTGACAGAAAGTTCTGGAATCGGAGAGGAGCCTCAAATTTCCATCCACCCAGCGTCCCCCCAAGTCTCCCGATAAAAATGATACCTCACTTGTGTGGGTAGGCCTAGCGCCCGCGACAGGAAATGCCCCAAAACACAACGTGGACACATCACAGAAAACAGAGCTGTTTTTTGCAAAGTGCCTACCTGTAGATTTTGGCCTCTAGCTCAGCCGGCACCTAGGGAAACCTACCAAGCCTGTACATTTTTGAAAACTAGAGACCTAGGGGAATCCAAGATGGGGTGACTCGCGGGGCTCTGACCAGGTTCTTTTACCCAGAATCCTTTGCAAACCTCAAAAAGTGGCTAAAAAAACTAGTTTTCCTCACATTTCGGTGACAGAAAGTTCTGGAATCGGAGAGGAGCCTCAAATTTCCTTCCACCCAGCGTCCCCCCAAGTCTCCCGATAAAAATGATACCTCACTTGTGTGGGTAGGCCTAGCGCCCGCGACAGGAAATGCCCCAAAACACAACGTGGACACATCACAGAAAACAGAGCTGTTTTTTGCAAAGTGCCTACCTGTAGATTTTGGCCTCTAGCTCAGCCGGCACCTAGGGAAACCTACCAAACCTGTGCATTTCTGAAAACTAGAGACCTAGGGGAATCCAAGGAGGGGTGACTTGCGGGGCTCGGACCAGGTTCTGTTACCCAGAATCCTTTGCAAACCTCAAAAAGTGGCTAAAAAAACAAGTTTTCCTCACATTTCGGTGACAGAAAGTTCTGGAATCTGAGAGGAGCCACAAATTTCCTTCCACCCAGCGTTCCCCCAAGCCTCCCGATAAAAATGATACCTCACTTGTGTGGTTAGGCCTGGTGCCTGCGACAGGAATAGATCACACAACGGTCAATGTTGGTCCTTACGTGAGGCAGCTGTTGACCCTGGGGTGATCCATTCCTGACACAGACACTAGGTGTAGGCACTGAAGTGGGGTAGTGTTTTTATCAGGACAGGTGAGGAGTCACTGGGTGGTAGGAATATTGTGGATCCCAGCATATTCCTGTAGTTTGTGTGACAGAAATGCGAGAAAAATTGAGTTTTTTTTCAACATTTCAGCTTTGCAGGGTATTCTGGGTAAGAAAACTTTGGGGAAGCCACACAAGTCACACCTCTGTGGACTCCCCCGAATGTCTAGTTTCCAGAAATGTTTGGGTTTAGTGTGTTTCTCTATATGGCCGCCGAATCCAGGACCAAAAACACAGGTGCCTGCCTTACAAAACCAGTTTGTTTTGCCATGGATAATTTTGATGTCTCCACAATATGATTTGGGTGGTGGAATTTGGGGCTGAACTAAATTGGGGAGCTCCCAAGAGAGCACTCTCTCTCTGCTTGCCGCTGCATTCACCTGCTCTCTGGGTTGGCCTAACCCACTATTACCCAGTTGCACAAACAGCTTGCGAAGGGACAGCAGGACTGTCCTCATCACCTCCCTCATAATGTACTGGAAGAGGAGTTATCGAATGGGACTCCTCTGACTGAAAAATCACTCCCAGAGTCTGCGCCATTGTCCTATCCCTCAGATGCTGTCTCAGTATCTGATGTCTCAGTCTCTGATCCTATGTCAGAGCGGTCCTCTATAACCCGAGTGCAGGCAGCAGTCATCCATCAAGATGCCATCTCTGCTATTGGCTAAACTGTTGCTCTAAAACACTAGCCTACGTAGACAGTCACAAAATCGATGGTGTGTGAGATACGTGCAACAGTAGAGGCCACCTTACCTGCGCTTCTTCCCTCAATCAGCACGTACTTTCAAGACACTCAAAAAACACCTTGTCACATACCATTCGTCACAGTCTTTAGCACCTCCTGCGCCCAGTCCAACAATCATTATTGGTGCTCCCACTCCCTCCTCCTCGGATTCCCTCATTACCCCCCAGCAAAAGTGCCCTTCATCTCTCCATAGACTTTGCTAATGTACTCAGCTATTTCCATAAAATACAGATTTGCTCTTTGCAGTAGGCATATAAACCTTCTGCGCTTCTTTATGGCACTAAAACTGCCACTAGACAAGTCGGACCCTTTTCCCCCCAGGGAAACCACACACATATTGACAAAAGTGATATATATATGACAGCCAATCACCTGAAACTCAACTCAAGCAAAACCGAAATAATCCTCTTTGGCCCACACAAAAACACCTGGGACCCCTCATGGTGGCCCACCACGCTAGGCCCTGCACCCACCCCCGCCAACCACGCACGCAACCTCAGCATCATCCTAGACTCCTCCCTCTCGATGACCCAACAAATCAACGCTCTCACCTCCTCATGCTTCAACACACTCCGTATACTGAAAAACATTCAAATGGATCCCCACAGAGACCAGAAAAACTGTCACTCACGCACACATCAGCAGCAGGCTTGATTACGGAAACGCCCTCTACGCCGCCACCACTCTAAAACTCAAGCGCAAACTACACGCATCTAGAACTCAGCAGCACGACTCATCCTCGACCTCCGCCGACACGAACACATCTCTCCACACCTCATATCCCTCCACTGGCTCCCCATTGACAAAAGGATCACCTTCAAGATCCTCATCCTCGCACACAAATCACTCCACAACACAGGCCCTGCCTACCTCAACGAGAGTCACCTTCCACACCCCCACACGAAACGTCCGCTCAGCTGACCTCTCTCTCGCCTCTGTCCCCCGCATCAAACACACCACCACCGGGGGCAGATCCTTCTCCTACCTTGCACCCAAAACCTGGAACGCCCTCACAACCCACCTTCGCAAGACCCAAAACCTACTTCATTTCAGGAAGGGCCTCAAAACCTGGCTTTTCGAACAGTGAACCTCCCAGCCCCTTTCCCTCCCCCCGCCCCCCCCCCAGCGCCTTAAGACCCTCACAAGTGAGTAGCACACTTTATAAATCTCTTTGGTATATATAGATCTACCTCTATATATATATATATATATATATATATCTATGTACATAGATATATCTATAGATATATCCATGTACATAGATATATCTATCTACATAGATATATAAATATAGATCTATATATATATCTATTTTTTTTAGTTGTTGTATGGTTTCCTTGGGGGCCAAAATGGCCCCCAGGGAAACCCTACAACATCTAAAAAAAAAATTGCCCCCACAGGGGGTCACCCTGCCCACGGGCGACCCCCTGTCATTTTATTTATTTTTTATTTTTATTTTTTTGAAAAAAAAACAATCCCGGGGGGGGGGGGGGGGGCGCAATCGTATTGCCCGTTGTTTAGCCTGTTTCACCATTCCAACATGGCTAACATGTTTGTTATAAACATTGCAACAATGTGAGACTCTAAAACAACACACTATGTTGAATACCATTACAAGATAGCCACACTTTGTCGATTTTGTTATTGCAAGCATATACCTGCCATGTGTAGATAGTGCAGTGTTTCTTTTCCTCTTTTTTTTCCTTTCTCTACTTTTTTTCTGTTAATATATCTTGAATATGGCTCCATGGGTGCAAGGATGCATGATAGTGTGAATGTATGACAACTTAATGAGTACCTAAGCGCACCTGTGGCTTAAGGAACGCTTTCAGTTATAAGCCACACCTGTTAGCATTATCAGTGCTTGTTGAGTTAATGTTAACCTTTTATGGGTGAGAGAAGCATTTTGTCTCTAAATAAGTAGCACTTCACCTGAATTTGGAAGTGTGATTTAAAGGTGAAATGATGGAATTTTTTTTTCAGAGTACTCCTGAGAGGCACATGAGAAAAATTATTTGTACCGTCCAGAGTTTATTATGGCATGAAATGAGCAGCTTTCCAGGGACTGGAGACAAACATTTTGTGGCGAAATTAGAAACAAATGTGAGGTCGGTTGGGATGAAATTAGCAATTTGGAGGTTTTTTGTAGAATCTTTTTCATTTACAGTGTTGAGGGGAAAGGGGTTTGCTGTTTGTGTTTGGGACGTACGCATTTGCTTTATCAGCCAACATTCATTGGTCTCTATGAGCTACACCTTCACAGCCCAGGAGAAGATAAGTGGAGGCCGGTGTAGAATGCCCCTCCTCAAGCTCTGAAGCAACGCTGGTCAGTGCCTGCCCTGCCAATATGGCGATTTAATCAATGGACGTCTTTGATCTCAGAGTTAAGGCAAAAGGAAAGCCTTTTTTAGGTAGAGCCTGTGACAGTGCATGCGCTGCTTATGCGTCCGCTCTCACTTGCAAGACTATTGTATATGTCAAGAGACTTGCAGCCCATCCACTATTTACCTTTGGTTGGCTCCTTTGTCACTCTTTTTTGGTGCCTGTTTTTGGACAGCACGGGCTAAGCCGTCACTTCGCTCCTTTCTGAGGCACATGGACCAAGCACCGTTTTATTCCACTTAATTAGTGCCCGTCCACTGCTTGTGCTGTGATTGAGGTGCCCTCCCCCTTGCGCTACCTCTCCAGCTCCCTGTTGCTCCTTCTTTTGCCTCTTTTCTTTCTTCCCCGCCACACCTCCCTGCCCCCAACTCCTCTGCCCTCCCCCTCAGCTCAGCGAGCGACAGGAAGACAGTAGATTTGCATTTTTACAATGAAAGACCCTAAACAAATATAGCTGTCCTGTTATCAATATATATGTAAAAAAAAAAAAAAGTCAACTATATGCTACAGTGATACCAACTGAAATGGGCACTTCATTAAGGGCTTATACTAGGTCTGAGCTCAGTTGTGCTCTTGTAATCACTCTTGGTAGGAGTAAAGGCTGAGTCTAACATGTAAGTAAATGAGGTCGAACTTACGTTAGACCCTCTCTCTGTATTAAGGTTCCCTGCCTGCAGAGGCCCCCCAGTCCTCTTCCCTGAACCCGAGGCCCGTACTCTCTCCTCCTTATATGAGCAAGCCGTGGGCATCTATAAGCCAATGACACCTCTGTTGGGTGCTTTCCATGCCCAAGACTGATTACTTATGGAGACCTTCATAGTTTTTTGCTTGTGCACTGTCATTAGTGGCCATTGATGCTTGATGGGCTGACCAATGTGTGCTCTTGTGTGATCCTTGTAGCCCGCTCTGTTAAAAAGCATGGCATGTTGGGGTGTGACACAAATGCCCCCCCCCCACACACACACACACTCATAAAGCACATCAATCAACCCGCACTGCCTCTAGTTGATTAAATAACATGCACCCAACAAAATGCTATTCATGTTATGGACATCTGAAAGGTGAAGGCCACATTAGTCCATATGAGATTTGGGATCATTTGCTTTAAGACCACAGAACTATGGCCCTCATTCTGACCCTGGCGGTCGGCGGAGAGACGGCGGTCGGACCGCGAACAGACCGGCGGTATTAAAAATGGCATTCTGACCGCGGCGGTCCCCGCCGCGACCGACCGCCACTTCTCCACTCCGCCGGGCTGGAGTTTGCGCACTCCGGCCCGGCGGTCGTCCCAAGACGCCAAGGGTATTATGACCCTGCCTACCGCCGCGGTTTCTTGCGGGCGGGAACCGCCGTGCGAACCATGGCGGTAAGCACTATCGGGGCCAGGGAATTCCTTCCCTGGCACTGATAGGGGTCTCCCCCACCCCCCACTACCCACCCGAGTCCTCCCCCCACACCCTCCACCCCCCTGCCACCCCCCAGAGGTGGTACGAACCCCCTCCCCACCCCCAGCCCGACATGCACATACATGCACCCCGACATGCACACACCCCCAACATGCACATATACACACCCCCTACACACACATACACAACGGGGACACATACCCGCACACATACATGCAGACATGCGCACCTGCCGAACAGCACACATTACCCATAGACACAGCAGCACCCCCCGCCCGCATACACGCACTCACACACCCCCTCTACACACTCACACGCACACCCCCATGCACGCCCACATCACACAACACCCCCCCACCCCCTCCCCTCACGGACGATCAACTTACCTTGTGCGTTGGTCCTCCGGGAGGCGACGGGAGCCATGGGGAGGTGACCGCCAACAGAAGACCGCCAACAGAAGACCGCCACACAGAAATGTGGGTCGTAATTCTGTGGGCGGTGTTCTGCTGGCGTGGCGGTGGAGGTTGACCAGTCTCCACTTTCCCGCCGACCGCCAGTGTGGCTGCTGGCGGTTTTCCGGCGGAACGCTCCCAGCGGTCAGAATGCGCACAGCGGCATACCGCCGCGGTCGGCGGTCTTCACCGCGGCGGTAACTCGGCGGTCTTGCGAAAAGACCGCCAGGGTCAGAATGAGGGCCTATGTCTGCAGTGGGTGCACATCTCCCTGACCTATTGTGCAGACTGACTACACTAACAGGTTAAATAGGTGAGAAATATGCACTGTAGAGCACTGCAGAAACTGAATCATCGACCGAAGACTCATTTATCAACAGTTGAAGAATGACATTTGGGGCCATATTTATACTTTTTGACGCAAAACTGCGCTATCGCAGTTTTGCGTCAAAAAAATTAGCGCCGGCTAACGCCATTCTGAAGCGCCATGCGGGCGCCGTATTTATTGAATGGCGTTAGCCGGCGCTAGCAGACCGGCGTTGCCTGGTGTGCGTGGAAAAAAACCACGTACACCAGGCAGCGCCGGCGTTGGGGAAAATGGCGTTAGGGCGTCTTAAAATGGGGCAAGTCAGGTAGAGGCAAAAAAATCGCCTCCACCCGATTAGCGCCATTTTTAACGACGCCCAGACGCCATTGACATGACTCCTGTCTTAGTAAGGACAGGAGTCATGCCCCCTTGCCCAATGGCCATGCCCAGGGGACTTATGTCCCCTGGGCATGGTCATTGGGCATTGTGGCATGTAGGGGGGCACAAATCAGGCCCCCCTATGCCAATTTTTTTTTTTTTTTTTATTAAAAATTATACTTACCTGAACTTACCTGAATGTCCCTGGGATGGGTCCCTCCATCCTTGGGTGTCCTCCTGGGGTGGGCAAGGGTGGCAGGGGGGGTCCCTGGGGGCATGGGAGGGCAGCTGTGGGCTCATTTTGAGCCCACAGGTCCCTTAACGCCTGCCCTGACCCAGGCGTTAAAAAGAGGCGCAAATGCGGGGTTTTTTGCCCCGCCCACTCCCGGGCGTGATTTTTGCCCGGGAGTATAAATAAGACGCATTTGCGTCGCAGTCATTTTTTTAGACGGGAACGCCTACCTTGCATCTCATTAACGCAAGGAAGGCGTTCACGCAAAAAAATGACGCTCATTCCTCATACTTTGGCGCTAGACGCGTCTAACGCCAAAGTATAAATATGGCGTTAGTTTTGCGCCGAATTTGCGTCGAAAAAAACGACGCAAATTCGGCGCAAACGGAGTATAAATATGCCCCTTGATCTACCCGTTCTGTCTAGTGCAAGTTAGAACTTAAAGGTTTCACACATCTGTGCAACAGGGACTGAACCCAGGCAGCTTTTGTGCTTGCTTTACCCACTTGGTTATTATGTTGACCTGGGAAGTATAAGAGCTGGGTTTACTATTGCATGATCCTGCATCTGTGATTTGAAGATTACACCCAGTGCATCTTCCAAATGCAGTTTATTTGGGAGTTTTGTATTGCCCCTACTGGGTCTGGATGATGCGATCTTTCTTTATGTTCTGGTGGTGAAATGGCCCCTACTGTGTTAAGAGCAGTGCTTTGATGTTGTAGGCGTGGAAATTTGTGAGTTTAAAGACGGGGTTTGTAACAGTTTTGATGTTCTTTTATCAATCGGACAAGAAAGCTTTGTGGATGAATGCAACCACTACAGAATTCTGTATGTAAACTATTTCGCCCACATAGCTTCCCATTCTTGTAGGGGTGAAATAATGAGTACAATGAACATAGTGTCATTGAAGTTAGTCCTTGAAGCTCATGTCCCCCCTTTTGTCTGGTGTACCTACTAGTTGTGGGGGTATTTGAATACCAACATTTTTTGGGGCAAGAGGTGCTTTCTTTTGAACAGCATGGTGGGTAGGGGTCTGAGTTTAGATAAATGAAATGAAGTGCCTGATTTGTGTTAATGCAAAACATGGAGCAAATGCTTTTTGTTCAATTTTATCTGATTGAAAATAGGCAATAGTGTAGACAAGGTTTGCTCAAGTCCATGTAATAACATTTTTTCCATGGGCCCACCAGGGCAGAAATGAAGCAAACGGAAATGCATGGTGTATGTTGTGTGCGTTTGTATCATAAGGAATCCAGTAAGTACTTATTCTCCACTTTTAAAATGTGAAAAATGTCACTGGTTGTTGAAAACTACATTAAATGAAGAAAAATCATTTATATGCAGTAGGCAATTTTAAAAATGTTTCATAATCTGCTTTCCTTGTTATTGGAATGAGAGTAATCTCTCATTGTTCCATTCCCTATTACACAAGCAGCTCAATATAACAGGGAACACTTTTGCTGTATTTTTAGGTCCTGCCTACTAGACAGTGTGTGTAGGTCATATTGTTATCTTACAGTCGACTAGAGCCTTTCCATTGCTTACCATTGTTTCCTTCATTGTCACTCCTTTGCTTACTCTTTTTAGGGTCGAGCCTGCGTAGCATGCGCTTGCGCATGCGTTTCGCTTGTGAGACGCTTTAGGAGTTAGAAAAGGGCTTGGAGCCCCGTCCATGTTATGTCAGTGTCTTTCATTGGTTCGTGGGCTTGCCTTTTAAAATCTGCTTGCTTTCCTTAGAGGAAGGCACGCATACCTCATGCCTTTTCCGGTGGTTAGCCCTCCTCGAGCGCAGCGACCAAGTACTGAAAACATGCGAGGCTCGCTGTTTTCCGTCCGGTTTGTGGACTACTTTTTATCTTTTTTCGCAGCGCTTTGCATGACATCGACCCTGTTGCATAGTTAATTACACTTTTGCCGGTTACGTAGATAATTGCACTTTTGCCGATAGGTTTCACTACGAGTGAACTGTAGCAGCGTGATTGCGCTCTTCTTTTCCATTTAATGTGGCAAGAAAAATCCAGTTGGGAGTTTACAACTGCTAATAGCTGTAATTCGAAGAAATGCGAAACCCGTTGCATTGCAAATGCTTGTTTGTTAAGGTGTCAGCTTTCCTTAAATTTTTTTACTGTACCTCCTGTGGACCATGGTGGCAGTACTGTGTCCTTTCACTGCTCGTTTTTTCAGGTGCTAATTTTTAGGTCTCGTCTGAGACAGTATATGCACTGTTGCCTGCAAGAAATTTTCTTCACTTACAGGAAGCTTAAAGCCTGTCCATTGCTGGCTTCCTCGTCAATCATTTTCTTGCATCACTCTGGTCAGCATATACCAGATTCACTTCCTATCCATCTGTTTGTCCCTCCCCTGGAGCATGGTACCTCTTCCTTGCCCTTTGTTTTTCCACTGCTTCTGCGTTCAAAGCTACTTTTTTCTTCTAGTTGTAACGTTCCATAAGAGTGCATGTTTTTGCAGGCTGCCTCTCCCACCAAGTGCCCCTCCTGCATTGTTGCTCATGCACCATCATCATTGCTCGGTGCATCCCTTCCTCATTGTTGCTTGCCCCATTGTTGCTTGCATCATCCCCCTCACATGTTGTGTTGTTTGCGCTGTCCCCTTGTCCTACGATATGTTGCTTGCCTTGTCCCCACACACCCTCCAGCATTGTTGCTTGACCTGTCCCCCTGACCATCTCCCTCATTGTGTTGCTTGCCCCGTACACCCGGGTCTCACCTGTGTTGTGTTGTTTGTTCTTTCCCTCTCCATATTGTGTTGCTTGCTTCGCCCCTCCTGCCAGAGAAAAAAGTGCTATGATGTGACCAGCGCGGGCCGGGCCATAGTGCTTTTTAGGTCGAGCATAGTAGCGCAAGCGCTGCTTTTCCGATGTGTTGGCATGTATCTGGGCTTTTGACCACGCCCATCCCTACAACTCGTTTGTGGGCTTGCCCTTCAAAAATCCTTTGACATTGCTAAATTTACCTTTGTCCCTCCTTGGGGAGGTTTTGTTACAGCCTTGGCCATCGCCCCTGTTACATGGCTAATTGCACTTTTGCCGATAAGTTTGACTGCGAGCTAACTTCTTTTTCCTTTTGTGTGTCTCTTCACGCTGATCCTTATGGCAGCCATTGCGCTGGGAATCGGCTCGCTTATGTGAAACTGTTTTACTTTTAATTTTCAATTTACGTGTCAAGAAAAGTTGGATTAGGGGTTTAAAACGCTAATAGCTCTAACTCGAGCAAAAGCGAGACCTATTGCATTGCAAATGCTTGTTTTTCTAACGTTCAGGCATGCTGCTCTGTAGCCACACTACGCTGCTGTACAACATGGCTAAACAACATTAACTAAACCAATGGTTCTCATATAGGCGAGACGATTTGGCTTTTTCGATGATTGTTTAACTTCAGGAAATAAAACCAAACCCCACAAGCTACTTCGCATTCAGGAAAGCGCAACATATGGGGGGGCGGAGAGGTGTATTTTTGGAAAAAGATGGAAAGTATTGTTCATTTATTATTAAGTTAAATATTTACTTGTAGAAATAATCCACATTCATTTCAAGCGATGAAAGGAAAGTTGGCAAATGCCTGGAAGCATAGCAGTCCTCTGAATACTGTAAGGCCGACTTGACAAATTGTTTGGAAGCTGATCCGGATTTACTTTATTATATTACATTGCTCACAGCTGAAAATGTATTTAAACACATGGGAACTTTATCGGTGCTTAGTAGATCAGTTTTATTTCGGCTTCACAGTAAAATTATATTATGAAGGATCGGTGTGGATGGAACCGGTTACCTTGGAGTCTCATCCTTATGTGCTTATAATCGTATCTCTCAGTCCAGTTAAATCCTATGGCCCTTTCATAAAATACATAATAAGGAAGTAAATATATAAATGTGCATGCATGCGGAAATTACAAAATGAAGAGTACTAAATGGAAAGAACAAGTCACTGATGTCGCATGCGTGCACAGATGACGCTTCTTATATGCACTGCTTGTCTGTTAGCAGTTAAGGGCCCAGTCCATGGGTGTTCACATGTCTTTGTGAATTCCTAACTGATGCAGAGGGATGCACGCATGGATATGTTGTAATATGCAATGTTATGTTATGTTTTCTGTGCAGTGCTATGCAGTGCTTTAAATGGGCCGGTACTGTCCGGTCCTGAATACTGGCACTTTTTTATTTTGAGAGGGAAAGTACCCTCCCTTCTCTAGAAAAACGTAATACTTTTACCCTACACCAATCATCGGACCTTCCTGACGCCTGGCCATCGACTACCAACCCGGAGCGTTTCTACTGCATCCTCCTCAACATTCGCTCCCTCCACAAACACGCCGTAGTACTCTGGGACCTACAGGACTCCACCCTTCTGGACATTGCCTTTCTCACTGGAACTTGGACAAACCCAGCATTTGCACTGGACATCGCCATCGCCATCCCCAGCGACTAAAAACTGCTCCGCAAAGACCGTCCTTCTCGCCCAGGTTGCGGCCTGCCCATCATACACAAATCCTCCCTCCACTTGCCAACATTAGCTACATAATTTCTCCTCACGCTCTATTCTCCTCGAACTACTTCCTCCTCAGTGGCATCAACTACCACATTGACAACGGCAACACCAAAACTACTTCTTTGATTGACAAGCTTGCCACAATAGGACTAAAGCAACTGGTCACTCCACCAACACACGCTTGAGGCCATTTTCTCCGCCAGCCACAACATCACCATCTACAACACCTTCACACTTCACTGGACTGACCACCACTGCATCCATTTCACCATCACTTCACCGACCATCCACCTCCACACACTCCGAGCTCCAAGCAGAAAATGGAATCGGATCACCGAGGAACAGCTCTCCAACACACTCAGCAAGTCTCTCTCGCCTCCCACTGCAGACGTTAACATCACAGCACGGAACTTCCACCAATGGATCTCCGAATGTGCCAACACCCTAGCACCTGTCAGTTCGACCTCAGCTACACACCACCTCAAGAAGGCCAGCTGGTTCTCCCCCACACTCCAGGCACACTTGCAGACGGCTGAGGAAAAGTGGAGGAAAAGCAAGTCCCCAGAAGACTTTGAGGCCTTCAAAGCTGCATTAAAATCCCACCACCTCATTAGAGTCACCAGGAAAGCCACCCTGCAGGACCTTATCAGTGTCACCACTTACAACACCAAAGAGCTCTGCACCATGGTAAAAGAGTTTTCCAAACCCCAGTCAGAAACGGCAAGCATTCCTCCATCTCAAGACCTCTGCGACAGGCTAGCCAACTTCTATAAGAAAATCAAAGACATATATGACGGCTTCGGATCTCCAGACCCTCCGAGCCCTCCAACAACACCCCAGATATGACCCATCGAACCACCACAGACCGTGCACTGCTGGACCACCCTCACCACAGACGAGATCTGCACCATCATAAGAAGCATCAACTGAAGAGCCCCTACGGACCCCTGTCCTCACTATATTTTTAACAAGGCCAACACATCCATCGCACCCGAGCTCCAGCACACCCTCAACTATTCCATAGAGACAGCCACCTTCCCAGAGGACTGGAAGCATGCCAAGATCTGGCCGCTCTTGAAGAAACCCATGGCCGACTTTCTGGACCTCAAGAATTACCTCCCCATCTCTCTGCTGCCTTTCCCAGCCAAGGTCATCGAAAAGGCCATCAACGCTCAGCTCCGTAAGCACATCGATGACAACAACATCCTGGACACCTCCCAATCAGGCTTCAGGAGCAATCACAGCATGGAGACCGCCCTCCTCGCTGCCACAGACGACATCCACTCGCTCCTTGACCACGGCCATACAGCAGCCCTCATTCTACTGTACCTATCGGCCACCTTCGACACGAGCTCACACCTCACCCTCTGCTCCAGGCTCCACGCAGCCGCATCTGCAGAAAGGCCATACAATGAATGTGCTCCTTCCTGTCTGGCAGAACACAGAAAGTCAGACTCCCAACTTACCTGTCAGAACCGACAGAGATCAGCTGTGGAGTTCCCCAGGGCTGCTCCCTGAGCCCTACACTCTTGAACATCTACATGGCCCTCTCCATCCATTGTCAGGGACCACAGGCTGAACATCGTCTCCTACGCCGACTATACCCAGCTGATCATCTCACGGATTGAAACACCATTACTGCCAAAAGGGATTTCTACAACGGGATGGACGCTGTCGACGCCTGGATGAAGGACAGCTGCCTCAAGCTCAACTCTGACAAGACCAAGATCTTCATCCTGGGGCTATCCACATCCGCCTGGGATGACTCCTAGTGGCCATCAACCCTTGACACCCCTTCCTCCCCACCCCAGCAAACCACACACGCAACCTCAGCATCATCCTGGATTTATCGCTCACCCTGACCCGCCAAGTCAACTCAGTTGCATCATCCTGCTTTCACAGATCCAACCTCTACCTCCCAGCAAAGAGCTGGAAACCCTGCCCCTACACCTCAGGCAATCACCATTGCTACCTCAATTCAGGAAGGACCTTAAAACCTGGCTCTTCAACTGAAGCTCAGAGGACAAACCCCTTAGTGCCTTGAAATCTTTGCGTTGCGTATTTGCGATTTATAAACCCTGATTTGATTTGTACATAGCATTAGTGAATGCCTGTGTTTAAATCATCAAAGCTAGGCCTTTTGGCTTTGCCAGTGCATGATTTTAATAGAGAATTACATTTCCAAGAATTCAAAAAGCATGCAGTGTTCTGGTAAAACAATCTTATCCTTCTTGAATTGATTGTGCCAAGACATTAGTGTAGCACTAGTTTAGCACTGACTCAGTAGAAGGCAGCAGTACTCTGAGAGATATACTCATATTAGTCCTTCTTACCCTTAAACTTGATCTGCCCAGACTCTGGCTAAGCACAGTAGAAGGGAGAAAAACCCTGATTGCGTCCAACCTCTGCCTGCCTTCGGTAACCAAGATTGAGAAGTTTATACACTGCTATTACTTTAGTATGTTTCCATATCAACTCAAAGGTTCGATATGGAAAATTAAAACATCTGCATAGACCAGGCCTCAAACGACCTATGTCCACATCTCCTTCCCACTAAATGCACAAAAAGATACCTGGTAACACTCACGGTTTTTCTTCCTCCTTTCTTTCAAATATACTTGGAGCCGTCCTTCAGCCACCAACCTCTCCACCGTTGTCAGCCACCCCCTCCTCTTACCCTTCTACATATGTGAACAATATTGTAGTGAATAAACAAACATCTATCGTTTGGTGAGTGCAAGGCCAGACTTAATAGGCAGAGACTTAATAGGCAGAAAACAAGTATTGTGAGGTATTTTAATTCAGATATACAGAAATAATGCTCCCTCAGGGATAAGATCCATTCCTATCTGAATCTTCTTCTAAGCAGGTACTGCTTCCCAGTAACAACCACCACATTATATAAGCCATCACATCAGCCACAGACTGAGCAGTGCCAGCAGAGAACATACACATTAAGACATGTTATTGCACAGCTGCCTACCGTATCGACAAGCAGACAAAGCCACACACAACCCCCAAAAACAACTAGAATGTATTATACAAGTATAGCATAGACGTGAAAAATCCAGGACATACACTTTCCCTAGAGATCAAACATGACACAGTACACATATAAATAGCACACTCAACTGTTATAAACAGAAACCTTATACAATTACTTTCAGGATCAACAACCCTTCTCTTTTCCTCCTTCTAAAACAAAACACATTGCACTAAACCCCACACAAGGTTAATTCGTGTGCCAAAAAATGAAAATCACACACTCAGCCCAGCAACGATATACTGTGTATCGAGGAACTACACTCAGTCCTGCGGACCGGTTAAAATACAAAATGAAAACTACATTCACTTGAAAACACTTGTTCTTCAAGTACATCACAAATGAACACCACACTCTTCGTCATTTCAGATTATTGAGAAATATATTGTACCAGGGTGGCCCTCCACCGTGGTCTTATTAGACCTCTCTGCGGTCTTTGACATGGTCTCCTGCTCTTTACTAATTCACAACTTAATGACGTTGGCATATGCAAGTCTGTCTCAGGATCATTTCAATCAGATAAGATGTATCCATCTCTCTCTCCCTTCCTTTCGATCTAATGCCATGGTTACCTGCAGCGTCCCTCACAATATTTGATACCTTCATTGTTTCTCTCTCGGCCTTCATTAGATCCTTTAGCTTTAAAATCATGTTGTATGCCGATATTCCTCGGTTATGGCATCTATCTCAGATAGTGTCTCCTCCACCCAAAATCAATTTTACCCCTGCATTTGTGCAGTTGGCATCTGCAAGAATAACAACTGGCTCAAGCTTAACGGTGACAAAACTGTAATCTTTAAGTTTGGCAATCAGCCCTCCATTTGGTTGACTGCTTGACTGCTTGGTGGCTTTAAGAGCTAGTATTAACCCCACACCCATCATCTGCACCAAAAAACTAGACATTCTGTTGTTCTCCAATCTTTCATTTCCCCCCAGGATATGTGTTGCTACCATCTTTTTTACCGTGCTAAGAATGCTTAGGAAATGTTCCCCTTTCTTCTTGTCTCTTCCAGGAAATAGGGTCACTCAGGCTGTGACGACATCCGCCTTGATTACTGCTACTGACTGTCCCACGGTCTGCTGAACTACATCTTCAAGTTGTGCAAAACACAGCGGTCCATTTGATCCTGAACTTGCCTCAGTGAGAGCCTGTGCATCCCCATTATAAACATTTTCAGTGGCTCCCTGTCAGGAATCCCTGCTCTTTTAAAGCATTCTACCTTGTGCAAGAACATTTCACATTTCTGGCTCTAGTTACAACAGAAACAGGCTCCTTCCTTACTCTCTGTCTCGTACTCTGCGATCATTGTTGTATCAAGCTCATCCCTATGGGAGGCCGTGCTTTCCTTCTTCTGGCGCCCAAATTATGAAATTCTTTGCCCCCTCCCATAGGAAACATACTCTCTCGGTCTCTTTTCAGAAAATGCCTGAAAACCTGTCTAGTTCAGTCACTGTAGACTGGTCCGGTCATGCCTCTTAACTCTGAGCTCCAGGTAGTCCTAGGGGTAGGAGAGCAATTTATAAGATTCGTTCCTTATAAGGATCTTTCAAGGGCATCATGAATAGAGAAAAAAATCTAAATGCCAAAGTACCATGGTATGTGGAATATCGAAACAGTAACTGCTGACTATAAATAATCCAGCGTCAATAGATTATCTTGAGGGCCAAATCAATAAATGAAACCAATGCCCATTGTGTATTGAAAAAAATAATTTTCTCTGAAGAAACAAATGTATAGGCACGAAGGAACATCATACAACCACTGCCTCAAAAATAATCAAAGATACTCAAAGACCAGGATATATAATAAAACAATGAATGCACTGGCGCCAACCATAACACTTAACCTCCTATCTGACAGCTTCTCCAGTAGCCAGAATTAACTCACGAGTTCAAACAATTAACTAGACTGTACCCCCCAGCTGCACCTAGACATTGAACTCTCCGCTGCATCATCCACCATCAGATTTGTAACTCCTTAATTTGCTAGCTGTGTTTTTTCTGCAGATTACTTCGGCGACAACTTTCTTTACAAGTCAATGCGAAGATAAGGTTTGGACATAAACTGCTGTCCCTGAGCATTTGATCTCTAAACAGTTCATAGCCTCATTTTGGATTTCTTTAGTCCTTCCTGTCAAAGCCGAGGCCTGAACAAGAGTGCCGCGCACAAGGGTGATCCTTGACACGTTCCTCGAGAATTCAGAGGGATAGGAGGACAGGAAATCAAAGCATGGATCTCAAGTGTCCAACTCATGCAGCTGTCTTAGACTAACCCATGGCAGCCACACACCCCAAAACCACACTCAAAGACCAGACAGAGAGCAGCAACTGCACCCTGTTAACTTTAAGTGCACAGCACATAATTGTATGACTGCAGGTGCACGTACACACTTTCTTTGTACAAGCATCAGTCTTTCAGTGCTACATGCTTCTTGGGCCAGGTGTGCATGACAAAGAAAAAAATACAGCTTTGTAAAAACAGACCGACCTAAGCAATACACTTCTCTGAATTGAAGTATCAAAAAAGCAGTCATATTTCCCCATTCGGTGGGTTTGGAAACAGAATCCTTATTCCTGCAGCAGATGTCCTTCTGGTTTTTGAGGCGTGGATCTCTGTGTTTTTTGCACAGCAAACTCCCTTGCTTCTATGGTTGGCTTATCTAAAATTTACTGCGATGGTCTGTAGGATAGGCTTCTTCTGCAGCCTTTTTCATGGGTGACGGATAATAGTTACAATAGGCCAGTCCACCAACAAGAAGCCCAGCCTGATGGACAATCCATTCTGGGCAGCCTTCTCCTCCACAGATGAATGGCGGCTTCTAGAATTATGTGAAGCTCTCCTTTGTTGCCGCATCCAGGATTGCTTTTCTCCCAGGAGGTCTCAATATTGCAGCTGCGTAGTTTCTTTACCTATCATTTCAAATGTAGTATTTAAAGAGATCTCTCTCTCTCTAGGCAAGTAGAAATCTGGGCTTAATAGGTTTATTAGTTAAAGTGTACAGCAAGTACTACTGTCACACAAAGAGTGCAGCCAGCTTCCTAATCGACCCCTTCCATTGATGTTCACACAATCTGCATGAAATCTCATGCAAACTAACCGATTTGTGAGTGGAATGCTACAAGTGAGAAGTATGTTTCCTTTCAGCTACCCTATAAAGGGTTAATGTTATCCGTCCTACATTCCCTCACAACATTTCCTAGGTTTTGTCACTGTGACTGTTAGAGACTGAGAGGTGTCTATGAGTTTGTGTTGGAGAATTTACTGATCTAAGTAAAATGCAGGGGTTGGCGTGGATATATGAAGTTGATACTTGGAGTAGAGGTGGGCAAGGGCAGGAGAGATGGTGGATGAGCCTACGCATACAACAAAAAGAGAAGATTAGAAAGGTTTGAGTGGAGTTGCCACGAGGCAGGATTACAGGTTGTTGCTCTGAAATACTTATCCTTATGATTGCTTTCCTTCTGATGTAAGAATAGCAGAGTGATCTTGAAGCTCAATGCAACATCAAATAACTAAGCCCTCCCACCATGTGACACACTCATTTCTTTTAGTGTGGGCACTTAATGAGAACGCTGGGGGTGATAAGATATGGGGAAAGAGGCTGTAGCAGTTGTTGGGTCTTCTGCATACTGTTGGCACAGAAGATGGAAGATTCAGTACTAATATGTGGAGTCTTTGTTTTTTTCAGGGAAAAAAGCCTGGCCCTGGGAAAACAAATCTAGGAAAGATTCCTCACCCAGATGAGAAAGGAGTTAGAGTCCACCTTGGAAAGGAAACCTAAATATATTACATTGTTGTTTGTTTCATAAATTACAGGGCACATGAAATGGCCCTCTCTCAGAGTTGTGATTAAGAGTGCAGAGCCTGAAGGAAGTTAGGTCTAAATGTGTATTTGGAGCAAAGACACAATGACGTCAGAAATGCCTAGATTCTCCAGCAAAGAGTTCTGTCCTTCCTTTGCCTGAGATGACTGGTTACTTGCCGAATTAGTTTGTCTCTAAATTTGAAGCACACTATTTTATAACAGTGCATTGACAATCATGTTCCCAGTACGGAACCTGCGGGCCACCTTGAGGGAACCAAATCATTGTAATATTCTTATGGGATGCAATTCGGAGCACGTATTCAGAGTGATTTGGAGCAGTTAATCATCCAGACTTCTATCCTAGTTTCCAGAGATTGAGTTGTAAGCACTACTTAAACTTGAATACAAAAAATAAAGGACAGGTGTTTAGGCTAAATGATTTAATCTTGTACTTATAGTGAGATGAGCAGAATACAAACCCTGGGTATTTTTATGCCACCAAGCAGGACCAAGAGATGTCAGGAACCATTTGTTTACTTGTGAGATGGAAACATCGATTAACTGATCAGTAATGCAGGAAATGGGCTTGTCTTAGAGTGGTTGAAGTTCCACCCGTCTGATGTGATGGTAAACCAGACTTATGTGATGATATTTCTGTAGATGACATACATCTTACGTTTTGAGTGCTAGTGACGACAAGTTTCCTAGGGCTTGGGGTATCCAGTAGGAAAATGGCTTTCTGTGCAGGAACCAACAAAGGTAGATGTAACCGGGAACACACAAGTAGGGGGTCACTGTGGGTGGCATCTGCTACCCCGTATCTTGCTTGCTGGTACCCTGGCACTGGCCTTGATACCTCTGCCTCAGGGGTCCTGAAGCCAGTGGTAAGCAGAGCTTGTAAACATGGTGTCAAGAACTGTTTCCTTTCGTCAGCTTGGGCTCTTTGCCTTTCTGCCTCATTTAACCCCTTAGCTGCTGGGCCTTTTCCCCCCCAGTGCTGAGCCCTTTTTTGGCTATTTGGGGTAGTTCGCGCTTAGGGCTTCATAACTTTTTGTCCACATAAGCTAACCACGCCAAATTTGCGTCCTTTTTTTCCAACATCCTAGGGATTCTAATGGTACCCAGAGTTTGTGGTTTACCCTGGAGGAGACCAAGAAAATAGCCAAAATACAGTGAAAATTTAGTTTTTTCCAAAAAAATGGGAAAAAAGGGCCGCCGAAGAAGGCTTGTGGTTTTTTCCCTGAAAATGCCATCAACAAAGGGTTTCTGGTGCTGAAATCACTATCTCCCCACCTTTCAGGAACGGGCAGACTTGAATCAGAAAACCACATTTTCCAACACAAATTTGGCATTTTACTGGGACATACCCCATTTTTACTATTTTTGGTGCTTTCAACCTCCTTCCAGTTAGTGACAGGAATGGGTGTGAAACCAATGCTGGATCCCGGAAAGCTAAACATTTCTGAAAACTAGACAAAATTCTGAATTCAGCAAGGGGTCGTTTGTGTAGATCCTACAAGGTTTTCCTACAGAAAATAACAGCTGAAATAAAAAAATATTGAAATTGAGCTGAAAACAACAGCCATTTTTCTTTATGTTTTACTGTGTAACTTTTTCCTGTGATGTCAGATTTCTGAAAGCAATATACCGTTTTGTCTGCTGGACTCTTCTGGTTGCGGGGATATAAAGGGCTTATAGGTTCATCAAGAACCCTAGGTACCCAGAGCCAATAAATGAGGTGCACCCTGCAGTTGGTTTTCATTCTATACTGAGTATACAGCAATTCATTTGCTGAAATATGAGGAGTGAAAAAGAGGTATCAAGAAAACCTTTGCATTTCCAAAATGGGATCAAGATAAGGTTTTGAGGAGCAGTGGTTATTTGCACATCTTTGAATTCCGAGGTGCCCATACTAGCATGTGAATTGCAGGGCATTTCTCAAATAGACGTCTTTTTTACACACTCTCTTATATTTGGAAGGAAAAAATGTAGAGAAAGATAAGGGGCAATAACACTTGTTTTGCTATTCTATGTTCCCCCAAGTCTCCCGAAAAAAATGATACCTCACTTGTGTGGGTAGGCCTAGCGCCCGCGACAGGAAATGCCCCAAAACACAACGTGGACACATCCCATTTTTTCACAAAATACAGAGCTGTTTTTTTGCAAAGTGCCTACCTGTGGATTATGGCCTCTAGCTCAGCCGGCACATAGGGAAACCTACCAAACCTGTACATTTTTTAAAACTAGAGACCTAGGGGAATCCAAGATGGGGTGACTCGCGGGGCTCTGACCAGGTTCTGTTACCCAGAATCCTTTGCAAACCTCAAAAAGTGGCTAAAAAAACAAGTTTTCCTCACATTTCGGTGACAGAAAGTTCTGGAATCTGAGAGGAGCCTCAAATTTCCTTCCACCCAGCGTCCCCCCCAAGTCTCCCGATAAAAATGATACCTCACTTGTGTGGGTAGGCCTAGCGCCCGCGACAGGAAATGCCCCAAAACACAACGTGGACACATCACAGAAAACAGAGCTGTTTTTTGCAAAGTGCCTACCTGTAGATTTTGGCCTCTAGCTCAGCCGGCACCTAGGGAAACCTACCAAACCTGTACATTTTTGAAAACTAGAGACCTAGGGGAATCCAAGATGGGGTGACTCGCGGGGCTCTGACCAGGTTCTGTTACCCAGAATCCTTTGCAAACCTCAAAAAGTGGCTAAAAAAACAAGTTTTCCTCACATTTCGGTGACAGAAAGTTCTGGAATCTGAGAGGAGCCTCAAATTTCCTTCCACCCAGCGTCCCCCCAAGTCTCCCGATAAAAATGATACCTCACTTGTGTGGGTAGGCCTAGCGCCCGCGACAGGAAATGCCCCAAAACACAACGTGGACACATCACAGAAAACAGAGCTGTTTTTTGCAAAGTGCCTACCTGTAGATTTTGGCCTCTAGCTCAGCCGGCACCTAGGGAAACCTACCAAACCTGTGCATTTCTGAAAACTAGAGACCTAGGGGAATCCAAGGAGGGGTGACTTGCGGGGCTCGGACCAGGTTCTGTTACCCAGAATCCTTTGCAAACCTCAAAAAGTGGCTAAAAAAACAAGTTTTCCTCACATTTCGGTGACAGAAAGTTCTGGAATCTGAGAGGAGCCACAAATTTCCTTCCACCCAGCGTTCCCCCAAGCCTCCCGATAAAAATGATACCTCACTTGTGTGGTTAGGCCTGGTGCCTGCGACAGGAATAGATCACACAACGGTCAATGTTGGTCCTTACGTGAGGCAGCTGTTGACCCTGGGGTGATCCATTCCTGACACAGACACTAGGTGTAGGCACTCAAGTGGGGTAGTGTTTTTATCAGGACAGGTGAGGAGTCACTGGTTGGTAGGAATATTGTGGATCCCAGCATATTCCTGTAGTTTGTGTGACAGAAATGCAAGAAAAATTGAGTTTTTTTTCAACATTTCAGCTTTGCAGGGTATTCTGGGTAAGAAAACTTTGGGGAAGCCACACAAGTCACACCTCTGTGGACTCCCCCGAATGTCTAGTTTCCAGAAATGTTTGGGTTTAGTGTGTTTCTCTATATGGCCGCCGAATCCAGGACCAAAAACACAGGTGCCTGCCTTACAAAACCAGTTTGTTTTGCCATGGATAATTTTGATGTCTCCACAATATGATTTGGGTGGTGGAATTTGGGGCTGAACTAAATTGGGGAGCTCCCAAGAGAGCACTCTCTCTCTGCTTGCCGCCGCATTCACCTGCTCTCTGGGTTGACCTAACCCACTATTACCCAGTTGCACAAACAGCTTGCGAAGGGACAGCAGGACTGTCCTCATCACCTCCCTCATAATGTACTGGAAGAGGAGTTATCGAATGGGACTCCTCTGACTGAAAAATCACTCCCAGAGTCTGCGCCATTGTCCTATCCCTCAGATGCTGTCTCAGTATCTGATGTCTCAGTCTCTGATCCTATGTCAGAGCGGTCCTCTATAACCCGAGTGTAGGCAGCAGTCATCCATCAAGATGCCATCTCTGCTATTGGCTAAACTGTTGCTCTAAAACACTAGCCTACGTAGACAGTCACAAAATCGATGGTGTGTGAGATACGTGCAACAGTAGAGGCCACCTTACCTGCGCTTCTTCCCTCAATCAGCACGTACTTTCAAGACACTCAAAAAACACCTTGTCACATACCATTCGTCACAGTCTTTAGCACCTCCTGCGCCCAGTCCAACAATCATTATTGGTGCTCCCACTCCCTCCTCCTCGGATTCCCTCATTACCACCCAGCAAAAGTGCCCTTCATCTCTCCATAGACTTTGCTAATGTACTCAGCTATTTCCATAAAATACAGATTTGCTCTTTGCAGTAGGCATATAAACCTTCTGCGCTTCTTTATGGCACTAAAACTGCCACTAGACAAGTCGGACCCTTTTCCCCCCAGGGAAACCACACACATATTGACAAAAGTGATATATATATGACAGCCAATCACCTGAAACTCAACTCAAGCAAAACCGAAATAATCCTCTTTGGCCCACACAAAAACACCTGGGACCCCTCATGGTGGCCCACCACGCTAGGCCCTGCACCCACCCCCGCCAACCACGCACGCAACCTCAGCATCATCCTAGACTCCTCCCCCTCGATGACCCAACAAATCAACGCTCTCACCTCCTCATGCTTCAACACACTCCGTATACTGAAAAACATTCAAATGGATCCCCACAGAGACCAGAAAAACTGTCACTCACGCACACATCAGCAGCAGGCTTGATTACGGAAACGCCCTCTACGCCGGCACCACTCTAAAACTCAAGCGCAAACTACACGCATCTAGAACTCAGCAGCACGACTCATCCTCGACCTCCGCTGTGCTGCGATCGGGGGCCAGGAAACACTTTCAGGAAGGCCTCGTAAGAAAGGGGAGACACTCCCCTTTCTTACGAGGCCTTCCCGAACGTGAGAAAGGCCGTTTTCCCCATCAAAGCAGGAAGCGGCCGCAAGGCTGCTTCCTGCTTTGATGGGGAAAACACCTTTGCAACGTCGCGGCGCGCTGACGTCACAAAGGGGCGGGTGGGGGGCAGGGGGAGACACGGAAGCTTCCGTGTCTCCCGGGGGGGGTTTAAAAAAAAAAATAAATCTTTGGGTGCGACGCACCCGAGGATTTATTGATACCCTTCCTGGTGTCGGCCACTGGTCGTGACCCGCACCTAACAGGTTAAAGGCGAGCAGACCTTCAGTATGTCAGCTGCGGAGACTATTCTGTCTCTGCCGCTAAGATACTCCTCTGCACCTATAACAGCCTGATGGAGTAAGTGCCATCAGAGATTTGGCCTTTTGACCGCCCACCCGATGTAGAGTGGACGGTCAAATGGCCCGTTTTCACTATCTGTCACTACTAGGTGAGACAGCCCCCATGGAGAGGGACAGTCATTTTTTATGTAAAAAGAAAACCTGCTTGGAATTTTCTTTCTGAAAGTAAACAAAGAAATTGAAAGTGTGCCAAACGGCTTCGTAATGTTGACAGAGCAGTACACATGATTTTCAATGCATTGACAGGAACCACCATCACATCAGTTCCTTCCAAGGTAAGAGATGTTCTCTGAGCCAGTAGACATCTCTAAATACAGAGGGTGGGTACTCTGTCAGGAAGACGAAGTATTTTACTTCATCACCCTGCAGAAATAAAGTCTGCTGTATTTTAAATAAGGCCCACATTTCTCTTCCTAGTCTCTCCCTATATATCTTATAGCAAGCTACAGAACTAACCTTTGCATGCAAGAGGAATAATTGTGTGTCTAATGTCTGTTGCTGTTCTCCGTTTACATACTTTGTAAGTAACATTTAAAGTACTATTAATTATGGCTGTTGGTCATTACTACTCACAGGCATGAGCACCTAGCAGATGTTCATTTTTTTCCGGTTGTCCAACTATTTCAAATTGTACCCAGGACACTAAGTGAATAGCAAAATAAAAACAAATAAAAGAAAATCCTTTGGACAGTTTGCCAGATTGTAATTAACATCCCATATTTGAATGCAAGGAAAGGCCCACTTTCATCTGTCCGATTTAATTCCTCCAGCTGGCATTAGTTTATGACGGGGACATGAGCAGAATCCACCTTTGGCAGTGAGGTTCTACAACCCTTTTATTCCTTTATTGTTTTTCTATCTGCATTAAAAAAGGCAGCCCTGTCTGTAGAGCATAGTTTTAGTGTAATTAAAGGATGTCTCCTATATTTGTTGCATGCACACAGCAGCAAATTTGCCCTTGGATGGAGTTGACGAAACCCTTTAGGTCTGGTGTTAGTCATAACCTTTTAATTTGTACTAAAAGTGTATGTATATTATACCTATAGCAGCTTCCAATCAGCCTTCATCATCCATTGGTCTTTAATTTCAACACTTATTAGTTTTATTTGCCCATATAGCATGGTACAGTGAGGCAGCCCTCTCATACCATTAATTTAATTTTGAGTGATGGCATTCTGCCCTTTCACAAGAAACACATAGCCACACAGATAGTTCCCTTGTGTGCCAGGGGTTACCATGGCAATGTGTGCTTTTTGAAACCAAAAACATTTCTGCTTTTAACAAAAGGTTTTCAGATTGATTAAGGCCTACCAGATCTTTTCCCAGCAGTACAGCATGAAATTAATTTAAGTTTTCAAGGCAAAACCTTGGTTGTCCGTGGAAGTTATACTGGTTTTAGAAAGAACTTTGGGATGAGAGTTTGTGTGTTCTGAAGATTCTAGCTATGCCTTTGGCCGCCAGTGGTCGAATAAAAAATAAGAATTTGGTACCGTATTCATCAACATCTCGCCCCACCATTCAGACAAAGCCAGATGTATTGATACTGCTTAAAAACAACAAAGCAAAACCACCCTTTATTCAGGTTCTTCCACACAAAAAAGGAAGGCACAAAAGCCCTAATTACAAGTTAAGCAGAATTCGGTGAGGTATTTCCCATACCTGGTAAATAGCATTACCCGGACTGAGGTGTTTACCAGGTATGATAAGTACCTCCGTTTTCAAATAGCAAACGAGGCATAGCATGTACGGTCCGTATTACAATTTCAAAGTTCTACAGGTTTCACCTTTTTACGTGCCTTTAAGCCCCAATAAAATCTGGTAGGTTTGACCTGCTGTGACCTATCAGTTTACTAATTAATATTTATCACACAATTACTAGTTGTTTCGCTGACCTCAGAATTTAGCCCTGAACATGCAGTGTGGGCCTGAGGTGCATTCAGAAAAAACCTGAGCTCGGAGAAGCTAACATTGCTAACACTTCCCATGCACCTTCTATCCTGGGCACATACATCATACGGAAGAGGCATCAGACCCTTCCTGGCCATGGTACTAGAAGACATACAAGCCAAAGCAAGCAACAGCTTATGTGGACAAAATGTATTGCCTTCCACTTTCACCACTAATATGGTAACGGATAGCCTCACGATTCAAACAACTGGGCAATGCCATTCTAGGTCAACTGGGTTGGTTCCGCAGCATCTACCTTAGGCTTAGTTTCCAAGTATGTATCTTTGACATGCAATTTGATAGTGAGGTCCAGTTTGCTAGAATATTGATAAAGCTTCACAGTTGATCTAAATTGATACAGAGAGAAAAATATTTGCCATGCATGGGAGCTAGAGGACCACCGGCTATTGCAAGTCTCCAGCTGCTAGAGGCTCTTCCCCTTGACATGTTCTCAACAAACATGAAGGAATACCATTAATTCATAGCAGGGATTGGTATCCGGGAAATCTGGTGGAGGCAGACTATTAATGGACATGTTTAAGATTCTTTTCTGAGGTATTTTCTTAAATTCCCCTGATTCTCACATTGGTTCTCAAGGTAAGGAGGGGGCAGGGCGGACTGATAGAACAGGCCTCTGCTATGCAGAAGAATATTGCTACATCAGTCTTCAAGTTCTGGTAATCAGCAGGTTATTCAATTTGCTTTAGAATCATTGACAAAGGAGAGGGAACCAATACTGCAGGCAAGGGGTGTTAGTGAGATTCGGGGTTTTTATGTTGGGGAACCCTATCTCAAGATCTTTGAGGACAAGGTTATTCTTAGGCCAAAACCTGAGTTCATGATAGAAGTGATTTTGTATGCTTTTCTTAAGACGCCAGTTGTTCTGTATACATTTTTTTCTAGATCCATCATCTTTTTTTCTTGATAAACTTTATTAAGTTTTGATAGAAAAAATATAAATACTGTAAAAAAAAAAAAACAATTACAAAGGTCCTTATATTCAGTCCCAGTCCCTCTCTTATCTCCCCCGTTCACCACCCACCATAAATCAAACCACATAACTTGGTGAGGAATTCAGCGTTGAAGACAAACCATAGTACTCCTGCCATGAACTCCAAATCTTGGAGACTTTTGCAGGACATCCCCGTGCAACATAGATTGACTCCTCCTGTTTTGCACACCAGTCTATACCAGCACACCTTTGCTTCAAATCGTCAGGGAAAGTTGTTTCCGAGTTCGGAATGTCTCCCTAGGCCACCAGAGTTGCCAGTCCAATTAATGCTCAATCTCCTTGAGACCCCCCAACTCGTCCTTTAGACGCAGTAGTGCCACCTTCGGATCCATCATCTTATCATCTTCGCTGGTGAAATCCCTCCTTTTTATGTCAGGGAACCATATCTCAAGATCTTTAAGGACAAGCTTATTCTAAGGCTAACGCTTACTTTATTCTAGAACTGATAGTATGTATATTTACCTTAAGAAGACAGTGGTTCTGCATACCGTTGTTTGTGAATGCATCATTTTCATTGGTGAAATCCCTCCGTTCATCAGCCATGTAAAGGTGTCTAGAATGTCATGTGAATCTAAGTCTCTCAGTAAATTTAGAGGTGTCCTTTATCATATTTAACTTTTAACTAGGGAGAAACAATTCTCACACAGGGACTTGTGTGATATTTTGCAGCCAATGTCATCCTCTCTTCCATAACAAGGTTAGTAGATTGTTCCCTCTCAAATTCTGTGCACACTCTATATAATCGAAATAATTACTCACCTGTAACCACAGTTCAGTTACTTCTTTTGTAGATTCACCTGTGGCAAAAACCCCATGAGGACACATTAACTTTGCAGCTACGCTGGTGCAATGAATGTCTATTGCAGCAATACTCAAAGTACAGCCTGGGGGCCGTATGCAGCCCTTCTGACCTTTACATGCACCCCCACCCCTCACCCAGTCAACAGCAGCACTGGGCTGCTTTCACTCTACTTAGCACGAACATAAAAAATGTGTCAAATAAGTAGACAATCATTTATTTAAAGGGTTAATTGAAGTTAAAGAAAGGAAGTAACTAGGGTGTCCTGCATTGCTTACCTTTAGAAACACCTACATTTTTAAAGACATCTTGCAACAAAAGTGTAAAAAGATGATAAAGGGCCTGATGTAGAGTTTGGCGGATGAGTTACTCTGTCACAAACGTGACAGATATCCTGCCCGCCGTATTATGATTTCCATAAAATATTATGGAAATGTAATACAGCGGATGGGATATCCATCACATTTGTGATGGAGTAACCCCATCTGCTAAACTCTAAATCAGGCCCAAAGTCTCTTAAAAATTAAAAAAGTGTAATTCGTTAACATGCAGAACCGTCTCTCCTTAGTACATCAGAATGTATTAGTGCATTGAGAAGCATTTATTAAAAGTTATATATATTTTTTTTAGTCCTGAATTTAGAAACGTTAATTCTTCCCCTTTTCCTGACAACAATGCCAATACTGAGCTAATAGGCAAGTCATTTGTTACATGCACTCTTTGGGTGCCCTGGATTCCTATTATACATGAACAACATTAGAGTTTATTAAATCGGACACAGTAAAAAGGTTTTGTACATCACACATCCTGAAATAGGTATTTCAAGGTCATCTTATATGTGATAATGAGCGAAAAAGAGGGAAAGTGAAATAAAACAATTGCCCAGGATCACACTATTTTGTTAAGTGGGGAAGCCTGGATTAGTTACAAGTATTCTGGTTTCACATTGTATAATTCAGCCACTAGATGTATATGCTTAGCTTCCCCTCCACCCACCATATCACCTCCCCCTTAACCGATCTCCCTACCACCACACTGCTGGCAGCAATGCTGCCCTCGGTCACATGGCAGACCAAACTTTTTGGCCTCTAGGAAATTGTTTGCAAATGACAATGTCCATGGTATTCAGTCATAAACCTTCTATTGGAATGGTTATGCAGACACAATATCAGAGCACCATACAACATGCTGGGTGACATTCCGATAGGTACTTTTTTTTTCTTTTTTTTTACAGGTAATTTGGAAGCCACCTTGTAATGCAAGTTGGATAATTTACTGGACATTGCTTGGATAAAGTATAATTTCCAATGTGATATCACAGCAATCGAGAATGTAATTGGAAGTTTTGTTATGTGTTACTTATGTTAGTCGCTAATTTAAAATTGTCGCATTTGTTGCAGTAGAAAGTAGTTAAGTTTGTTTCATAGTCCGTTTTAATGTTTAATTTGTAAAGCACTATTGGTGATAAAAAGGAAACACAGTTGGTTTTTGTCCTAACCTGGGAACAAGGTATGACCAGTGAACAAGGAGACTTTGTCTCCTAAACGCATCAGGTGTTTGGTTGCCATTCATTAAAATAAAACAATATAGCCTGAAGACGCTGAGGCTGCGACTTTTCTTGGGTGGACCCCTCAACGGAGGGTACTCTGGCTGAATTAACAGATAGATAGATAGATAGATAGATAGATAGATAGATAGATAGATAGATAGATAGATAGATAGATAGATATTACCTAGTGGCGGTCACGACGAGGTAGTTATAGTTAGGACCATGTTTCCATCGAAAAAGCATTTTTTTACTTGCCTATACCCTTGGCACCATTTAATGAATCTTTATGAAATTTTCCCAAAAAAGTGTTGCAGTGATTCTTGTTGTTGGTGATCTGTCAGGCGAGGGCTGAGAAAAAGGGGCTTAAAAAACGTTTCATTTCCTATGTTAATTCCCAAAGGATTCTTTAGACACAACTACAGGTCAAACCACTGGATGGAATAACACCAAATTTGGCAGAAAGCTAGCTGTCTCTACGCAGATTACGCTTTCGCTTACTTAGCGTGAATCTGTTCAGTAGTTTTTTAGATTTTAAGGGAAAATAAATTTGTTTATCTCTGGCCGTGAATAATTTGCAAAATACATGTGCAAGAAGAAGTGTTGCAATTGGCTGACCGCAGCCTGACTACAAAAGTTGCGGCTGCCATTTTATTTCACGGTACACTGTCCCTGGGGGTGAAAATCCAAATTGAAAGTGGCATAAAGGGCCAGGGTGACGGTACCCTGACCCCAGGGGTGTGATATATGTGTGTTTTAGGTGCAAATTATGGGTTTAAAATAATTTTGCATCACCATGCACGATATTCATGAACATTCGCGAGTTCTTCGTGAATATGGATACTTTTGAAAAAAAAAAACACAGACTCATTCATACACTAATTCATTCACTCATACGTGCACTCAGGGACTCGTGCGTTCACTCACACACCCACTCAGACAATCATGCACCTCCTCACACCCACTCAGACTCACACACCCACTTTCAGACCCACTCAAACACTCGCAAACCCACTCACAGATCAACTGATAGATACGCCCTGTGGCCAACCTCCGCTGCCCACAGCCAAAGGACGTGCGTGTTGTGGAACTGGGTGGTAATAAGGGCTTGGCTGCAAAGCCTGGCTGCAGGCCAGACCTTGCGACCAACCCCGGCGGCACACAGCCTTTGATCCTGTGTGGCACGGGTTGGAATAGTGTATAGTACTTATAATGGCTTTAAGTTAAAAAAAAAAAATTGGAATGCACTGAAAAAAACAAAGGTTACTGGGACGTTATAGTTAGGTTCTGAATTTACTTGTACAAAACCATAGAAATCCAGCAGTTATTCTTAGAGTTCTTTTAATTAACTATAACTTGCGAGCTAAGGTAACTATAACTCGCGCCTTACCCATTCACAGCTAATTACTCCACATATTATATCATTGATGAGATTTTGTATGGCATCTTTGATATGATCACTACAACATTTGCAATAAAATTATTGATAAATGCATGGCAAGGGTGCAAGTTATAGTTACCTTAGCGCACTAGTTATAGTTACTTTAAAGAACTCTAACTATAACTGCTGAACTTCTATGGTTTTGCACACGTAAATTCATAACCTAACTATAACATTCCTGTAACCTCTGGTTTTTTCAGTGAATATATATATATTTCTGTAGCACAAACCGAACCAAAAAGCACCATAGAACCTTAACTGGACAAAGACATTCATTAAATACAAGTAAGTGGAGAGGGAACTGGGTTGCAGATAGTTAATGAATTGTGATGCAATGTTCTTTAAACAGATGAGTCTTTCTCCTAAATTGGAGCAGCTTTAGTCCTGAAAACATAGATGGAAAAGGCCTGATGTCTTGTTTTTTCTTTTTTCACTACTTAGGCCCTGATTATGAGTCTGGCGGTTGAACAGACTGAACTCAAACATGGTGTGCGGAGGCAGCTGTCAAGCCGGTGGCCCCACCACCACCAGGCTGACCAGCGGAAACGTCGTATTACCATGTTTTCGCTGGGGTGACTGGCGGAAACAGTGCAGTGCCATTGACCTTGGCTCTCTCAGGGAGCCAAGGACAGTGCCCTTGCACACAGTGCCATTGGAATGCGAACTGTCTTCAATGTAGACAGTTCGCATCCTGAGAGTGCTGGCAATGCACTGCCCAAGACATGGCCATGGGCAGTTCAGGGGCCCACCTGTGACCCCCAACTCTGCCTTTCCGTCAGCCTTTTTATGGCGGGGACCCTGGCTGGCAGAAAGGAAAGTTGTGATCAACACGGCAGTGCCGAACTCCGCACTGCCATAGCTGACCATGACTTTCACCACTGCCAACCCATCAGGATCCGTGATCCCGGCAGTGGCGGCAGTCTCTTGGTGGTAAGACCGCCAGGATCGTAATCTGGCAGTCTGACCGCCACAGCGAGTTTGGCGGTCTTAGGCCCACCAAACTCGTAATCAGCCCCTCAGTCTGCAGTCTGATTGTGTCCTGGCTGTGGGTGTGTCGAGATTCACCAGAGATGCTGAGTTTGTCTGCATGATAAGCAGGGGTACTGGTTGAGATGGCTTTGTTTATGATGCAACTAGTTATGATGAGGGTGTGTGCCAACAAGCAGAGCCTATGGCGTTCCATTAACATCGGCGTGATGTGACCATATTTCTTAAGGCCCTGGATGAGAGAAGCCGCAGCATGTAGGATGCCCGTAAGAAGTGCCAGTGTGACGTCTGGGTGGCCATGGAGTGGGGCATTTGTCTTTCTGTAATAACTCTGACCTATTTGATAAACCTTCACAGAACTTTCCAAAATAAGTTAATCCACCTTAGCTCCTTCCTGTAACATTTAGGGGTGATCTCTCAAATGGTTCCAAGATAAAGGGTGAGTTCCCAAAACATCATTGTCTAATGTTAATTCCAATATGAAATTTTGGAAAGTGATACAGAAAAGATGGTAAATGGAATTACCCCAAATATGGCAGAAAATTAGAACTTCACTCCAAAAGTGTGATTTTTGTCATTTGTGTAAACCGGTTCAACCATTTTCGAGAAAATTGCTTTAAAAGATGTGCTCAGAGTAATCATGAAATGGTTAAAACTATAGTGATTTCTGGATGGTTGGTCCCTTGGGAGTCCCACAGTACTCCAAATTAAAAAAATAAGGGTCTCTGATCCGCTTATATGGTGGAACTGGTACAGGTCCCACATTAGCAAATGATCTGATTGAATGCCTGGAATGTAAAAGAAAATGTTGGGGCAGCCAGTACAGGGCACGGGGTCTCAATCCCCTTCTCCTGAAGTATTTTTTTAAAACACATAAGGGCAGGGTAGGGATACCCTGACCCACTGGCACTTGTGAAGGGACCCTCTAGGAGCCAAAAACAAAAATGAATTGTCATGCCACAGGTCCTGCAGTACTCCCACAGGGCCTAGTGCAGCCCTCCCATGAGGTACTGAGGGAGCAGTCGCACAGACACCACCCTTTTGAAAATGCAGGATCACTTAAGCTTCTGTAGGTGAAGCATGCATGGTCCTGTGGTACCATGTTGGCGATGCTTTGCAGCAGTGCAACAGGAGTACTACGGTACAGCAATAAAAATGTCTAAAAAAAAATGAAAAATGTGGGGTGAGGTCTGACGGGGTTCTTTGATGCAGGGGTTGGGCGCAGAATGTACAGTGTATGAGTGACTCACAAACGGTTTAAGTCGCAGTATTATTGAAAGTGTTGTTCTGATAGGGTACACCAGTGATTCTAAACCTTAAGACTTTAAGACTTAAGACTTCAGTGGATCCCCACTTATTCATTACTGGAAATCAGGGACTTCCACTGAGTCATTATTGGAATCCGGCAATCACAGCCTGAACAATCCAGTGATTTGAACTGCAAAAGGTAAATTGGGAAAATAGGCATTCATTAAAAATGCATATTTTGCTTCTTTATGTACATACATTTTAACCTGTTAATATTATACTTATCATTGTCTAAGCTTTCTCGGACTCACTGAGTAGGTGTTGCGGACCCCTACCGGTCCCCTGACCACAGGTTAAGAACTGCTGCTGTACTCAAGATATTTTTGCAAACTACAAAGGTAGTGCAAAGGACCTGGTTGTGTATGCCTTATCAGTGCCTAATGCATATGTCTGAAGCCGTTGACTTAAATATCTATGACAAATGGTTTACTTAATAGGTACATCTCATTAAGGAAAATAATGACTAAACACTCTGTTGACCAGTATTTAATATTTATTAAATTGCTCATCATATTATTGTTTATAGGCAGATTACAGAGGCTATTCACAAAGCTAAGGTACACTTGTAAGTAATTTACACATGTATGTTTACTCTCACATAAATTGATTGGATAGGATGTGGTATAATGGCCAGAGCTACCAACTTTGGAAATGGGGAATCAGGTTCTAGTCTCAGTATCAGCTCAACGTCCTGTGATTCTTGGGGAATCAGGTTCTAGTTTCAGTATCAGCTCAACGTCCTGTGATTCTTGGCGAATCACTTAGAGCCTCATTATGAGTTGGGCGGTTGAACCTCCACAACTTCAATACGTCTAGGGTGAGGCGACCGTCAAGCCGGTGGCCTCACCCTCTGTCATAATACAATGTTTCCACCAGTCATTTCGGTGGAAACAGTGCAGCAGCATTGGCCTGAGGACAATGCCAGTGCACACAGCACTCTCGGAATGCGCATTGTCTTTGATAGCAGACAGTGTGCATCCAGAGGGTGCTGGCAAGGGGGCCCCCTCTGTGGCCCCCAGCACTGGCTTTCTCCCAGCTTTTTCATGGCGGGGATCCCCCCATGAAAAGGCTGGCGGAAAACAAAGTTGTGATCAGCACATCGCGCCGTGGCTGATGATGGCTTGGACCACCGCCAGCCTGTCAAAATCCATGATCCCGGCAGAGGCCGCAGTCTCCTGGCAGTCTGAACGGCAGGATCATAATCTGGTGGTCAGGATTACAACGGTCCGACAGGCACCATGAGTTCGGCGGTCCTGGGGACACCCAAATTCGTAATTAGGCCCTTAATCTCCCCATGCCTAAAAAAATAAATGTGTCCTTGTGTAATGTAACTGGTGCTCATGTAAAGCACTCCAATACCTTCCAGTCGCGTTTTTGCTATATAAAACTGCAAAAAGAATGTCTACAGAGCCATTACGCTTCAAACTCACCTGAATACTAGCAAAAAAAAGCCTAATATCTTTTAAATGTGGGTGATTTCACAGACATGCTTTATGTTCTGCATGTTGCACTCAGTAGCACCACAGAGGTTATGGAAAATTGGCTCTAAGTGTACCTCATTGAATATCTTCCAGTATGAAAAGCGTATAGCAAACGGTCAGATTAATTGGATCATGTCATCAGTGATGTCACCAATAATGTAATTTGAGATGTCATCAGTAATGCCATTTAACAGGTCGTGTATTAGCTCAGTAAAATATAACTAGTGAATGTCAGTGTTTTGTTTAAATGTTAGTTTTAGTGTTATTTTAAAACCTAAAACTAAAGTCACTTTAATCTTTGATATATCTATCTATATATATATATATATATATATTGATAGATATATATTGATATATAGCTATCTATATATATATATATAGAGAGAGAGAGAAGTATTTGTGATTTGTTTTTAAATTACATGAGCCTCTTGAGATAACTAATGTTGTCTAGATGCCAAACTTAAAAAAGGTGAGCATGCTTAAACAATGCCTGTTGATACCAGTATTAGCAAGATGAAGGTCTGCTGTGCTGGACGTTAATTGAAGTCAATCCAAAGAACACCAGTCATCCACAAAATATTACAACGCCTGAACTTCCCTTTGCAAAGACACACCTCTAGATGCCAGATTTGAACCCTGCTGCCTGCAGACAACTGAGAGGAAGGACCACATATAGAGGAGATCATGAGATGCTCAAAAGAGCCAAAGCTGGGCTGCCTAAGGAGCCTGGTTGGGGATGGAAAGAGAAGACTGTCCAGGGGGTATACCGAGAAGCATCAGTCCTCGGGGGTCTAGTGCCACGCAGGGTGCCACATGACAAAAGGCTTCCTAATGGACTTACAGCCATGATCAGTCCCTATTGAAAAGGTGGGCTAATGTCCCTGTGTAAGCTCCAGAGACACTGAAATATTATGGTGTATGACCTCTGCACCACCAAAAAGGATTCAGATATGGGAAGACTAATGAAAGCTTAAGTAGGTCAATACCTCATAAAGCTTTTGTACATTAAAACAGTTAAAAGTACTGGATCGTAGCTTCACAGGCTAAGTTGAAAGGACTAAAATAATAGTATACTAATTGCAATAAAGGATCTCCAAGAAAGGTGGACCATGGTTAAATACTTGCGGAATTCCTTTGAAAAGTTCCAGCAGAAAGTTCCTACATCCATATTTCAGCTAATTACCAAGATGGAAGTTAGAAATGAAGACCAAAGCCACAAATGTAAGAAGGCTGGGTCTACCAGGGCTGGATGCATATAGGAGCCTGAAGCATTTGGTGTATATTATCTACTCATACAATGCTGTTCGATATTTTGACTTAGAGTAAGTTTGCGAACAGAGACTTTTGTCTCTGAGAAGGGGCAAAAAACCCTAAGCAGAATGACTTTAGGTTTGTGAATATGATACTGGTTGATACTGCAAACTAGCCTACGTTGTAAGCTGCTATTATAGGAACATGTTGATTAGGAACACCCTCATGGCTGTGAAGATGCAATACAGTCAGTATAGCAACAGCTTAAAAGTCTACAGATACAATTTAATGGTGGCAGTCATACTTTCACCATTGTTGATGCATACCATAAATTTCCTAAGAAACTAGGGGTTCCTTTAGATCCTGTCTGCAGGCTGCCTAACTATTTAGGCTGTGTAGGCCTTTTCACTGCCGGTGACTGCGGTGATCCAGCTGATGTAATTAGAGATCCCAGATGTATGGGGTGAAATTTTACAGTGCCTTTACCAACAGGGCAGAAACACTTTCGAGGAAATTAATCAGTTGCAGCATGATTGACAAGGCAGCATTGTTTTGCATTTTTCACAGTGGAGATTTGGGGTTTTATTTTTTGCAGAATGAAAAATCAGTGTCCCTGAGGCACTACAAATTTTCTTCCAGGGCCTGGTGGACATTGATTGTTTATGCCTTCCTGGGACCCCCATACTTTGCATGACAGTGGTGTAAGGCAGAAAGCCCCCCACCAAGTAAAGTGCCGTCTGGTTCCACGGAGCTGACAGTTATTTGGAAGCCGGCCAGCCGCAAAAGTATTGTTTCTGATGGTGGAGCCGGCTGGAAAGATAGTGGTAGCTACAGCTTTTTAGCAGGACGGGGTAGGGCCCAGAAACCTGGGCATATGGGATTGTCCTCTAATTCATGGACCTAATTTTTGAGTTACTGATGGGGGAGAAGATTCGAAATGGTGAAAAGTGTGGCATTGATGTTTCCTGGGGCTTTGTTGTTTCCTTACTTTCTTACTCACCCATTTCATATTAATATCTTGAAATAAATAGGTAAAAAGAAAAGAAGTTGGTGCTCATGTGCAAATTATGTCATTCCTCCTGTGTACATGGTGAATGTTCATTGTAACATATGTTATAAAACAATATAAAATCTTTGAAATTAGAAGTGATACTTTGTGTTAGGGTGAGTGTGGTATCTGATGTCCTGAGATCGTATGCCAGGTCAAACAGCTCTTACTGAAGAAAAGCCCACCTTCCTTACCCGTTCTCTCTTCTAACGTAGCCCCCCTACTTCATCCTTTCCTGGGCTGCTCTCTCTAGCACTAATTCCACCCCCGTCTGTTCTGTTCTTCTTCCTCAATTCCTATCCTGAACTCTATCCACGGCGGGAGTCTCCAATGAGTAGCTTGTGGGCTACTGGTACCTCTGCAGCTACCTGTAAGTAGATCCCCTGAGTACAGTCCTGCCGTACAAATTAGAACCTACTGCATGGCTGATTACATTATTATATATCAAAACTGAAGTGTGTATTTGGCATGCCAATGTGTGCATTTTCAGAACTCTAGAGCTGGTGTTTGGGGAGACGTATTCATAACTTGGTGCCAGGTGGACTGCACCTATGACTGTTATGCATTATCTATGTAGAGGCATTCCACATTGATAAGACACTCTTTGCATTCCTGCTGAAAACTGTGCCTCGTGCACTGAGATGATCACTGCTAATAATATTGCATATGGTTGGGCGCTAATGTAATCTTCTATGAGGTGGTCAGCATTAAGACTTTAAAAATAATAGTAGCTTGGGGTGACTTCCACCGAGCACGAGTAGCTCTTACCATACAAAATGTTGGAGAACCCTGATCCATGCAGACCGTCCTCTCTGTATGTAAACCACCGTTCGGAGCTCTGTTGCTTTGTAGGTCACTTCATGTTACATGAACCTAATAGATGCCAGTCAGACACTTAAGCTCAGCTTTTGCCCTTGTCATTTCAGTGTACCTGGACTTTGTTGGTCTTCCTCCTGGGTTTTGTCACCATACTTTGGCATAATTAGGTGAGGGCTCTCTCCAGCAGATTCCTTCCTCCTGCTGGCTGATTCATTGGTTCCTACAGAATCATTATTCCATCTCCTACTTACATGTTTTCATATCCCAAATCGCTCTGAAGCTACCTCAAGTGATATGCAGTGCTTAGCAGCCCCCAAATTAAATAAATAAATACATGCATGCATACATAGGGTCAATACATCCTAATATGTTGCTGAATAGCGTTTCTTCCATATAATTCCTAGAATATGACCAGGTACTGTCCAATTAATTTCCTAAAATATAGCAGTGTTAGTCTTTAGGAATAAAACATCATTAATGAGTCTCAAGGTAGTTTTACTTAATCACTAAGAAAGGTTAGTCAGCGCCCCACATCCGACGTCAGAACGTCACAGAGTTTTAAGAAACTTCAAGTGGTTTGAATTCGCTTTTTCTGTTAAAGAACAGTTTCAAAGTTTAGTTGGAGGAGCCCTGGCCCTGACCACGTAGCAGAGAGCAAAATGAGAGCGAAGCCTATGTAAGAAGATTTGGATCACTGAGCTGAACAGTCTGTTTTTAGCAAATGAGATGCTAAACGTTGCCAGCATATTTTACTGTGCAAGTCCTCATAAGATTTTCAAGTACACGGGATAAAGCACGTTGAGAGATTGATGGGAATAATTGCTTTGTGTTGCGTCTGTGCTGTGTGGTCCAAATGTTTTCAGTCGCCAAGATCGGCCTTGTTAGATGCTATCGCAGGAATTTGTGTTGAAATCCAGGTTACGCATAGGTACACTCTGCTTCAAGAGCCGGGTAATAAACAGCTCTTGGCCAGACACAGTCACAACGAAGGAAGTTTGCCATCAAGAGCTCGTGCAAGAGCCCCATTAGGCAAAATCGCCTGTTCTTTTGCAGCCATCTCCTTTCAACGATTGTTACCCAATAGGTGGAGTACGTTACATCGAAAAAAAAGCAGATTAGTGATAATAATTGTGGGAAGTCCTTAGTAGGCGCGATTTCACCTGATCCCATCAAAGTCTCTCATTATGAGTGGTGGAATGCCAACCAAAGCAATGACTCCAAGTGAAATTCCACCTTCCACCATTACAAGTATCTTTGGGCCCAGAGTGATCATGTCCATAAACCCTGGACCGGATTATTCCCAGTTTGCAGACAGAAAACCTGTCAGACGCTACAAAAGCAGACGGCAGCAGCACATCCTAGCAGCATCCTAGCAAACCCAACCCAACCACCCTATAGCAGCACGGGTGAACAGACAATACATCTCTTAGCCCGCTCCAAGACACGCGCTAGTCTTCCTTGACTCCCGCCCCCACTGGCCCTCAGGCTGGCACTTCTGCCTACTCAGACCAGACCGAATCTGGAAAAAACTGCACGTTAAAGGACCCAGTATCTCCGGGTAGATGTGGTTATTCTCAATTCCAGCCCTCCACCAACCCCACACCAAAATCCAACAAACTTGTAATGAGGGCTAAAGTGATATTTTAAATGTTAAAAATACATATTTGTGTTCAACATGATTGATTTGTATTTCAGCCAATGAATATTTGTGTTTCAACTTTAATTTCTGCTAATTGAAGTTTAAAATATAGGCGGTCATTCTGACCGCGGCGGTCGGCAGTCGCCGCCCGCCAAGCGGTTCCCGCCGAAAGACCGCACCGCAGTCAAAAGACCGCGGCGGTCATTCCGGCTTTCCCGCTGGGCCGGCGGGCGACCGCCAGAAGACCGCCGGCCGGCCCGGCGGGACAGCCCCTTCAACAATGAAGCCAGCTCGGAATGGAGCCGGCGGAGTTGAAGGGGTGCGACGGGTGCAGTGGCACCCGTCGCGATTTTCACTGTCTGCTAAGCAGACAGTGAAAATCTTTGTGGGGCCCTGTTAGGGGGCCCCTGCACTGCCCATGCCAGTGGCATGGGCAGTGCAGGGGCCCCCAAGGGCCCCCCGGCACCCGTTCCCGCCATCCTGGTTCCGGCGGTGGACACCGCCAGAAACAGGCTGGCGGTAAGGGGGTTGGAATCCCCATGGCGGTGCTGCAAGCAGCGCCGCCATGGCGGGTTCCCTGGGCCAGCGGGAAACTGGCGGGAAACCGCCGGCTCCCCTTTTCCGACCACGGCTTTACCGTCGCGGTCAGAATCGCCAAGGAAGCACCGCCAGCCTGTTGGCGGTGCTTCCGCCGCACTCCGCCATGGCGGTCATGGACCGCCAAGGTCCGAATGACCCCCATAATGTTTTGTGGAACCTTGTGTAATTTGGACATACCCTTATTCAAGCAAAAAAAGAGTACAGACAGTGAGTTTGAATAAGATGTTAGGTCTGGTGATAGGCAAGACCTTTTAGTTTTACAAAAAAAAAATTATATATGTATATATATATATATTTACTTATAATGGCTTTCAGCCAGTACTCTTCATCAATTGGTCTTTTATTATGCCATTAACTTTTTGATTCCACTCGCTGCGGCATACAACATGACTAATGGTCTGCCCACTTCAGCTGTTGGCTAACTTTACTCTGAGTGACTGCATTTTGCTCTTTCATAAAAAGAATATCTGTACACAAAGTAGGTCCCTTCAGTCCCCGAGACTACTATGCCATTGTGTCCTTCTTGAGACCGAAAAATATTTTTGCTTTTAGAAAATATGTTGTTTACATTGGCTAGGACTACCCAGCACTACAGTTTTACAAAAAACAATAATAAAACAAGCATCGACAAAGCCAAAAGATCAATGCCAGACCTATTGACTTTGCCAGTGCCTTTTGTCCTTCTGTCTTGGACATTACCTCATCTTAGCTGAAGCCACTGTTCGACTTTCCAAGGCAATGAGACATTTGTTAGCACATAGAAGTATATAGTGCATACTGAGAACAGTGGCTGTATTTGAAAAAGCCTCCATTTTAGCTGCTTGTTGCACTGAACTTGATGTAAAGCATTTTAGTAAAAATTACCTTAGGTAATTTCACTGAGGAGGCCTTCCTCTTTTTTTCTTATTTCCTTTTTAATAAAAGGATCTTTGTGACGTTTCTTATGGTATTCTAAACCGCTGTTAAAACTCAAAATATAAAACTAATAACGTTATTTAACTTTGTTATGCTTTTCTGTAAATTGTGAAAATACTAGAGTCATTTTTATTCGTACAATTTATAAAGTCACTGCCACAGCAATCAATTTAAAATGTTGCCACCTACATGTGAATATAACTAATTTTATAGATAAAAATGAATTTTCATTACAGTGGCTTCAATGCATTGTTATATTGTATCTGCACCTTTATACGTTCTTTAAGATACCTGCACAAATATATACATGGGTTGTGGTCCATACCGACTTGGTAAGGTGTAAACGGTTCAACTACAGTACTGGAACAGCGTTTTTTCCTAATGAAATAAAATCTGCACCCTGAGTTTAAGCTATATGATCTATAGTGATTTCACTGAAACAAGTGTCCTCTATTTGAATGAAAAAAATCTGTATTTTGTAATTGTGAGGCAGGGAAATATTTAGGCTTTGTTGTACATATGTATCTTTATGAAGAGGACTGAAACATCGTCAGTGTGCATGTGGTAAACTGTTCTAGTGCAGTGCTCACATAGGGCAAATACTAAGGTAAGGTCGAGTTATTGCTGCACTGATTTTGGGACCTAAAGCTTTGCACCTCATCAGCTGTTAATGTGACACTGCTTGTATCGATATGTACGAGGCCATGTTTTAGTAAAGTTCAGGGGATCTGAAATGTACTAGCTTTCCCTGTTAAATGAGGCATGTGCTAGAGGGCAGGATCGTGCTAGTTTTCTTGATAACCACTATCAATCATAAAATGTCTTGATTTAGATTCATTGCATACAACTGTATCTTGAGTGGATACCCTGGAAATATAGTTTGATTGTGACAATCGAGTACCGGAGAACAAACGCTTCCACCTAAATGTTTGTATCACATTTTTGCATTGGCTGGTCAAATTAAATGAGATGTGAAAGAGACAACATAATTTATTCTCACTTGTATGACAAGACTGCATTTCCTCTGGAGTGGGCTGATTAGACTCCAACTTGAGCAACAATGTGCACCAAACTCCAAAAGAAATTCTCCCGCTTGAGGAAGCAGCTGTTCAGGCCAGCAGCATCATCCTTAGCTGTAGCATTCTGACCGGCTTACTTTCCCAGGCATTAATAACTTAAGAACAAGCTGGGCCTTTGGAAAATACCCAGTCACAGATTTATTTACAAAATGGTGTTTTACTTGAAATCGCTAAACTTTGGAAGCATCACATCACTGTGCCACCACTGTGTACACTGTTGTGGTCTTGCATGCAAAGCCCTGATAGTGTCCCTGCGATGCTGGGAGAAAAATTCCCAGTGCACAATTGACCTCTATTATGTGGCTACTGGACACGTACCCATGATTGTACTCCTTCATTGGGAGAAGATTTCTAGCACCCTCTTGAATTATCAGTTTCAGTAGGCTGCCAGGGCTTTGTTGAGTTCCTATCACCGAGCTTTTCTTCCAAGGCAGGTTGCATCATGTTTAAATCTCCCTCACGGTGCACCTACTGGTATGTCCTTCAGCACACGGCTTCTTTGGCTGGTTTTCGATCAACAGTTCCTGTTATTTCTACAAATATTTGGAACGTCTCTCCCAAGAACCTGATCTTTATGGGACAGGGTGAAGTTGGCTCCCATCGCTGAGAGCTTACTGTGGGACTGCTATAAATGCTGGCTTTCTGGGTCCCTGGTGTATTTCTCAACCGGACAGTTTGATTAATATTTATTAAAATGCATTCAGATGAGATGCAGAAAACGAGCACCAGGTGTGTTGAACAAGTTGAGTACCCGCGTGCTGTGAACAGGCAAGGTCGGCCGGAACAATGCTGCTCTTTCTCACACTTGAGGGACTGAACCTCGCAACTATAATTGCTGTAACTCTTATTAATGTTGTGCTATAATTCCTACTCCCTCCACAGGGCTAGTAAATGCATTAAGACTTGTCAACATATGATTTTACACAGTTTATTATCTGCAGAATTATGCTCCTCATGATTGTGTTGTTCACTGAAAAGGCCCTAAATAACCAACTGTGGGCTTATTAGAAGGGAATGTTTTCTAGTGCTATTTATTTTACTCCTGTTCTGCAAGAGGTGTTGAAGCTGAGCCGTTAATCAATACCTGATGGAGTCTTTAATGCTTGTTTGTTTAACTGTTCATGGTCGTACATTAACATCAGATGCCTGAGCTATTTAAGGGGAGTAAATTTGTTCTCTCCCTGCAGTTAAATGTGTAGCAGGACTTTATTTAATTGAATATGTTTTTCTGCAGGCATTGTACGCCTGGAGAGACTGTTTGAGTTGTTCTACAGGTTAAAGTATAGTGGGTGGGATTTAACTTTATTTTCTTTCTGTGCATTGGTTTTCAAGGAAGTGAATACGACGAAGAGGAAGTAGACTATGAGGAATCAGACAGTGACGAGTCTTGGACCACAGAAAGTGCCATCAGCTCTGAGGCCATCCTGAGCTCTATGTGTATGAATGGCGGCGACGAGAAGCCTTTTGCGTGTCCAGTTCCAGGATGTAAAAAGAGATATAAGGTTAGTTGCGGTACTATACTTATATGATCAAAAAGAAGGTATTCTTCTGCTCGTACAGTATTACGAACAAGAACTTGAGTAGTTGTTTATTGATATTAATGGGCAGTCTAGTTAATGAAATCAAAATAGGTCTCTCAACTCAATCTGACATCATCACACTAAGGTTTGTTCTCTGATCCCTCTTGCTGGTGCTGCAGGACTGTTTAAAGAAAACTGGATTTTATTGTGCTATATGACACCATCGTGCTTAAAGAGGGGGCACAAGTTTGACATTTGGGAATAAAGTGAACATAAGTGTGAAATGATCCCATTGTGATCTAGACATTCCAGGTACCATACCAAAATGGGAAGGGGTGTTGCTTGTCAAACACAAAAATAATCTGCATGTTATTTTGTACACATCATTAGGTCTTACAAGCACAGTCTATAATGATCTCACGAGATCAACTGGTGTAAAAAGGCAGCTTGTAAAGCTTTGTTTGCTGATGTCCTCATAGAAACATTCTTTTCAGGAAACATCATCGATTGATCTAACAAATAACAGATAGTGCGGATCAGTTTTGAGTACTGTGTCTAATACATGGACTTCACGTCTTCAAAAGGTAGAATATGAGGAACATGCTGAATATCTCAAATGCTCTAATGATACACCATAAGTGTGCATACTGCACTGGGAAAGAGGCTCTAGAACAGTGTTTAGGTTGAAAGATTGAAACAAGATAATTTCATTAATAATACAAATAGGTATTTCTCAACGAAAGGCTCAGTACGTATGGAAAATTCTCATAGTAGAAGAATTGGCTATAAACGTACTTACATTTAAAATTGATTTCATAAAAGGTAATCAATTAAAAAAAGCATATACAGGTTTCCCAAAATGAATGTCTCAGAATTGCTGAAACATCAATTAAGCTGGTCTAAAAAAAAAAAAAATCACAGTGGTGTACAAAAATCTTACTTTTATTGTTTATGCATTTTAGTGTGCACTTTCCGTATCCTTAACTGTAAATAAACAATGATGCACCAAACCCATTTATCCAAAGGTTTAAAGTAAAACCATTCATTTTCGTAGAGCACTGAAGCTGGTGCTGATCAGTTCACCACTGGTAGTAGCCTATGCTTCCACCATATTTGATCTTGGAGGAAGTCAAGAATTCATTGTATGGACTGTCATCAATCATGGTTGAAAGAATTTCCAGATTAGATATCTCTTCAAATCCTTCAGTGAACTGTGTTTTGCTCAACCTAAATTTGGAGCTAAGCACAGAGTAGGAGCCGGCCAGGAGCTCTGGAAAAAATCTGAAAGTTTTACAGCCTGATATCTGTCAGTTATAGGTTATGGAAGTGCTCACATGGTCATTTATCTGTCCCTTCACAAAAAGCATAGCTGAATTGTATAAGATTTCCCAAACAACCCAATGTCTAATCAAGAAAAACTATTTAAACTTGCAAGCTTACTTTTAAACTGTACATGAGGTCAGATCATTTAAGTACGTGGGTCGATAATAAGAAGATAGGTGTATGCAATCATTACAAGAACATATGGAAACTCAAGAGAATAAATAGTTTGAAATAGCAAATCAGATTTGTTTCGCAAATAAATCACATACAATGCTCATAAACTACATAATTTTCAATGCAACAGCAGTATAAAGGCACTGCCGTCTATATGTTCTCTCTGTCAAATTACATTTACTATGACGACTCCATGTTTTCTGTTTTTACAGAATTTTATAGATAAATGGAGACGGAAAACTTAGATAGATTTTCTTTTGACTTATGCTTCATACTTTCAGTCATGACTGTCAGGCCAATGGCTGTGTAGGTCGAGAGGACGGGAGTTAAAAAACGATGTTTCCTATTGAGGTGTAAACAGCTGCAGATGTGCACGTTTATGCTGAAATGGTAATGTTTTCCTATGAATGTATTGATTTATTATAAATGACAGTGTATAGCGCCTAAATCCATCAGTCACTCAAGTGTGAGTATGCATTTATTGATTACATGAATGTGGAAACATACCAGTTGAAGGTTTAATTTTTTAGAAAACAATATAAGTATAGATAAACACAAATAAAATTAGCCCAAAATAAATTTGGATGAATACAGATGGAAGTATAAAAAGGAATAAAGACTACAAAGCTGTTAGCCCCGTTTATAAATGATACAGATCTCATTGTTACATTAGACTTCGATTAGCAAATTCATTTCCTGTGCTGTTTGACAGGCATTTTTGATAATGTTTATGGGCCCGCTGTTGTTGAACGGTACCCCAGTGATTAGTGATAATGTATAAACAACCCTGCCTAACCACATCATTACCATCTGGGGCTAACCCCATGTAATTATAGTATACAGAAAAAGTGACAAAACGTTATAACTACTGGAATAACAGGAGATAATCTAGGACATTATCAATCACATCTGAACATAGATCAGGACTTTGCCCTCCTGTAACACAAAACTTGGCTTCTATCTGGTGAGACAAATCGATCTTGGAACAATTCAGCTATACTAATCTGCTTTAGTCAGTAACATCGTCAAACCTAAGCAGAGATTAAAAGTCCAGGAAATACAAAAATAGTTTTAGCCCACAACTGCAAAGGTTGGAAAGGGAATTGCAAAAAGTCAAAAAGCTTCGAAAACTGCAATTTCCAGCAATTCGCGTCATGTTCACTATGCCCACAAAACACACATATGGAAGTTTTAGCAACAATAGGGACCTTAATGTTTATGTTAATGCCGGCTTTAGTGTAGTTAGCGCTTTTTAAGCACAAACTATAAAGGAATCAATCTTCTTCCAGACTGCGGCCTCTATGGAGCAAACGCAAGACCCATTGCATTCCAATTGTTTGGTTAGCAAGACGCATTTGCAAACTGAAAATAAAAAGTAAAACTGTTGACATAAGCGAGACGATTCAAAGTGCCCCCTTGAGTGCGGAGGAGAGAAAAAAAAAGGAAAAAAAGTTTGCTCGCAGTCAGAGTTATCTGCAAAAGCCATGTAACAGGGTCAGTCCCCAAGGCAGTAACAAAACCACCCAAAGGAGGGACAAACGTAAAGTAGTTACCAACTAAAACAAAGGATTTTTGAAAGGCAAGCCCATGAACCAGTGATGGTGAGGGCATGCGGTGGGCGTGGTTAAAAGGTCAGATACATACCAACACATCGAAATAGCAGCGCTTCCGCGCTGCTATGCTCAACCTAAAAACCATGGCATAAATCAGTAAATATAACATGTGAGCTTAGATCCAGGGTAAGAGAAGAATAAACTGTGTGAACTGAAGCAAAAGAGGGATAATTTGAAGAAAGTAATACACGTCCACCTTTTCTGAGATCTAACATTAATACGTTTAGAGACAAAATAAGGACAAGTCAATTAGAACTTGTGAATTAAAAGAGTATAATGTGGGCAGAAGTGAGCAGTTGAGCTGGCATCCAAACTTTCAGGAAGCAAAGCATGCCATCAGCACATCAGATGAAATTCATTGGATTATCGTGGAATTTAAACCAAACACCTGTGATTGTGATCAGCTGCCTTACAGAATCATAACTGAAGACATTAGAGGATTCACCCCTTCATTTTATATTTAATAAATGTCGTCTTTACATTGGAGTGGCAGTGCAAAGATATCTTAAATCGGCCTAGGTGAACCCGCTGTTAAAAACCGCTTTGTTGGATATAAGGATTAATGTAGTTAAATAACATTTGCAACGTCACCAGTCGCTGCCCTTTCTCATTTATTCAACATGCGTGTAAAATCTTTACTGAACATTCTAGAAGGGGCATTTTGTTGTTACAATTATGCAGATGATTCCCCTTTGTTTTACAGGCTATCAAATGACCACATGAAGGATTAATGTACCTTATCGAAGCAACAAACGGAGAAAACTGGTTAGCAGTAAATTTATAAATAATTTAGTAAAACTATATATTGTTGCTATATTGATCTTTAAGCTCCGAGAGCAGCTGCTTAATATTGATGGTGGCATGATTGTAATTCTATCAAAACCTTACACTTTGGAGTTTGATTTCCATGAACTGTCCCAAATCAATACTGTTTCAAAAAATTGTATCTCCGATATCTACAGTCCAAGCAAGCCCGGAGCATTCTTAGAAGTGACCCTAGCAAAGACATTATGAGTCTGCGGACCTATTACTTTAACATTGTTTACCTTGATGTTACAGGTACTTGAGGGCATGAATGGGTCCAGAATGGTGGTTTTTAGGATTGGCGTTTGTTTTCTGGATTGATCTATTCGGTTCCTTTTGATTTCTTATGGTTGACTATATCTTTGTGATAAGTACATGTTTTAGGACAGGAAGGTGATGTAGTTGTCCACAATTTCCTCTCTGTGTGAGATATGGGTCAAGAATGATGCCAATTAAAGTAGCATTTTATGTACTTAAACCCCTCTGGTAACATCGGCCTATATATTTGCAAATACGTACAAATCTGACCCGTTGTATGTCCACCCACAGTATCTGGAAATAGGCTAAACATGGTCTTTTTGTAACAACTCGCTAGAGCTGGTGGTGTGGCCTCAGTGTCTTGAACAATGGAATTCTTCAACCTTCAGCAGTGAGCTAAAAAAAGCACTGGGTGCCAGAAAACGTGTTCTAAAGACTAACATATGAACAAACCTTGCAGACTTCTTGAGGCCAGAGGCATATTTGTTTAATTTGCATAGGCTTTAAAATAACATTTCTCTCTGTCAGTGAAGTAGTTATGGGTGTGTTTACCTGTGCACAACAGTACCTTTTCAGGTATAGCGCCTTCTACACCAAATTATTATCACACACGGTGTAACAGTTATTGTCATTACCATTGTAATTATTAGAAGCAATTAAAAGGGTTGCAATTCTAACGTTCGTTTACAGATGTTCTCAGAAAGATGTAGACAACAAAGGCCACTGTACCGCTGGTTATTATTTGATGTCTTTCCACTCGATTTTCGGAGTTACCAGGTTGGATTGCCACTGTAATTTTACAGACATGCCCACACGCAGGAGTGTGGGTTCATTTCCTCTGTCAGCCACCTGGTGTCCTCAAAGTAAGTACAAACATTTGTAAGCAAGATCTCTTTTCAAGAGAGTGGCTTTAATGCCAAAAGTGTATGATCATGTAACACCAGCCATGCAGTTGTATTCACTGGAAGTGGCATAATATTCCTTAATAGAGCCCTCATGCAAACAAAATATTGAACCTTGTGTTTAACCCCTTATCTGAGAAGGCTTTACAGTCCCAGCACTGACCCATTTTTTAGGTCAAGGTAAGCGCTTTAGTGTGTTGCAATCTATCTGTGGGCTTTTAACCACACCCACTGTGCGCCCATCACTTTCACTCATTCATGGGCATTCCTTTCAAAAGTCCTTTGTAATCATTGGTAAATGCTTTCTGTTTGTCCCTCCTTGGAGCAGTTTTGTTACTGTCTTGGACACAGACCGTGTTACATGGATAATTGCACAGTTGCTGATATGTTTGACTACAAGCAAACTTCCTTTTATTTTTGTGTCTTTCCTTCGCGCTGATGCTCATGGCGGCCGTGTAGCCTTTTATCGGCTCTTATGTCAACTGTTTTACTTTACATTTTGAATTTATGTGGCAAGAAATGTCAAGTTAGGATCAATAAGCTCTTACTCGAGCAAACGCAAGACACATTGCATTGCAAATGCTTTTTTATGTTTGGAGCACTTCACACTTAACCTTTCACGTTTTTTTTTTATAAAAAAGGTATCCAGCCCTAATTTGCCTCCCATTTTTCCACATGTTGGGGATTTTAAATGTACTCAGGTTTTGCGGATTTCCCTAGATGCAACCGAAAAAAATAGCCAAAATTTAGCAGCATTTTTGTTTTTGAAAAACAGAAAAAAACTGTTGTGGAAGAAAGCATATTGATATCTTGAATGTATACATTCTGCCAGGGTGGTCTCTGTAGGGTCAGGCACTCTCGAAAGTGTGCTCTACATATATGGAAAAGGTCAGAAGAAGCATGGTAGATGGTAAAACTGCATGGGGCTGTGAAGGAGGCAGGAGTGTGATGCTGATTTGTGGCGACTTCAGCTCATAGGTTTGTGCCACAAAATCTTGCTGGAAGATCGTAGTATGGGGATCTCTGAGAGAGCGATGAGTTGCGTTAAGTCTACAAAAAAGCTAAGGCCCTTACTGATCTTTTATTGACTAACGGTCTCCACTTTGTTAATGGGCATTCAAAGTCAGATGGCGCTGCTAACTTTCAATAATGGTAGATCCTCCTCAATCATTGATTATGTTATTGTCAATGTGGAAGCATGTTCATCTAGCTTAGATATAGCCATAGTTAGCACAGTGGAAAGTGATCACAGTCTACTTGACCTCACTATAAGGACGGATGATCTGGGGCTAGGAATTACATCAGGATGGGCCCCAGGGCGGTATAAGAGGGAGATTGTTCCATCCAACTACAGAAGAAGAATACGGTGGGATGATGAGAAGTATCATCAGGGACTACCGCAGCTTGAACCCATAATAGCCAATTATGGACAATCTATCATAGACGTTTCGGCTAACGACAGCCCTTTGATACTGGCTGCTTATGACCTAATGACAGGGGAGCTGGGGGCCTAAACCAGCGCCGCTTAAACCAGATGGTTGTATTAGAAAAGGGCAGTCAGGATGTGAAGGATGGTTTGGCAAGGAGTGCGCAAAGGCAAAAAGAGAAGTTTCACTTGCCTTAACACAGCGCAATGATAGCTCAATTAGTGAAATTAAATTTAAAGAATAAAGAAGAGATTATAAGTGCCTACTAATAACCAAGAAACGGCTGTACCAAACTGCAATGTGGGCTGAACTCAGAGCAGCCATAGCTAACCATAACACCAATAAATTCTGGGACCTAGTAGCTAGAGTGGGGAAGGGTACAGCGAACATTGTAGAAACCCATATAGGCCCAACCGCCTGGGTTCACCACTTCAGTACATTGTCTAGGGGCCAAGGGATCGGCCACATGAGTACTATACAGAGGCAAGACGCCCCTTTTTTCCCACCACTAGTGAAATAGGAATTTTAATCCCAGAAGTGATTAGAGCACTGGGAGCAATGAAGAGGAATAAGGCCCCGGGCCCAGATCTGGTTCTGGTGGATCTTTATCATGAGGCACCCTACTACTGGGCTAAAATACTTACCAAGGTGTTCAATGCTACCCTTGAGGGTAATGCAGTACCGCAGTCCTGGCGCTCTGCTATTATTGTCCTGATTTATAAGAAGGGCGATCCAGGCTGTCCCGCTAATTATCAGCCGATCTCCCTACTAGATGGAGTCAGGAATGTTCTAGGGAGCGTCCTACTTAACCTGTTACAGGGGTGGGCTGATGCCCAGGGTGTGATAACAGAAGCACAAGCTGGCTTCCGGCCTCTGGTGGGAACTATTGACCATATCATCCACCTCTACTTGATCTCATACAAATTTACAGTAGTTAGGAGGTCCTCTCTATGTTTGGTCTTCATAGCTCTGAAAGACTCTTTCTTTTCAGTGGATTGGGGCAAATTGTGGAGGTCACTAATGGACCTAGGGATCGATGCCCCCCCCTAGTGAAAGCCATAGCAGCACTTCAGATGGACAATACGGCCAGAGATATGGGATGAACAAGGAGTGCACAGACCCTTTTTAGGTACAAAAGGGTGTTCGGCAAGACTGTGTCCTGCCCCCCCTACTCCTCAGCCTTTTCTTGTGGCTGACTTTCTTTTAGGGAATCAGCTAGATGTCCCTGTTGCAGCTGATAGAAGGATTCCAATGCTTATCTTTGCGGACGACACATTACTTATTGGCATGCACTGAGAACGCGGCCCATAGGCTACTCGCCTGTTTTGTTAAATACTGCGAAGAAAAATCATTAACTATCAATTGAATGAAGACCATGGGGATGGCCCTGCGACCCTTCCCCAGTCTCCTGCGGAACTAGCCATTAACCACATACCAATTGAGGTTACCAAGTACTTTGATTATCTAGGTGTGTGGTTTTTAGAGAACTTGAGCTGGGACCGCCAAGTTCGGAAGGCAGCCATAGTCCTTAAGCAAGCAGCAGGGGTAATATTGAAGCTTAAGTACAAGGTTGGAGCAAGAAATATTAGTATAATTTTGGAAATATATGCCTGGAAAGCAGTGGCTGCAAAACTCTATGGAGCAGAACTCTGGGTATACGCTGATATTAGTGCACTGCAGATAGGGGAAATTAAGTTTTTGAAATCTCTACTGGGGCTAGGGCTGGGCACTCCCCTAAGGCCCTCTTTGCAGAGCTACGTTTGGTGCCAATATCAGAGTTAGCAGCTTTAAGGCCAATATTATATTGGGTGAGGTTAATTTGCAATCCTAGGGTGGCAGTGTATTTAGAAACTCTTGAAGAGGTCACTGAGAATGGTAGACCAGAAGGGCGCTCATGTCAAAGGCACCCTAGGTAACCCCCGGTTAGAGGCTCTCTGGGAGGATCAGGGTGGAGTTAATCAGAACACTGTGGGTAAGGTAAAAGAACGATATTGTGAATTTAACAAGAGGAGGATGTGTCAGGAACTTAGGCCCAATTCGATCACAAGTTATTACTATCAATGTCTATGAGCCTGCCCCTCCAGATTACTTGGATCTGCTGTATCCTGAATTGAAGTGGTCCCTTTACATTATATATAGATTGGGTGCGTTGCCCTTAAGAGGTTACTTGGTTCGCACGCATTGGATGGCGGCAGGACTCGATTATTGTGACTGCACTCCTGGGGAGGTAGACAATGTGGTCCACTTCACCCTGTTTGTAAGAAATTTGATGTGACAAGGCGTAGGTGGCTCCACCCCCTTTTTAAGTCTAACAGAGCAAATTGCACTAAAACTGCATTAGCACTTCGTACAAGACCGGGCAATATTAGTGAACACAACTTGATAGCCTCATACATATGGGACGATTGACACTGGTTGAGGGAGCTAGCAACTAAACTAGGGCTGATTGAACCAACAGATTCATAAGATCTATAAGGCCATAGTTGCCGTTTTGTGAGAGGAATGTTCCTCCGCTATATAAATGAGGTATATCCATCACCTTATTAAATATCTTTTTAACACCACAAGGTAGCAAAATCACTGCTGCTTTTACTATCCACTACGAGCACTCGCACTTTCCTCCTGAGGGCCCCTTTGTATAGGTTGGTATTGACGGGAAGTGCTCCATCCCCCAGATATATAAGGGGGTTTTACTGTAAATTATTTAATTGTACATGTGTATGTGATTCCTTTATGAGAATTGGATATGCTTGGATAAAGAAGATCCTTGTTTTTAAGTTCTTAAGCTTTTAAGAAATGAATAATGATTTTATGTAATCAAGTTTTATTGCTGTGTGCACTGTTTTTTATATACTGTAAGGCTTGAAGCTGAAACAATTAAATAAAATGAATGAATATATATATATATATATATACATTTTATAGTGAAAATAAAACCAACAAAAGGTTTGCTGTGCTAAGATCCCACGATTCCAGCTTTCAGGAACAAGCAGAGGTGTAACAAAAAAAAACTTGTTTTGTTTTTTTGCATTTTTCCATTTTTTTCTGGTTTCACCTAGTTGCAGATTGTCATAGAAAAAAGTGTGAAACCCATGGGTGAACCCAGAGCGCTATATGTTTTTGAAAACTAGGTAACCATCCGAATTCAGAAACTGGTAATTTTTGTATATCGCTCATGGGTTTTCCAAATAAACTAATCATTGAATTAAAAATAATGTAAAAAATAGAAAATTAGAAATAGCTGATGTTTTCATCTATACTTTTTGCCCAACAGCTGATTTACCAAAGCAATGTACTGTTACGTCCTTCTGATCCTTCTGGTGGCAGGGATTTATAGAGATTGTTGCTTATCCAAAAACATGAGATACTCAGACCCAACAACTGAGCTGCAGCTTATAATGACTTTTCTTTTTGCACTGGCCATGCATCCATTTCTATATTAAAATCCAACAAATTAATAAATGGGTATAAGGGAAAGCTATGTACTTTGTAAATGCCCAATAGATACTGAGTTTTGGAACAGTGGTTATTTGAACTTCTCAGCATTTGGGATAACTGGATAACCCATACTATCATGTGATTTAGAAGTCATTCTGCAAGTCCTATTCTTTCTTGCACACTTTTTCACATTTTCAGAGCCAGAAATGAAGAGAAATTCGATTTATATTTTTATAATAACAAATCCACAACTGTTGTGTGGTTGGGCTTATCCCCCACAACAGAAAAGAACCAAAAACGATACATGGACATCGAATTTTCAAGATCAATATCAGTATTTGGGACGAGGCTCAGTAGCTACCCAGGTAAACCTACTAAACTCAGACAATTCTGAAATGGGGGGTCCATTATCAAACCAAGGACCATCCAGAGTCACTATGATCTTCACATATTCCCTGGTTTGATCCATCCTGTTATGGTTGCGGGGCCCTTCAACACAAGTGGTGTACCGTTTTTATTGGGAGAAGTGTGGGAACTCCCTGTGGTAGGAATTTTGTGGAGCCCTGCAGATTCCAGTATATTTTTTCAGAGAAAGTAAGGAAAATGTGTGTTTGTGGGCAAAGTTTGAGGCTTGCTGGACATTTGAGGTTAGAAAAGTTAGTGTGATCCGTGCAAGTCGCACCACTTCCCTGGGTGTATGGGTGCTTTTTTAACCTCATATCTTAGTGTTTGGTATGCTTTCTGACTCCCTGTGTGGTCACATTGGGTGCAAGCGTATGGGTGCAAGCGTATCCCCCCCCCCCCCCCCCCCCCCAATTTGACCCCCAGATCAGGGGGGATTTTGGGTGCAGAAAGAAAGTGGGGGTGTTTTTGGAGTGGTGCACAGCATTTTGTCAGTGTGGGCGACCTCTTTTATTTTCTTTACCAAAATCTCTGATGTCTTCTGCACCCTCAGGAATCAGACTAGGGTAATTCTCATTTTTCAGTCTGCTCCCAGGGTAGGCAGAAGACTCTTGGGGTTGGAACGCGGCTCAATACCGGGGTGGGTCCCAGTCCCTATTTTCCTGTAACAAAATCCATGGTGTCTGGTGTGTCAATGCCCATGCCTCGGGGTTGCTTTCCTCTCCCTGGTGTCTAGTGGGTGGATCACTACTTGAGGATCGCCATCCTGAAGCAGTGATCCACTTGGTAGAGGTACCGCTCCCATTTCCAGCAGTGGTTATCCCACAAGGATCGGTGTTTGAGGGTTAGAGTTGTGCCCCCCATAGGGCATAGGTGCAAGGTGCTAGCGCCGGAAGTATTTTCTCTAGCAGTGCAACTGACAAAACTTTCAACTCAGCTGCACTAGAGAGGTAGTGCAGATGACGTGAACAGTTTGTCGTCACAAAGTAGCGGTTAGGATGCATCATAATATTTGCAATATTACATCTACAATATGATATTATTAATAAGGATAATTCTGTACAATTGCAGTAGTGAAGCTATTGATAGTGACATATGATGCACCAGTGAGGTCATCAACAATGTAATTATGTTTTCCTCTGTGATGCCAAAGTTGTTGTGAGCAGTGAATTGTTGTTCGTTATGCTTGCCCAGCTTACCATAAGTGTAGAATTACAGTTCTTTAGATGTTCAAAGCCGTAACAATATCACTTAAACTTACGTTTTTTAAGAGACCTTTCTTATATGTAAACAATCAAGTGTGACTTTAGTAGCCAACCATAACTAACCCTCACCTTTTTCCCACCCTCTACATCCTCCCATCTGCTTACTTAGCCATCCATTGCTTCTTGTCTGGCCAGTGCTGCAACCTCTCCCTCTGCTCATGCCCTAGACCAGGGCCACTGAAGTTATGCAGCAGTGGAGGGCCAAATTATGCAGCATGGTTGACTAAATCATGCAGCAAGAAAAGGCAAATTATGTGGTGTAATGTGCCACATTATGTAATGGTATAACTTCAGTATGTTGTAATTTTTACTCTTGTTAACACTGTCTGGGCATAGATGGCACTTCATTTGTGCCAGTTTAACAACCAAATATAGCAGTAAGCAACTGAAAGGTGACCAGTGAACATTTACAAAGGGCCTTGTGATGCACTCAGTCGCCGATTATTAGAAAAGATGTCAGAACTCGACTATTATTACAGTTGTGTTCTAACGTCCCAATGCCTGCTGCCAGCAGCAGAGATGACAGGCAGGTCAGGTCATGGAGCATAACTGAAGCAGCTGTTTAAAGCAACAAAAACTGAATGTTGCTTTCCTTTCTTCTGCTCTATTTTAATAGCTTACAATGACAAGCGCAGAGAATAGGTTTATTTTTTGCCTCCTCAGATAGAGAAAAGCTAGAATCTTTCTGCATGTTTCTACACATTCCGAGCTACTGCAGCTTTTATTTGTTTTTTAAATCTGACTTGTATGGAACTGTTTCTAATATTTGTTTGCAACAAATATCTAACAGGTTTTTGATCTGTTTAATTTGATGTGTTTTGCAACTAGAGTTTTTGTTTTTATTCTTCATGTATGCAAACATGCTTCTCTTTAATATGAGAGTCATGAACCATGGTTTTAAATGGTTTGTGGGAAAGATGATGGCATGACTATGTACTATGGGATTAAATACTTCTTGGCATACCTGATAAGGATATTGCAAGTCACCTCAGCCTTCCATAACCTTATAAAGGAACGGTGCCTTCAACCTCATACCTCTGTATTGTGGGAAAACTGGGCTGATTGCAGAAGCCCCCTAACTTTTTGCCCCCATTTTTCACTTATACTGCTGTTTTTATGATTCTGATGGTGCCCTCTGCACTGCTAAACAGTCCCAGGGCATGTGCTCTGCTTAAAATGGATATACAAATTAGGCTAATTATAATTCACTGTACCAACCTTACCTATAAGTCTCTAGTATATGGTATGGCATGTAGGTAGGTTTAAGGGCCCCAGCAAAATAGGTGCACTGCTGTGGTGTCCAGGTTCATTCTAAAGAAAGGCCTGCCTTGCTGGCTGCTTTTAAGTTAAAGTTAACCCCAAATTTGACTTTGGAATTAAAAGTACTTCCAAAGTCCTAAGCTACCTTATTTTTGCATATAGGTCAACCCTAATGTATGCCCTGAGTGCCCCTAGGGTTGGGTACAGTGTATCTTTAAGGAGGGACTTTATGGTGAGGGAAAAACAGCTAAATTCATTTTCCCCATTGTAGTGAATGGGCTCCAAAGGCTAACATGAAGAGACTTTGTTTGAAAATAATCTTATTTTCCATAGGAAGGAGCTGAATATGGCATGTTTAGTATCAAATTAAAAGTTATAATAAAGCTAACACCTTGTCACTGTTGAATTTAATATAACTTGTACCTAGAAAACGTTTTAGAACTCTTACTAAAAGTTACCAACTTCTGCCCTGTAGTGCCCTTTTCTGATTGGTCAGCCTCTGGCAGCCTGCACCAGGCTGCCTTTATAAGTTGTGAAGTGGCCTGGGCTGAAACAAAGGAAGCGTCTGGTGGGAGGAGATCTGCCTCAGCAGATGGCAGAACAGGATGGGGGGAGCAGCCAAACTGGTCTTCAAATGAGGAGGGAAGGACATTTGGGACAGCAACTGTACCACTCCCATTTCCTGCAAACCCAGACAGCCAGGTGTCCCCTGATTAGATTAAGGAAGGGTTGTGTAGAGGGAAACGTAGCCACACCCGTGGGTGGGGGTCAGCCAGACCTAAACTCTAAGATAGAATTTTTGCCGTCATGGATTTTGGAGGAACGTTGCTCCCTGGGATTGATTTTTGCCACACTTCCAGGAAGTGGTCACTCAAGAGCATGGTGGGCGTACATGATTGGACAGAGGCCCCCCCTGCTCTCCACCTCAGGAGCAAGGATAAAACTGGCAGAGCTGCACCCCACCTCAGATCCTTACAGGAACAAGACAAGAAGAAGAAGAAGGACTGCCCTGCTAGACCCCTGGCCTGCACCTGGACACTGCACTCAGAAGGACTGCACCAGCTGCACACTTGAGCTTCACCAACAAAAGGACTTTGCCTCTCTTCTACTGCTTCAAGAAGGAACTCCCTGTATGCCTCAGGTAGAAAACAGCTGTCCAGAGTCCCCTGCATCAGGCCCTGAAGAAACTGACCAGTGGTCATTTTTGGATTTGAACCAGGTGCATTCTGGGAGTTGGAGTCCTAAACCCGAAGGACAAATCAGAGCTTCTGGAACCTTGTGGTGAGTTGTGGACATTTAAAGAACCTTAGAAAAAGTTCTGGAAGAAGATCCAGACGTTTGGAGAAGTTAGGTCAACTTTGGAAAAAAGCTCCATAAGTGGACCTGCCCAACAGCATGAGTCAAACTGGCTTATGCCGACTGCGACCCGGCCTGACTTGCTGGTTCATCCTGCTGAAAACCTCTGGAGCTCCAGACTTCCAGGATTTCACCCGGGCTCGTGGAGAGGCAATTCAACCTTGCATTGAAATCGGCTTGCTCTGGAGGGTCGTTCGACATTGGAATCCACTTTCCAACATATATTGTTAGGGAACTCTTTGGTGACTTGCAATATCCTTATAATGTCCAGCAAGAGGTACTTCATACCTTATCACTCATGTACAGCGGGTCGTCACAACAACACTGGCTATGCCTAGCTGGGACTGTATTACAAATATGGCTCAGTGTTTCATTGTGCAGGCGGTAACCCACCTGCACTTTGAAGAGGAGTGAGAGATCCCCTTGCAAGCGGATGCAGTGGGTGACTGCACCTGCCTGCAAGGGGATGCCTGGGTCCTTGATTTCCCCCAGAGGGCTGCAGTCAGGGGGCAACTGACAGCACGCCTCCTGAAAGTTTCTTTGCCTTTGGGCCTGTGTCTATAATACGGCACAGGCGCAGAGGCAAATAGATTCCCTCCTTTGCATGGGTCCAAATCCACATGCAAATGAGAGAACACCCTCTGATTATAGCACTGACGCTGCATGTGCACCAGCGCTATTTGTATTACAGAAGGGGCCGCACAAGTGTCTGTGGCCCCTTCTGTAATACCAATGTGCCCTGGGGCCCCGCAAAGCGGGCAGAAATGCCCATTTCACTCCAGGGCACTTGGTGTAATATGGCCCTTCGAGGGCACTGACAATAAATTACAAGAAAAATGGGACAAAATACTGCCTTTGCTCTTAGTACCATGACTGTATTGTATCAGCCCTTTAGGTCATACTGGTGTGTATCGCCTGCGCATGCTACCATTTGAAACCATATAAAATAAGGTAGATAGCACTGAAAGTTGCACAAGCCTTTTTGCTTACTGGTATTGTGTGTAGAACATGTAAACGTGTCTGCTGAAACCGGTTGTACCATCGACAGGTACTCGCTTCCTGACACCTTGGGCTAATCACTCAACCCTGTGACTTACTAGATGTTGACTTCTGTCATGTGAACAGCAACAACATATTTATGACTGAGTGCAAAAGCAATACATCTGTGTGTACCGTACGTGGTGTAGCACGCAAGCAGGGCCGGCTTTTGGGCGGTGCGACCGCACTGGGTGCTGGTCGCAGGGGGCGCTGTGTTCAGCAATTACTTACAAAACTTGCTATTTAAAAGCACCTGCTGAAAAGTTCCTTTTGTGTCCTGCCTGCAGGAAGAAATTAAAATGTCAAGATACCTCTTGTGATTAATGTTCCTGTTACAGAGAGAGATGGAAGTTTTGCCTAGTGGCAGCTTTGACACAACATAAAGTAGCGCAGAGGGTTAATATGGCTGCTGCAAAAACAGAACTATGGGGCATATTTAAGAAAAGTGGTGCTGCATATAGTGCGCCACTTTTCTTGCAGCCCTTAGCGCCTCCCTAACGCTATCATGTGTGTGTCATATTTAAAATACGGCGCACCGTGGCAGTAGTTAGGGGACTAGCATCAGAATGTTATATGCTAGTCCGGCACTTTGCAGGATTAGCATAAAAAATGTTGACGCTAATCTTGCAAAGCACCCAGAGGCCCATTGTAACCAATGGAAGCTTCCTTGTAATGCCCGCTTTGAGAAGGCATTAAAAGTGCTGGAAAAAAATGACACAAAGAAATCTGTCAGTTTTCTTTGTGCCATTTTATTGCCCCCCCTCCTTCCGGGGGGGATTCCCCCATTGCATACATTGTGTCCGGCGCAGGCAAAATGTAGCGCAAAGGGATACAAAGTGGCGCAGCGTTTTTGTCCTTCTGGCGCCACATTAGCTTAAATAAAATGACACTAATGTGGAATTAGAATGGCACTGGGGGGTCTTAAATATTTGAAATAAGTGGTGCTGCACACAGTGCTGCACCACTTTTCTTGCGCCCCTTAGCTCTCCCCTGCCACTATATGTGCACTGTGTTTAAAATACGGCGCAACATGGCGGTAGTTAGGGGACTGGTGTCAGAATTTTTTATGCTAGTCCGGCGCTTTGCAGGATTAGCGTCAAAAATGTTGATGCTAATCCTTCAAAGCAACCAGAGGCCCATTGTAACCAACAGATGCCTCCTTTTAACATCGGCTCTGAGCAGGCGTTAAAAGTGCCGGAAATAAATGACGCAAAGAAATCTGTCAGATTTCTTTGCTCCATTTATTTGCCCCCTTCCCCCCCCCCCCCCACCCCCACCCCCTTTTAACATCGGCTCTGAGCAGGCGTTAAAAGTGCCGGAAATAAATGACGCAAAGAAATCTGTCAGATTTCTTTGCTCCATTTATTTGCCCCCTTCCCCCCCCCTTTTAACATCGGCTCTGAGCAGGCGTTAAAAGTGCCGGAAATAAATGACGCAAAGAAATCTGTCAGATTTCTTTGCTCCATTTATTTGCCCCCTTCCTTCCCCCCACCCCCCCCTCCCAACGGGGAAAAGCCACCTTTGCATACATTGTGCCTGGTGCAGGTATAATATAGCACACAGGGATACAAAGTGGCGCAATACATACATCGAGCCACTTTGTAAAAATGGCACATCGCTTTTGGCCTTATAACGCCATATTAGCGTAAACAAAATGACGCTAATGTGACGTTAGAATGGTGTTAAGGGCTCCTAAATATGCCTCTATATTTTGTGTGGCTAGCTGAGTGGATTAGTAAAGCCAGCCTTTATAAGTGCTTTAAAACACATAAATGTATGTAAAAGGGAAGCGATGGAGGGATGAGGAACACATTTGCCGCGTGGTAGTGAGTGAAACCGAGGAGGAGGTCGGGCGGGGGGGGGGGGGGGGGGGGGGCGTGCCAAGATAAGCTGTCGCACAGGGCGCCACCAGTCCTAAGGCCGGCCCTGCTCGCAAGGTGGTGGTAGTGCATAATTATGCTAAAGCTCCACGACTCCTCCAGAAGTGCCGGGTACATGCTACAAAGAGGGAAAGCTGCAAGAAAAAGCTATATTTAATGGCTGATGAGATAGTGAAAGCTCCCTTCCCAGGGGGCAAAAAATAACATTCTCTTTACGACTCAAGCAGCCTAACAGCATAGGGTGTATTGCAAAAAAAGTACAAAAAAAGAGGCAAATGTTTTAGGTCAGGAAGTACATACGCCGTGCTGATTGTGAGAAGGGTCACACACCCCAGAGGGCATCCACGCACCACAGAGAGCATTTCTTGAGGGGAGAACCCTATAATTTGCCACATCCTGTCTGTTCTCTATTTGAGCGCCAGCCTTCTGTCTTTTTATGGCCCCACATAAGCGAGCTGTTTCTGTCTGCTTTTGGTATCGCTCTGCCTTCATCTCATTGCACGAGGATTGTCCCGGGATGCCTTGCACACAATTAAGGCTGGAACAGTCAGACAGGGAACACATTAACCCAAGGAGAGTCAGACAAACAGAGAAAACAGCAAATAAAAGCTAACGATGCAGAGCTAGGAATAAACACGGCTGGGATTTTTCCGTTTCTTAGCTTATTTGTGTGTGTAGGTTTTGAGGTTTAATGCCCTGCCTCTAGACAGCAGGGCTTTGAAATGTGCTTTATTTTGCGGGCTGTGCACTTAACGAAGCGCCTTTGCAGGCACCACATGAATGGATACGTGGGGGTGTAGGTGGGCATGGTGGTGCGCGTGTGTGTGTACAAAAGCGGTGCAGGAGAGTATGGGCACTGACAGGAAAGTGGGTAGATAAACAGGGATTGCAGGCCTTTCGAGATAATAGGGGACGTGAGCCAAGCACATTAGTGCCAATACGGCCCACGTTTACTTAGGTCTTAATAGGCGCTCGCTTTATATTGTGTTGTGGCACATGCATGCCCAAACAAACTTTAGTAAGGGGGACCAAGGTCGCTCTTGGTTTTTGTGCATCCTGGCGTTGGATGTATGTGGGTGAATGTTCCTTGTCCTGAACTCTGTGGTTATGGGTGTGCAAGGTTATGTCATTTTTTCTCACAAAGCTCGTGTCATTGTTAATAAAAGAAACGAATTGAGGACCGATCATTCGTGTGAGGTGTGTATCCATGAACATCACGACTTTCTCAAGCACTTTGTGCTCCAGTGCCACTTGCAGCGAGTCACTAGCGAGGGAAATCTAAGCACGTAACGCACTTGAACACAAAATGCTTGCGAGTTGCCAGTGTGAACCAGTTTCAGAGTATTCATGAGAAAGAGCTAAACCTAAGTAAGCAGCCAGTTGCAAAATCCTATTGGAATAACCAGCACCAACTCGCAAGATAATGCTGAACGCGAACGAAGAAACCCCACAAGCTGTGGGTAGGCTAATCAGGAAGTTCACAAGACAACTCATGTGTAATAAAAAAAAAATCGGAAGTCTTACTCAGAAGCTAAAAGGAGAAGAAAGTTGAAATGTGGGTTAGGGGTCGCCCTGGCAAGAGAGGCCTGGGAGCAACCGTGGGATCAGACTGTAGCTTAATTAATTATTATCGCTGTATATACCAGTAATTCTTAAACATTTGACTTCTGTGGACCCCCACTGAATCATTACTGAAATCCTAGGATTCTCAATGAGTCATTATTGGAAGCTTAAGACCCCTATCCTAAGAAATTTCTATGATTTGAACCTCAAAACAATACACAAAAATACAGAAACAAGAATTCACAAGATGCTCAAACATTGAAATAGTTTGTTTAATACACAATCAAATATAGAACAAGTTTTCAATTGCCCTTTATTTGTATATACATTATTTATTGTAATGTACTAATTTTAATATTGTATAATTCTGTAAAACAGTTGCATACCCTCCAGTGGCGTAGCGTGGGTTGTCAGCACCCGGGGCAAGGCAAGTAATTTGCACCCCCTAACCCGGGGCAAGGCAAGTAATTTGCGCCCCCTAACCCGTGGATTTTAGCACTCGAGTCTCTTCCAAGATGTTGCGCCCGGTGCGGCCGGCCCCCCCTGCACCCCTCACGCAATGCCACTGATACCCTCTGAAAAAGCTTCACAGACCCCCAGTGGTCCTCAGACCACAGGTTAAGAACCCCAGCTTTACATGTTGAGTCACAGAAACACTATGAGCCAACGAACGGAAGCAAACATCTCTTAATTCATTATAATTAAGGCAAAAAAAGTTAGATTACTCAAGCAAACATTAACTATATGGAACCCAGGGAGCTCAGTCCTACCCCAGTGACCACTCTTTCCATACGACTCTGACTGGTTGTACTCACTTGGGACCAGACAGTGGTGTTCTGACAGGCTTGAGCGTAGGCTTGAGGCTCATGTGTCCAGAAATGAGAGAGGTAAAGGCTGAGCTCAGCACATGATGGGCAAAGGTTCCTCTGCACATGGAGTTCCTGTATCAGACTGACATCAGAGTTTTAAAAACAATGCAGCACAATCATCAGAGAGATGCTGGTTCTCTAAATATTGTAGATTATGAAAACGAGAGTTCAGCAATTTTTGAGGCTGGCGATCCCTTCAGAGTCAATGACTTTCCCTGTGCAGATGATCGAGGTAAAGTTTTTTCATGTGAATCCTTACCCTCCATTGTGAAGTAGAAGTAAATTGAAGAGTCCTTACAACCTATTATGAGCAGTAAATACAGTTCTGTTTTTTTTAGGACAGCAGGCACAGCGGCACAGGCACAAAGGGAAAAAACATAGCATTGCTATGCCTTGCTTTTTTGGGAGAATGCAGGCAATAATAATTACTTTATGCAACAGCGATTTAAATAACTGACACACTTTTCTTTTGCAAAACATTTATCACAAGTTTATTGACTACACAGGTTGGGTTAACTTACATGAAATCTGGGTGTCAGTGGTACGTTTAAGCAAATATCCATCATCGTGAGGAAGCATGAGGCGCTCCGCTGCTAGCCAATTTTTAGCATTTAAATTCACATTTAGCAAATGTGTAGAACCCCCACCTTTCCAACATTTTGATTTACAGCTCATTAAATGTAAATAGCTCCAACATTTACAACTTGTAATCTAATAAAGTTTCAGAGAAGTTGGGGCCAAACCAAGGGCAATTTTCATAGTTGCACAGGATTCCAACTGTTCCTTGAAGAACTAAGGCACACCATCACTTTCTTCCATTGTAATTCTCTCTAACCTGACCAATTCACTTCAATCAATCAATTAGAGTATTTGTAAAGTGCACTGCTCACCCGTGAGGGTCTCAAGGCACTGAGGGAAAAGGGAGGGCTGCTACTGCTCGAACCGTCATGTCTTGAGATGTCTCCTGAAGGTAAGTAGGTCCTGTGTCTGATGTAGGTGGATGGGAAGAGCGTTCCACATCCTGGCGGCGAGGTGGGAGAACCATTTGCCACTGGCGGTCATTCTGTGGATGCGTGGGCTGGTGGCGAGGGCAAGGTTGGTGGAGCGAAGCTGTTGGGTCGGGGTGTAGAAGGAGAGCCGTCTGTTGAGGTATTCTGGTCCGGTGTTGTGCAGTGCCTTGTGAGCGTGGTGATGAGTTTGAACGTTAATCTCTTGTTGACGGGGAGCCAGTGTAGGTCCCTCAGGTGGGCTGTGATGTGGCAGTGGCGGGGGATGTCCAGGATGAGGCGTGCGGAGGCGTTTTGTATGTGTTGCAGTCTTTTCTGGAGCTTGGCCATGGTTCCTGCATAGAGGGCATTGCCATAGTCCAGTTTGCTGTTTACGAGGGCTTGGGTGACTGTTCTTCTGGTCTCAGTGGGGATCCATTTGTAGATCTTCCAAAGCATGTGGAGGGTGTTGAAGCTGCAGGGTGAGATGGCGTTGACTTGCTGGATCATTCATAGTGATGAGTCCAGGATGAATCCCAGGTTGCGTGCGTGTTCGGTGGGTGTCGCTGCGGTTCCCAGAGTGGCGGACCACCAGGAGTCATCCCATGCTGAGGGGGTGGAGCCGAAGATGAGGACCTCAGTCTTGTCGGAATTCAGTTTCAGGCAGCTGTTCCTCATCCATTCGGCGATGGCGGGGTCCTTGGTGAGGGAGAGGATGAGCTCGGTGTCATCGGCATATGAGACAATGTTGAGGCTGTGCAATTGGGCGATGTTAGGGAGCGGAGCCATGTAGACGTTGAAGAGGGTTGGACTGAGGGACTAACCCTGGGGTACGCCGCAGATGATTTTGGTGGCTTCAGAGCAGAATGGAGGGAGGCAGACTCTCTGAGTTCTGCCGGTGAGGACGGAGGAGATCCAGTCCAGGGCTCTGTCGCAGATCCCTGCGTCGTTGAGGCGTGTGCATAGAGTGTGGTGGCAGACGGTGTCAAACACGGCTGAGAGGTCCAGAAGGATGAGAGCCGCAGCTTTGTCGTTGTCAAGTATAGTCCTGATGTCATCAGTGGAGGCGATGAAGGCGGTTTCAGTACTGTGGTTGCTGCACACTCTGGATTGGGATGGGGATGGGGCCAGAGTGTTGTTCTCCTCAAGGAAACGAGTCAGTGGTTTGTTGATAATTTTGTCTATGACTTTTGCCGGGAAGGGGAGCAGGGAAATGGGCCTGAAGTTCTTGAGGTCCTTTGGGTCCGCCTTGGGTTTCTTGAGGAGGGCATTGATCTCTGCATGTTTCCATCTCTCCGGGAAGGTGGCAGTCCCGAAGGAACTGTTGATGATCTTCCGGAGTTGGGGTGCGATGACGAAGCTTGCTTTGTTGAAGATGTGGTGAGGACAGGGGTTGGATGGTGAGCTGGAGTGGCTGGTGTTCATGATTTTGATGGTGGTGTTGTTGTTGACGTGGGTCCAGGAGAGTAGGAGGCTGGTGGGCAGTGAGTCTGTGGTGTCAGTGGCTGACGGGGGGGTCTGAGTACTGAAGCTGTCATGGATGTCTGCGATATTGCGGTAGAAGAAGGTGGTAAGGGAGTCGCAGAGGTCTTGTTATGGCGGTATGTCGTTGACATTGGAGCCAGGGTTGGAGAGCTCCTTCACGATGTTGAAGAGCTCCTTGTAGCTGTGTGCGTTTTTGTTGATGCGTTCTTAGAAGATGGTTCTCTTGGCGTTTCGCATGAGTTGGTGGTGTCTGCAGATGTCATTCTTGAAGGCTGTGTGGTTGGCCTCGAGATCAAAGAAATTACCCAAGAAACCCTCCAAGACTAATGCTTCCAAAAGGCAAAGGAAGCCATGCGTCAGTACATGTGAATGGTATTCATGCACAGGGTAAAAGCACTAGATCAATGGTCACTGGAAATGCTACACCAGTCTTGGCAAATGTGAGACAAACTCAATACTATAGGAGACTCTCTCATTTTCAGAGGACACAGGCTTGTAGTGCCCAGGACTCTGCGAATCTGCTTGTGACCCTGGGACATCAGAGAGTGGCGAAGTCAAAAGCACAACATCTCAAGGAAGTATGGTTCCCGAGTATAGACCTTGTGGTTGAACCATGATGATCGAATGCTACCCTTATCAGCTGACTAGTGAAGCAGAATGTCCCGCTCCCAGACACACGGTGTACAGCCATGGCCCAAAGTCGGTGCAGACTTGGGAAGCTTCCCTGATGGGAGGCACAACTCATTACAAATTTCCTGTGGTCGAATTAGTATCACCCATGGCATTTAAACATGTGAAACCCAAGTTGGAAAAAGTGTTATCAACATATGGATTCATAACCACCAAAGGATGCAGCATGGTTTTTCAAGAAGGGGATCCTTCTATAGACCTGAGGAATGCCCAAGACCAGTGTATGGCTAAAAAGAGGCAGAAACATGTTATCAAAGGAAAGGGATGCCAGGGACATTGTACCCAATAGCATCCATTAACTGTACTTTATAGTATTTTCTATTTATACCTAAAGTACCAACCAATAAAGGTAATGCTGGCAGTATACAATAAGTTTTTTTTAGATTATAACTGAATCCCCAAAGTATTATTCAGAAGATTATTATATTTTTAAAACTCCATCAACAATCATTAGGTTGAGTGTTCCCTGGTAGCATCATCTTACAAGTTGGACAAGTTGGACAAGGTGGCCGCTGATAACGTATGCCACATTACGTGGGTGAGACTACCTCATCCAATTCTTAAAATTCTAATATTAGGTGATCACCTAGGGTAAATAACACTCAGGTAGATTGGGAGGAATAAAAAAAAACCTCTACTTCTTGAAAAACCACGCTGCACCCTTTGGTGGTTATGAATTTCGGGAGGCAGTGCGCTGAGTGAAACCTCCTTTTTTAGGTCGAGCACACAAGCGATTTGACCTGTTGTTAGTATTGTGGGCTTTTAACCAAGCCCACCTCACAACCTTCACTTTTACTCATTCGTGGGCTTGCCTTTCAAAAATCTTTTGTTATCATTGATAAATGCTTTACGTTTGTCCCGCCTTAGGAAGGTTTTGTTACCACCTTGCAGATTGCTCTCTTTTGTCAACTAATGTTTTACTTTTCATTTTAAATGTATGTGGCAAGAAAAGTTCATTTAGGAATTTATAACGCCAATAGCTCTAACGCGAGCAAGTGTGAGACTGATTGCATTGCAAATGCCTGTACATTTTTCCCCTTGTGATAGTAGTACCACAAATGGATTGCCACTGGAAGTGAGGAGAGACAGCAGGCCTCCATTCCAAGGCACCGACTTCCAGAAATAGCTGCAACACCTTAACATATGGCATTGAAAGATAAAACCACGCCAGCTACAGGCAAATAGATATGTGGAGTTATTCATGCAAAGTCTCAACAGAGCAGTGCGAATAGGGGTTGACCATGGGAACCACTCAGAGTGGGCCACATTAACCTCCTAAGAGCATAAGGGAACACTCTCCTCTGCACAACAGGATATGTCCCAGCAGTACTCATGTTTGGGTGCACACTGAATAAAGCCATTACCCTAGCAGCAAAGTGGCAGCTGAAAAGGTATGATGCCCAAACTGAATCAACGAAGGAGAAAAAAAAAAAAACAATGACAATCCCACACGCTACTTTACTAGTGACAGGAGACAAAGTGTTACTAAGAGACAGACACCCAGAAAGAAAGTTCTGCATCCCCTATGAGTGAGAGCCCTGGAAGGTAACAGGAGTGAAAGGTTCGATGATCACTATTCAGCGAGGGATGGAGGTAGTAACCAGAAACACCTCATGGGTCAGGATATCCCAATGGCTACAGACATCCCACATCTGAGTGCTAATAGCTCAGGTGGGGAAAGAGAACAGTTCAGAGTGGACTGTATGAAAGGATGGCTGGATTGGTCCTCGCCTACCCCGTTGGCAAACCAAACAGCCAGGCCTAACCATGGGCAAGAGGAAGCACTGCCCAACCTCTCTGCTGAAAATCCAGCGCTGCCTCTGAATGTCAGTGAACCATCATGCCTACAGCATCCCTACAACCTAAGGCTCAATCCATCCCCAGCAAGTAGTCGCTTTCTCCACCGTGATCCCTAACCAAGTCCCATTGTTGATGGACCATTACAAAGTGGAAATGGATGTAGTAAGCCACTGTTAGTTACAGCAACACGCACTATGCACCCGGCTTCTTGGCGTAGCCAATGGTATAAACAAAAGCACGGTGGGCCTGTGGCCTGTACTCTACATGCAGGTGGTAACCAAATGTGTTGCGGTGCTTTCTTAGCTCCTGCGTAAGGCAGAATGGGGTACAGCTGAGAATCCCTTGCAATATTGACCCAGTAAATCCAGACGAAGCATGCTGTTTCACATACTGGCCCAAAAACTCGGGTAGGCCGGTAATTAGGGTGGAAACAGGGTTACTTTTCTCCTCATCTGATGCCACAAAGGCAATGACTGAGAGGGATTAAAGTACCCGTCATGGCGTCGATGACGTAGTGCATGGGGGCCTTTGGACTTCCAAACTGTAGAACAGAGTGACGCAGTGAGAATTTAGCGGCCGGGGCCAATCCTACAGAGGATTTTGAAAGTATACCTATAGAAATGTCAGAACATTTTCCACACACATATGAATGACCGCTATAGAAAAATAAAGACTTGGGATCCTGTGTCTAGACACCGAGTGGGAAGGCTGAAGCGATCACAGGCCCCCTCACATACTGTGCACAGAGAAGTGCCTTCAGAGAACACAGCCCTGCCTGCTTATAATGGGCTCGCCAGGACCGTAAGCGTGTCTACGAGCAGGCATGCCCTTTAATCCACCACTCGCTACCTCAACAAATTTAATCCGGACTCGCAACAAAATGTTTACATTGAAGTAGTGGAAAAATGGCAGAGAAATCAGCCGTAGTTTCACCAACAAGAATGAATTTATAGTGCCGGTGAGCAAAGGCGCAGCAGACCTGATTCCAAGTTCCTCCCAGCTTCCCCTTATTGGAACAGGTTCAGCTCTAATTGCTGTATTAAATTCCTAAAAGGGGAGAGAACTGACGTCTTTTGAATTTCTGCCACTTGTTTATTTTTAACTTTTGAATTACCAAATGATTCAGTGTCACAATAACATACTTCTCAACTGGAGTTTCCAAGCAGGGTAAGATTGAGTGGTTTTGGAGGGCAAGTCCATTGACACTAGTGGAGCTGTGGCATTTAAAAAAAAAAAAAAAAAGTAATTAAGGTTTTCAGAGAGTGTGATTCTACTGAAATCTATGAGAGGCCCTCGTTTGGAGGGGGGGAGTGAGTTCAAGGCGAGCGACACTCCAAATTAGGGTAAATTGAGAGATGTGCAGGACCTCAGCCCATTGGCAAACGTCTTGTTACCAGGTTGGTTTCTATTGACGTGCTCCAGAACTACATCCACAGAAATTATTCCAGCCCATGACTCACACAGGCCATCTACAGTATTAGGGAGACATCTACCAATCCTATATACGCTCCATTCATTGGATGTAGTGTTTATACTTTTGTGCTCTGGAACGTAGTGTCCTATAAGCATGCATCTATATGGCCTGGTATAACGTTAAGACGGGTGTCTAACCTATGTCCAGAATGGCCATAGCCATGTTACATTTTCAGGATATACACGTAAAATAAATATGCATACAATGAATCTAACAACCTTGTTTACTTAATCAGCAGGTACACTGAAAATTTGGCATGGATCCAGCTACCTAGACCTATGCTGGACACTTCTCTGGAATTGAAGCACATGACTGATGGTGTCTTTAAAGCTTAACAATTGGTAGGCATTTTATTGATCATAGATGTATGAGACGAACTGGTGAGGTCTTTTTTACATTTTTGAAATCAGAAAATCAACTAACATTGGCCACAGTTTTCAGAAAACTACTTATTTCCATGTGCCTCAGTGAAATCATCTGGAATACTAAAAACTTCAAGAGCATCACTTTCATGAGATGTGATACAAATTCAGTTCGTTCTGGTGGCATCTCTCTTCTTTCTGTATTCTCTCTCCCCTTAGTTTCTTTGGAAATAACTCACAACTAGTTTTGCACACCAAGGTGTAGCTTCCATGTGCAAGGTTTATTTTGGGTGAAAGTTCCCCGATCCAATCAAAATAGGTGGATACTTTCACTCGCAGATCACACTTAGAAATGTGCACAATCAATCAGTACAATGGACTGCCCGCATTCTTCTTCGTATAGTTTGGATAAGAATGTGGACGTTCCTGAGAGGAATAAAATGTGCTGAACATCCACGAACACACACTATTGTGGGAACTCACCAATATTTTCCTGGCTGGTGCCTTTCCTTGGTGAGAAAGGAAAACCATGATTTCTTGGAGGCTGCCGTGTTCGGGGGAGTGCTTCAGGGCTAAACTTGTTAACCTGGTAGAGAAATGACAGCCAAATACAAAATGTGCCTTTGCAAATTTTTGCCATGCATGCCCCCATGTGCGGGTAATCCCTTGGATACTGAAGGAGTATGCTGGAAAGCTATGATTTTTATAGATTTTTGTACATTTGTACATAATCTTCTGGGGTTTGTGAATCACCAAAAATGTGCAAGTCTGTTAAAATTAAACAGGTAAATCTATAATGCATAGATTTGCTATTTTTGTGTGACCAGGGATGAATATTGATAGCCTACCACCTGGTACATCCTAATATTAAACTTTGTTGGATTTTTTTCCCCCACACATGCATGCCATGTTGGTCACATTTGCAATAATCGTGTTACAGCAAACAGGTAGTCTAAACATACCCAACAGCAGACCTGCCAACTTTGAACAAAATCTCACTGTGTGAGGGGATGATACAAGGAGGGGCGGAGCCTGGGGAGTGGGCAGGACCTTGAACCTATAGCCCCCACAGCAAGTAGTGCTTAGGAGGGGGCATGGCCAGTGATAGGGGACAGGGCTTTGTGCGGTCACTGTTTCTGACCTGCTGTAAACATACCAATCCCCCCATCCCTCAAAAACACAAAGGAAGCTTCAAAGGCTGTGCCCGATGGCCCCGGAAATTGGAAACCACCCTTGGATATCGCTGTACTCAGCCTTGAGACAATGTGAGGTGGAAAGACTCTCTACAGGGGGCTCCAACTAACATTGTCTGCCACTGTGTGATATTGGCTCCTCACCGGGTGACCATGTGAAAGGAGCAGATATTGTATGACACACGGTGGTGCCGTGTGAGTTGGCAGGTCTGTAGCGGTCCCTATCTGCTGCTGTTATCTATATATCTGTGTACATTTGCCAGGTATAAAATATGTTTTCCTTATGAATGAACTGCTATGCAGATAAACCTACCGAAGTCTGTTGTAGGTGCTGTCAAGAAGGATTCAGTTACTCATCACTCTTGCCACTACTGTCCCCTAGAATTTAGGATAGAGTCTGCACGAATACCAAAAGCCATGGGAAAACACATTCTAGTCAGCCCACAGAACTGCGAGGCCACACCAGTGGCACAGGTCTACAATATAAATTTCAGTAACACGGGCTACGTAGGGCCCCTGGAATGATGGAATTTTGCGGCTGCAGCGTTTTGCATATAATTATGGGGTGACGTATTTGCCCCATAACTTATCTGCTACATACTCTACAGATTTCAACAAAAAGATATTTCTAGGATAAACGGGTCACACGTTACTAAAAATGCTGTGATGTGTTGCTGGGCAGTCGAAGTTGATTGCTCACCCTTTTGTTGTTTATTGTTGTATTTGTGTGTCAAAGTAGTATTAATGAGGTGAAACCTTTGCCCAGATAGTGTTATCATATATAACAAAAATCCCAAATAATGACCCAAAATGTGCCATGTTATGCCTCCTAATTTGCCCTTTCATGCTGCAGAAGTTAGCCATGCCTGCTGTATAATTTGGTCCTCTCCTGCTACATAATTTCAGTGGCCCTGGGAATACATAATATAATGTTATGCAGAGAGCAATATCAGAATAAGTGCTTAGGATTATAAAACTGGTTTCATGCAGTTTGAAAAATTAGGTTTTTCATTCATTATCTGGCATTACTTGTCCATCACTGTAACATATACATACAACTTGGCACATTATTGGGCTTTTGTAATAAAACAAGAACAGTGCTCTCTCACTCTCTGAATTCCATGCTGTCTTTAACAGAGATACTGTGGTACTCCGGTATACATGCTGCTTACCCCAAAGAACCTACATGATTTTCACCTTTAGCAGGAAAAACACTTTTCTTATACTTATTTCTGATGTTGTTATACGGTTTCTACGGATTTAATAGGACTGAGTATGTAACAACAAGCACTTCATAATATCGAAACGTACTCTACATATATCATCAGTAGATGTTGATTTGTTTTGGCCAGCTCATAGTACCACATCCAGACCCCTAAACTGAACAGGGTAATAGATTTTATTGGTAACCTCAAACATGAACACTCTGATTCCCAAGAAATCTGTGGAAACAGATCTAACCCTTTTATTTTGTCACCCTTGCATGCCCAAGGTATACACAAGAAAGATATGAAAACGCATTTTCAAAACATTTATTGAAATGACTGTATTCTTGCAAAGAAAGCATGAACTGCGATTATTAGCAAGATGAGACATGTTACTGTAATCAACATTATTAGAATGGTGAATAATATAAACAATTCACCCATGTTAATTGTTACTAATGTTACCTCACTCCTATCTGTTACTAGTACTGTACTAAAGAGAGCCTAGCAGAAGTACCTTCTGCCAGATCAGTTGGGATAGTCTAACCCTCACAGCTTGGTCTTGGGTGTTAGACCGGCTTCCTAAGTGTACAGACAATCTTCATTTGCTGGATGAAGGTCAGAGTCAGAAGGGCTGCATCTTATTCACAGCTCACAGTGATTTCATGATAATCCAGCATGAAGTGCTCCTATCAACAAGCAGGGGCAGCTCCTCCATTAGGGTAGAGGAGCGTCACCCCCCACCAGCAGCAGCCCACCACGGCGCCCCGCCCCTTTTAATCCCAGCAAGCTGCGACTGTCAATAAGTGTAGCATGGACCCTATTTGTATAATAAAACAGAAAAAGAGGTCAAACTAACACAGCCCGCAACAATGCCTCAGTTTAGCAAGGGAAAATAGGCCCTTCACATGCTTGATGTTAGACAAAGGAGATTTATATTTGATATAACTGCAAAATGGAGACACTGGACATCTGTTCATCAGTGAAATTACAATGCTCCAAGGACACAGCCACTTCAAGCCCTGCATATGTCTTTTGTAAGTGTTTCTCTATAAATATCTCAGTTGGGGCAATGCCCAGTTTGGCTCAGCTGTCCTGGGGTACATGTTTGCTTAATACTATGCTTTCTCCATTTTCCCAGGGTTTTTACGTGGTAGTCTGTCCATGAGTTCAGAATGAATTGGATCTGAGACTGTCTCAGGTGAACGTAAACACCACATCGGCCTCCCCTAAATTCCTACATGAATTCAACCCTCCTACATTGGTGTGGCTGAGATTCTAATTACAAGGTGTAGCTAACATGTTGAGCATTTTGAACATAATTCCTTATTTGGGGAGGACAGACAATGTATTTTACATGGCAAGTGGATTCCCAGTGGACATGGATATGAGAAAAGATCCCGGTGATACAGAAAGAAAAGGTCCAGGTCAAATCTTTCCCTTGCAGATGCAATCACGAAGGAGATACTCGCGGTATCTTGAAATATTTATCCGAATGTTGCAGCAAACCTTCAGATAAAAATGTTTCCTGGTCTTCTTTCTTCTGGAGCTAGCCCCATTTTAAGGCTAGTGACATAATCTGTAGGAGATATATCTAATATGTTCCAGATTTGCATTATTTTTCAATCATGGTAAGGAGAGGAACATCTTGGCGTGAAAGGTTGGTTGAGTGCTCTCTTGTTCTATGTGCAAGAGGCTATGAAAGATACGTGTTCTCCTTGGCTGCTGTACATACATCTCACTTCCTTTCTTTCCTTGCTTGTTGCTGTGAGTGCTTCCCTGACACCAGTTTTACAAGGGATACCACAACCACGAGTTTAATCTCACAGAGGTGCCCTAGCATCCCAAGGATATATATTATGCTGAAAGAGAGTCAGGTCCTAGTGTTTTGAGACTAAGGACTTAAATGGGAGACTTAAAACTACAGTGGATACTCTTTTATTGACCAATTGCCTTGAGAATCAAATTACTTGCGAGTGACACTACCCGTTAGAAGCCTGTACATCTGCACATTGTAGGGAATGGGTTTCCAAGTACTAGGTTACTTTTTAACTGTTGTCACATAACACTTCTACTTGAAGACTTTGTGGACAACTACAGCAATAGTTTTAATCTACCAAAGAAGTGTTTTCAGTGTTCTGTTCACATTTCTGTAGCTAAGTACTCCTGATGGCCAAGTGGATAATATGGATGTCATATCACTGAAGGAATGAACAGAGACACACATGAAATACCTTCTGCATGAATTCAGAGATGTGGCTAAAGGTAGCAATTGTACATCTATATTAAGGATGTCTCTCCTTGATAGTCTTTGAGTCTTAATCTTTCATTATGAAGCTCTGCAGATGTTCATGTTTAACCTTAAGGCAAAGAAAAATATTTTTGTGCCTACAAAAGGCACAGCAAGTATACAACATGTTTTATCTATGGAATTTTACAGAGTGTTGGGATTAGACAACTGCCTCTCTATATCATTCCACCTATTCCTCTTTATGTATGCATGTGGTGTATCTATAGTGGTGACGCTCTTATTAAAGAATTAAACGGTCAATATGTTGAATCTGGGCAGTCCACTAAGGACCTCCCAGAGTTTACCTCTGGGGACCAGATTGAAAGCATACTTAAGGTCTATGAAGGCTACATAAAGACTCCCCCTTCATATCACTACAACCTACCAATACAAAAGCAAAACGTGTAACAGCTGTTCTATGGTGCTCGTTTTGGACATGAAGCCAGCCTGGAAAAGTGACAAGATGTTGTTATTGGTGATCCAGTTGTGAATTTTAGATAATAGAACATGACAGAATACCTTTTGAATTGTATCTATAAGGCTAATGGGCCTATAATTGCCGGGTAGAGACCTGTCGCCTTTCTTGTAAATGGGTATTACCTCGGCACCTCTCCATGACTCAAGAATCGAAGCTCCCCCAGCAATTGCATTAGATAGAAGGAGAATGTACTCAATCCACTTGTCAATGTTGTGTAAAAAAAAAAAAAAGATCACCAGGAATACCATCAGGGCCAGCAGCTTTAAAGTGTACTATGTTGTTAATTGCATCACGTATATATCCCAGGTTAAACAAACCATCCCAGTGGCTGACACCCAGCTGTAGAGGGAGTGAGGGGGCGGTGGTGGTCGGAAGTTGGCCTTCAGCATTATATAGGAAATTGAAATGTTGAAACCAGTCCGAGGGCTGGATGTTATTACCAGATGCAGGAACTCCCCTATGATTGCTTTCGCGTACCGTAAACCAGAAGGATTTGGGGTCCTTGCGTTCACAGGCGTCCTTTATAAGCCTCCATCTCTCCTCATCATAGCCCTTCCTGGCCATACTCTGCGTCTGCTTGTACTGTTTCTGCAGAATCCTAACACGGGCAACATCTTTTTGCTGTATTGCACTATTTAGGTTTGCCTGGGCCAACCGACAATCGCGATTGAACCATTCATCTCCATTACAGGGTAAAGAACTAAGAGTGGAATAGGGAGCTGGCCTAGTAAATAACTGTTCCAATCTTTTGAAAAATCCAGTGTGAATGTCTAGAAGGGAGGAGCAATTTCCCACTTCCTCATCCATCGTAGAAATCAATGCTACACAATGTGTCAAATCTTGGCTGATGGTGCTAAGGATATCGTCTTGGAGGACGACCTTGCTCCATCTTAAGCAGCGCCTGTTGTTCGCAGGCTGTACCACCATAGTTACTTGAGCGGGGCTTGGCGCGGTATGTGCCCATTCCCATGGCAGCTCTAGACTAAGATAGAGTGGGTTATGTTCGCTGTCTATTTGATTCCGGACTGCCATATCATCTACTAAGTGCCAATGTCTAAGGTCCATCAAAACATAATCGATGCGACTCTTCCCCTGTGGACCAGTAAACGTATAGGCAGCATACCTATCAGATTTTGTCCGTCCATTGACTGCCCTCAGACCTAGGCCGAGAGTCCAGGCCTTTAACTGCAGCGTGGCCTGTTACCACTTCTTAATGGGGTGGAGCTCAAGCCTGGGTATGTGCCATAAATTATCTTCTTCCAGGTAATCACCCATATTGTCCAAAGCAAGATGTTCAAACGTAACATTGAAGTCCCCTGCCACAATAAGGGCATGATTGGAAGGTCTCTCACCCAGCAAGCTCACAAGAGACTGCAAAGTGGCGGAATAGTTCAGCCCCTTGTCCCACTGGCGTAGATATTAAATATGTCAAAGACAGTGGTCCCGGGTCCCTTGAGGCTGATACGTAAAATATCAGGGCTGTCCGTAGGCAGCCATTTCACTACACACTGTAGTGTGGTTTTTACCCATATTGAGAGCCCCCCCCCCCCCCGATGGGCAGCCCGCCTCACTAGGAATAGTGGGAAGATGGTAGGTTGCATAGAAAGATTTATAGGCTGGTTCGATGAGCCAGGTTTCCTGGAAGATGCATATGTCGTAAGAGTCCATTAAGGTATTCCAGTGAGGCAATGAGAGTTTGGATTTGAGACCTACCACGTTCCAGGAAACGATGTTTACTTTCTGACAAGTAGTCATGGTATTGAGCAGAGAAGAAAAATTTGCCAGGGAATCTAAGGAGCCTGCCGATAGTCTACAAGCGTCCTTGGTGGCTAGTGCAACAGCCTTGGGTGGTGCAAAAGAGACCTTCTTGCATCCCAGGTAGCTAGTGGGTGGCTAGTAATGCGGGAGCAGATGTCAGGACTTGCACAGCTATTAGGGCTATCATAAACAGCCTGTACCTCGGTCTCTAAGGGTCAATCTAGCTTGGAACAGAAAAAACCATCCTCGAGAACATCGCAAGGGGGTGGCACATACTAAGCGAGGGATAAAATCAAATTTGAACTGTATAGTAGACCCATCCGCAGGATTAGTTCTTTGGTCAAGGGCCACTAGATCGTCGGCTATTTGCCCGTTCTCTAGAAGACGTTTGATGCAATCGAACAGGAAACTCAGAAACCTATGCCGTCTGGCCCTGACAATGTCTTTTCTAATTACTGAAAGACATCCTGTACTGTGACGAATTCAGTGGGTGACCTTGTTTATCTGATAGAGACTTCTAGTTGCAGATTCCTTACCTTAGAATTTGCCCACAGGTGTCAGCCTGAACCCGGAGATTGTTTCTTCGAGCAACACCCTTGTGCATTGGTAGGTGGCGTCGGTCGACTCCACGGGCATTGTTGGCGTCGTAGTCACCGCAATGGCGTCGGGAGTGGCACATAGAGGCTGCCTCAGTGCAGTGACTACAGTTCTTTTCTTTCCACGCCATGCGCTGATCCAGAGAGAGCTACCCTGGTCTCTTTTTGACTGAGTTCAACCGTTTTGGAGAGTTTTTTTGGTGAGTTTTTGGTGTGTCGAGATGTCCCCAAAGAATGGTTTCAAGCCGTGCGAGGACTGTCACCACAAGATGTCAGTGACGGATCCGCATCGGGTCTGTTTGTGGTGCTTGGAGCGCAACCACAACCCAAAGTCGTGCTCCGACTGCCAGGCCATGCACCCGAAGGCCTTGAGGGTCAGTCCCTCAAGCTCATGACGGCCCGATGCTTGACTCCGCGTAGGTCCCGGTCTCGCTATAGAGGAAGGTCTCGAGACCATTCACGGAGCCACCACCATTCTTCTTCCTCCAAGTCTTCAGGCACAGGTAAGAAGTCAAAGAGGTCCCGCCACTTGGCTGATGCGACGCGGGAGGAGCATCGACGCTCGAGGCCTCCGTCTTCAGGGCCTGCTTCTGGGTCCGCTCCAGGCTTCCCCAAATTTCCGGGAGCCGGAGCGACCCCTGCCCAATTGAAGGAGTGTTATGAGGCCATGCGCCTCATTTTTGGGCAGACCGACCCTATACGGTGCCTTCAGGCCCAAGGTGTTCGGACGATGGGCCTTTGGGTTCTGCACCGATGGCATCAGCTCCGGTCACCGAGGTCCCCTCTGGATCCACTTGCGGATCCACACCGATGCCAGTTGTACCACTGGGACCTTCCCTGGTGCCGGTTCAATTGTCGATGCTCCCGACGTCGGTGGTGCCCACCATAGTCATCGACCCGATCCTTATCCCCGACGACTCTGAGTCGGAACGGCGTCGGCCAGCGTCGGAACGGCGTCGGCCAGCGTCGTCTCTGTCTTCGATGGGGCCTACTCACCCAGGTCGGAATTCGACCCTTTGCCATATGGTTACGAATTCAGGGAAGGATTAGAGGGGTCCCTGGGCCCTTATGAATACCAGGATGACCCATCTTTGGACTGGGCAGAGGAATTGAGCGAGGCCAGTGGGCTGGACACTTCTCCAGACATGCTGTCTCCTCCTACTGTGGCTATGGCGGAGGGAGCGGCTTACGCTATGGTGGTCAGTAGGGCGGCTGAGGTCCTTGGCCTGGAGCTACCTACTGTACAGGTCAGGTCCAATCTGCTGATGGAGGTGCTTCAGCCACGGCTTCCACATCTGAGCCCCTTTTGCCATTCTATGAAGCCCTCACCAATGTCCTTTTGGGTACTTGGTCCAAACCCAGCACAGGGACCCCTGTGAATAGGACTATCTCACGCCGCCATCAGCCCGCCTGAACGACCCTAAATTCCTGTCCCAACACCCCACGCCTGAGAGTCTTGTCATCCATCCTTTCTCTTCCTCAGGCGCATTCCCTTCCACACCCCCGGATATGGAATCAAAAAGGCTGGAACAATTTAGGAAGAAGATGTTTTCTTTCTGCAGTCTAACGCTGTGGTCTGTGAACACTGCATGCCTTTGGGCTCTCTCTGTGGGGTATGGTCGCACAAGTTCTGCCGCAGATACAGGAGGAGGCCTGTGCTATTGTCTCCGAAAATGTCAACGATGAGAGAGAAGCGGCGAAGTTCACGATCCAATGTGGGCTGGACACGAACAACTTTCTGGGCAGATCGGTTGCTACGACGGTGGCCTGGAACCCCACACCTGGTTGAGTAATTCTATTTTTTGGGGGGATGTCCAACAGTCTCTTATGGACATGCCCTTTGATGGCTCCCATCTCTTTGGAGACAAGGCGAACTCGGCCTTGGAAAGATTCAAGGATTCCCGGGCTGCGGCTCGGTCCCTTGGTCTTTCTGCTGCCCCTCACCCCCAACAGTCCGCCTTTTGCCCCTTTTGTGGCCACGGAAGGGGCTCCCTGTCGCATCACCCACCGAGCCACCGTTCTACCCATGCTCTTCAGCCACTGCATGGCTGGTGACTCAGAATCCCACGTGGGCGTGGGACAGGGAACCAGAGGTCTGCCCAGTCCCCCCGCCACCACTGCAGCCTCCAAACCCTCCTAGTCCATCCCCTCACTCCGATCCAGTTGGCGGCAGGATTCGCCATCACCTGCCCCACTGGGAATCCATCACTAAGGACAGGTGGGTTTTGCAGATAGTTCGAAAGGGCTATTCCCTCCCCTTCGAATCTGCCCCACCAGCCATGTCTCCATCACTCAGCCAACTTCCGGAGGATCATTTGGCACTTCTCGACCAGAAAGTCGCGCCTCTCTTGGCCAAGGGAGTCATAGAGAAGGTCCCTGTGCTAGAAGTAGGTCGTGGTTGTTATTCCCGCTACTTTCTGGTGCCGAAAAAGGTCAAGGGCTTACGTCCTATCCTAGATCTTCGGGACCTCAACTACTTCCTCAAGAACGAGAAATTCAAAATGCCTTAGATCCAGAAGACTAAATGGTAGCGTTGGACTTGCAGGACGCTTATTTTCATATCCCCATCCTGCCAGCCCACAGACATTATCTGCAATTCGTGGTAGGTCACAAGCACTATCAGTTTACTGTGCTCCCCTTTGGCCTTACAAGCGCCCCTTGGGTTTTCACAAAAGTGATGGCGGTAGTTGCAGGTCATCTGCGCAGGTTAGGGGTCTCCGTCTTCCCCCACCTCGACGACTGGCTGTTGAATGCAGACTCGCCCCAGAAAGTTGTCTCCCACCTTCAGACTGTGGCGAGCCTCCTGCACACGCATGGGTTTACTATCAGTGTGCCGAAGTCACACCTGACTCCCTCTCAGACGCTCCCCTTCATCAGAACTGTTCTGGACACAGTGCGGGCTTATCCTCCCAAAAAGCGAGTTCAAGGTATTCAGGCTATGATTCCGATCTTTCAGCCTCTGTCTTGGGTTTTGGTGAGACTGACTCTGAGGCTGCTGGGCCTCCTTGCATCCTGCTAGTCACACATGCCAGATGGTATATGCGGGCTCTGCAGTGGGACTTGAAGTTCCAGTCGGCGCAGCATCAGGGAAATCTCTCCGACATGCTCCAGATCTCGGAGGGGACTGTGAAAGACCTGCAGTGGTGGCTTTCGAATCAGCATTGGGTCCATGGCAGATCCCTCACCCTTCCCCAGCCAGATCTATCCATAGTTACAGATGCTTCGCATCTGGGTTGGGATGGACACATGGGAGAATGGGGGGGATCAGATGCCTCTGGTCTCCGGCGGAGTCTGGGCTCCATATCAATCTTCTGGAGCTCTGAGCAATCAGGCTTGCGTTGGAAGCATTTCTCCCCTCTCTCAAAGAGAAAGTAGTGCAGGTGTTCACGGACAATACTACCGCCATGTGGTGCTGCAACAAACAGGGCGGGGTAAGGTCCTGGACCCTTTGTCAGGAGGCACTGCGCCTCTGGACATGGCTGGAACATTAGCGCATTACCCTGGTGGTTCAACATCTGGCGGGTTCCCTCAATGCCAGAGCGGACAAACTCAGCCGTCGATGCACAATCACAAATGGCATCTCCATCTGGAGGTGGCGCAAGGTCTCTTTCAGCAGTGGGGAGAGCCTTGGTTAGATCTGTTCGCCTCAGCAGTGAACGTGCAATGTCAGTGGTTTTGCACATTGGAGTTTCCAAGGCGGCACTCACTCTGAGACGCTTTTCGTCTCGAGTGGAACTCCGGCCTCCTTTACGTCTATACCACTTATGCCTAGAGTTCCCAAGAAGATCAGGAACGACCGGGCCCAAGTCATCTTGGTGGCTCTGGACTGGGCACGGAGAGTATGGTATCCAGAGCTATTGAGCATGGCCACCAATCCTCCACTCAGACTGCCTCTTCGGGCAGATCTTCTGTCACAGCAACAGGGGACGGTTCTCCACCGAAACCTATCGAATCTCTGCCTTCATGCATGTAGATTGAGCGGCGGCAGTTGACTGCTTTTGATCTTCCACCCAAAGTCTGCGATGTTATCTTGGCAGCCGGGCATCCCTCCGCCAAAACAATATACATCTGCCATTGCCATAAATTTGTGGCATGGTGTACCAACAAAATCGTTCATCCCCTCTCTGCTCTTTGGCTCAACAAGGCTCTACTTTGGGCACCCTTAAAGGGTATTTAGCTGCCATTTTGGCCTTACTTAGGCTACCTGATCAGCCCTCACTCTTTAAATCTCCTATTGTGAATATATTCCTTAAAGGTCTCACCCATTTATTTCCTCCAACCCAATTTATCAATTTGTTGCCATCACTTCTGCTCGCAGAGTGAGTGAGCTTCAAGCTCTTTCTTCCAAGCCTCCATTCTTGTCTGTGCACCCTGACAAAGTGGTGTTGCACACTAAGGCTTCCTTCCTTCCCAAGATTGTTACGCCTATTCATGTAGGCAAGTCCATCACCTTGCCTACCGTTTATGTGCCCCAACGTCCTTCCAATGAGAAGAGGAGTCTCCATCGTCGGGACCCAAAAAGAGCGTTTGCGTTCTATCTTAATCGTACTAAAGATTTCTGGGTGGACAATCAACTTTTTGTTGGGTATGTGGGTGCGAGGAAAACGATGGCGGTGCAAAAACGTACCATCTCTCGATGGGTACTGCTTTGCATCAAGATGTGCTACGCTTTGGCCAAGAAGTAACCCCTTGAGGGTTTGCTCATTCCACCAGAGCAACTGCTGCTTCCACTGCATTAGCACGCGGAGTTCCTGTCCTAGATATCTGCAAGGCAGCTACGTGGGCATACCTGCACACCTTTGCTAAACATTACTGCCTGGACAATCAGGTCCGTCGGGACGGCTACTTTGGTTGTTCGGTCCGGCAGGACTTTCTAGTATGATCTTGGTTTGCAGCCCACCTCCGAGGATGGCATTGCTTTTTTATCTATTCCAAGGTAAGGAATCTGCAACTAGAAGTCTTTATCAGATGTACAAGTTACTTACCTTCGGTAACGAAATATCTGGTAGAGACATAGGGCCTGATTCTAACTTTGGAGGACGGTGTTAAACCGTCCCAAAAGTGGCGGATATACCACCTACCGTATTACGAGTCCATTATATCCTATGGAACTCGTAATACGGTAGGTGGTATATCCGCCACTTTTGGGACGGTTTAACACCGTCCTCCAAAGTTAGAATCAGGCCCATAGTCTAGTCGCAGATTCCTTACCGACCCACCCATCCTCCCCACTTGCAAACTGATTTCTAGGGACAGGGATTCCCCCTTCAGGTCCTTAGCTCTGGCTCATCAATCTCAGTGGTCTTAGCTGCTCTGCGCTTTGGCGTGCAAAGTCGTTAAAAGAAACTGACGTCACTGCGCTGATTCGCCGTCTATGTACTACTCCCGATGTCATCACGGCGACTATGACACCAACGACGCCCGCGGAGTCGACCAATGCCACCTACCGACGCACAAGGGTATTGCTCAAAGAAAGAAATCACTGGATTCAGTCTGACGCCTGGGGGAAATTCTTAGGTAAGGAATCTGCAACTAGAATATGCCTCTACCAGATATTTAGTTACCGAAGGTAAGTAACTTGTACATCGAGGAGTCTTCCCCTTGCACCCCTCCTCCCGGGAGTTGAGTTTCGGTACATTAATCATGAAAAATATTTGAGGAGAGAAGGTGGTAGTTCTGGCAACATGTGTTCTACAGGGGTGTCGGCCATCCCCTGGTGTGGGAAGTAAGAAGTTGTGACCTTTGCTCCGTGAATGGTTTAGAACGGATTCACCTAACACACCAGCGGTACTCAGCAATTCATGGTTACAAGCTCCGACAGGTGTCCTGGGAATGGTATTCTCATGTAATAAACCTGAGTGGCCCACAAGGTGTTTTGCAGCGGGGGGCATAGTAGGAACAGAGGGTGCTGAAGCTGGAATGTTGGTCGGGACTAGGACAACACCTCTCCTTTATATTCTCTCCCTTTTTTCCATAAGGCTCCCCACAGTAACCACAAGATCGCCAATCTTACACTTAATGGCTGCTATTTCTGACCTAAGTGTTTGAATGCAACCAAGTCATAATTTAAGGAAAAAGGGCATGCCTGATACTTATGTGGGCAGCCTACCACAGCTTGTACGGAAGAAACTGCAGAATACTGAGTTGTGGATATATCTATAGGACTTAGTGGTGAAAAACAATTAGTACAGGGAATGGGAGAGGGAGGAAGCGCTGTCACTGTGTCATGGATGGAGTCGGAACTGGGAAGTAAATCTAAGCAATTTTGGGACACTATGTTAATCTTGCTCCTCATCTGTTCCCTAGCTTTACGAAACATGTTAGATATGCTTTCCTGTTTGTTAGTCAGCAGATGGGATACTAGGCACTGTTTCGGACTCTTTGGTTGGGCTGTACCGGATGTTGGAACTAATATTTCTTTGCAATCCACCAAGAGGTTATCAGTGTGATCAAGCACATCGTTGCTGCCCGACTTTTTAGAGTTTTTCTTTTGCTTCTTCCCCCCACCCCAAAGCCACCTCCTTCAGTTTCTTTTCTTTTACCCATCACTATAGAAGGGTGCTAGTCAGTTCGAAGGTGGCTAAGGTAGAAAGTAAAGAAAGGAAATAGAAGAGAAACAAAACTGACTCAGGGAGGTGGCCCAGCTTCAACCGGCCGCAGACGGGCCCGCCATTGGCCTGGGCACGTTTTGCGAGCTGCAGTAAGCTCCCTAGCGCTTTATAGAGCTCATTGGTGTGGCGGGTGGGAGCAACTGTGGCAGAAAATGGCCGCCTCCTGGGGCCAAACTGCAGTCTGGGATATGTAGTCCCCCACCTGGCTTAAGCGCGTCGCAGGTGGATTAAAAAAGATACATATAATTCCAGTCGCTATTCAAGTACGCATGATACATAAAATAAACATTTTGAAAAAACTTACTTTGCTACATATTAATAAACAAGATATAAATAAACAAGAGGTGATGACTGTGCATTTCAGAACACAAATACTATAACACGTTTTCATAGATAAAGGGCTCATTGTAAGAGCCTCAAGTAAAAAGCCTTGCAGTTGTTAGAGACAAGAACATCCAAAGCACAGCTTCCTCGAGAGGAAGGCACATTAATGTTTTTTAATTTTATCAGCAAGCGAACGGTGAGAAGAGAGCTTCTACTTTGTTTTTGTTTTTTTCTAAAATGGAAAAGCATGCAGAAACATGCAGTGAAAAGACAGGTTCATTGTAAAAAAAAATACAATTTTTTTTTTAAAAGCGCACATTTTTTCTAATTGGATGTCAATGTAAGCTTACTGAGGCCTTGTCTTTGACTGAGGCCTAGTTATGCTACCTTAAAAACATTTGAATTAAGCATTAATGCCTAGCTGTTAAATACACACCTACAATAGTGTGAACCAAGCAAAGAGCGCTGTACAGAGTTAAAGGTAGCATGCAGCCAACAATGGATAGAAGAGGTAGATTGATTTTGGGCGGAAGTGTACTGTTAGAGCAGTGTTATGTAGTAAAAGTACCTTCATCAAGAGTCATTCCATAGTAGAAGGCAATTCGAACCAGGAAGAGGGAAAGTATGGGATTCAGTCCGTTGATTTTATTTGATACAGATGGGCAGTGCTGTGCAAACAAGTATTGTAATCAATAGTTTATTGTTTTAGGAGTTCCACTAGCGGTGCTTTAGTTCGGGTCTTTTGACATTTCACAGGCAGCACACAGTTCATTGTGAGCAAAAGTCAAAGTTGTAAGATTTCGTGGATAATGCAGTGCCTTTCCAGCCAAAAGATTCTGTTGATTTGACTGGATGAACACTTTGGGGGTCATTTTGACCCTGGCGGTACGAGACCGCCAGGGCTAAAATGACGGAAGCACCGCCAACAGGCTGGCGGTGCTTCCTGGGGTATCACGACCGCAGCGGAAGCGCGGCGGTCGCACCGCCGGAATTCCGCCACATTTGCCCCGGCGGTGATAATCCACCTGGGCAGCGCTGCTAGCAGCGCTGCCCAGGGGATTACGAGTCCCCGACTGCCAGCCTTTTTCTGGCTGGCGGTACGGGGAGTCGTGGGGCCCCTGGGGGCCCCATGCAGCTTACAGTGAAAAGCGCGACGGGTCCATTTGGAGCCGGCTCCCATCTTGCGGCCCACATCCCGGCTGGGCCGGCGGGGATGTCAAAATGGGCACCGCGGGAGTGCAGCCACATTGGCGGCCGTACGGCGGTTACAGCTTGGCGGGCGGCAGTTGCCAGTTGTAATGACCCCCTTAGTGAAGTTATTATTTCCCTAATTAAAAATCTGCATAATATGAGATATCAATAAGAGACCAGACACTAAAAAAGAATCACTTGAGAGTTCTTTATGAAAGGTGAGTCATTGTTGCTCAAGTTCTTTCAAGTCTCCCGCACAGACACATGGACAAAAGATGCATGCTGTAAATCTGGGATGCCCTCTCAACGCATCTTTCGCCATGACAACTATTCTACCAACCAACCATTGGCACAGACAGTCTTTCACCAGGTGGGTGATGTACAGAGGGAACAGGACAAGGGCCATTTATCAATTGAGGAAGGAATGACGGCCATGGAAGAACAGAACTTCAAGTAATGGAAAGAGGAAGGGAATCAAGGGAGATGTAAAAGATAAAGAAGCAATGGTTATTTAGAAACAAGGGAAAACTTAATGCTGGCAAAGCTGTTGCAAACACAAATGATAACAATTGCAACTGTTCAGTCGTACATTCATTGAACACCCAATTGGGTTTAGGCAAATCTTTGTAAGTTTCAGCTCTTATTAATTAATCTTAGAACCTTCATCAGGACCACAAGTGAAAAACATATGTCAATTTCAATATATATATATATATATATATATATATATATATATATATATATATATATATATACACATATATATATATATATATATAATTTAATCCATCCGAAAGTAATCAACAAAGATTTGAGAGTAGATGGCACAGGTTCATATCTAATGTAGAGACACCTCTGCTTTTTAGTGGGCAGGGAATGACAGGGAGGTAACAGTATTTGGTGGTACAAAAATCAAAAGCCATCCAATTGTGGTTGGACAAGGTGGGGCACTGGAAAAAAAAAAACGTGATCTGGTGAAGTTTATGTGTACAAATCGTGTCTCCACTCTGGTGTCCCTAGTAGAAATGTGCAAATTGTTTTGTTCCAGAACCTTGTGGGGAATAAATCCCATCTGTTCAATCAAGGCAGAGAGCAATCCCTAAGGAACACACCTGCACTGGGGCCGCATCTAGCCAGTACCATCATTGAGTAAATTAATCCTTAGCTGCTGGTATTTGTGTGTAATCTGCAGGTCAAAGGTTTGCATTTCTCGGAGCGAATTGGCCTTTTATCTTTGCAGGCTCAATAAACTGTTAATAATAGAATGGTAATCATATTGTTTATTTGCCAAGCTCTTAACACGTAAACATATATTTGTTATTCACCTGACAATCAGTTGAGCATGGAAAACATAATGACTACCTCAAGTAAAAATGGGTGGTCTATAATAAAGTTGATTTACGTTATGGGGAACAGTTTTTCTGAAGAGCATGACATTTTTGGAAAACGTTTGCAACGTACTGACTTCCGTTCTTAGAAATATTAAAAATGTAGAACTTGTGCCTAGACCCTCCCGACCCCTTCAAAATGCTCCAGTGCTTAGGATATTTGATTATTGACTGATCACGCTTGCATTGTATAATCGGCCATGTGCTTACCACCACTGTGATTAGTCTGTTGCCCTAGTGTCCTAAGGTCTATTACCATGTAATAGATCAAAAGTGCCTGGGAACTACCCAACCGCCCGTAGCTGTAGATTACATTTTCTAAAGGTTTTAAATAAAAAAGAAGCACACACTGTGTTGTAAGCACTTTTGTGAAGACCAAATGAGATCACACTTGCCAATGGACTGTCAGAAAATGTGCCGCAAGACCGATTATCGCCGTATTGATAGTGACTGAGACTGTCTAGTTTTAAAGGAAGCAATCCTTGTAATTTGATGACCATTTTGGTATTCTGTTCCAGGTAAATTATGCTGCTCCACTCCTGATTTACCCCAATTATACATCTAAGACCTGCATTTGTTCTTTAAAGCAGACCACAGCTCAGACTTTAACTTTCTTTCTTGCAGCTTTCCATTTCATTTCTCCGGAGTCCACGCATAGGAGTATTCATTCTTGTATCAAAATATCTGCGCTCGATTCTCTTCCAAATCTCCCTAATCCCTCGACAAATCAGCCTGGTGTAAACACAGGAAGTCCAAAAGGTTCACCCCAGAATTTTAACTGCCAACATGAAACTTCCAGATTTTCTTTGTAGTCTATTTAATGAAACAATAAGGTTCCTGTGAACAACAATTTCAGCTCAATTGCCCAGAACGTGAAGATCCCAAACGAAAACGTTGTGCAGAGAAAATCTTTGCTCTCTGAAAATTTGAAGTGTTTGAATGTAAAAGCATATAGAATGTTAGTGAACACCATAACGTTTGAACTTTCTGTGCATCCACTAAAATCAAAACCATGCTATTTTTTTCCGCCTCTAGTAACATTTATTTGCCCACCCTTAACACCAAACCTACACTTGTAGGAAATGTGCACAATTTGCCCATTGTCTCTGGTTGTAAGTTCCATCCAAGTGGCCAGATATTGGCCGATTTTGATTGTATCCATGAATTACACTAATGTAAAAAAAGGGTTTTGTGAATAAGTTCTATAATGCTTATAAAAGCAAGAGCAACATTTACGAAGTTAGCAAATAGATGAATTGGTAGAGCTAGAAAAGGGACAAGCCACTTGACATTGGGCAGTAATTACATCATTTAATTATGGTTGGAGTCAGAAGCAATGTAACAATTTTGATCTCCATGCATATGAATCTAAACGTTAATAATATTTGCTTGCTACCATCATATGTAAAACAATATTACTTTGGTTTTGTTTGCAGTGAACTGACAGTTTTTAAATTAAGCCTTGTGATCCTCTGTACTATGCTGATGTAAGCAATGAACACAAACATCCCTACAGCCTAAAGCTTTGGGCTCAATAACTATAGGATACTTAGGACCTGATTTAGAGTTTGGCAGACAGGATGACCCGGCCGCTGAACTTCCGACGGGTAGGCTGCCACTGTGCTGGCTACCTCCCCGCCGGGCCCATTGCCACTTTCCTGCTGGGCTGATGGCACTGACGGGCGGAAACCAGTGTTTCCTCCCATCAGCCCAGCAGCAAAGTGGCAGCAGCATTGTCTCTGGCTCGTAATTGAGCCAGTGACAATACTGCCTCCCGCAGAGTGCAGAGCACCCTCGCAGTGTTCACTGTCTGCACAGCAGACCCCCTGCACCTGTTGTCCAGCACCCTTTTCATTGGCAGTAAAACCACCATGAAAAGGTTTGCAAAAAATCAGGTCGTAATCATCAGGGCAGCACTGAATGCAGCGCCGCCCTGACTGATTCCGACCTCCGCCTTGGTTAGCCTGTTGGGATTGCTGATCCCGGCGGAGACAGTGGTACCCTGGTGGTCTGACCGCCAGGGTCTTAATGTGGCGACCTGACCGCCACTGCGAGGCAGGTGGTCTCTAGACCGCAAGCCTCATAATGAGGCCCTTAGTCATGCACAATGCAGCATTTATCCATTTTTGGGAGTACAATAGAGAGCAGATACTGGCTAAAATTCCCAGTGATGGTTGCTTGCCTGCAGTGATCTAAAGAGCAATACACTGAAGTTTCATCATCTAGTCCTTTGAACTTTGAGGTCACATTCTAACTGTGAATAATGGGAAGGTTTTTCAAGGAGAGGTTCTGTGTCACATCTATTAGACAACACTAACAAAGCTCGATTTGTCTATGATGTAATTTAATTTAACCTGCTGTCAAGAGCTGTGCAGCAGAAGAGGAGTCATGGTGCAGCCATACACAACATGCCCTCTTCTTCATCCTCCCCATGTAATCCCGATGTCCCCCCACCCTCTGGCCATCCTTTCCTTTTAACATCCACATTTTAAAAGCAGTGCCTGGTTTCTTGCTACCACCTACACCACTCCTAGCATTCCCTTCCTCCTCCCAAAATATTTAAAGAACCCACAAGGTTGCCTGCCACCCATCCCTATCATCATTGGCGTTTACCCCATCATCTCCTGCCCAAATTACAAAATAACTGCCATTCCACTCAACCACATCAACCTCTGCCCAATTATTACAAAATTCTTGGCCTCCTGCAACCCAGCCTCATCATCCTCTCTGCCTTCCTTTCTCCCCTCTAATCTCTGTGGACCAGAGAGGCCGTGCTGTGCTAACAGACTCTCTGAGAACTCTGTTAGCTAAGTTTTGAATCCCCAAAACCCCTCTTTGACTGAAAGGGATTGTGACCGTTGTCAGTTGCGGGACACTGGCCACACTTGTTTCCTCCCTAAGGTTAGTAGAGAACCTTAAGAAAAGTAGGCAAGACCACTGGCTGCTGCCGTTCCCCAAATTTGCTAGGGTCTCTGGAGACCCAAACGAAGCAGGAGAGTACTTCTGTTTGTGACATCACAAAAGTGAGAAACAACTTTTGTTTTCCACTGTTGTGATGTATCCATTTTTAGAAACTGGTATGTATTCTACTGGCTCTCAATGACAGTCATACATAACATCATGGAATTCTTGACTTTTCCAGCACTTACATTCAAGCAGTAATTTTCTCTGCCACTGCACTGGAGCACGGTTGAAAGATGTGTGTCCAGCACACTACACTTCTTTGGAAAAATATGGTATGTTATCCACATGTAAGCAGAGAAAGACAGACATCCTTATTAAAGTTGCTTTTTAAGTGTAAGTTTACAGACCACTGGCTGTAGGCCATGAATAATTTGTGTATGGTTGGTTTACAAAGGTGACCCACCACACAGTACATATTGTTTAGATTACTTACATAAGCAAGGGGGCAACCCATCAGGAATTGAGAAGGAATTAAAAAACAGTTTGTTGCATGTCACATATCATTTAAAAAGGCAAATTTCGAAACGGTTTTCTAAATTAAGTTGTTGTAAAGTAACTTTGGCAACTTTTGGCCTCAATTCCACAAAATACATGATTGGAATTTCAGTTTTATAAAGTGATACTGTACTGTATTTAGTTATAGTTGTTAGAAATTAGATTTCAAGCAACTAGCTATCCTGCTGGGGATGATAACCTACAGATCTATATCCCTGTGTCCTGGCTGGTGTTGCTCAGAAAACGATGGAATAATCTAAAGTGTTATAAGTGGTGGGTAGGCAAGGTGGGTAACTCATAGAACACTTAACAGATAAATTGAATCAGTTCCTTAACTCCCACCAACATAAATACATCAGTATCTCTTTTACCATTGACAGTAGCTCTAAGGCAGAAAGAACTACAGGAGGGAGGACTACCACTGCATATATCTTTTGTGGCTTTTGGTCTCACCTACAGACAGCCTACGTTGTCTGTTGTTCAAAGACCTATTGTGTACAATACCAATATTTACTGTGGGCTTCACGTCATTGCTTTCTTCTTATCTGCCCACTGCTTTTCGTTGCTTGCTTCTTATTCAATAGTTCTCCTTTTTCTTCTTGCATTTGTCCCTCCTCTGGACCATAGGTTCTTTGCCACCCTATTAACTACATGCCTTGTATCCTTCCCCTGCTCACATTGAGGGGACTTTTTTCTATATTTTTGCTTTCAGCACTTTGTGGGGGAGCACAAGTTTCCCTGTTCTCTGCCCCCTTCCACTGTAAACTGTTTTCCCCTTCACACCCAGCCCACGCATGCCTGTCGACTGCTTTCCCCACCCCACCGTACCCCGCCAAGCTTTCTTTCTTTCTCCCCTCCCCCTTGACTCCCCCCCCACAGGCTCCTCAGTTGCTCCCCCACCCATCTATGTCTCATTTTTCTTTGATTTTTCATGTTTTGTTTTTTACTTTTTAGAACAAACCACCAGCTGTGATTTGCTAAGAGGTGCTCCTTTTCCCTAAATGTCTTTTTGTGTGCCTTTTATGTATTTTTTTTAATGTACCTCTCTAAGATGGGCATTCACCATTTTGCCATGGTAAATTAAAAAAGAAAATGGGCACACATACACATCACACAAAAGTCAAAAGCCAAGATTGGCTTCTGCATTATGACATATGCGTGCATGTGGTCACCGTAGCAGATTGATGCATACATGGAATGCACATATGTAATTATGCATGCACATGTATACATCTTGCACTGGGGTCTTTTTGTTTTTTGCTGATGCTGTTCAGCATTAACATGTTTTTCATTTTTTCCCAATGCTGAACAGTAAGCAGAGACCTCGCGGCTTTGCCAGTGGTTGTTTAATCATGCAAATGTATGCCACAAGAGAACAAACGGAACAGTAACTGCAAACAACTGAGTGTCTCTTCATAAAGATAAACAAATAAAAGGGAACAATCCCACGAAACAGAAAATTGGGACAGCCGCGCTTGTTAAAATATGCCGACACATGGCCTTTTCATTGTGGACGTGTGAAGTTGCAGACTGAAAAATGTCTTTTAGTTCCCACACATACTATGTTTACTGCCAGGAGCGTAGCTTTTGGGGGTGGGGGGAGGAGATAGACGTTCTGGTTGGTACACCCACCTAATAAATGTAATCTGTAGTAAATAGTTGGGTACACGTGCTTTAAGTCGGGTATTGTGAGGTGTTTGTCGGATTTCAGTTGGAGTTTTTACATACTCAAACAGACAAACACACATAACTCGTCTTTGTTTTAAAGGTCTTGAAATGGTTTATTTTACAAAATGGTGAGTTTTAAGGACCTCAACAATCCACTCTCCCTTCCTACTGCTCCTTAAGCACCCCCCCCCCCCCCACACTGCTTCTCATATAATGTATTTTAACCCATGTGATTGTTGGGAAATCTGAAGCCCACACCCCTACTAGTCTTACTGACCATGCCACACCCCTGTTTACTGCCCATAGGATATGACGTACCCAGCATATTAATTATCATGTAAAAATCTGAACTTTTACACCTCTTAAGTTCTTGTGAGAGAAATATTTTGCCAGCATATATCCCGTTTCAAAGTCAAGACAAAAACAGTGTTAAAGTTAACTCGCAAGTAAGTGACACTCCTGTTTCTACACCAAGGAGCACTTACAAGAAAAAATTGCCAATTTTAGGCGAAACACTGTACAAATGCCAAAAACCAGAGCTAAAGCTGTAAACTCCGTGATCTACAAGTAGCCCAGTAAACCTGCCCAGTGTACAATGTCCACGCACCCACGTGACCTTTAATGGAGAAAACAGGATTAGAGGAAAAGAGTTGTTATGGTTTCATTATAATATCTTTGCTTGTGTAAGGATGTTATTTAACTCTAATAAAAACCAAAGTTTTCTACTGGTGGCCTCTTCCTTTGTCCGGTGGAGTTAGTCTGCATTTTGTAGATACCGTACTAATGAACAAGTTACTTACCTTTGGTGACTCCTTATCTGGTAGAGACACTGTCTAGCCACAGATTTCTTACCTTAGAATTATCTCAAGGCTTTAGACGGGATCCAAAATGTTTGCATGAGCAGTAAACTTGCAAGCTGGTTGGTGGCATTGCTCAGCTCCACGTGACGTTGTGCATGCCAGGAGTGACGCGCACAGTGCCTATATAGACACCACTCCAGTGTACTAACATCAGATTATTCTTGTGACTTCCCATGCCAGAAGCGCAGAGCTGTGAAGAACACTGACCACCGGTACGGATCACAGGGACCCGAAAATGAGAATAGGGCCGTACATAGAAATCTGTTTGCAGAGCAAGCACGATGGGTAGGTCGATAAGTTATCTGCCGCTAGATAGAGCCTCTATCAGATAAGGTGTTACTGAAGGTAAGTAACTCTCCCATTTGGTAGAGAGCTCTAGCTGCAGATTCCTTACCTTGGAATACATAGACAAGCAATTCCTCCTAGAGGAGGGTCTGCAAACCTGATTTAGACCAAAACATCCCACAGGACCGAATGGTAAAAGAGCCTGCCCCCAAGCCACCTGACTGTCCAGGCAGTAGTGCTTGGTGAAAGTGTGCATCGAGGCCCACGATGATACCTGGCATATGTCCAGGACCGGAACTCTGCATGCTAACGTAGAGGTCACAGACTGCTCTGGTTGAATGAGCACTCAAACCCTCTGGGGGTTGCTTCTTGTCCAATGCATAGCAGATCTTAATGCAGAGTACAATTCATTAGGAAATGGTTTGTTTCTGCATGGCCTTTCCTTTCTTGGCTCCAACATACCCTATGAAAAGTTGATTGTCCATCTGTAAAGGTTTTGTGCGGTCAAGGTAGAAAGACAACACTCTTTTTGGGTACAGCTAGTGGAGTCTCTCCTCTTCCTTAGAGGGATTAGGCAGAGTGTAAAAAGTAGGCAAAGTGATGGACTGGCCTACCTGGAACCGGGTGATCAAGAATGATGCTCGAGTCCGAAGGACAATTTTGCCTGGGGGAAAAAACAGATGTGCAAAGGGTGTGATGATAGCGCCTTCAGTTCACTGACCCTCCAGCCAGATGTAATTACCACCAGGAAAACCTTCTTAATGGTGAGGAACCTTAGAGGTCAGGTATGCAGTGGCTTTGAGGGAGAGTGCATTAAAAAGGTAAGTACAAAGTTAAAGTTCATTTGAGGCATAACAACAGGAACGGAGCTCACATTAGAAAGTTAAGACCCAACGTTAAGTCACATTGAGGCATAACAAAGGGAGCTGGAGGAAACCTGTGCTGCAGACCTTCACAATAGGGGACTTGAAGAGGGAGGTTGATCTGGCAGAGACAGAAGATAAATAACCCGTCAACATATCCAATGCAGAGCCCTGCTGTGCCAGGGTAAGGATAAACAAAAAAAACTCGGAAAAGGGGTGCAGATAAAGGGTCAACCTGTTTGGCTGTACACAATGCCACAAACTTGCTCCACCAGCCAGTTTATACCATCTTTGTGGAGGGACGTCGAGCTGCCAAAATAACATTACACAGTTCAGGCAGAAGGTTCAAAACTTTCAACTGTCACTGCTCATTCTCCATGCTTGTAGGCGGAACATTGACAGGTTCAGGTGAACCGTCCCCTGCGACAGCAGATCCTCCTGAAAGGGCAGCCTAATCGAAGGACCAATGGGCATGCTCAGTAGCACGAGATACCAGACTCGTCAAGCCTGGTCCAGAGCCACAAGTATGACTTGGGCCAGTTTGTTCCTGATCTCCTTGAGAACTCTGGACTGGAGTGGTATTGGCAGAAAGACATACAGGAGACCAAAGCTCCACTCAAGACAAAAAACGTCTCCAAATGGGAGCCACCTTGGAAACTCCAACAAGCAGAACTGCTTACATTGCTCGTTCTCATAGGTGGTAAACAGATCTATTCAAGGCTGCTAGAGACCTTGCACCAACTCCAGTTAGATGCACCATTTGTGATCCGCTAGGCATCTTCAGCTGAGTTTGTCCCCGCTGGCGTTCAGAGAGGTCACCAGGTGTTAAACCACTAGGGAAATGCCCTGATCTTCAAACCATGTCCAGAGCTGCAGGACCTCTTGACAGAGGGTCCACATCCCCATCCCCCCCTGTTTGTTGCAGTACATCATGGTTGTGGTGTTGCCTGTGAACTCATACTGTAAACTGATGGAGGGTAGAAAGTTTTTCAATGCCAATCTGATCGCATGGAGCTCCAGCAGGTTGATGTAGAGGTGGAGAGTCCTCTGATCTCCACCTCTCCCAGATCGCCGCCCCATCCCAGGAGTGATGCATCTGTCAGTACCATCAAAACTGGTCGGGGAAGAAGATGAGTCTGCCACTGACCCAATTGCTGGCTGTCAGCCACCACTGCAGTTCTTTTGCAGTGCCTTCTGAAATCTGGACAATCTCGGCAAGATTGTTTTGATGAGGGGCCCAATGGAAATTCAGGTCCCACTGCATTTGCCCGCATATGCCAATGGGCATGCATCACTAGCAGGATGCAGGAGGTCATGAGACTCAGCAGCTTCAGAGTCAGTCCCACGAAACCCAGGATAGCAGCTGAAATATCAGTATCATAGCCTGAATATCCTGAACTCGCTGTTCGGGAGGACACACCCAAAACTGCACTAGGTCCAGAACATCTCTGATGAAAGGGAGCTTCTGAAAAGGGATCAGATGTGACTTTGACACGTTTGTAGTGAAGCCCAACGAGTGCAAGAGGTCCACCATAGTCTGGTGGTGGGAAACAACTGCCTGGGGTAAGATAGGGGAAGACTGGTGCCCCTGATCTCTTCAGATGTGCTGCAGCCAATGCCATCACCTTGGTGAACACCCGAGTGGTGCTGGGAAGGCCAAAGGGGAGCACGGCAAACTGAAAGTGCTCGTGGCCTACCATGAACCACAGGTAACGTATTTGGGCAGGCAGGGCAGGAATGTGAAAGTATGCGTCCTGCAAGTCCAGCGCTACTGTCCAGTCTCCCAGGTCCACAACAGACAGAACTAGAGTGGGTGTGAGCATTTTGAATTTCTTCTTATTTAAGAAGAAATAGAGAGGGCGCAGGTCTGGGCTAGGTCGAAGGCCTCCCTTCTTCTTGAGCACCAGATGGTAGCAGGAAAAACAACCACAAACTAATTCTGATGCCGGCACCCTCTCTTTGGCTTCCTTGGCCAAGAGAATTGCCACTTCCAGGTACAGTAATGAGATGTGGTCCTTCATCAGCCTGTTGCAAGAGGGTAGCATGGTTGGGGGTGGCATGGTTGGAGGGGCAGTCTCAAAGGGGAGGGAGTAGCCCCTTTGGATAATCTGGAGAACCCAGTGGATGGATGTTATCAACCTCCAGTGGTGCAGATGATGGCGTATCCTGCCTCCCACTGGATGCCCACGATGGAGGAAAAACTAAAGAGGCTTTGAGGTTGCGGCTGCCCAGGGGTGGACTGGCTATATGACCCACGAGGTCTGAGCGTACCGTGTCCTCATGCCATGCAGGGACTGGGGAGCCTGTGGGCCGTGGTGGTTGGGTGGATAGAGATGGTGATTGAAGGCCCTTCAGTTGCCACAGAAGGCGTGAACAGCACACTGGAAGTGGCAAGGGGCCAAGGAAAGGCCCAATTACCTGGCCGTAGCCCTGCTGTCCTTGAAGCGCTCCAGTGCTGATTTTGCCTTGTCTCAGAAGAGACAGGAGCCATCGAAGGGCATGTCTATGAGTGAGGCCGGGACATCCCCCGAAAAGCCAGTGGTTCTCAATCAAGGTTGGCATCTCAGGGCCACCAACAACTAAAAGCACTTTGCCTAGTGAGTCGGTCCTATCCAGCTCACAGTTCACTTTGCCTAGTGAGTTGGTCGTATCCAGCTGCATCTTTCCATCAGCAATAGCTTGGGGGAGTGTAGCTTGGGCCTCCTCCAAGACCATAGCCAGCACCCGCAAGACTGATTGCCAGAGTGAATGGGGGTATCAGCCCAAAAGGAATGCAGTGTTTACTTACTGCTGTGCCAGGCTGACCGAAGAAAACATCTTCTTTCTCAAGTTATCCCACTTCTTGGATTCTCTGTCTGGTGGAATGGTAGGTAAAGCGCCAGATTTTACTCTGGAAGTGGAGACTTGGACCATCCAACCATCCAGGTGGGGTGCTGGGTGAGAACATTGGGGTTCCTGGGGGGTGGCAAGGGTGCTGGGCGATTTTCCTATTCACATGAGCCCAATAGGAGCCCCTGTGCAGGTCTAAGACGAGACCTGAGTAGGATGTCCCTGAGAGCTTTGTTAAATTGGAAAAGCAGTAGGACTCTGCATTCCAAATACTTATGCATGCAAAGTACTCCACCCACGACTGCAGAGTCTCCAGGTGAGTAGAGCTCAGCACACATAAGTATAGGGAGTGCAGAGTTGTAAAACTGTAGAATGTGAATACCAAAAAATAGTAAACTTACAAAAAATTGTAACTTTACCTTTGTGAACCAGGTCCTTAAGCATTTGTAAAGTTCACTGTTACCCAAGTGTGTCCTAGCGCTGCAGTAATCCCGACCACGCAGAAAAAAAGAGAAAGAACCATCACCATTCACATTTAGGAAAAAGCCAAGTTTAAGGACCCTATCTAAACTAGAGGTGGTTTATTTCGCCTCTTAAACTTAAGTGTAGCCAGTTATATTATTTTGTTGAGAAGTGCCCTACACTTTTTAAAGCTGAAGACTCTAGTAAATGCGTTGTAGAAGAGTGGAAGTTTCTGTGTGGATGGTAATGGCTAGGTTTTGTTTGTAAATCTGTAGGGCCTTGTTGCAGAAGGTCCCAGAGCATGATCCGTAAGCTTCTAAAAGTGACCCCCTTTATCACTAAGGAGCCGGTGTAGCACCCTTAAAACCACGTACATGGGTCCTTCTAGCTAGGGCTAGAAAGATCCGAGTTTCCAAGTTTTGAGGCAACTGCAATACGTAAAGGCTGCAAATACATTGCTTCCAGATGCTTGTGTTTTACTGTACTTGGTATTTTAAGTGAGTGCTAGTCTTTTGTTATATAGCACAATCTTAAGTAAAATTCCCTGGGATGGACGATGCTTCATTAATGCCATTGTAGGCAGTGGCCTTATGGTCCCTCTTCACATAGCCACTAAACGGTGCCATTCTTCAACATGTGGCCTCAAAGAATGTCTCAGCAGAATGGGAACAGTTGAACAGAAACATGTAGGACAGCAGTTTGCAGATTAGAATTATTTCGGAATGTTCTATAATAAATGGAGTTCAGCCTCAGATCTGCACATGGTGAAGAGGGTAGACTGTACCAAGTAACTTTCTAAGTTATTGGCCTGAAAGTATATTTCCTATGAAGATTTGTATTTATTTTAGCGTTTTGTACAACGCCGTGGCCTCCACTTTACTGCGTCATGGTGCTTTGTGTGTGAGAAACTGATTCTTCTCTGCTACTTTTTACCATAGTGGTACTCCTGAAAAGGAAAATCACAGAATACTACTAAACAAATCATAGACTGGTTTTCTCCAAATTTGTCAAAATTAACTACTGAAATGTAAACCAGATGTAGGCATCCTTGGCTGGCAGCCTCATTTAAAGTGATACAACCCATCTGAGCTATTGCGTGGATCAATTTCAACCATAAGTTGGCGTTACTTAGGGTTTGTGAAAACGTGTCTTTCTGTTTGTCCCGATTTGTGGTCGATTCAGAAACCAAAAGAAATTGCTTATTTCCTACTTTTTTTATGTCTTTATCACCTACAGAACGTCAATGGCATTAAGTACCATGCCAAGAACGGCCACAGAACACAAATCCGCGTCCGCAAACCCTTCAAGTGTCGTTGCGGAAAGAGTTACAAGACCTCTCAGGGCCTGCGGCACCACACAATCAACTTCCACCCTCCTGTGTCTGCCGAGATCATCAGGAAGATGCAGTGACGGAGAGCTGGTCCAACTGTGCCAAGGAATCCTCACCAGCAGCTGCTGATTTAGAAAACAGCCACCTTGTGTTTTCTTCAGGAGAAGCGTTCAGCTATCCTTTCAACCACCACTTTAGAAGCATGCTTAAAACAAGTTTCAGTCATTTTTGAAATGGTGTATCTTTGTAGAGCTCATGATTTTGTACATTTGCACATGCTAACCACCACCATACCCATTTTCGTTACTATAAAAAGGTGCTAAAGAAATTCGAAAAAATAGCTATATAGTTTTCAAAATCCATTTACAAAAGCTGCGAATTGGGCCACAATTTATTTTATTTAGTTTTTATGTGACAGCCGACCAGAGGACATACGTCCTTGAAAGAAGTCATACGCGCGATTCACGAAAACTCCCCTCCCCCTGTCCTCCATTTTCAGCCTGTTTAACATGCCTTACGTAATAAGAGTTACGATGTGGTAAATCCTAGGTATTACAAATATAAAATAAGAAAGGATGTTTAACATAATATGCTCAAATATTTTCGTACATAAATAACATACATAAAGAGGATGTGTGCTTACTGTTTTATATTATCTTGCAAATAATTTTTTGCCTGTTGAAATGCTGAGAAATCTTACTATTGACCTATCTACAAAGAAGAGTAACTGGTTACGTCAGTGTTACGAATGTCGACATTTTTATTCTGCAACTGGATTACGGCCGCTTTATGCCCAAGAATAATTGTGAGGACTAAGCTCTCAGTAAAACAAATTACAATGTACCAACCCATGAAAAAGTTGAGGTACGTTTATTCAGTTCCACCTGAGTGCAAGGTTAGGTTTTGCGGTCCATTCCATGTGTGCGTGAAGAGTAACTCCCTATTAAAATGTGGAGTTTTGAAGCACTTTGTAGTTCTCTATTGCCAACAGGTTTCATCATTTATTTAATGCCAATACGTTATGATAACTGTACTAGGTTGTTTTGGGTCATCACAAAATGATTGAAAAAGCTTGGTTCAAGGAATATTGTTACTTGGGCTAAAGGGCATCTGTTTACAAACTTGAAGTTTGAGTCACATAAGGTAAAAGATTAAAAGGCCTAAACAGCACACTCAAATCAATACACTTTTTTAGGCTGTGTTTGCAATCAGACGCCCTCTACTGGCCAGAGCAGAATAAGTACCCCTTTTTATGTCCTTGTGACGACCCTTCCCCCCTCTCTTCCTACTAACCCACATTTGTTTGAAGGACGGAAAAATGGGGTAAGATAAAGGATGTTTGTTGTCACCGGTTAGACATTATACCCTATTTTCAGTGTAAAATTAACTTGTAGTTGTAAACACGGCCGCAAGAGCAAAGTAAGTTTTGTCAATTAAAGAAAGAGGACTGTGACCCTGGAGGCATCAGCGCTCAAGGTAGTAAAGTGACAGGTACGCAGAGAGCAGCCCTTTAATGGATGTTCTGTTGACTATTCATTTGTGTCTATTGGATGTTTTTTTCTGCCGCACAAATAAGTGGACTTTACTTTCAGTTTCTTTGTTCTGTAGCAGTTTCCTGCACTCCAGTTAAAGTTATTTGCTTCACCTGACGCATCACTTTGCCATATGAGCTCAACTGAAGACAGACAAAGTATATGTAAGAGGTTGTCAAGCAATAGCTTACAGGTGAATTATCAAAGCTAGTTAAGTATGGCTGTAGAGAAAAATAGTACCTTCCGTTTTCTTGTTTGCACAAAATACTGGAAATCCAAAAAATATGACTGTGTAAAAAAATGTCAAAATTAATTGTGATCCACAGACTTAAGGCTTGTGATACCCTCCAAGCCACTACTATACATTTCCCACAATATCAGCATTTTGATTCTGCAAACAAGGAAGGATGAGAACAAAAACTGCCTATATTATCCTCCACTTTCTAGGCAGGAATTTCGTTTTTCTCAAATTCTCTTTAATCTCTGTAGACCATCACGGAGGGCTCTCCCCAAGCTTCCATTAAATTATTGTGGCATGGTACAGTGGTGCAGGAAGAACAGTTATATTATCCAGCTTAGGAGAAGGGTAAAACTGTTACCACTTCTTTCCTAGTTATGAACTTTGAGTTTGAGTCCAGAAGCCTACATCTGCTTTGCTTACTGTCTAACCTTCAGCTAGTATTATAGCTGCACTCAGTTTAGTTCTTGTGCCAAAGAGGTGACACATTGAAAGTTCATTAAAAAGGTTGAGATGTTTTTAATTATTTTTTCTAAATAGACTGATTTCCAAAGACCCTGTGTATGCTCGCAGGATGTACTACGTGAAGGTACAGAAATTCTGAGAGCTCTCTTGTATTACTACCGTTGCTTTCGTTGTCTACATTATTCAGCAACCAGTTTGCAAAAACCAGAGGACAGTGGACCCACCTTTTTCCACACAGGGTTTCTGCTTTTAGTACTGAAATCTTGAGGTTTTCAGACCACGTCGAGCTTCTTGACTTTCATCTGAGTTTTTAGTTACTTGTGCAGAAGTTAACAAATTCTAGTTGCACTACTGTTTGTGGAATCTTATCATTAAAATTCCATTCATACAGTTAGCAATTTTTGCCACCCAAAATCCTAGCATGGAGGTCTCTCGTGCCATGCATCATTTCCTACAGCATCAAAGCCTCTACACATTGTGCAGTCTTCACCAAGTGCTTTACGGATTACATACCTCATCCTGGATGTGATTATCCAGTTTGCTTAATGCTCTTTCAGATGCCTTTGACCTTTATGTTTTGCAAGGGCACCCACAAATGGGCTGCCCCTTAGCATATTTTTGCACAAAGTGAAATCATGGACAGCAGCAAGGTAATTTGAAGGGCATACTACACTCTACATCCTAATCAAGTTGGGTCAACACCAGACAGTTTGCTTTATAAATCATGAAGAGCCACCTCTGTGGGAGTAATTAATTCCAGCAATTATTGAGTCAGTTAACTACCAGTACAGAAGCATACACAAGAAGGAGCCAGGGAGTTTATGGCCCATTGTACCTTTTCCCCTAAAATTATTGATGGCTACATAGTTGGTTGTGCACACCTGTCAGACTGCGCACTCTGGGAAACGTTTCAGTTAGGATGTCTACCCACTAGTGTGACTGAGACTACTCTTTTCAGCAATTTATATGATGTTCTTAGATACACGTTTGTTGGGCAGCAAGATAATGTGAATCCATTGAATATTTTGGTAAGTTACCACGGTTGAGGAGTTTAATATGAGTAGTGCTAGGTGACACACTCCTCAAAACACATTGGATTTTTTAAGTCCTATACAACAGGGAAAATAATCACCGGTAACATCTTATTCTGATCCCTGAATGAAAGTGCATTTTGGTGCCAACTTGGTCATCTTCATTAGGGGTATTATTCTGCAATGTCAAATCCGTCAGCTGTATAACTAATATTGGCACCAGTACAGAGATAATACACAACTCTACTCCATTGGGTTCACCAACTGAGTGCATTATCAACTGTCTGTCAGTAGAGGTAGATGCTGAACTACGATGTCTACCACTTTGCACAGTCCATACTTTTTTTGAACGCAACTGTTTATGCTCTGTGGTATGCTCCTTGCTAATGGGTGACCTGAATTTCCTGCAAGGTTGCCCATCTTTTTCTCCAGGTATATTCAAGGCCTTCCTTTAATGTATTCATAATGCCACTTTTCCTTGATCTCAGGCAAGGGTAGGGTACTTTGCCCTGTCATTGTGGTGTTGTATCATCTCCCTATTAGCTTTGTGGTCCAGGTGCCATTCCATTTACTCAGCAGTGGCTGCTCTTTAAGTAATGGCTGTGTGTAATCAGTACAAAGCCCAGAAACTTTCTTTTAGTTTATTCAAAACTGTTTGCTTCGTTCAATGTTGATTACAGAAATTCAACACTTACTATGTTTAAATACAATTCACTTTCAATATTTAAGAAGAAAGTTCGTTTTCACAGATGGAACACTGTAAGCTCCATAGAAGTGCAGTTTTAGGGTCCCATTCATTTGCTAGGTATTTGAGGTCTGTCCTTTCTGGCATGCTGAAACAATTATTGGTCATGTTTCCAGGAATGTAGTAGTCCATAATAATACAAAAAGTCACAAGGTTGTTCAAAGTATTGAAGTCACTGATTCTGTGCAGCAAAGGAGAGGCCCCCCTTCTCAGGTCAGTGATTCTCAGTCTTAATTTATTTGTCGACCCCCAGGGTGATATATACGGAGTACTTTCATCACAAGTTTCATATCACATCAGTAGCAATGAAGAGGCTACCATTTTTCTCTTTATGGTTATTTAAGACGTCTAACTGTCCAAGAAAATAAGGCATGCCTTCTCTTCCTCACCAACGCGGCTTCACACATCTATCTGAATTAGCGGATCTTTCTGCTAGCCTTTTCCCGCTCAGGCGTCAGTAAAGCGATTAAGACATCAGTGTGATTGAGCACTGTCTGAGTAGCAGTGTGCTATACACTATGCTGTGCCACTTAACCACGCAGACCAGGGCTCACTGCATAGCATGGGATGGGATGCACAGATCAGTTACCCTGAGGGAGCCTCTGCTCGAGAGAACTGCAGATGTGTAACACAGTTAATTCAGCTTACATCAGAGAGAGCTATGTTCAGAGTTTATGCCTACGTCTGTCAGATTTTGCTTTTAAACCTTGTTGCCAAAAGCTTATTTACACACTTTCTATAGCCTCACAGCTGCCTGATCCTTTTGCATATGAGGTTCCTGATGTATTGGGAACTTTGGCAAACATATAAAATGTACGACTAACTTCTGTTTTGTCAAACTCCTTGGCACGAAAAGAACTGCAACAAACTCCATTATGTTTAGTTTCCTAGTCCACTACTGGGAGATTGTACTTTTCAGTGACTCAAAACTGTCAAAACAGAGATAAACCATTAAGGCTATACATCTAAGTATTCACAGATTTTGGGTTCCTGAAAGAAATATTGAAATGTTCTGCATGCACAACTCCTTCGTATTTTGCAAAATGTTCAGATGAATAACCGTGTTTCCAGATTCTCAACCTTGCATCAAGAAATCTGGTTACGTGTTAAGAGATTAAGCATTAGAAGTATGTACTTGGAGAGTTTCCTACATAAAATAAATGCCGCCATGCCTTGAGCATTCCTTCATCACAAGTGCTATTGTTTCAAGAGTTTACCTACTGTCTACTTTTGGGTAGAACCTGTATGTGTGTCACGAGAAAGCAGAGGTTCCAAAAATAAAGCGTGATTCCCATTCCGTTACTGTTTGCTGAGCTGTAAACCACAACCCTTTCTCTCTCATCCTCGAGCCAATTTCCAGCATGTCCTGCAATCCCCAGACGTTATAAAGAAAAGCACACAAATGATGAGCAGCTTGTACAGCAAAACTTTGATAAGTTTCCTTCCCTGTTCACGCACTTAAGGATCTTATTTGTTACATGGTGGGGTTGCAGGTTTACAGCCTGTTCCACAAACACCAATGCCATTAGTCTGCTGCGAGTGCCTGTAGTTTGTAATACAATGTTGCTGGTTGAGGTTTAGGAATGACCCAGCCATGAGAATGAGTTGCTTGGTGCATAAAATACCCTATTTGGCCGTTTCCTCTCTGCTGGAGATTTGGCGGCAATTCAGAACAGCATTTATCTTTATTGGCTCTGTTCCTCCTAGCATATGAAACAGCAGGCAGGATAAGTTAGTTCAACAGCTAAACAGTCATTAAATAATGTCATTGTTGCATGTAAATTATTTTCAAATATAAACCTGCAATTCCAGTTTCTATTTACCTATTCTTCGTGACAGTATTATTAAACAGGTAAGGATGGGACTATTTTGTTATACTGTGTATAGTGAATGTATTGTACTGTGTCAGTGAAAAAGTGTGCTTTAAATTATATTTTCATATGTTTTGTTGGAGGGAAGTACATTAAGTATGAGGGTGACAGCTGAAGGCAACTTAATGAATCACAACTCCTGTAAATAATGCAGCTTATAAATGTAAATCAACATAAAAATAAACCTCCTCTGACTTATCACAATCATGAACGTCTCAATTCTGTTCTGCACAACTTTACCAATGGTGTATTCTTTCATAAACAGGCAGCAGTATTAAAAGAAGCAGCTAACTGGGGTCAAGCTACTTAATTTGTGCATTTTTTCAGCTATTTCCATTATTTCAAATAATGTTGTTTTACTAGAATATAAACATTTAAAAGAATCAAACCTTGTAATGTGTGACAGACGCTTAAAAAAAAAAATAATGCAGTTGGTAAAACTTTTAGCTCCAAGTCTTACCACCACTATAACTGCACTCTTTCTACAAATCTAATTGATACATTAATAGGAGTAGGATGTTCAGTTTAACCAGCGAACTTGCAAATGTCCTTTACCTGTACTCCACAATAGGCACGTGCGTAGTTTTCTTCCACCAGTAAAGTTTTCCAAACATAATATTACCAAGTTTATCGTAGTCACATATTCATTTTATTGGTTTACATTTTCCCTTCAACAGCCAGGGGCCGAAACTGGAGGCAACGCTCTTACTGAAAGCAAATACACATGGACTTTTTTTCAACACAGAAACATTTTTGTTGCAACTTTAAATTTTTTTGTTAATTGTATATTTTAGAGCTTTTGTCCCAGCACAAACATAACATAGCATTGCAAAACCATTGGGGAGCATTCACAAACTGCATTTTGTAGTGTGTTTAGTAGTATTACAGTAGTATTACAGTAGTACTGCTAACATACTACAAAATGCTATTCTCAAGCCTACATATGTAAATCTCAAGGCCCCCTCCTATCTAAGGGGAGATCCTCACACTTGCAAGGATACCACTTAGTAGTAAATGTGGGTGGGACCAGGGTAAGTGGCTGGAAAAAGGGACACGCTTACTACTAAATGAGAGGGGTTTAGGGAGGGACCAGTACCTACCCCTTTGCTAGTCACACACTGCACTTTTAAAGTTACTAGAGCCGCAAAGAGACCAAAAATGGTAGTACATTTCTCCTGCTCGGAACTGGGGTAAGTCCACAATCACACATCCAGTGGTAGCGCAACACTCTCCCATAGAAAATAATGGGGGTAGGAACTTAAAATAATACCCCATTGGAAATAATGTTAAATTAAATTAAGTTCGTTAAAATAGGTAAAAATGTAAATACATATAATGTAAAAAATAAAATAAAAAAAAGGTTTATTATTTCATTAGGAAATATTTTAATAATCATTTAAAATTTACAAATAATGTAAGATCACAATTTAAATTGCATTACTTTTAATTAATGCACTTCACTTAATTATTCATACACTTTTTATTTCACTTTTGGGGGAATTCATATTTTAATGCACACTTCAAAAATGTTTTTATATAATTTAATATATTTAAATTAATTACATATTGAATTCAAACTTAAGGCAACAGTGATGCAGCATTTTTTATTTTTTTACATTAAAAAAAATACTTAGAATTTACATAAATATTGAACAAAGTATTTTGAGTAAAAAATCTTGTTTTACTTTTCTCTTTACTACAGGTAAACTCCACAGTAGGGGTGGAACAACCCTATGTTATAGGTAGAACCTAAAACGTTTATTAAACTAAATTAGTAAAACGTTTATGTTGAATATAAATGTAAAATAATTTTATATTTTAAAAGTATATCAAAATAAAAAACACAACACTACTAACTTCATTTTGAATTAAAACACTGATTAATTTAAATATATTAAATTAACAAAAAAAATTCTTAAGTTTAAATTGTAAAATAAATTCCCACCTGAAGTAAAAAAAAAAGTTTTATTATGCAATAATGATTAATAAGTGATGAGTACAACTAAATGTAATATAATTATATTTTAATAAAAAATGTTACATTCATTTTTAAATAAAAAGTTATCAAAATATTTTATAATCAACTACATTAGTAATTTTTTAAACATTACATTTGATGTATTTATATTTTTAACTAAGTAATGTATTTTAGTTTAACATGATTTCCTATGGGGGTTTATTTTATGCCCGTACCTCAATTATTTTCTATGGGAGGGTGATGCATTATCAGTGATTAGCAATGTGTGATGATAGACTTACTACCATTTCTTTTTGGCAGTAGTAACCTGCACTTGTAAATTTGGCTCAAACCCCTTTTCTTGGGGTAGAGAGGAGTAGGTCTACACTTTTGAGTTATTTTACACTGAATAGCCAAAACTGTAAAGTAACTAAAAAGTGTAAGAGTAAATTACACACGTAAAGTACTTACAAGTGTAAATCACCTTTGTGAATATCTCCAATTATCTACAAGCTTTATTTCTTGCAAATCATAAAGTACATTAAAAAAAAAAGCTTTTTACCCAGAGATCAAAAGGGTCATGAGAGGAACAGGTACGGTGTCTTTGCATGTTGTCGATTGTTATTTTCTTTTGATGGTATGATTCTAGAACCCTCTGGTAGAGGAGGGTTGCTTTCAAAATTCTGTTGTGTGTGGTGTAAATCTGGAGGACTGTGGACTGGTGTTGCTAGCTCTCAAATGTATCCTCGATTTTCTGGAGATATGACATTGGTGGTTTGGGATTGATGAGGAGTGCTCCTAAATTTTATGGCAAGACCGGAGGCTCATATTATGCGTTTCTTTCTAACTTTATTAAACAGCAGCAGTCAAGAAACACACCAATGGGAATAAAATCGTAGTTCAAACAGTATTAACCAATCATATCACATACATATGCATTATGACATCACTTGACTGCGAACAGCCCTCTTTTCTTGCTGCTCGCAGTCAAGATAAGTACCCTTTTCTCTTGTCTTAAGCATATTTATATTAATAGACTTTATTTCTGTCATGTATGTGCATATTTCATGTGAATTTCCTTTCAAATAGGTTTATGCGCGGCGCTTGCGTTTTTATCATGTTTTTTTCCCTTAGTCGGCAAGTTGCCGCATTAGTGTGGCGCGCGGCGCCTCGTGCGCTTCATTCCAACCGTTTGAAGTCTCTTCAGCAATGGTTGGTTCGGAGCGCTCGAGGACTCGTCTGCAGTGCTGCGCGTCAGCCCCTTTCAGCGATCTCACCTCATTTTTTCTCAATTATTCCCAAGATAATAATAAGTCCTCTCACAGAGCCTCCGACAGCACGTTCTCCGGCCGAAACCGGGGATTCCGGCTCTCCTTCCCTCGGAGACGCCCAAAGGCAGGGCCTGCTGCTTATTTGAAGCCTTGGTTTTCTCAGTTAACCCTTAACTGCCAGCTTCTCCTGTATTATGAATCCTGATAAATCCCCCAGCTTACATGAAGTGGATGACATTAGGCAGGAACTCTCTGCCTTTATAACATCTTCCGTGCAGCAGGCTGTAAATTCTTCAATACAAAAAATGTCAAAAAATTTAGAATTTTCTTTTACTGATATGCTTTCTCGCTCTATGTCGGCCCAGGCTGCGGGGGAATGCAGTCAGCGCCTCCCTTCCCCCAAGAATCCCCAAAAATCACGAAAAATGGCGCAAAAGAGAAGTGAGTCTACCTCACATGTGGCAGAGGACGCGGTTCCTCAAAAGGCTCCCTCCAAGGAGTATAAAAACCTGGACATTGGGAAATCAAATTTGAAGTACAAATCCAAATAAAAAAATATCATTGCCCCTTTGATCATTTCGTCCTTCCCGGACTCGGACGACGATGTGTCGGATATGGGTTCTCCTTCCAGTACTTCGGATGATGGAGATGATTCTGCTGTCTCCCCTCCTCCTCCTAAGAAATCTAAATTGACCTCTCTTTCCCCAAAAAACCCTATTCCCCTCCTGGATCCTGAAGGTTTCCCGATGTTTGACCCTTCAAATATCTTACACCCTAATTCTACAGAATGGATCCCTGCTGACCACGTTGCACAATATGTTTCGGCCAAAATATTCTGTCCTTTAGATAAACAAACCAGAGCTAAATTGAAATCCGAGTGTCCCCGTCCCTCCTTATCCCATCAACTCTCAGTCACCCCCTCCATTGACCAACCCCTCCTCACATTTTTTACCAAAATGGGCAAGGATCCACGCAAGGGAGTGGATAAGGCGTGGGCCTCCTGCCAAGGTAAATTACTAGACATTTTGGGGCCCTTAACACAAATTTTCGACATTGCAGAGGCAGCCAGAATTGACGGCTCATTCATTGATCCTGAGGAACTCACTCTTTGGGTCCAGCGTACCTTCTGCCTCCTTGGTAATGTAAATTCTGCTATCACCCACGAGAGAAGGAAAGGGTTACTCCTGAAACTTGATCCGATGTTGGTTCACCTTGCATCTGTCCAACCCAATTCCCACAATGAAGGTGCATTATTTGGGGAATCCTTCATAAAAGATTTAAGCAAATACGTAGCGACATTTACATCTTTTGACAAGGTTAAGCAGTCGCTGAAAAATATGTTTTCTCAACGGGTTTTTGCAAGGGCCGGCAGAGGAAGGAACCGCTTTGCCGGCCGCTCTTACCCCAGAGGATACCATTACGCCTCCTATCAGGAGTATCGCCCACAGTTCTGTCCTCAACGAGGCAGAGGTTTCCGGAATGCCAGATCGTCCAGTCAACCAAGTAAGTACATTACCTCTTTCTATTCCCATAGGCGGGCGTCTCAGTTTTTTCCTAACAAAGTGGCAGGAAATTACGGCAGACCCCTGGGTCCTCAATACTATTCAAGGTTACGCAATAGAGCTATATATAACCCCAGTCCAAACCTCCTCTCCTCCTCTTCCCCGTTTTTCCTCAGACATGACTTTTCTGATCGCGGCCGAAGTCCGGTCTCTATTGCAAAAACAAGCCATCTCCCCCACATCTCCCGACCCATCAGGTTTCACCAGCTCTATTTTTCTGGTTCAGAAGAAGAACAAAAAGATGCGTCCTGTAATAAACCTCAAGGGTTTCAATTATTTCGTAGTATATCTTCATTTCAAAATGGAAACTATCCTCCACCTAAGAGACACTCTGCTTCAGCAAGACTGGATGGTCCGTTTGGACCTTCTGGATGCGTTTCTAGTTGTTCCAATCCACCCTCATTTCAGAAAGTTTCCTCAGTTCCAGTGGGCAAACCAGTACTTTCATTTTACCTCTCTTCCCTTCGGGCTATCATCGGCTCCTTGGTGCTTCACCAAGCTCATGAAGCCGGTGATAGCCTTTCTCAGAGCCCAGGGGATCAGACTTATCATCTACCTCGACAACATTTTATTAATGAGCCAATCCCCTCAGTCTCTCGCAACTCATCTATCCATAACGTGTTCCCTTCTATCAGATCTAGGTTTCATCATAAACAGGTAAAAATCCATACTCATACCTTCCCAAACCATAGAATTCTTAGTCTTTTAGTTCAACTCAATTTCAGCCACTCTCATGCTTCCCTTGGCAAAGATAAAGACCATAAAGTCGGAGATTCTTCAAATTCTACGCAGTTCTCAGATATCTCTCAGAACGTTGGCACGAATTGTCGGTCTCCTATCTTCATCAATTCAGGCCATTTTTCCCAGACCCCTTCATTACAGAGTTCTTCAGAGATTGAAGATTCGGCATTTACAGAGAGGCCTCTCTTATTCAGACATCCTTCCCTTGGACATAGACGCACGCACAGAACTCCAATGGTGGATAGACCATTTAGATGCTTGGAACGGAAGAACTATCTCCGCATCAGCCCCAGATCTAGTATTAGAATCAGATGCAAGCCGAACCGGTTGGGGGGCCCGGTGTGGACCAATCTCGACTGGAGGCACATGGTCGTCAGAGGAGTCCAAAATGCATATCAATTGTTTAGCGATGCTTGCCGGCTCCTTTGTGATCAGAAGCCTGGCAAAAAACAAAGTCTGTTGTGCCATTCTTCTCAGAATGGACAACATTTCAGCGGTTCGATATATCAATCACCTTGGAGGCACAAAATCCAAACCATTGGCAGAATTGGCCAAGGCCTTTTGGGAATACTGCCTTATAAATCACATTTCGGTTCATGCAGAGTATCTTCCGGGATCTCTCAATACGGTGGCAGATTGGCAGTCTCGACACCTTCGGGATTCAAGCGATTGGAAACTTCACCCTTCCATTTTTCAGAAGATTTGGGGTCCCCTAATAATCAATCTTTTCGCGTCCCGTCTCAACTCTCAACTTCCCCAATTTTACAGTTGGCGTCCAGACCCTCTGGCGTTAGCTACTGATGCCTTTTTACAGAACTGGTCGTTTTCCCTCAATTACGCCTTTTTCTCCTTTCCTCATGATCAGCAGAGTATTGGCCCAAATCAGACGCCAACAAGCTTCCCTAGTGCTCATAGCCCCCTTCTGGCAATCTCAACCTTGGTTTCCAACCCTCTTAGAGCTGTCAGTAGACTTCCCTATGTTGATTCCTTCCTTCCCGTCTCTCCTGCTAGACCCTTTAGAACGTCCTCACCCTCTTGTTCTAGACAACATGTTGACACTCTCCGCATGGAAAGTCTCGGGCAATCCGGTTTATTCCCTTGCATTTTGACAGAAGCTTCACGATACATCTCTCAGTCTTGGGCCCCAGGTACAAAGAAAGCTTACCAATCAGCCTGGTCCTTTTGGCACAGCTGGTGTCTGGGAAAACACATCGATCCCATTTCAGCTGATGTAATTTTTATAGTAAATTTTTTAGCGGCAGAAGCAAGTAAAGGTAAGGCTTTCCGTACTATCAATTTGTACCGGTCAGCTATTTCCTCCAATCACTCTTTTGTTAATGGAAAACCAGTTGGAGAACACCCTCTCCTCTGCCGTCTATTAAAGAGAGTAAAGTTTTCCAATCCTCCTCTACCAAAATACAGTCAGTTATGGGATGTTCATATTGTTTTGAAATATCTATTGTCATGGCCTGATAATCTCATGCTTTCTCTAAAAATGTTATCTGCAAAATTAACCATGTTACTATGCCTGGTCTCGATTAAACGCCTTTCAGACGTTAAAGCGTTAGACATTTCCAACCGTCAATTTACTCCATCTGGAGTTTTGTTTACTGTGGTTCGACGAACCAAGACTAATTTATCCTCTGTGTTTTACCCATATTTTCCTGATCATCCCAGGTTATGTGTAGGTCAATGTTTAAAAGCGTATGAACAAAAAACTGCAGATTTGAGAACTCCTTCTCATTCCCAACTTCTAATTTCCTTCAGGAAACCTCACAGACCAGTTTCGTCCGCAACTTTAGCCCGATGGGTCAAATGGCTTATGTCCTTGGCGGGCATAGATACTTCGATGTTTGGAGCTCATTCCTCCAGGGGTGCTATGGCTTCCAAAGCTTTTTGGGTGGGTTCCCGTTTAGAGGATATTCTCAAGTCTGCAGATTGGTCTAATGATAACACATTTAAAGTTATTTATTGTAAGCCTGTCAATAATGTTTCATTAGATGTAATTAATATACTTTAAACTCGCATAATATGAGCCTCCGGTCTTGCCATAAAATGTAGATTTTGCTAGTCCCATGACGGAAAGTCTTAATTTTATTAAAGACTCGGAGGCAAGTATTATCCCTCCACTTATTTTAACTCTGTTCATGTTTTCCCTCCCTTCTCTAGCACCATTGGCCATCACTCAACCTTCCACCTAGAACTTCAAATTGTTCTTCGGCCTCGGCTTGCCAAGACTTCAAGACTTCCTTTATCGCTTCATTTGCTACGGATCAAACGTCCCAGGATCCTTCATGGTTATCTCGGCTTTTGAACTTTTGTTCCGATGTTTTATCGTTCCTTATGGCAATTCTTATTTTGTTTACCATATTTCCTTTGTTTAATAATTGACTCTCTCGCAAGAAAAGAGGGCTGTTCGCAGTCAAGTGATGTCATAATGCATATGTATGTGATTGGTTAATACTGTTTGAACTACGTTTTTATTCCCATTGGCTAGTGTTCCTGGCCTTCTGGGAATTGTAGTGTGTTTCTTGACTGCTGCTGTTTAATAAAGTAAGAAAAGAAACGCATAATACTCGCCTCCGAGTCTTTAATAAAATTAAGACTTTCCGTCATGGGAATAGGAAAATCTACATTTACAGCTGTTTCTGAGTCTTTTCTACTGTAGGATGGGCATTCTAGGCACAGTATTGAGCACTGAGTATTGATTTGCAAAAATATCAGGTGCAGATGATAGACTAACGCCATAGCATGAAGCTAACATCATATAGTTAAGTAGATACTTACTATTCTTGACTCTACATCCACATACTTTATATATTTTCGGCGTACAAAGATGTTGAGGTAATAGAGGATATAAATGTGTGTGTGCATGTATAAATAAAACAGTGGTTACAGGAACGTTATAGTTAGGCTCACATTTTAAACGTACAAAACCATAGAAATTCAACTGTTAGAGTTATCTCAAGTAACTATAACTCGTGCCCAAAGGTAACTATAACTATTTAATTCTATTTCCTAACTATAATGTCCCTTTACCCTTTGTTTTTTTCAGTGAATTTCATTTTCTTTTGGATGTATAGTAACTTTCATTACCGTCACCGTGACCTGACGAAACCCCTATAAGCACCCACCCTTGTGCTGTGCAGGGGTTGCCCCAAGGCCTTGCCTGCAGCCATACCCTGCAGCCAACCCCTCTAACCACCCAACTCCATGCTGCACATCATCTTTTGGCCGTGCGTGGCGGGAGTTGGCCTCAGCCTGTCTCAGGGTGTGAGAGAGGCTGTGAGAGTCTGTCTGGGTGTGAGTGTTTGCATCAGTGTCTTAGTGAGTACATCAGTGTCTGTGGAGGTCTGTGAGTGGAAGCGTAAGAGTCTGAGTAGGACTGTGAGTGGGTGCACAAGGGTCTGAGTGGCTCTGTGAGTTGGTGTCTAAGGCTCAAAGTGGGTGTGTGAGTGGGAGAAAGAGATTGAAAGAGTGAGAGGGAGAGAGTTTTTTTTAGACTTTGATGGATGATATACTTAGAATGAGATATTTCGGGACCAATTAAAAATAAAAATGTATTTGTCAAATAAAAAAGTGAGATCACCTTTCAGTATGCATCCTAAACTTTTGAAGTTTCAAAGACATTAAAGAAAACGACCGCGGGCACACATGGAGTAGAACCCTCAACTTTCAGTGCGAGGGTGTGTGACTATATCTTTTTGGCCATAAGTGACTCCTTACTGACAGTCAAACCCACGCATGTGATTGGAAAGAAATGTGAATGTTCCATCATTAGGAATGATTAACAGTCAAAACACCAGTAAATAAACAAAATCAGTGCCAAGTGATACTAGGATTTGAACCTTCAGCCTCCTGAGTGACAGCACAAGACCGAAACCATTATGCCAGAAGTGACTGCTCCTCTCTGCATCCAAACTTAACTATAACATTTGTACCAAACATCTTGCTAGTCTTACTCTTTGAAGTCATTGCATGGATATACCCTTGCAATGACAATCTCTCTCTCTCTTTCTCTTCCATCGCACTATGGTATGGAAAAGAGAGAGAGTGAAAGGACTGGGGTAGGCCCCCGCAGTTCTAGCCAGCTCACCACATCCTGCACGAGCTGACATTGCTCCCACAAGCTACTTTAAATAGCAATGGGAGCAATGTTTTAATCTGTATCCGTGCACGCATATTTGCGCTGTTTGACAGCTCTCTCTGTCAGAAAGTGGACTTTGTTTGCTTTCGCTAGGTGGGAGTTGTCAGCTCCCACCTAGCTAAAGCAAACAGCTCAGCTCTCACCAAGCAAAAGCAAACAGCTATGTCCCAGTGTTGGGCACCTCTCGGGGTGCCGGTCCCCGGGGCTGCACGACCCCCTGCATTCTATTTGCAAAAGTGCCCCGGGGAGATGCCCCTCGCATGACTTTTCTGTTGAGCCCTGGGGAGGTGGTGGTCTCCGTGGGGCTGCTCGTCCCCCTGAATGTTATATGAACAAAGCCCTGGCGAAGTGGTGGTCACCGGGGCAGCAGGGGGGCCGCGCACCCCCACATAATTTTACTGTTTAGCCCCAGGGAGGTGGTGGTCCCCAGGGCACAGGGGGCTGCACAGTCCCCTCCCTGCATGTTAAATGAACAAAGCCCAAGGGAGGTAGTGGTCCCCTGAGCTGCAGGGGCGTTGGCCCCCCCTGCATTTATTTGCTGTTTAGCCCTGAGGAGGGTGGCGGCCCCCGGGGCAAACATAAGCCCTGGAGGGGAGGTCGAGTGCACCTCCTCCTTATATTTTCAATGCACTGGGACCTGGCCACCAGAGCTTATTAAAAAACAAGCGCAGGAGAGCGTGCTTTTTTTTTTTTTTTTTAATTATTACTGTGAATTTGTGACAACATTGCAAATTTGCAATAAATTAGAAAAAAAAATGGTTTTCTACTCTGATGGGGTCCCTCTGGGACTCCAACACCAGAGCTAAGAGGTCAGGATGTCTGTACCCTGCCCCTTTTCCTTTTTTTGCATTTTATTGTGGGGACTCAGATGGCTGCCAAAACTTCCTCGTTGAAGTATTGGCAACCAATCAGAGCTGTGCATTTCCCTGCATGAGCGCATCATTTTTCGCAAAGTCGTCGGGGAGGATCCACAGCCCTAGATATACAAATTTGTTTTCCCTTTACTTTCTCTTAAGCTACTGAATGGAGTTACACCAAATATGTGAAAGTGTAATCTACTTACCGAAAGCTAGCTTTCTGCCAAATTTGATGTATTTCCATCCAGTGGTACAGCCTGTAGGCGTGTTTAAAGGTCCTAAGAGAATTAACATGGGAAACACAACTTTTTTGCCTACGCCTCCCCTCCCCCACTTTTTCTTGGTACCCGCTTGACAGATCACCCCAAAACTTTATGTGCGCAACAAGAATCACTGGGACACTTTTTGGTGAAATTTCATAACAATTCAAATAGTGCCAAAGAAATAGGCAAATCAAAAAACTGCTTTTCCTATGGAAACATGGTTCTAACTATAACTAGGTAATGTGTATGTGTATGTGTGTGTGTGTGTGTGTGTATATATATATATATATATATATATATATATATATATATACATACATATCCTACTGGCGGTCACCAGTAGATATAGTTAGGAGCTAATTTGCATGGGAAAAGCGTTTTTTGTTTTGCCAGTGAATTTGTGACTTGGACACTGTTTGAAGAATCTTCACAAATTTTTCAAAACTGGTACGACAGTCAGTTTAGCTGCTGTGTAAAAAAGTTTCGAGTGATGTGTCAAGCGGGTGCCGAGAAAAAGGGGGGGTGTACCAAAACGCTTTTTTCCCCATGCAATTTTCATAGGGATTTTCAGACACGACTACATCCCGAACTGCTGGACGGACTTACTCCAAATTTGGCAAAAAGGTAGCTTTTGCTCCAGAAAGCGCCCTTATGTAATTTGGTGTAAATATGTTTTGTAGCTTTTGAGATATTAAAGTAAAAAGAAATATAGATATCAGGGCAGAGCCTAAGCACAGATCTTCACTGAGATCTTATTGGCTGCCAGCAGTTCAACCAGGAACTGTTGGCAGCCATCGAGAGGCCAATATACATAATGGCACCTTTTAAATGACCTACAGAGCTGTAAACAACAACTAAAGTTTAAATGTAGAGAAAATATTTATCTATACCATGCTGTGGCGGCCATTACAGAACACTGGGACATGGGCCCTATTGAAATGCATTGTAGTCAATTGCAGGTTTTGATGGTCACAAAAAGGAGACCTTATAAAGTGCACTAACAGATTTTAGCTACAATATAAATTGTTAGTTGATGGTACCATACTAATTTTAGAAATTGTGGTGTGTTTGAAGGTGATTTTACGCTGTGAAAAAGACTTCTGCTGGGATTTCATCACTCATGCTTCAGAGAAAGCATGTTTTCATGATTTTCACATAGAGGTTATGAAGGGGGTCCGGAAGCTAAAATGAGAGCAATTTGTTTTATAAATTCACAGTATCTTTCTCAGCCCCATGAAAATGAAGTCTGATATTCTCAGTAAAACGTGTACTTCCAACAGGAGCAGCCTGTGAGTTGATTCCCTTGTGTTCTACTGCAGCCTCCAAGAGTGTTCTAAAAAACAACTAGACCACTAACAGTCTTACTTTTGACAGAATTGTGGCACACCTGAAGCCATCTTGATTGGATCAAACAGGTAAGACTTAAAACATTTAGGGGGAAATTTAAGAAAAATGGCGCTATACCCAATGCAGTGCCATTTTGCTTGCGCACCTTAGCACTCCCTAAGGTCACCATGTGTGCACATTTTTTTAAGATACAGCGCACCATGGTGGTAGTTAGGGAACTAGTGGCAAATGTTTGACACTAGTTTGGCGCTTCGTAGGATTAGCGTAAACTTTTGTGACGCTAATCCTGCAATGCACATGGAGGCCCAATATAAATAATGGGTTGCCTCCTTTAAACGCCTCCTCTGTGCAGGCATTAAAAATGCTGCAAAAATGGCAAAAAAAATATTTTTGATTTCTTTGCACAATCTTTTCAGCCCTCATAACGGGGGATCACCCCTCCTTTGCATACATTAGCCTGCTGCAGGCTTAATGTGGCACTAGGGCTAACAAAGAGGCACAATGCATGTATTGCACCACTTTGTAAATCTGGCTCAGTGATTTTTGAAGCTTAATGCAACATTAGCGTAAACAAAAAATAACACTAATTCGGTGCCACAGCTTCTTAAATCTAGGCCTTAATTTTAAAGGAACAAAATGAGGGGGTTCATTTTGTCATAGAAATTATGGTTAGTGCTGTAAAAAGAAAAATTTGGACACATTTTAAGTGAGTTCTCAAATAGCTTCCTTTTCAGTTTCATTAAAATATTCTGACATGCAGATTGAAACATGCACTAGCAGGAGGCTGCCAGTTAACTCCCTGGTGATCAGCAGCTTTACCAAAGGTATACAAACATCCCTCTCTAACATTAAATCAAAGAGAAAAGAAAATCAAAGAAAATAATACTATCAAACATCAATAAATGTATTCATAATAAACGCAGTAATGTCATACTTTATATCAAAAATAGAAATCAATACTATATACACAAACCCCCTCTGTACAAGAAACAAGGCAACATAGGACCAAGACATAAACGAGACCACAACATGAACAGAGACAACATATACCACACAAATGGACACAGACAATGTCAAAAAACAAATCTCAAAACAGAACAGGAAAATCCAAATAACAAATAAACTCCACCAAACAATTTCACCATTTAGCAAATTAAAAAAAATATCACAAATTATAACAAAATAAGTACTCAAAATTATATATGAATTCATAGAGATGTCAAAAAATTTTGATAACTTATATATGGGAGAACAGTCCACTCTCTCTCTCTCACGATACATTTTAAATAGGTTTCAAGATATTATTCCTTCTATCAAATGTCCTATTGAATTAATCAAAAACAAAAACTTCCAAAAATCGTCACATGTCTTTTCTGATTCAAAATTGTCCCATCCAATTTGGCACATCAATATCGCCGACGCGCGTTTCGGTGGACATACACCAACAATGTATTCAAATCGATCGACTACACCTTCCTCAGGGCATTCAAAAGTCTATGAAACATGGGGTCTCCTTCGCCATATGATATCTAATGCAAATAAATATAGGTGTATAAGTTACACCATCAAAGATTCTTCGCCATATGATATCTAATACAAATAAATATAGGTGTATAAGTTACACCATCAAAGATTACTTTGATGGTGTAACTTACACACCTATATTTATTTGCATTAGATATCATATGGCGAAGGAGACCCTATTTATTTCTATGATTTTCTTTTCTCTTTGATTTAATGTTAGAGAGGGATGGTGTTATACCTTTGGTAGATTACCCTTAATCTCTCTATATTGATTTAGGGGCCCTGTTTTCTACTTGATCAGCAGCTTTACTACACTGTTCTAATGGGAACTAGAGTGTTAACATTGGGGATTTATGTCCGAAGTGTGACACATCAGAATGCCATCTTGATGGAATTGGAGTGGAAAACTGAAAGCATTTTCTATTGAGGATACTGCAGTAAATGATGAAATTGGGGAGCTTCATAACAAATAAGTCTCCCAAGATGGCTTCCAGAAACAAAGAGCCCAAATGTAGCACAAATATAACACAAATGTAGCCCAAGTATAGCCCGATGATAGAAATGTGCAAAAATCAAAAGGGGCATATTTACAAGAAAGTGGCACATTGATCACTTTTCTTGCGTCACCCCTGGCCCTCCTAACAACATCATGGTTACACTGTATTTACAATAAGGTACACCATGGTGGTCGTTAGTACAATAGCATCAAAAACTTTGATGCTATTGTGGTGCTTTGCTGCACTAGGGTCAAAAACTTTGGCGCTAGTGCAGCAAAGGAAAGGGAGATTGATTAAAATAAGTGTCATATTAATACCTGCTCTGAGCAGAAATATAAATTTCACTGCTCCATTTTTTTCGGGCCTCCCTGCGTCAGAACGCCCCCCATGCATACATTATGCCTGACGCAGGCATAATGTGGTGCAAGGGTTTATCAAAGTGTACGACTTTGTAAATACGGTGTGGGAGAAAGGCCTCTTTAATTCCGCCTTAGCGTAAAAAAAACAACAAATTACGCTAGGACGGCACAAGGTGGCGCTAGGGGCTTGTAAATATGCCCCTTAATGTTTTGTTTTTGCCAATCTATATATAGCGCAGACTTGCCCTAAAGGCATGCTTTACATGAGCATCAGTTACATTACACAAGGACACATTCATTTTGGTTTTAGACATGGGGAGACTAAGGCCCTGAGTTATAATTCTTTTGCGCCGCATTAGCGACATGTTTTGACACAAAAGTGGCACAAGTTTACAAAATACAATTGTAAAAATTACATTAATGTGGTGCAAAAAAAGTATAAATCAGGGCCTATGGGTCTCTTTATGAATCTGGTGGTCTTAAGACCGCCAGACTCACGGTGGCGATTGTACCACTGCACTCCTGGTGGTCCGACCACCAGATTATAACGATGGCTGTTGGACCGCTAGAGGGCCATCGCCAGGAACATGGTTCCTGACGCGGTGGCAGCAGTCGGAGTCATGGTCAGCAAGGGTGTGCTGAGTTCAGCGCTGCTGTGCTGATCATTAGTCCTCTTCCCACCAGCCTTTTCACCATGAACAGTCTGGTGGAAAGCCAGTGCTGGGAGACCCAAAGGGGCCCCTACAATACCTATGCCAGCACTGCTCATGCCCATGCCTCCTCCCCGCAGCTTTGGCAGTCAGATAATTCTGACCACCAAAGTCGTAATGAGGCCCTTAATTATTTGCCAAAATCAGGATGTCGAGCTGATGCCAAAACTTGAACCTGGTTCCCCATTTGCAAAGTCTTCAGCTTTGGCCGTAATGCCCTGTCCTCTCCCCTATGTGTAACAAATAATCAAGCGATCAATTGGATTAAAAAGAAAAATAGCAAATAATGTAAAAGTGCTTTGTAGCTATTTGAGAACTCAGAAAACATTTCCTCATTTAAGTTTTTTTTAGAGCACTAACCATAATTTCTATGGGAATAAGACCCTCTCACTTGATATTTTCTAAGGAAATTATTTAAGTATTACAGTTTTGATTATATCAAGATGACGTCAGGCCAGCCACCCTTTTGTAATACATATAGAGTGTTAGCAATCTAGTTGTTCATTAGAACAACATTGGAATACTGTGGCGAGGTAGAGGTCAGGGACTCAGATAATTGAGGGCAGAGAGGAGGGTGCTTAGACAGCAAGTTGAGCATGCTGGGCAGGAAGGAGAGAGTGGCAGCACAACGGACCATGGAAGGCAGGGGTAATGGGAGCAGGGCCAGCAAACCAACATTCAGGACAGGCAAGACAGGCAGTGGCAAAATAACAGACCATTGAGAGCAGAAGGAAGGGGCAATGGAAGTACAACCATACATGACAACAGACATGATTCGGGGAGGTGACTCCCAGTGTTTTTAAGCCCAAAAGGGGCTTTATTTTGTGTGTCTCTATGTTTCAATCTCAGTCATTGGGGGAAGTCAATTCCCCAGGTTTGTTTTTCAAACTCTCCCTCTTACCAAGTTCAAAATGTTGGTAAGTATGGTACATTGAATCACGGAGGGCAGGAGAAAGATTGGCAGGGGCACCAAATTGACCTTACATGGCAGGCATGAGGGGTAGCAGCAGCACAATACACAACACAGGTCAAGCGGGACAGCAGTGCAGCACAACGGATCACGTAAAGCAGACAACAGATCACACAGGGCAGACAGGAGGGGCAGTTGCAGCACAATAGAGCATGGAGGGCAGAAGGGAGTTGCAGCAAAATGGACCTAGGAGGTCAGGATGGAGGGGATAGAGGCATAGAACTCGAGCAGGCAGGATGGAGGTGGCAGGGACAGGTAGCAGGCATCTGGCCATGCTGGGCAGGTGGGATGGGCAGGTAGCTCAACTGAACATTCAGTACATAGGAGGGGCAGTAGCAAGTTCATTGAAAATGGTAGGGAAAAAAGAGGGAGTAGGAGCATGCACACAGACACCAGAGGGTTGGGACAGCAAGCTAAGCACAGAGGCTATGCAGGAGGGCAATGATGAGGTACAGAATTGGGTAACAGGGCAGAAGCAGTCGGCAGGGACATCAAGGTAAATGAAGGGCAGTGGCAGCACATCGGGCCATGTAGGGAGGGAGGGGGCTGGTGCATGGACTCGGGCAACAGAGGGTAGGGAGGAGGTGGATGGGGCAGCAAGCTAACAGTTCAGGGCAGGCAGGGAGAGCAGTGGTAGAACAATGGCCACACAGGGCTGTAATGAGAGATCAGGGGCATGGACTTGGACAATGGATGGCAAGGAGGAGGGGGCAGGAGCAGGAAGCACATTGCCAGGCCAGGCCCTGCATCCAACCCCCAACCCCAGCCCCCCATGCATAGCGATGGACATCTTACTTTAAGTTTTCAAAAATCCTACAAATCTACTGAAAAAAACAAAGGTTACAGGGACGTTCAGATATTATACGCAAAAAATCATAGAAATTATAGTGAGCGGTATTTCAAGTAGCTGTAACTCATGCCCCAAGGTAACTATAACTTGTGCCCTTGCCATATACTTCTAATTACCCCAGTTATTACATCAATCATGACATCCTCTATGACATCGTTGTTAATATCACTGTAACATTTGCAGTAAAATTACTGATGAGAAGGCTGTGCATGGCGAGGGCGGGAGTTATTGTTACCTTAGGGCATGTGAATTTCTAAGGTGTTATAACATCCCTGTAAACTTTGTTTTTTTTTCCCAGTATATATATATGTTCGATGGCATGTGTAGCTGCAGATACACATGCTGTGCACATCCCGCCATCTAGTGTTGGGCTCGGAGTGTTACAAGTTGTTTTTCTTCGAAGAAGTCTTTTCGAGTCACGAGATCGAGGGACTCCTCCCCTTTCGGCTCCATTGTGCATGGGCGTCGACTCCATCTTAGATCGTTTTCTTTCCGCCATCGGGTTCGGATGTGTTTCTCTTCGCTCCGTGTTTCGGTTCGGAAAGTTAGTTAAATCTCTGAAAATTCTACGGTATTGTTTGCGTTCGGTATCGGGTTAGGTACAACAGATCGACACAGAATTTTGAAGAGCTCCGGTGGCCCTTCGGGGTTTTCGATTCCCCGGCGGGGCCTGGTCGGCCCGACCTCGTGCATCTTCAAGGCTAATGGAACGGACCCCATTCCACTTCTGCCCCGAATGTCACAACAAGTATCCTTACACAGATCAGCATCTGGTCTGTAATTTGTGTTTGTCTCCCGAACACAAAGAGGATACCTACGAGGCCTGTTGAGCGTTTCGGTTGAGGAAAACGCTAAGAGACCGAAGAGCACAAAGACTGCAAATGGCGTCGGCGCCGGCAGGACAACAACACTTGGAAGAAGAAGAAACCTTCTCCATCGCGGATTCGGACTCGGACGAGGTCAATCCCGAACAGACGCCGAGAACCATGAGTAAGACGTCACTCCCCAAAACTCACGGAAAATTCACTAAAGCCCAGGGGACGCCACCGCCAACAGGCCATGGCTTAAACCGAAAATTAGGTGACCGACCATCGGCACCAAAAAAGGGGCACGCATGTGTCGAAGTCATCTGACTCCTGTCGAGATACCGGCACAGAACAGACTCGACCCCAAGACACCGGGTCAGAGCAATCTCAACACTGAGAGGGCGGCACCAAAATGAGTCGGCACTGAGAAATCGGAACACCGAAAGGCAAAAAAGTGTCTTCGGAGCCGAAAAAGACGGTGGAAAAGGTTTCTATACCGAAACATCCGGCCTCGGAGCCGAAACCAAGTTCCTACACAGAGGAACAGGGCCTGTCCTCACAGATGCAAGGACACAGATTCGGACAGGAGCTAGAGGCAGGGGAGCCAGATTACACTCAAAGGAGGCTCCACATTCAGAAGGACACATGGAAAATCAGTACTCTCCCTCCAATCCAAATTAAAAGGAAACTTGCCTTCCAAGAGAAAGACAAGCAACCACAAGCAAAGGTGGCAAAACAAATAACTCTGCCACCATCACCACAACGCTCACCACAACCATCACCGGTAGCCACTCCACCAATGATGCAGTCTCCAACTCATACAGGAATGAGTCCGGATGATCCTGACGCATGGGATCTTTATGATGCACCTGTATCAGATAACAGTCCCGACTGTTATCCAGCGAGACCGTCATCACCTGAGGACAGTACTGCCTACACACAGGTGGTGCCAAGAGCAGCTGCGTTTCATAATGTCACCCTGCACGCAGAACCAATAGAAGATTACTTTCTGTTTAATACACTGTCGTCCACACGTAGCCAGTACCAGAGTCTCCCTATGTTACCGGGAATGCTGAAACACTCAAAACAAATGTTTCAGGAGCCTGTGAAAGGCAGGGCCATTACTTCAAGGGTGGAGAAAAAGTACAAACCGCCACCAACAGACCCTGTGTACATCACGCAGCAATTAACACCAGACTCAGTGGTAGTAGGGGCAGCTCGCAAAAGGGCGAACTCACACACCTCGGGAGATGCACCACCACCAGACAAGGAAAGTCGCAAGTTCGACGCAGCGGGGAAAAGGGTCGCGGCACAGGCAGCCAACCAATGGCGCATTGCCAACTCACAGGCCTTGCTGGCTAGATATGATAGGGCTCATTGGGACGAAATGCAACATTTCATAGAACACCTACCCAAAGAGTTCCAAAAGAGAGCACAACAAGTGGTGGAAGAAGGCCAGAGTATCTCTAACAATCAGATACGGTCAGCAATGGATGCAGCAGACACAGCTGCTAGGACTGTAAATACAGCAGTCACCATACGGAGACACGCATGGCTACGCACCTCAGGATTCAAACCGGAAATTCAACAAGCGGTGCTGAATATGCCTTTTAACAGACAGCAGTTGTTTGGGCCGGAAGTGGACACTGCTATCGAAAAAATTAAAAAGGACATAGATACGGCCAAAGCCATGGGTGCACTCTACTCCCCACAGAGCAGAGGCACATCACAGTTTAGAGGAGGGTTTCGGGGACAGAGCACAGAACCCTCAACCTCACAAACAAGACCCACTTACTAGAGTCAATATCAGAGGGGAAGTTTTCGGGGACAATACAGAGGGGGACAATTCCCCAAAAATAGAGGGAAGTTCCAGAGTCCCAAAACAACGCAAAATAAACAGTGACTTCAGCGTCACAAATCCCCAACACATAACACCAGTGGGGGGAGACTAACCAATTTTTACAAAAACTGGGAGGAAATAACAACAGACACGTGGGTCCTAGCCATTATCCAACATGGTTATTGCATAGAATTTCTACAATTCCCTCAAAATGTCCCACCGAAAACATACAACATGTCCAAACAACACATGGATCTATTACAACTAGAGGTCCAAGCGTTGTTACAAAAAGATGCAATAGAGCTAGTACCAATTCATCAGAAAGGAACAGGAGTTTACTCCCTGTACTTTCTCATACCCAAAAAAGACAAAACTCTAAGACCTATCCTAGATCTCAGAACATTAAACATCTACATCAAATCAGATCACTTTCACATGGTGACACTGCAAGACGTGATCCCATTGCTCAAACAACAAGATTACATGACAACACTAGACCTCAAGGATGCGTATTTCCATATACCTATACATCCTTCTCACAGAAAGTACTTAAGGTTTGTAATCCAAGGGGTACATTACCAGTTCAAAGTGTTGCCATTCGGAATAACAACAGCGCCAAGAGTTTTACAAAATGCCTGGCCGTAGTGGCAGCCCATATCAGAAGGCAGCAAATACATGTGTTCCCGTACCTAGACGATTGGTTAATCAAAACCAATACGCAAGAACGGTGTTCACAACACACAAAGTAGGTCATAGAAACCCTTCACAAGCTAGGTTTCTCACTCAACTACAACAAATCACACCTACAACCATGTCAAATACAACAGTACTTAGGAGCAACAATCAACACAACAAAAGGGATTGCCACTCCAAGTCCACAAAGGGTACAGGCATTCCAAAACGTAATACAAGCCATGCACCCAAAACAAAAGTTCCAGGTAAAATTAGTGATGAAGCTACTAGGCATGATGTCCTCATGCATAGCCATTGTCCCAAACGCAAGATTACACATGCGCCCTTACAGCAGTGCCTAGCATCACAATGGTCACAAGCACAGGGTCAACTTCAAGATCTAGTGTTGATAGACCGCCAAACATACACCTCGCTTCAATGGTGGAACACTATAAACTTAAACATAGGGCGACCTTTTCAAGACCCGGTGCCTCAATACGTAATCACAACAGATGCTTCTATGATAGGGTGGGGAGCACACCTCAACCAACACAGCATCCAAGGACAATGGGACACTCAGCAGAGACAGCTTCATATAAATCACTTAGAACTACTAGCAGTATTTCTAGCGTTGAAAGCATTTCAACCTATAATAACCCACAAACACATTCTTGTCAAAACAGACAACATGACAACAATGTATTATCTGAACAAACAGGGAAGGACACACTCAACACAGTTGTGTCTCTTAGCACAAAAGATATGGCATTGGGCGATTCACAACCACATTCGCCTAATAGCGCAGTTCATACCAGGAATTCAAAACCAGTTAGCCGACAATCTCTCTCGGGATCACCAACAGATCCACAAATGGGAAATTCATCCCCAAATACTAAAGACTTACTTCCAAAGATGGGGAACACCGCAAATAGACCTACTTGCAACAAAAGAAAATGCAAAATGCCAAAACTTCGCATCCAGGTACCCACAGGCTCACTCTCAAGGCAATGCGTTATGGATGAGTTGGTCAGGGTTATTTGCATACGCTTTTCCCCCTCTCCCACTCCTTCCATATCTACTAAACAAATTGAGTCAAAACAAACTCAAACTCATACTAATAGCACCAACTTGGGCACGACAACCTTGGTACACAACACTACTAGACCTCTCAGTAGTGCCTCATATCAAACTGGCAAACAGACCAGATCTGTTAACTCAACACAAACAGATCAGACACCCGAATCCAGCATCGCTGAATCTAGCAATTTGGCTCCTGAAATCTTAGAATTCGGACACCTAGACCTTACACAAGAATGTATGGAGGTCATAAAACAAGCTAGAAAACCAACCACAAGACATTGCTATGCAAATAAGTGGAAAAGATTTGTTTATTACTGCCATAATAATCAAATGCAACCATTACACGCATCTGCTAAAAACATCGTAAGCTACCTACTACACTTACAAAAGTCAAAGTTAGCTTTTTCATCCATTAAAATACATCTCACTGCAATTTCAGCTTATCTGCAAATTACGCACTCAACTTCATTATTCAGAATCCCAGTCATAAAAGCATTTATGGAGGGTCTGAAAAGAATTATCCCACCAAGAACACCACCAGTTCCTTCGTGGAGCCTCAACATTGTATTAACACGACTCATGGGCCCACCCTTTTGAACCCATGCACTCATGTGAGATACAATACTTAACATGGAAAGTAGCATTTCTAATAGCTATCACATCTCTCAGAAGAGTAAGTGAAATACAAGCCGTCACCATACAAGAACCCTTTATTCAAATACACAAGCATAAAGTAGTTCTACGAACAAATCCTAAATTCTTACCTAAGGTCATATCACCGTTCCACTTAAATCAAACAGTGGAACTCCCAGTGTTCTTTCCAGAACCAGATTCTGTAGCTGAGAGAGCATTACATACATTAGACATCAAGAGGGCACTAATGTACTACATTGATAGAACAAAACAAATTCGCAAAACAAAACAATTGTTTGTTGCTTTCCAAAAACCTCATACAGGGAATCCAATATCCAAACAAGGCATTGCCAGATGGATAGTTAAATGTATTCAAACCTGTTATATAAAAGCAAAAAGAGAACTGCCTATTATACCAAAGGCACACTCAACTAGAAAGAAAGGTGCTACCATGGCCTTTCTAGGAAACATACCAATGACTGAAATCTGTAAGGCAGCCACATGGTCTACGCCTCATACATTTACCAAGCATTACTGCGTGGATGTGTTAACAACACAGCAAGCCACAGTAGGACAAGCAGTATTACGGACTTTATTTCAAACAACTTCAACTCCTACAGGCTGAACCACCGCTTTTGGGGAGATAACTGCTTACTAGTCTATGCACAGCATGTGTATCTGCAGCTACACATGCCATCGAACGGAAAATGTCACTTACCCAGTGTACATCTGTTCGTGGCATGAGACGCTGCAGATTCACATGCGCCCTCCCACCTCCACGGGAGCCTGTAGCTGTTTTAAGTTGAGAAAAAATTGGTCTTGAACATTGGTAAATTTGTAAATATATCACTTTTAACCACATTATGTACATACATATTTACTCCATTGCATGGGCACTATTACTATATACACAACTCCTACCTCACCCTCTGCGGGGAAAACAATCTAAGATGGAGTCGACGCCCATGCGCAATGGAGCCGAAAGGGGAGGAGAACCTCGATCTCGTGACTCGAAAAGACTTCTTCGAAGAAAAACAACTTGTAACACTCCGAGCCCAACACTAGATGGCGGGATGTGCACAGCATGTGAATCTGCAGCGTCTCATGCCACGAAAAGATGTACACTGGGTAAGTGACATTTTCCATATATATATATATTTAATTTTTATTTATTTAAAAAAAAAAAATGTTTATGGCCTGTGGGCCGAACAAAGATTCTCTCTCTCTCTCTATATATATATATATATATATATATATATATATATATATATATTTATATCTATATTTATATCTATATCTATATCTATATATATATATATACATATAATACATCAGAGTGGTGAAGCCACTCTGTAGTTATAGGTAGGACGACCAGAGATAGAGATTTGTTTTGTCACTTTATAACTTTGCACCCGTTTGACCAATGTGCAGGAAACTTTGCAGACCTGCTGCCCCTGTTTCATTTTTGAAGGACTGAAAGTTTTTCAGTGTCTGTTCAAAGGGGTGCACAGAACAAACAGGGGTCTTAAAACTGCCTTCAATTTCAGTGCACTTTCCATGGACATTTTTATTTCGCAAAGCGCAAAAAACGTCACCTGGATTTTTATCAAATTTTGGCAGTATTACATATGAGGGAGTGCAGATGATTCTTTAAAGTACTGCAGATAAGCAGAGTAAGTAAATATTAAGTTATAAGGTTTTTCCATTTAGTGATGTCTTGTAGCACAATACCAATAAAAGTACCAAGGAAGCCCAAAAATAAACTAGACTGCATTTGTAAAGTTTCAGATTTATTACATGAACAACTGAAAGGGTCCATTCATGGTCACATGCTAGTGGAAACCTATAAACAAATACATAACCGATAGAATACATTTTAATCTACATAAGTTTTTTTTGCATGCTCTCTGGCTCACAAAATAAAACTGTGCCCAACAAGCCAAACAAAAAACATCTTATGTACTCCTGTGCTACTATATGTAGGACATGATAACTGCCTATTAGGAGAAAAATAATGATCTTAATTTATACAACAACAATGATTGGCTTTTATTCACTTTGGGTTTCATATGTAGCACAATCCTACTAAAAGTAGTCAGGAAGCCTAAAATATAAACTAGACTACGTATGTAAAGTTTCAGAATTACTACATGACAAACTAAGAGACACATTTATGGTCAGACGATTATGTAAACCAATAAACAAATACAATAGATAAAAAGAAAGAAATCGCATTAAATCTGACTGCCACTCTGTAGTTATAGTTATTATTCCCAAAGATAGGAATTCATCAGATATTACCTCCATAATAAATTTCCACCTGTTTGATGAATCATCACAAAATTTTCCAGACCGGTAGCATGTTCTACATTTTGAGATGATGTAAATTTTTTATGTGAATCTTTAAGGTGGTGCCAAAACGCATTTTTCCCCCAATGCATTTTCCATTGACTATAGTATTTGATGTAGTGTGAAAACAGCTGAATGGATCTACATAAAATTTGGCAAGATTATACATTATGGTGCAGTGATGATGCTTTTTAGGTATTGCAGTTAAGTGAGGTCAGTATTAAGTTACAAGACATTTAAACTTAGTGACATTGGTTACCGCTGTGCTTTTACAGAACTTCACTAAATTGTGTGAAACTACTGCAGTACATGGCTGTAAACTTATTTAAAATATATATTACTACTTTAATAAAGTGGTAATAGGCAGGGGTCTACTACTTACCTGCATCTAAAGCCCTAACATTGAACACAGCCAAAGTGTAGTAAAAACAATAAGGCTGCCTTTTCATTCTCAAAAAACAGCCATTATCCAATTATATACTTGCTTGTCATTGCCATGTTCAATGGTATCAGTAATCATGGTATACCATGGCCCAAAATATAACCAAGGCATAGATGTATTATTGGATTGCGGTACTCTTGCATCACCAATAGTGTCTTATGGGCAATGCAATACTTAAGTCAGATTTACAAAGGAAGGCAAGGCCACTGTAACCGGGCGATCACCGCTACGGTTAAGAGCCACACCCCTGAGCCGGCGGAACAGTGCCCCGGGGGCACCCTCTGAGGAACCACACACCCAGAAGTGCTTTCCGACCCGGATATCCGGGTCAAAGACGCAGAGAGAGAAGAAGAGGGGAAGCCGGAGAGGAAACTCTTGCTCGACCCGGAGAACGAAAGGAGAACGGAGCCGGAGGACAAACGGGAGGACGGAGCCGGAGGAAAGAAAAGGAAGAGAACCAGAGGAGAAAGGCCGCGAGGAATCGGAAGAAAGGAGAGGGAGTCCAGCCACACCGGGAAGCCTCGATGGAGAACCAGAGACACCCACGGAGACTGACGGGAGACACGACCAGCGCCGCCACGTCCCTGGAGGGGTATGGCTAGCAGCACAAGTACAATCGGGCCTCCGGGTAAACTTCTTACCCAAGTGGATTCGGGACGGGAGCAAGAGGGGAACTCAGGGGAGGGATAGGGAGGAAGGGAATGGGGAAAGGAATGTTTGACCAAGGGCATATTTAACTTGAATTGCACGAGGAGGGAGCGGTGAAAATAACCAACCTTCAACAAAAGAAAGAGAGTTGCCCTTTATTGGAGACTAAGCTCACTGGGGAGATTGCGATACACCAAAAGCCTGACCCTCTCACACCCCTGCACCACCCCTACCCTAGCACACCCGCCTACTCACCCTCATGTAATAAGTAGTCCCCAAAGACCCAGACTCACCTGTTCTTTTCGTTTTCTTTGGGAACCGGCCACCATTATCCTGGGACGAAAAGGTCCAGTGTCACCCTGAAGGCCACCCTATCTTGACCACGACGGCAGACGACGAAGCCCTGAAAGAAGAAGAATATATATATTCCCTGTGGCAAAGATCAAGAAAAGAAACAGGACATTACCTAAGGAGACAATCAGTACCTAAAAAGTTATCGATACGTTAACCCTTATCACAAAGTAAATAAAGAACACGTACGAACAGCACCCGGTGTATTAGGAGTCCTTTATAACCATAGCCCAGGTCGTAACGGGAACCCACTACAGCCACCATGTATGGCTCTGTGTTGATTGATAAATCTGGAAAAACACAAGGCAGCACCATTTGTTATTTTGTGTTATTCTGCTCACCATTATCTACATTGCTGCTAAATTTCATATACATCCATATGCCATGCCACTGTAGCAACTCCACTATATGCCACTTCACGCCTCTCCACTGTACAAGACTCCATTCAATGCCACTCCACTCTACGCTATTACACTGTACACCACTCTAATCTATGTCACTCCAGTGTGCACCACTCTACTGGATGCTACTCCACTATACACAATTCCACTCTACACCATTCTACTGTACTCCACTTTGCTCTGTTCCACTGTATGCCCCTCCACTCTACTCTACGCTATTCCACTGTGTGTCACGCCACTGTATGCTACTCTACTCTATGCCACTCCACTCTACATTACTTAGGGCCTCATTATGAGTTTGGCCGTCCCACTATGGGATGGCCAAACTCACGGGGAGGATGCCACCACCATGGCAGTGACCACTCCGAGCATATTACAATGTTACTGCCGGGCTGACCGGCAGGAACATTGAAGTACGCTGTTCCCACAGGGCTGCCTGTTGGGGAAAATGCTAAAATATTGGTCTTGGCTTCCTTAAGGGAGCCAATGCCAATATCGTGGCACTCCACCACCCTCAGAATGCACACTGCCTGCAAAGCAGACAGTGTGCATTCTGATGATGCTGGGCAGGGGGGCCCTCCACTGCCCATGCCATGGGCAGTGCAGCCCCCCCCGTAACCCACAGCACTGGCTTTCCACCAGCCATTACATGTTGGGAACCATGTTCCTTCCGGGGACGGCGGTCTTTAGGCAGGTCCACCTGCGAGGGCTGTAATGTGGCAGTCAGACTGCCTGGAGTGCGGCTGTCCGACCATCACTGCCAGTGTGGCAGTCCTTGGACCGCCACACTCATAATGAGGCCCTTAATTCTACGCTATTTAATTGGGCCCCATGCCAATGTGAGCGACTCCATGTATGTTATCACACTCCACCCCAACACCACTCCAGCCTACACCACTTAATTATATGCCACTCCATGCTATTCCACTATACACTATTACACTCTACACCACTTCACGGTACAACACTCCTCTCTACGCACTCCACGTTATTGCACTGTACACAACTCCATTCTACACCTCTTCAGTGCATGCCACTTCAGTGTATGCCACGCCCCTATATACTCCACTAAATGCTATTCCACTCTATGCCATTCCACTGTGTGCCACTCCAGTGTATGGCACTCCACTCTACGCCACTTCATTCTATACTATTCGATTGGACCCCACTCCAATGTACAGCACTCCACTGTATGCTACTAAACTGTACCCCATTATACACCACTTCACTGTACACTAGTCTACTATACACTATTACACTGTACTCCACTCCACTGTTCAACACTCCACTCTACGCTATTACACTACACACGGCTTCACTCTATACTATTACACTATATGCAATTCCACTCTGTTTCTTCAGTGTACGCCACTCCTCTATACACTACTCCATTATGTGTTACTACACTCTATGCCATTCCACTGTTTGCCACTCCACTGTATGATACTCCACTCGATGCCACTTCAGTGTGTGAAACTCCACTCCAGTCTACATCATTCTGCCCCACTCCCCTGTATGCTATTACACTCTACCCCATTCCAGTGTTTGCCACTCCAGTCTACACCACTTCACTGTATGCCACTCCACTGTCTGCTACTCTACTATATGCTATTCCAGTCTATGCCACTCTACTGTACACAACTCTACTCTATGCTGTTCCACTGTATGCCACTCCATTCTACAATAGTTCTACAATAGTTCATTGGACACCATTCCACTCTATGCCACTCTACTATATGCTATTTCACTCTATCCCACTCCACTATACACTACTCCAGCCTAGACCACTCCACCCTACACCACTCCACTCTACGCTATTCCACAGTACCGCACTCTATGCCACTCCATTCTCACTTATTACACTTTGTTACTCTACTGTATGTTACTACACTATACGCTACTACACTCTACTCCACTGTATATACTCCAGTCTAAGCTACTCTACGCTATTACACTTTATTGCCAATCCAATGTATGCTACTCCTTTCTATGCCTCTCCAGTGTACCCTCCTCCACTCTATATAACTCCACTCTACAAAACTCTGCTACACTCTATGCCACTTTACTAGACTCTTCTCTACTCTGTGAGGTGGAGTGACATACTGTAGAGTGGTGTACAATTCAGTGGCATAGAGTGGAGCAGGACACTGTGGATTATAGTATAATGGGGTGGCATACAATGAAGTGGTATAGCATGGAGTGAAGGATACTGTTATAAATTGGAGTGGCATCTCATACAGTAGAGTGGAGTGCTGTGTCCTACAGTGTTGGAATCTGTCATAAATTGGAGTATCGCGTACGGGTGTATAGTTGAGTGCCAACTTTGACAACGATTGCACTCAACTCTATGCCCGTACACTCTATGCCACTATTCCATAACATGGAGTAGCATACAGTGGCATGCCAATCTCTTCCACATCACTACAGTGTACGAACCCTTGACTCTACACTGTTCCATTGTATAAAACTCTCCGCCGCTCTATATAACTCCACTCTATAAAAATCTACCACACTTCATGGCACTTTACGACATTCTACTCCACTCTATCCCCATACACTCCACTGTGCAACTCTATACTCCGCTCTGTGCCCATACACTCCAATGTACAACACTCTATTCCAAATATACTAACTTTTCTATATGACACACCACTCCACTGTACGAGACCCCACTTCAGTTTATAACAGTTTATTATCAATGCCATGCCAGTGCACTCCACACCACTCTATGACACACCATTACACTCTATTGGTCTTTATTCCACACTGCGTTACACTACTCAACTCTACTGTACCTCAGTCTATACTACTATATTAGCATTCTCTCTACACAGCGCCACTGATTCACACACTACATTGTATTGCACTGACACTTTACTCATGCCTATACGCCTTCCCTCCACTGTACAACACTGTATGATACTGTATGCCCCTGTACCACACTTTACTATACTCTAGTTCACTATACAGCACTAAACAACTCTTTGTATGCCCTTGTACCCTAACTTACTTTACTCTACTCTGACACAGTACTGCACAACACTCAATTCCATTGTACTCTATAACAATGTATGCCAACCCACTGTACCACAATCTACAACACTGTACTGAAATGTACACCACTCCACAAAAATCAACTAGGCTGTATGCCACTCTACTCTACTATAGTCTACATCACTTTCCAATACAGCAGGACACCTTACTAAACTCTACTGTACAACACAGTATTTAATTTATGACACTTTACTCAGCTGTATGCTACGCCACTCCACACCACCATAGTCTGCCACTCACCACTCCACTCGGACACTTTATTCCACTCTACACTACTACACTCCAGTCTACAACACTTAATCCAGGTGTATGCCACTGTCCTATTCTCCACTCTATGCGCTCCACTGTGACACTCAACTCCACTTTATGCAACTCCACTCTACAACACTGTACTACACTCTGACATTCCACTCTACCCCACTGTATGACACTCAATGACATGCTATTCAACTTCTCTCTACAATACGCCACTCCACTATATGACATGGCACATCACTGTACAGCCCTCCACTTTACGATACTCCACTCTATTGCACTCTACTTCACCTTTAAACACATTATGACTGTCTATAACACAATACTCTACTGTTCGACACAGCATTTGACTGTACAACTCGCTTCTCCAGTCTACAATACTTCACTCCTCTGTATGAGTTACCATATTACTACACTATATAGCACTTTACTACACTGTACAGTATGCTACTACACTCTGGGCCAGATTTAGAAGAAACTGGCGCATCAGTATTGATGCACCAGTTTGCTTGTGTTGCCCCTGCCCCACCTAACACCATGTGTGCGCTTTATTTATAATACGGCGCACATGGCGGTCATTAGGCCAATAGTGTCAGAACTTTTACATTACCATGGCGATTTGCTCCACTAGCATCAAATAAATTGACGGTAGTGGAGCAGAGTGCAAGGAGGCCCATAGGTTAACATGGGTGCGTCATTTTAACGCCTGCTCGGAGAAGGCATGAAAAATTACCCCAAAAAGGGTGCAGTGAAATCTTATAGATTTCCACTGCACAATTGTTGTGTGCCTCCTAACGCTAGAACGCCCCCTTGCATACATTATGCCCTACGCAGGAATAATGTGGCGCAAGGGGTCGCAAAGTGGCTCAATGCATGCATTGAACCACCTTGTAAATATGGCGTAGTAAAAATTGCCTCCTTGAGCCACATTAGCATAAACAAATGACGCTAGTGTGGCACAAGAAGGTGCTAGGGCCTTGTAAATCTGCTCCTCTATTGTACTCCACTCAATTCCAATCTACAATAATCCCAATCTGGGACAATAGACTGTACAACATGATTACTCGCAAACATTTTCCCAGGGGCCAAAAAGTGTGGTCCGTGACGTGCCTGGGGGCCGCATTGATGCCAGGGTGGTGGCAGTCGGTGGGGTGATTAGGGGGATTGGTGGCAAGGTAGGTGTAGGGGAAGCAAAGGATATACATCTAGTGGCTGAAATAAACAATGGGAACCGAGAAAACCTGGAATTAATCCTGGTTTACCTACTTTTCCAAATTGTGTGATCCTAGGCAATTGTTTAGTGTCACTTTCCGTCCTTTTTCTGCATTATCACATTTAAGATGACCTCAAAATACATGATTCATGGTGTGCGCTGCACAAAACCTGCTTCTATGTTTGATTTAATAAACTATAATGTTTATGTATGATAGGAAACTAGGCCACCCATAAAGTGCACATACCAAGTGACTTGCCTCTTTAATTTACTATTGGTGGTGTTCTCGGGGTAAGGGAAATAATTATTGTTTCCAAATTTATATTTGAAAACTATCACTTTAAAATGAATACATCTCAATGCACTGATAAAATAAATTGTACTAAGGCGAAAAGGTTCTGCATGTTAACTAAATACACTTAATTCATTTTGAAGAGACTGTCATAGTTTTACTCTCATGCTGCAAGATGTCTTTAAAAATGAAGGCGTTTCTAAAGTTAAGTGCAGGAGTCTCTAGTTACTTCCTTTCTTTAACACCAATTAAGTTTAAATAAATGATAGTGTGTATTTAATATTTTTGTCAGTGCGAAGTCAGAGTCGAACAAGCAGCTGTTCAGTGCTCCTCTGGCCCAGGGGGCCGCATGTAAAGGTCAGAGGGGCCGCATGAGGCCCGCGGGCCGTACTTTGAGTAGCCCTGCTATACAACATTATCCTCCACTGTACTGTACTACACTCTACAAAACAACTCTCTGCTTGTGACACTGGACACTAGGATTTGAAACACATTTATATTAAAAATTTAAAAAAAGCATTGAAATTCAAAGAAAAAACACACAGGTTAAAGCTCAGTTATAGTTAAGAAAACTTAGGCCCATATTTAAGAAAGGTTTGTGCCGCCTTTGCGTCATTTTTTTTTTTTTTTTTACGCAAAAGCAGCACTAACCTACTGCCATATTTATATTTTTGCGCTAGACCCGTCTAGTGACAAAATATCTGAGTTAGCGTAACGTTTTGGGAGCGCCAACCCTTCCAAAAAATGATGCTAGCCCTCCAGCGCCATATTTACACCCACGGTTAAAGCGATGCACATAATGAACCTGTCCCAAAAAATTACGCGAAAGGCAGATTTGCGTCAAATTGTAACGCCTGGTCAGACCAGGCGTTAAAATGAGGCCCACACACACAGGAGCATTGGCAACCTCGTGGACAACATGGAACTGTTAATGCTCCAGCATGGCACACGCCTCAGCTGACAGTGACACAAAGGCAGCGCAGAAAGCGGGCGAGGATATTTAGACAGTGCACAACCATCCTTGGGCTCAGGGAAAAAGATGTCAAAACAACCTACCGTCTGAAGCGGGAGTCCAATGTACGCCTGCTGCACCACATAGCACTAAACATCACTGCAAGGGTGGAAACTCCAACAATTATTCCACCCATGACCAAACTTCTTGCTGTCCTCCATATGCTGGCGTCAGGATCATTTCAGACAACGGGCGCACAAGTGGATGGTATCTCCCAGCCATCCTTCTCTGCCTTCTTACCAAAGGTTCTGGATGCAATAATCAACCTCACATCACACCCAATCTGCTTCCCCAACACCCAGCAGCTGCAGCAGGAGACCAAGCAAAGTTTCTATCTAATTGCTGTGTTATAGCATGTGCTGGGTGCAATCAACTGCACCCATGTCCAAGTCATGCCACCTGCAACAACGGACACCTCTACAGGAACTGCAAACATACCCATTTGGTAAATGTGCAGGCCATGGTGGACCACCGTGGGCTGTTCACGAACATCCTAGCCAAATATCCTGGCAGCGTACATGATGCCTACATATTGTGGCATTTCACCATCAACGAGTAGTTTCAGGATGGGCAAAATGGCAACGGGCTACTCGTAGGTAAGCCACCATACTAATCATTACACAGACAACACACCAACCTTGTAGGACAAACAAGACATACACCACACTAAACACACACACAGGCAGAGGAACAAAGATGTACAGACAACAACACATATGCCGCACTACACCACATTCATTGCACATCACACACACATACACCTGAATGTACATAATACAGCCACAACCTGACTGGCACACCACGTGAAGGACCGGTGGAGCTATGCCTCCTGTGGATAAGAATCTGGGCCCAAACCACCACAAGTGTTAACTGGTTGACAACTAAATACAGATCCTAGACACATTACACCAAACAATGAATAGTTCAGCTATGTGAATGGCATAAGCCATGTCAATGTAAAGAAAGTCACACATAGGCACATCCCCACATTTGTCATTGTGTTCAAGCCTCTGGCGGCACCAATATCAAATGCCACCCAAGTGTTGCCATTACCAACTACATATCACCTACACATACCTGTTGTACCCGTAGTGTGCCCTTCACCTGTCTGCTGTATTGTGCCGCACACATAGGAATACATCACCAGCCATGAAAGACCATGGAGCAGATTAATGAGAAGTGGTGCAGCACCCAATCCAGTGGCACTTCACATGAGCCCCGTAGCACCCCTAACGCCACCATGTGTGCGCCGCATACAAGAAACTGGCCACCATGGCACAGAGTAGGTGCATCACTGTCAAGATAATGGATGCCATAGTAGGACTCTGTAGGAGTACTGAGAACATACCTGACCTTTCATGCACCATACATAGGGACCCATGCAAAAATATGGTGTTCCCCCTCCCAACGTCGGCACTGTGCATATGTTGAAAGGGTCTGTGATAAATCATGTATAGGACCTGGGAGATTACTCTGCACCTATTTTTCAACTCCTCCAGTTGTGTGAATCACACCCTTGTACACATGATGGCTAGCATAGGCATAATCTGCCACAAAGGTTTACTAAGTGTCGCACTGCATATGTAGTGCCACATAGTAACATGGAGGTCTGAATTTGGGTTTGTAGGGCTACCATGGTGTCAATCCAACTTGTGGTGCAAGGAGGTGGTAGGTTCCACTAACAATAGGACACACCCTCAAATATGGGCATGGTTGAAATGTCAATGCAGATTTATTTTGACAATCACCAGTTCCCTGAGCCACAACCCATGATAGTAATGTCCATCAACACAAACCAATGCAACCATTCCACAAAACAGGAACACACACAATACCAGAAGCAAGTCTGAGTCACCACTCCACCTAAAACTAGCATCTGCCATGGAACATGCAAAACCACAAATCTGCATTACCGACGCATGTACTCCCATTCCTTTTCAGCCGACCAAGGTTACGTCATTTAGCCATGGGTGATGACTCCTTTTGTCAACCCGACAACGGTGGAAGAGTGGGCATACAATGTAGGGCACAAAAGGACACAAAGGGGGTCATTCTGACCCTGGCGGTAAAATCCGCCAGGGCCAACGACCGCCGGAGCACCGCCAACAGGCTGGCGGTGCTCCCTTGGGCATTCTGACCGCGGCGGTACAGCCGCGGTCAGAAACGGAAAACCGGCGGTGTACCGCCGGTTTTCCGCTGCCCTGGGGAATCCTCCATGGCGGCGCAGGTTGCTGCGCCGCCATGGGGATTCCGACCCCCATACCGCCATCCTGTTCCTGGCGGTTTTGGCCGCCAGGAACAGGATGGCGGTATGGGGTGTCGTGGGGCCCCTGGGGGCCCCTGCAGGGCCCATGCCAATGGCATGGGCACTGCAAGGGCCCCCGTAACAGGGCCCCACCAAGATTTTCAGTGTCTGCCATGCAGACACTGAAAATCGCGACGGGTGCAACTGCACCCGTCGCACCCCTTCCACTCTGCCGGCTCCATTCGGAGCCGGCATCCTCATGGAAGGGTGTTTCCCGCTGGGCTGGCGGGCGGCCTTCTGGCGGTCGCCCGCCAGCCCAGCGGGAAACCCAGAATACCCGCAGCGGTCTTTTGACCGCGCAGCGGTATTCTGGCGGGTCCAGCCAGGCCGGCGGCTTCCGCCGCCGGCCGGGGTCAGAATGACCCCCAAAGTGTTGTGGAGATGACATTTGGGCTCCCGAAGTCAAGGTTCAAGTGACTGGCCCTGACAGGAGGAAGCCTGTTGTATGCAACACCCCTGGTATGCAAGATAATACTTGTATGCGCTATCTTGTATACCATATGTCTACAGACTAATGGCCCCTGGAATGAACTGGTAGAAGTCCCCAATGAGGAGGAGGGTGACAGTTGTGCAGCACATGTGGAAGGGGAACTACATAACACTGTTTGCAGGATACATCAAATTGTACAGAACTTCTATACCTAGAGACTGTACAACTAATATCACTTCATAAATATCACCAGTAAATTTCTGTGCACCAGAATGTCCATGGTCTACTCATTCACCACTACATATACCATTGGAATGTTGTTCATACCTCAGCAGGAAAGAAATAAACTGTTGCAAAGATGGTTGGAACATAGGTTGTGAAGTAAGAGGGTCTAGCGATTCTATGCCACACAGTGTCACATAACTCACAGCCATGTGGCTCTCGAAGGCCTAGATCAACGCACCACAAAAAATATGGGGCATTAAGTAGGCATGGTGCAAAATCCTGCCCCATTCCCCACATCATCCTCATGCCTGGCAAGATGTATGCAAGGGAGGCGTACATATGGTAGCGGCTGTTTCCAAATGGTGTATTTGAAAATAAGGGACTAAACTGTGTCTCATCTCAGGCGGGTAGTTGTAACCCCAGCACAAAGCACTTCTGACAAGGGGAGACACCATTGGTCTCAATGGACCTTCATGGACTGTTCAGGGTTAGGAACAAAAGTTTAAGCCTAACCTTGCACCGTATATCAATGGCGTTACATACTGTCACCGATATTGGTCCCAACTCTGCCACATGGTGTGCTGTACCTCAAATATAGCACACACATGTTGGCTTTAGAGTGCGCTAAGGGTTACTAGACAAGTGAAACAGCAGTGGGTGCTGATCCACTCTCCACACAGATGCCCCATAGCCAGGAATTAAGAATAAAATGGGAGAATGCACCACCACGGGAATGTGTGAGTGAAATGTAGGCAGAGTCTGTAGCGCTTCCAATTTACATTCGTGACACGACCATGTCCACTTACCTGAATTCCAGGTCCGCCAGAGCAAAGACAATAAAACCCTCACCCCTAAACACTATTCTCTCGTATCTGAAATTAACAGGGAACGAGCGAATAGCCTCTGGGGGAAAGGATAGGGAACAGGGATTTGGGAAGGGAAGAGAAGAGAAACAAAACATGGCTCAAAAAGGAGCGTCACTGTTGTTCTAAGAAAGCTGCCTCAGGGCTTGGTGCAGGAATTTTTAAGACCAAAAACAAAAGAACTACAAATATCAGAGACTCTTTCAGCAAAATAACAATAATTATTATAATTTGATTGGGCAATCACTGAGTCTTTCAGCAAAGTCACAATAATTATTAGCGCTCGATTGCCCAACTATTAAGCACACTTTTGTATCTCACAACAAAATCGTTATAAAATCAAACTCATGAATTTGTCTTTTGGTATTCATTTTCACACAATAGACTCGCTCCAAAAAAATCAGAATAAACATTTAAGTTCACATAGATATTGAGTGATGCTTTCAGGTGTTCACAACACTTAACTTCAATGCTGCTTTTAAAAATACTTATAAAGTGGTCTTTGGAAAATAGGGTTTCTCAGCATCAACAAATGTCTTTCATAATGCACCAAAAGGTCACTAACCTCAGGAAGGCTGAAAACAAGGAGACGAAAGGGGAATTACTCACGACCCGACTTCTCCTGGAAAGTTTTGATTATTTGAGGAAGATGGAATACTGCTCTTAAATTCTCTTGCTGCTGAAAAAGTAATCTGCTTCAGAGAGGGACGCTCCGATGAACCCTCGCACTGAAAAGATGACTCCTGAAAGAATCACGGAACTCCAGCTGAACTGGGAACACCTGCGAGCAAAGGAAGACTCAATGCCAAGCACAGGAAACACCTTGGCAGTTCTATTTATAGACTGGTGTGCTGGTGATGAGTCATCAGACACATGCTTGTGATGAGTCATCAATCATGAGGGGTGTGGATGCTATGCTGGTGATCAGTCATCAGACACATGCTGATGATGAGTCCTCAAACACTTCTGATGATTCATATGAAGGAATTCGATGTCTCCGTAAACCGCTTAGCACACAGTTCACAAATGGGACAACACTTGCTTTTATCAATATAAGCAAACTTGCAAAGTAATATTCGGTCTTCAGACGGAAGATCATTTTCCTCACAAGTTACAGGGAAGTGCTGTGCAGTAAACACATTCATGACATGTTTCATCTTTTTTCATACAAGCACGATTTATTTTGTGAGGGAGCAGCAAGAAGCGTGCGTGTGTGAGTGCGAGCCCTAACAATTCTAACAAACATGTCACACAACTCTGTTGTCTTGACACATGCCTGCAGCTAATCCCGATATAGATGTGAAGACTGATGTGCCGGTGTATGGCCTAGGTAGGAAAGGGTTTGCAATTTCCTACAGTGGTTGATATGTGTGTCCGCAAGGTAACCCAGTATAGTCTGTATAATACCATCACACACCACATATGAAAACACCTCTCTCATCGACACTCACACGCCTAACCAAGAGAAAGTTACCTACTGTGACAAAATTCCCAAAAAGGTCTAGGTCTCCAAGATGCCAATTAGGTGTGGAATGTGCAAGTATGTCTAGCAAAGTCCAAACATGTCACAGACCCATCTTTAATTATCTGGGTGAAGAAGGAGACATATGTTGCATGTGCCATATCAAAAATCCAGCACTGAGATGATTTCACACACTGACAAGGCACACTCATGGTCAGAGTGACATAGGTTGTGGAATGCAGAGTTGAATGCATGCCCATGTACACAAAAGGATGTGAAAGGACAGGTGACATAATCCCACAGACACTTGTGGATACAATATTGGGAGGTCACTTGGAGACTACACAAATGCTGTGGCAGGTCTACTGTTGTGTGTGTGGAAGTCATGTAATCAGACATAGCCTGGAATTGGGAGGAAACTATCATGTAGCCAGTAGTAAATGTGTACGTCTTCAATTTACACAAGTCACATGTAGCACCCTGTCTATGTATGACCGGACAATGTTGCAGTAGAAGATGTGTACAAAATGTGAGCTGCCTTAAGAATGGCAGCAAATCTATACCAAACAAGATGCTGTAATTGTTGGAGAAGGTACACACACAGACCAATAGTGACTGTGCAACACAACAATGTCACTATGTGATCACACGACATATGTTCAGAGAGGATGCCTAGGTCAGTACATAACCCACTCATGTTTGCTACAACAACAACGTTGTAGTTGCCCATTGCACTATTCTGACAGACGGCCGTGACAGACACTATCATCTGTTCCCTGGGTCGTACAAAAATTACAAGTTACACTAGAGATACAAGCCCTAACCAAGCTGCAAACGAAAATTACTAAGAATGTATCACCATGTCTGCCAGACCATCTCAAATGATGAAACATGTCCTACATGTACAAGTAGCCAGTCCTCTGTACATGAATAGGGCAAGCCTGACATCAAGTACTCCAAAGGAAAATGAAAATCCCAGGCCATGTGAACAAGCATGTGTCAGTCTGAATGGGACTACTCATTGCTCTGCTGAACAGCTATCGTGATGAGTCTAGATCCCTGCTCAAAACCCTATAACCTCATTTTTGAGGCTATCTTGACTCATGACACAGTCAGGGGCCTGATGCATGTGCACAGTGTCCTGAGCAAAGTAGAGCACCATCAGCTTGTGCCAAAACATGCAACTGTGGGTCTGTGTGGGTGTAAAAAGTCCCATAATAGTAATGAAGACTAAGCTGCTATCATTGCCTTACTGCAACACTGCTACACAGTTGTATGCCATTGTATATGACAGTCTTAACAAACATGCTGTGGTCGATTTTAGGTACCTAGTTTGTGGCATGCACACATATGTCTGATTTCCCTGCACAAATGTACCACTTAAATGGCACAGACCTGGTATTGTGTATTGGAGTCTGCACAAAATTAAACTTTCCACTAATGAAAATGCATTTGTATCACATGATCATTGATTGACTTAAATGACCACTAGATGTGTTCCCACATATGGAAACATAGGCAGTACTGATAGACTACACAGCCATTTAACAATGTCCCACATGTGCCAATGCAGGAAGATAGATATGTGAGGTTTCACAGGCCATGAGCACACCGCTGTGACAATTTCTACACATATGACACTAGAAGTCTTTCCACACACAAGACACATACCAGCCTTCATTGACACTTGTGAGTACACCATCTCCTGTATCATAGATGCATGGGGAACCATATGTCACACATATAGCAGAGCATCATGAACCCTGAACCTAACAACACACCACAGTGTAGACACACATGCACTCACATTGCCAGGGGTAACGTGAAATCAACTCAGCCATAGTCCACTGCATCCTCTGAGTACGATTTGTCAAGGTTATCACATGCATGACCATATAGTGGACATAGCCCATCATATCTATTGTGTTGTTGTTAAAAGTACATTTGGAAATCAGACATTCCAATGTGGTAGGCCCACAAATGTGTTAAATCACACGTGTATGCTCCTAGTACACATGTGGTAACATGAATGTGAACAAGGTCTAGCAACACATACACATATGCAAATGGTATCAGTCATCGCATGGATCACAGACACATACAAGCATAATGGTAACACATACAAATGTTACGGTTTAAATATGAATGCACATGCACACGCAGGTAGCTATACCATACAGAAAACATAAATGCCTTGCCCCTGTGACATGGTATGTGAATCTGGGTGCACTGTCAGCCTTTCCAACAAAATCCACGCATTCCTGTTATGCGTCAACAATTTTGAAGCAAACAGCAACATTCCATACTCCGCTATGTGGTACAGTGATTTCACTTTCACTTTACAGTCTTTATGTCTGTGACTGTGTGAGGGTGTGTGAGGCTGGTGGAGGAGTGGGGTTTTTGGAGAGTTTTGTGCAATGACCTGTTGCTGTTGTGTGCTTTTTGTCTTTTTCCTCAGTCTTTTGTAGTGTTTTTGTCCTGTGTTTGTCATTGTACTGTGGGGTGTTTTTCTAGGAGTAGCATAGTTTGGAGTATTTTTTGGGTTAGGTGGGGTAGTTAAATCTTATTTTTTTGCGGCTCTTTCATTTGCAGTTAGATTATACTGCATACTGTCTGGGAAAGGGAGAGCAATGAAGATGATAGCAGATAAACTGGGAGGGTTCATCTGCCTGGTTCATCATCACCTTCCCATGATGCTAGTTTTGGGTGGCAGTGAAATACAGGGCTACCCACAAAGGCATGGAAGCTGCGGTGGGGCAAGGTGCTCCAACACCTACGTAGAATATTAGGAGTTGTGCGCACCGACCACCAGTTAAAACAGTGTTGGGCTGACCTCATACCACGGGAACAAGATCTACTGGATCACCTGGGGATTCAGATTGGTGGACTAGTTGGTAAGTACCCCAATTTGCATAGCAACATCCTTATTTGCATGTGCATGACAGTCAGACGTAAGGTTGATGGCAGCATTTTTTCGTCACGGTTCAGAACAAATTGTTTTGATTTACGAGCCCCTAGCACCACTGTACGCTGCCATTGTAAAATTCATATTTGACACTAAGGCAGCACTGGCGTGGAATTTTCCCCGCTCCATAATAATAAAGTGCTGTGATGCATGCATAGCACCACTTTGTTAAGCCTTGCACAACATGATGGCTGCACCAGGTATAAAGTATCCGAGGGGAGCCTACCCCTGTAAGGGGGGGCAAATAAAATGGGCAGGGAATTCTTTAAAATAATCTTGCACTATTTTTCCCACACTTGGAACACCTGCTCAGAGCAGGCATTAAAAAGGGGCATACCATTATATATGATGGGCCCCTATGTACTCTGCAGGATTTGCGCCAACATTTTGGAGCTAATCCTGCAGAGTACATCATTTGCGTCTAAATAAAATGACGTGATTGCCCCCTACCCTCTGCCATGGTGCGCCGTATATTCAACACGGCGCACACATGGTGGGGGAAAGGGGGGGGGGCTAAGGGGTGCAAGTTCAGTTGCGATGCACTAGGTGCAGGACCACTTTCCTTTAATCTGCCCCTTTGTGTCTTTGGCCAACGGCATTGAAGGGAGCTTAGCTATGCACTGGGTCCAGACTACTTGCGCATTCCTCTCTGTGTACATTGTGTTGCACATACACCCCATAATGTTTCTATCCCGACACATGTGCTTAATTTCTACAACAAGACTGCCGCGTTTTACCGACAGTGTGGGGCAGGCCTGCATCTGCGCCAGCACTAGCACATTACTCAGAAGTCTGCACTACTGCAGCCATACATGGACCACAGTGCGAGTGTGTCTGTATTGAGGGGAGTGTGTATATGCGCAGACTGGTATCCTTTCCTGGACATAAATGTTCTACTATGGCAACAATGGCTGCCCACATAGTAGTGGCAAGACATCCGTAAGGTTATTCAGTTAATGTGCAGGAAGGGACAACTACATGAACATAAGGAAAGTGCCATGGCATTTTAGCTCTAGTGTGTGTGCCTTCAAAGGGCACACACACATTAGAAACAAGGATGTACCAATGCATTCCTCAACACTTTGCTATGCTCACAACACCCCTGGGCAGCTGTTAGTCTTTTAGCGCTGATAATGAGTAAGCTGTCTTCAACATCTGGGGTAGGGTCAAAAGCAATAGGTGTTACAATGGGACGGCCACTGCAACAACCACTGCATGCCCCTCTGACGCAGAATACTGTCTCATGCTGCCCCATATGGACATGGAGGTGTAACGCAACAAAACAGCTGTATTACAAATCCATGTACAATTGGTGCAGTGAAATGCACCCCAGGAGCGTCAGGGAAATTGATGCTTTGGTGGTGCCAGGGCCTCCATTGTCTGGCCCTTTGTCTCACAGACAGATTATTAATGTTTGACAGTTGTTCTTACCTACCACTAAGTTGACTTACTCCGCTTTACAAAACGAATGTGAAACTGTTGCCCATGCACAGAAATGCCAAAAAATCACTAAGCCATATTCTCCTTTCATGTACTGCAAGTGGGTCTCCACCCTACACCAGTGGAGAAGTGTCCAAATTTGAAGACCCGATGCAGCCTGTAAGTGTCACCTTGTGTGTCACATGTCATTCTAGGGTTTTGTGCAAGAGGGTCTGATGTGTGCAATGCAGTGATGAAATGTATTGTGTAAGCAATGAGATGAGTCATCTGAGTAAGGACATGGACATCATGTCTGATGCTATGTTTAGGATGGAAAATGAGTTGATTGTTGCACAAGTGACAACGTGCTGCTATGGAATTGTGGGTGTTAGGAAAGGAAAGCATGCCCATATATACATTTATGACAATCATATGTGTCTGAGGTGCTGTTTATCTGATTAGCATGCCAGTTGCCAACATATTTGTGCCAGCACCTTTTACAGCACTGTGTGCCACACATAGCTTTTAGTTACTCAGGAAACAGTACAGATGATGTACATGTGTTGAGGTTTATAGGAGGCTTATGTAGGAGACACTTGCACCACTGGTGCTTCAATACTCCTCAGATTTTATGTGAGGTAGCAGTCGTGCAAGGTGTCTTATTGTGCTGGCCAACACTCAGTTGAGTGCACAATGAGAATACAGCTCTGCTCCAGATGGATGTGGGACATGTCTACGGATTGTAGCAAGCTAGATGTGTGCAGAATTACCAACATGGTCTATCCATCATGAGATTTGTGAGTGATCTTGGTCACATTATGTGTGCATAGAATGTGAATGCGGAGTGCGTACCTGGTACTTAGATGTCTGACATGCATGTGCACATGTAGTTCAATAAATAGGAATACTGTAGCTGCTCCCAGTGCAGTACCAATCTTCCTGTGCCCCTTAGGGCAGCCATACAGCCACAATGTGTGTGCCACATTACACAATTAGCACACCACAGGGTAGGGGGCAATAGGTACAAAATCTGTAGACAACATAGATGTGTTGTTCAGGCTTTGGGCAAACTATATGGGCACTAAGCCTGAACTGTACATGGGGACCATTATGAGCAATGGGCTGCCCCCTGTAACGCGTGCTCTGAGCAGGTGTTAACCCGAACGGCACATGAATGATGCTTTGCCAAATCTTAGACTTGCCGGTGGGAAGTTTCTTGTCCCCCTATCAGAAGACCCCCACCATGCATCCATTATGCCTGGCCAAGCCTTGATATAGCACCAGGGGTGTCAAAGTGGTGGATTGCATACATTGCACCGCTTATTGACTACGGTACAGGGATTCGGGACTTGTTGGGCCACTTGATCCTCACTAGTATGATGACACAAATGTTGCACAAAGGATGCATTAATCCACTTACATCTGGGCCCGATATTCAACAATGGCTACCCGTTACCCCAGTGACATGTACATGATACCGTAGATAACTGGTAGCAATATAATATAGATTTGGAGTTTGTCAGTGTTGTGGAATGTGTGGTGGACAGCATGTGTCAAATGAGGATGCTGTGTACATTTCGGGCCATATTTATACTTTTTGACGCAAAACTGCGCTAACGTAGTTTTGCGTCAAAAAAATTAGCGCCGGCTAACGCCATTCTGAAGCACCATGCGGGCGCCGTATTTATTCAATGACGTTAGCCGGCGTTAGCCGCCGGCGCTGCCTGGTGTGCGTGAAAAAAAACGACGTACACCAGGCAGCGCCGGTGTAGGGGGATATGGAGCTTGGGCGCCAAAAAATGGGGCAAGTCAGGCTGAGGCAAATTTTTCGCCTCAACCCGATTTGCGCCATTTTTTTCGACTCCCAACCCCCATTGAAATGACTCCTGTCTTAGCAAAGACAGGAGTCATGCCCCCTTGCCCAATGGCCATGCCCAGGGGACTTATGTCCCCTGGGCATGGTCATTGGGCATAGTGGCATGTAGGGGGGCACAAATCAGGCCCCCCTATGCCACAAAACTTTTTTTTTTTTTAAACTTACCTGAACTTACCATAATGTCCCTGGGATGGGTCCCTCCAGCCTTGGGTGTCCTCCTGGGGTGGGCAAGGGTGGCAGGGGGTGTCCCTGGGGGCTAGGGAGGGAACCTCTGGGCTCCTTCCGAGCCCACAGGTCCCTTAACGCCTGCCCTGACCAGGCGCTAAAAAACGACGCAAAAGCGGCCGGACGTCATTTTTTTTGACCCGCCCACTCCCGGGCGTGAATTTTGCCCGGGAGTGTAAATACGGCGCACATGCCTCGGAGTCAATTTTTTAGACGGGAACGCCTACCTTGCATATCATTAACGCAAAGTAGGTGTCCACGCTAAAAAATGACGCAAACTCCATGGACTTTGGCGCTAGACGCGTCTAACGCCAAAGTATAAATATGGAGTTAGTTTTGCGTCGGAATTGCATCAAAAAAAACAACGCAATTCCGGCGCAAACAGAGTATAAATATGCTCCTTCATGTCTATTCTACCTCCATCCAATGCTGTATTTGATGCCTCGCTCTCCTCATGTTTTAGCTGCCAATATGAAGCCAGCCGAGAAACATGCATTTGAGAAGAGGGCTGACAGATAGACACATCATGGAGGTTCAGGCCGGGTTCCAAAGGATGGCAAAAGTATAGGAGAGAGAAATCCACCAGGGCTCGGTTTGCCTTTTCTCATCAGGGACCTCTGCTACAGCCCACAACTATGAAGGCCACATCGGGGGGGGAACATATGGGGTCAGGGGGACCTCTGCTGGTCCTACCCCTCCACATCTACTGCACCTATCCAGAGTCAGGCACCCCAACAGCCCCCTACTCCAGCCACAACCTCAACCTTTGAGGCCAAGATGAGACGAGACATGGCAGCCATAAAGGCAAGATTGGAAAATATAGAAAAAGACAATACCAGGAACTACAAATTGCTTACATACTGCAAAAAGAAACTTAAGAAGATGTGAACTATTTGTGGTACAGCCTCCCAGCTCATTCCTTTCTCCTTTTTACTGAACTGAAAAGCGTTTTTAGTGGGTTTTAGGTGGGTAGTGTTAGGTTAGGTGAATGGTGTAGGTTGGTGTAAGAGTAGTTTGAGGGTGGCTTTTAGTACATTTGTTATTTTGGGTAGGGGTGTGTTGGGGTTTCTATGTTTATTAAAAAAAAAGAAAATTAACACAAATTGTTTTTTACAAAAAATATATATTTGTTTAGGAGATAGGTTAATTTAGTACATGTGTAACCTTAGTTTATGTTGTCCTACTCGTATCTTGTCGCTTAAGGCGGTTGGGGGGGACAATGTTTAGAGTGTGGCATTACATGTGTAAGATAAGTTTAGAATAGGATAGATAGCTTTAGGGGTAAGTTAAGATAAGTTAGTTTAGTGTAGGGTAGTGTCTAGGTTAGGTTTTGATATGATGTTCTTAATATGTTTTAATAAATCCTGTTAGTATTAGACACTTATCTCTCCGTGTTGATTGAGTTTCTGGGTGTTCTCGTGTGCACTGGCCAAGTAGGAGTAATGTCTTAGGGTATGCTTTCTGTTTTTATTTCCATGGATGGCCATGTGCATCTCCTATGACCAGGGAGCTGTCAGATTGGCTGCTAAATGACATCAGCTACTCAAAACATTTGTCATCCACAGTTCCAGCTATTCACATTGTGTTTGTATACAGAATCGTTGTCAGGTAAGTACAGAACTTCAACTGTCATCGCTGAAGTCTGTCAGAACTATTGGTGGAAAGTGTGGCACATATAACATCAGCCATTTTAGGGTCTGTATTCTGGCACACCAACAGCTGCCCATCACTGATGAAATGTGCCTCTTCTGAACCACACATATTAGTTGTACTGGTGCTTTCACCTGGGAAAATTTCTTTGCTCTGACCCATACATGCCATATGTCAACTTACATAGATATCTGTTCGATACGTGTATTTAAGGCACTGTAAGTTGGTTGTAGCCCACAACACCATCTGTCACCTTTTTCATGTTATAATCCTAGTGCGTGGCTTTGTGTCTGACTGTAAGGCACACATGTAATTAGGTTATGTTCTCATTTACATATCTTCACACAATGCATACATTTAGCTGAGTTGATGGATCACAATAAACGTGGACATGTTACATGGGAACAAGGAGATTTATTTACCGGTGCAAGTGCATTTTCCAATGTAATACAATGTACAGTTCACAGACCCCATGAGAGATACTGAGCCATTTGTTGTACATTCAGAGTCCAAGGGTGAGGGACATGTCATGAGACATTGTTAGGAGAAGTGTGCATTAGTGAGGAGGTGTCCAAATTGGCAATAGGTAGGAACTGAGACAATAACAGCACATAGCACACAAGTCAACAGTGGCAGAGTGAAGAGGGCACATTGCCAGCTGTCACAAAATGATCTTAAGCACAGAACTAAGGAGATACTGTTCATGTGGCACAGACTGGTGCTACAGGGTGCTTTGGGTGTGGTGCCTCCTGTGCCATGCATGGTGCTGTTGATGAGGTTGAAGGGGCCACACACACATTAGGGGATAGAGATGTGGAGTCAAAGGTCTCATCACCTGCATGTCTGGGTCCTCTGAGTCCAGGGCTGTGTCAGTACTGGCTGGTGTTCTGTGCTGGTAGTTGGGTGGTTCATGTGGAGACCCCGCAAAGCTGTATGTCCTCCCTGTGACTGAAGGTGGTGTCTGGAAGGAACCTTGGACATCCTGGAGAGTCTCTTCACTGATGGTCAGCAGCTGGTCATCCATGTCATCTGTAAAATCCAGGACAGGCAGGTCGACAGGCGGTAAGGTGTCATCCTCTGCAATGAGATAGTGAAATGTCAATCTTTGACTGTGGTGGCTGTTGACATGGCACACCATTTACTTGGTACTGGAGGCTCAGGGACATGTTACAGACCCCAGGTTGTAGCTGTAAATTATGTGTTGCCTTGTGCATCACCCACCGGACAACCTTTTAATGTTGTTTGTGCTTTGATTCCACACCACCAACTTCCTTGCAGGCTCCTTGTCACTGCCACTGACACCATGGTGGCACGTCATTTACCTTTCTATTCACCATGGCGGACATTCCCACAGTAGTGTAATGTGTGCTGTCACTCTTTTGGTGCTCTTATGCATTGGCACCATGAATGATGGCACTAGTGCAGCAAGGCACAGGTAGGTCCATTGCTTGCAGTGCTTGAGTTACATTGTCATCTGCCTCTAACAGGCCCCACACATGTGGTAATTGGATGGGACAGTCAAACCATTAGGGATTATCTGCCCCATTAATTTGTCCCTTCCTAGATTCGGGACATTTCCTTGCATACAGCATATATGCCACATGCATATGTTGGGCTAAAGATGTAGAATTTGGATCAATGAAAGCATTTTGAGACTTTGTTGATGTGGCACAAGGGGAATGTATAGCTTGGATCCACATGGGCAATTATTTCTATGATAGTAGAGTTGCATTACGGGCTAGTGACATTGTGCTCTTGGTGCAACTTTGATGCCACTTGTGCCAGTTCTTACCCAAGTAGATGTCCCATTGTGCAGAACACCAACCATTCCCACAACACAGACAAGCTTGTTAGATGGTGTGATTGAAGCTACTTGTACAGCAGCACAAATGATGGTCAAAGACATTCCCTGTGTGTTGTATGAGTTTACTTTTGTGCCCAGTCCCAAATGGCACATGGAGGTGTTTGGAGTTGTTTTTGGTCCACCGTATGCGGTTTGCGTTCCACAGGTTGCAGACTTAGGCCCTGATTATTTTCTCAGGTGGCACTGCTCAGTGCAGCAGCAATATAAGTTGCACAGTGCTGCACCCCTTTTGAAAGCAGGAATGTGCCATGTTTACTGGAATATAGCACACCCTTCTTTTCCCCCAGCTCCTGCGTAGATTTGTTCTCCCTGCACCAACGCAGGTATCCTTGCACCATAGTGAAATGGTGTCTGCGATGAGGGGTTAGGCTGATTATATGCAGGGAGGTATCCCTTCCTGCACATGAACAAGCTGTTCTGGCAAGGTGGCATTTTCAAGGGCAATGACACAAAGAAGGAGGAAAGCATTTTCCCTTGTTGCGCCATCCTCACACCACCCTTGTGGTGGTTTTGACTTCAGTCACAGACTCTGATGAACATGTTGTGTAGGATCTGGGGCAAAAGCAATACGCAATGGGTGTTGTTCTGGCACAGCCACACTAATTGCACCTCCCTTCCAGGCAATGTGCTGCATATTTACAAGGTGGTGTAAAGCCACAGTAAGTGGCTTATGATCACGTTGTGTATATGTCTGAGTGCATTGCGCAACCAGAGCATCACTACAAGTGTGGCTTGGGTGGCGATGGGGCGTTTTGATTCAGGTCCTTTGTGTCCTGATGCAATCCTTCAGCATGCATTGAGTGTGTCCTATGTGCCTCCCTCTTCTGCCATTTGTGAGATTCCAGATAGTCCTCCCTGCAACTTACCCTGCATTTGTCGTAGTTTCTGGTAGTCTACGCTGTCCTGTCCTGCGATTCCAGTGACCAGCTCCTCTGCAACAACTGCTGCCACCATCTCCTCCAGGTCATCCAAGTCCTCCTGTGGTGTGGGACTTCTACCTCCAGTCTGCATTGCTGCCTTTTGGTTCCTGGCCAGTTTCTCCTTAGTTATGTGCTTGCAATTGGTGCCAGTGCTTCTTGCAATTGGTGACAGTCCTCTTCACTTCTGCCACGCTGTTGACTTTATCTACTATTGCCTGGCATATGGCCTCTTCTCCTACCTACTGGCAATTTGGAGGTGACGAAGAGCTGGTGTTGGTGTTCCGTCACCTCTCTGACCAAGATGTCATGCTCCTACTCACCAAAGCAACACTTCTGCTTCCTTTTCTCCTTCTCCTGAGAATTTTCTGGACCCTCCTGGCTGGTACTCGGCTGATTGGGATCTCCCCTGGGGTCTCTCCTGGCCTGCATTCCCCATCTTGTTTTCCCAAATGTTAATTTCTTGCTTGCGCATTTTTTTTAATGCTAATGCAGTTAAATATTGTGATAACCCATTTTGCGTCAACAATAGCGTGTCGCAAAATTGTCTAGCGCCACTTTTGCAGCATTAGCATCATTTTTTCTTACGGCATGTTGCTTATTTTGCCTCTAACTATTCCTTAGCGCCATCGTGTCATTTTTTAAATATGACGCACAGATGGCACAAGGAAAAGACTAGCTTGCGGTAATTTTTTTGATGCACAACTGAGCTAACGTTTAAACTAAACAAATTATAATAACTAGTGAACCGTGTTACACTCTTTTCAGCGCACTAACCAGACAACACTAACTATAACTCACAACTCTACCATGCACTGTGTTCTTAAAAATAATGACACTCCATTGTACGAGACTCTCCACCACTCAACTGCACAACACTACTCAACAACACTGAACTATATGACTCTACTCCACTGAAATCCACTCTATGCGAATATGCTCTACAACACTGCTACACGCTATGCCACTCTACAACATTCTACTCGATGACACTCCACCACACTCCATTTAAAGACACTCCAGTCGACAACACTACACTGTACAACTGAGCTCTACTGTACGATACTCCACTCTACGATAAGACACCACACTATTTCACTGTATAACACTTTACTTTATGCTACATCACTTTACGACACTAAACTTTGACATGCTCCACTGTACTGTACAACACTCACTTTACAACACTCCAATCAAAAACACTCCACACTGAGTTGAAACACATTTTTATTAAAAAATACAAACCATTAAATACAATGAAAATTTATAGTTAGAAATACCTTATGTATTGTTTCTATACAAACCCAACTGAAAAAACACACAATCATGAAAAATTTGAAAGTTATAACTTCAATTTATACACCATTTTCAAATTACAATAAGGCATGCACCTCTGAAAACAGACTTGTCACCTGACTCGCTACACTACATTAACTATAACGCATGCCTTTTCCATGCACTGTTTATATCCTGGCATACTACACCACTTATAGCATGTGGAACCATAGCATTCATAACAATACTTATAACTTCTCAGATGATATTATTTGTCACAACACAGTGCATGGTAGAGTGGCAAGTTACAGTTAGTGTTGTCTTGTGAGCGAGCTGAAAATAGTGTAACAAGGTCAGATACTTATACTAATTTGAAGGTGGTGGATGAATTGTAAATGAAAGTTAGAGCTTTTGAATGTTTAAAGTGTATGCAGTTTAATGTTGGGTTGTATAGGGGGAAATAAGTGTTTCTAAGTATAACTCAGCTATAACTAAACCTTAACCTTTTTTATTATATATAACAAAATCAATCTAACTTTGTGGAAAGCAACACTCCAGGAGCTGTCTGAAGTTTTGATGTGAGCGATAACTTGTTGTTCAAGGAGTTGATCCGGTCTGATAATGTTTATCTTCTGAAGTGAAGCTTTTCTTAAGAACAATTGCTTTTGGAATTGTTTAGACTGGTGTACGCAGTAATAGCACCAGCGTAATTTGTTGTGCGCCGCAGAAAGTTGAATTCGAAAATGATAATTGTTCCTCCTACAATAGTATTTAGGAGAACCTTGCAGTTCAACAAGTCATGAAAAACACACCAACATTTATAGTAATACATTAAATTGGCTTTCATTTTGAAAGATAAAAAGTGAAAGGAGAAAGAGTAATAAGTGAGTTCATGTCTGTTTGAGTATGGGGTGACTGTAGGTGCAGGATGTAATGTGCCTGACTGCAGGGTGTCAGTGTGAATGCAGGGGTGGGGGGTGCGATTGTCTATTATGATTTGCTTTGTGTATCTGCTTGTCTGTGAATGCCTGACTGTCGTTTTTATCAAACATGCAATTATTTCTGTGTGTCTTCAGTCTGCCAGACACAATGAATTGTTTTGTGAACATTGGTGAGGGGGGTGGAGTGGGGCGGGAGCTTGTTTGTATACCATTCCTTCAGAGTGTGTGGAATTGTATTCTGCTGGCGATATGAGTCAAGGCACTGCAATTGGGTTGGTGTAGCTCCTAGATGTATACTTTATTTTGTGGCATTATTTAATGGGGTGTTACCAGTCTGAAAGGACTATGGAGGGTGTGGCTTACTCCCAGATGTGTCCTCAGTGCTTTTTTTTTTTTTTGCACTAGGTGAGGCAAGTCTAGGGTTGCACCGAGTGCCTTTATTCTATTTGCTGCAGGAAGCACATACTACTGGTGAGCAGGGTAGGGGTAGTGGTGCGGCCAGGCAGGACTCATTGTCCATACTGCATCTTTGCCAAAAACCCGGGTAGGTGTGGGTATTATTCATGTCATGGTGCTACAGTTAGGAGTTTGTCCTGATTAAGTACTTTTATAAATTATTTCATAATATGTTATCATGAATGGCAATGCTAATGTGAGTACATTAATGAACACGTTACCTCCACTCACGTCTTAGCTGGTTGAGACTACCGCGCTGCAGATTCCTGGTGTCCGACTGGATCTGGAAAATCTTGAGCAGTACCTCTGTGTGCCAGTAGGTGGCATTGATCGGCGCAGTGTCGGTGGCATCTGCACCAGAAATAATGTGCGGGGGTGCCTATTTAGGTGCCCCCAGAGCACGCTGACATCAGTTTTTTTGTGACGTTTCCATGCCAGAAGCACAGAGCCTAGTCAGAAGGATGATGGACCAGTGTGCAGATGCTAAGGACCTACTGCAGCTTTTTAGTTAGAAAAAACAGTTCACTGAAGTGAGGAAGCAGGGTGGGTCAGTAAGCAATCTGGGACTAGATGGAGTCTCTACCAGATAAGGTATTACCGAAGTTAAGGAACTTTTCATCAGATAGAGACTTCTAGCTACAGAATCCTTGCTTTAGAAAATATACCAAAGCAATACCTACCCAGAGGTGGGTCTGCCAACAGGTTCAGACCAAAAAGGTCCTTGAGGTCTGAACAGGCAAAAAGCCTGTCACAATGAACCTGGCTGCCAAGGCAGTAGTGTTTTGTAAATGTGTGTAGAGAAGCTTACAAAGCAGCCTAACAGATTTCTAGGACAAGGATTCCATGAGCTAATTGCAATGGTTGCAGCCTTGGATTTCCAGGAATGGGCCAGCATGCCCTCAGGGGGTTGCTTCCTGGCCAATATGTAGCAGATCAATGTGAAGCGCAATCCATCTGGAGATGATCCAATTCTACATTGCTTTTCCTTTTTACGCTCCTGCAAATCCAACAAAGAGTTGATCATCCACCCTGTGATAAAACAAACAATAACTCGGACCAAGGTGGAGAAAGAGAATCAACATGCTTTTCAGCGCACCAAGCCACAAAATTAGGCATATACTGTCTTTGTTGATGGACGCCTGGCTATCAGTACAATTTCAAAGGCTTCTGAGGGGAGGTCAGCTGCCGTCACTCAATCACCACGCAAAAGGGTGCAACAAGGGCAGGTTTGGGTGTAGAGCCCTGTACTGTTGCTGCAAAGCAAATCCTCCTAAAAGGGTAGCCTGTCCAGAAGACCGATGCTCATGCTCAGGAGTTTGAGATACTATAGTCTCCATGCCCAATCCAGAGCCAAAAGGATGACTTGGACCTGGTCCATCCTGATCTTCAGAATTGGAGGCAGGAGTAGTATATGCAGGAAGGTGTACAGGAGTCCTGAGCCCCACTTGAGATGAAATGTATTTCCAAGTAAGAGCCAGCTTGGAAACTCAAACGTGCAGAAGTGCTACCATTGTGCATTTTCAGCAGTGGCAAATAGAGGTAACCCAGGTTCTCCACAGTCACGGAAGATATCTTGCACCACCTCTAGATGGAGACACCATTCATGATCCTCAAGGCATCAATGGCTAAATTCATCTTTTCTGGCATTCAAGGAGCTTGCCAGATAGTGCATAACCAGGAAAATGTCCTGAAATTCTGGACATACATAGAGATGCAGGTCCTCTTGCTGCAGGGTCCATGACCACACCCTGCACTGCTTGTTGCAGTGCCACATTGAGGTTGTGTTGTCTGTGAATACCTGAAACAGCTTCCTTTGGATGGAAGGCAGGAAGGCTTTCAATGTCAGGAATACCGCTCTCAGTTCCAACAAGGTGATATAAAGCTGAGATTCCGCTGGAGACCAGAATCTCATGATCTCCACTACTGACAGATGACCCATCCTACCCAGAAGAGATTTATCTGCATCTGTCACAACTGTAGGGTCTGGGTGGGAAGGGGGAGCTGACTTAATTGCAGTTCGACAGCGACCACTGCAAGTCTTTTGCAGTTCCCTCCAACACCTGTAACAGGTTGCAGAGATTTCGCTGATGCTATGCCCACTGGAATGTCAGGGCCCGCTGCAGAGCCAGTATATGCCAGCATGCATTCTTTACCAGCAGGATGCAGGAGGCCATGAGACTCAGCAGCCTACGAGTCAGATTCAATGAAATCCAGGATAGAGGTGAAAACATTGGAAACCGCCGCTGGGCCCACCGTGAACCGTAGGTAATGCTTGTGGGCGGCATAGCGGAATATACATCCTGCAAGTCTAGCGCTACAATCCAGTCTCCAGGATAGACATGACCTGAGCAAAGTCAGCATTTTTTGAATTTCTCCTTTTTCAGAAAGTAGTTAAGAGGGCATAGGTCTAGTATACATCAGAAGCCTCCATCCTTTTTTGGCATCAGAAAGCAGCAGGCATAACAATCATGACCTACTTCTGATGTCAACCCCTTCTTGATAGCTCATTTGGCCAGAAAAGCCTGTACTTCCTGATGCGACAGGGAGAGGTGGTCCTCCATCAGCCGATCTGATGATAGGAGCATGGGCAGCAGGGTTTCTGTGAATGGAAGACCGTGACCTCACTGAACAATTTGGAGCACCCAGTAGCCCAAGGATATATGCTGCCAATGGGGCAGGTGGCGCTGGATCCTGCCGCTGACCATTTGCCCATTAATAAAAAGAGGGCATATTAAAGGAGTTTGGAGGCTGCATCTGCCAGAGGGATGGCAGAATGGGCAGATCTCTAGCCTTGTGTCCCAAGAGGCTTGTGGGAGCCGCAGCCACAAAAGGAATGGGGAGCCTACTGGCTGGAAATGGACACAGCTGATAGCGCCTACCATAGCCACAGAAGGGGCGAAAGCCAGAGTGGGGCTGGCTTGGGACCGCAGAGAGTCCCAACAACCAGGCGGTGGTCCTGCTGTCCTTAAAGCACTAGAGCAGCGAATGTGCCTTATCAACAGACAGGCAAGTGCCATCAAAGGACAAATCCATAAGGGATGTCTGGACATCCCCGGAAAAGTCTGTTGACCTCAGCACGGTGATGAAGTGCCACAGACAAAGCAATCACTCTACTTGACAAGTCAGTTATATCCAGTCCGCAGCGTATGGTGAACTTGGCTGCATCCCTGACATCGGCAATATCCTAGACAGGATGGCTCAGCCATGGTCCAAGACCATGGGCAGCACTTATGCAACCAAGTCCCAAACTGTATTGAAATAAATGCTGGCCCAAGAGGCGCGTGGTCTTCATGGACAACAGTGCAAGGCTGGTGAAACAGAAAAACCTGTTGCAGAAGGTGTCTGGCTTCTTCGATTCCCTATCTGGTGGTGTGGTAGGGAAGGTGCCAGGGTTAACTTTGGACATAGAGGCCTGGAGTACCAGGCTTTCCAGGGTCGGGTGCTGGGTGAGAAAAGCTGTATCCCCAGCAGCAGGGCAATGACAGCTGGCAATGTTCCTGTGCACAGAAGCACCTGTGCAGGGCTTGGCCCAGGTCCCATGCAGGACACCAGTGAGTGCTTCATTATGGTGGAGAAGTAGTTCCATAGGGGCTACACCCAGGGTTGAAGCACCTCTATCAAGACATTACTCTTGACTGCCACCAAGGGCAGCATAAGATCTAGGACCTCGGCCAACGTTCCTACCACCATGGCAAATGAAGTCCCTTCCTCTGCATCCACACTAAAAGGAGAGACTATGCCAGTGTAACGAAATGTGTTCAGACCAATAGCATCCACCAGTTCCTCATACCAGTTATCCTCAGCTAAGGGCTCTTCCCAGGGGTCAGGATAACCATAAAGATCCTCAGATCTGCCCCAATCGTATTCATCACAAAACCTGTCTATAAAGGAAAGTGTTGTCTCCGACCTGGAATTTCTTGGTCTGGTATGCACCATAGTCTATGTCAAACAACCCCAGGCTGGCTCTGTAGCAGAGTCAGGTATAACACTCAAGTTAATGCCTCCAAGGGAAGTTGGTGGCCCAGAAACGCATCAATGGAACAGACTCTAGGGAAGGCCACAGACTCACAACAGGAGCAGATCCGGATCCAAATATGAATTCAAAGGACCCAACTGGAGCAAAGGGCAAACCTACTTTCAGATATCGAGTGATTCTAAATGCCCACGCAGGGTCCAACAGCACTCTCAGGAGGTCGGCCCACATAATATGAGGTGCATGGATTAATAAAATTATTTTGGCTGGATGGGTGTTGCTCCAGGAAATTATGGGAGGTGAGGAGAGGACCCAGGCTCAGGCTGCGTGGCTGAAGTGTAGGAGTGTTGCCTAGATTTGTGGCATCATTCCTGTGCCTTGTCCTATGACTTGGACCAGCTCTGCAAAGAGTGATTCGACTTCTTGGATGATGATTTTGAGTGTGACGATGACCGGAACAACTCTGAGAGCAGGCCTGGGACCTTTCTTGTGATCGGGTCTTGGAATGGTGTGAACCCGTTTGGTGGGAAGGGGCTTCAGGGCAGGCTCCCAGACCGCCTTGGGGTTCATTGCACGATAGTCTGGGCAGGTCAGGGAGTCATAATCTACCAGCACACAGATGTACTGGTCATTCTAAGGTAAGGAATCTACAACAAGTAGTTTCTATTAGATAGTTTTCCATTAATGAATTATAATATAAATAGGAACGTTTTCACAGCTTTGTAAAGCAAGATAAAGAGCACTGCCTACAGAGAGGAAGGGTAAGCAAATTTCAGGACTTAGCAGACACCACTAAAAAATCTCTCACCTATTGCTGTGATATGTACTTTTGATATTGGAAGAAAGTACAATTGATTGGATTTCAAGCTTCTGGAGAGCTTGCACTATGGAATGTACTCGCCATAAAATTCTTGTGAGGTGGAGAAAAGTCCCCAGGAGCAGTGAAGAATATAGAGTTTCCATAATCAATTGTGGATAGAACGAAGGGGCTCATTTACAAGGATTTTTGAGCTGCCTTAGCATTTTTTTTTTTTTTTTAACGCCAAGGCTGCTCAAAACAGTACCCCCTCCCCCACGCCATATTTACAAACTGGTGCAATGTCATCATTGCCCCGCTTTGTAAAGCCTTGCGCCACATTATACCTGCACATGGTATGATATATGAAAGGTAGGCTTTCCCCTATTAAAAGCCCCCCATTTCTTCTTTTAATGCCTGCTTTCACATGGCGTTAACTCTTGGCACAAAACCATGTCTACTATTGTTTGTAGATAGGGTTTTGTGTCAAAAGGCAAAGGTGGTTGCATGAGAACGTCCATGTACCACCCATGTAACACCCCCTTGACGTTCAGTAACGCAAAGCAGTGCGTTGCTTTAGGGTACTTTCCAGCGCAAAACCAGTTTTGCGCAGGAAAGTAAATAGGTTAAAAAAAGATTTTGCTTTGATTTGCATCACGTTTTGGAAGCAAACAGCTTAAAATCTTAGCAAATATACCCCTCAGTGTCAGTCTGGTATCTTTGCCAGTGTTATTTATTTAAAGCACAAAACTGCATCTTCGGTTTAGTGTCAGTTTAATGTTAGAGACTGGCTTCTTCTCTGCCAGTGTAGGTGGGTTGCCAGTGCGTGAGGCATAAGTTTTCTCTAACAGGCAGTACAGTATTGAAGACCTCATTTTTTATCCTTTTCATTTCGTTTTGCTTCCTAATGTCAGTGAAGATGGGTTCCCTGCGAGTGATATGCCTTCTCTGCCTCACAATTGGAACGTGAGACGTAACTTACGTCTTAGTTTAGTTCCTTTTCCAGTGTCTGTTTCCAGCACTCCGTACGAACAATTTAGGGACAGGTCTTCCTGGTCTGTATCTCTCGTAGTTACATTTCTCTCGAGAGCCCATCACTGATAAAAGAGCTGGAGCGCAGGTTGCTAAGGTTCTACCATTGCCACACTCCCTCAGCTGCGAGTTCAAATATTATGCCTTGTGATAGGGGAAATCAGTTTGCAGACGCCTTCCCATTTTACTGAAGAATGCAACGATGATGGGAAAGATTTCCCTAATCTGTTGGTATTCTAAGCCGGACCCTAGGTTATTTGTGAGTCTGTTTAGGAGGAGGGGATCCCACTTTTCTCGAACTAATAAGGATTAAGGGCTACGTTGATGGCTTCTTGGGCACATGGTGGACGATGCTAGGCACAACAACCTGTAGCGGCAGCAAGATCTCAATCATAAGGACAAGCTCCCCCTCTCAGTCTTTTTCTGAATGTCTCTCTCACCCTCTGCCCCCACCCAGAGACAATGCTCTCCAGGTCCAGAGATCAGCAGACCTGTGTCCAGCTCATGAGGCACTTACAAGTATTATAGCAGAAACTACCTAGAGATAAACTGATAGTAAGGTACAGTGGATAAAGTAGCTTGGACTAGACAAAGCTAATACTTTTGACTAGAGACATGGCTACTCATGCTAACTAGGTAGAAGACATAGATGGGAGTCCGAGGAGGGGGTTGACAGGCATCCACTATGATGACACTGTAGACAACTGTGGCGTAGCAAAGGACCCAGCAGTGCAGGGGGTCCCTTCAGCACAGTACACTGGCCTGAGACTTCACAAGTGAGTCTGGAGAGGGTTCCCTCCATGTACTGCGCGGGAGGGGGGGGGGGGGCTCAAGTTTTGTTACGCTTCTGGTAGACAACCTTAGTGGGCTAGTAGAGGAACAACTGCTATACTTCTAGAAGGACATGGATTAAGGTTAATTATCAGCTGCACAACACTAGGAGCAAAGAGTCAGCATACTTATTACTGCCTGGGGCACGTCACAGAGGGTTAGGGGAAGATTTCTGTAAAACAGTGTGCAAGAATGGGTTTGGGGCATTTTACAAAGGAATCTAAATAGGCAAAAAGATTTCTAAGTATTCAGTATACGACTTATTGAAAAGGCAAGGGTGGCGTTGTCCTGGATAAAAATAAGTTACTTACCGGTAACTTTTGTTCTCCAGTATTGGCATCTTTCATGGATTCACATGCTTGAATCACTTCCCCGCCATAGTGGGAGTCCTGCGGGACATTTAAAAGTAGTATGTCATTCATAGCCCATAAGGGCTAAAAGAAACATTCACTTCAATAACTTATCTCTATAATTACAAAAGTACCAAACTCCAGGCAATCAGGCAACTGCACCCTCTAGAAAACTCCCCACAGCGACTTCACAGCCTCAGATTTTCAAGCACTGGTGCTAGACTGAATAAAAAGGGAGAATGTGAGCCTCCTAGGGGAGGAGAGTGGGTCACGAGAATCTATGAAAGATGCCAATATTGGGGAACCATGGTTACAGTTAAATAACTTATTTTCTTCTCCAGTATTGGATCTTTCATGGATGCACATGCTTGAATCACACTAACTGCTATTTATAATGGGGTTATCCTGTGTTCCTCAGAGCCTGGGTTCTAACTATAGTATCGCACAAAAAATGATTCTGTCTGATTGACTCAGTATATATATGCAAAGAAAACATCCTAGAAACTTTTAAAGACAGACACACAGGAGTCAAAAACCACCAATGACCATTTACGAACGTACTGCACCATTCAAATACAGAACAATATCTGTTGAGGTGATCCGTGATAAATGCAAAAAGTGCCCATGCAGTGCAAAAATAGTTGTATAAATAGACACTTGAAAAAGAGAAAACATTAAAATTCTTATAACCTGAAGGCCTGGTCCAAATCAACTTGTATATAAAGTTCCTACTACAGTTAGGACATTAGTGACACATTTCCAATCAGCTATGTTTTAAGACTGTAACTACTATTAGATTTTTAGGATGGTCCATTTAACTTTAAGAATTGCCCGGATGTTCCAGCACTGGGTTTTCCCTTACAAAGATTTCAATCTTGACTGAGCCAAATTTTCAGACTATTTGGTGAGAGTCCATTATTTTCCCTTTACTGGGCTATTTTGTTAACTTGCACACGAGATTGATTGCTATTCATTCGTCATGCAGGGTGTTCCATCTTTATTGTCCTGCAGAAGGCCCCACTGCGATGTACCACTTACACACTTCAGCGGGTCAAAACATTTTGTCCATATTCTTAGCCTGTGTCTAAAAGACTTAAGTTGGGCAAATACCATGTTTGGAAATTAATCAGTAATGCCCTAATTATAGGGACTTTATATATGAGATGATTTGGACCAGGCCTTCAGGCATCATCACCGTCGCTGATGTTGTCAGCCGTCGCAGTGGTGTCGTTGACGGGGCTAATTTTGTTGACGATGTTGGCGACGACAGTCACATTTGCCGGTGTCATCGTCACCATCGTCGGTGACAGTTTCTTCTCTAGAGTGGATTTCTCCGTCAACGGCACTGATGAGGGCTTTTTAAACTGTAAAGACAGTCTTGGAGAAGGTGTTGTAGACTCTGACTTTGAATTTTTTAGGAGACAGTCTCTTTAGAATGCTTACGCAAGTGTTCACTAGACAAAGCATGTCCTCAGATGACCCATAATGAGTCTGTTTAAGAACTTTCTTAGGTGGTTCATGAGACATAGGTTCTTCAGCCTTCTATCTCTCTCCTGAGACATCCTTGATTTAGAAAAAATCCTCATCCTCCTCTTCAACTAGTGGAATATCTCTGATCTTGAGCTTTTGGGGGACTTAACAGCAGCCTATCCTCTCTACTCTCTATCCTTTAAGATTTTTTTAAGGAATAAGTACAGCAAGTTTTACAGCCCTTTACCTAATGAGAAGGATAGAGGCAGCAAATGCAGTCATTGTCAAGATCCTCAGTGTGCAGCCTCTTCTTGCCACAGGTTCCACAAGGTTTGCAAATACCTTTTTTGCTTGACTCTGACATTTCAGCTAGTTAGTTCTTAATAACCACTTAAGAAATTCCGAGAAGTACCTTTGTGTATCTATTTACTGACAGAAAATCCTGGATAACTCAGCAGGGAGACTTCCTTCACACGATGTGTGTTGGAAAATCTGAGGGAGTGGGGAGTGTTCTAGAGGGTGCTGTTGCCTAATTGGCCAGAGTTTGGTTCTTATGCAGTGATAGAGATAAGTTAATGAAGTGACTGTTTCTTTTAATCTTTATGGGCTAAGGATGACCTATACGGCTTTTAAATGTACCATGGGAGTCCCACTTCGACAACAGTGAATAATTCAATAAAGATCCAATACTGGAGAATCAAAATATACATTGGCGTGCTGCAAATGGGTCCATGGACATGAGCGGATATGCGCTGAGAAAGTAGTACTGGAAGCTGATGTTGTAAGAGGTAAAAATAAATCTTTTCTTTTGCACTAGAGTTACGTTTTTTTACTCTAATAACATCAGCCTCTAAGAAAGACAGCCCCTTAAAAGTCTGAAAGTCAATAGACAGCTTATTATCAAACCTGACAACATTGGGGGTAGGGTTGTAATCCAAGATGTAGAGAACCATAATAGCAAAGTTCTAAGACAAATAAGCAACCAGGAATATTAGAAAAATACTAACAAGCAATCCACTCCTGGAAATCAGAGAGCTTATCCTAATGGCCACAACTCCAGCTAAATAAGAGGGATTTCTAATCACTTAATGATTACATTTTCTTTGGTAAAAAGAGCCCCAAAACACCAGTCCTGCACACCTTACCAAAGGCTCGCAAGGACGCACGAAGGCTCCCAGGGAGTCCCATTGTCTCTTGTTGCAGCTCAATACTGGAAGCACTGCAGGAATACATCAACCTCTCGATTAAAGACTTTGAACCAGAAACATCTAACTATGTACGAAACAGTACATGCATGATCAACTTAATACAGATTATAGAGTTCAACCCTGAACATGACATCCTTGTAACACTCGACATTGAGTCAATCCTCAGATGGAGAGCAGAGAAGCTCTTTAGAGGTTATTGGACACTAAGCCATCTCCGGTGCAGGTCCCAACAGTCTCTCTAATACAACACCTTAAGGTTGCCCTCAGCAAGAAATATTTTTTTCTATAGAGGTGAATATACCAACATTGAAAAGAGCTTTCAATGGGGGCAATTTTTACCCAAAATTTAGCTAGCCTCTATGTTGACACTTTGAACAACGATTTGTATTCATTGACAGTAATCCATTCAGACCTCATGTGAAATGCTGAAAAAGATAGATCAATGATGTTTTCATGATCTGAGAAGTTTCTGCTCCTATATAATGCAATTTCATTGAATATCGTAGTAGCAGCCAAGAAAATTTGAAATGTAACAGGGACACTGAAAAAATACCCTATCTTGACCTGATCATTGGACATGATGAGAGTAAGTTGATCACTGACCGCTATAAAAAGTGCACTAGGAGAAACACTTTATCAAAATAGAGTTTTCACTTAAGGTCACTCGAAGTCAGCCCACCTTTCAAATACTTTCTCGTATTAAATTGTAACTGCAGTGCCAAGACAGATTACTTTTAAGGCCAATGTTCTGCTGACAAAATTAATGAAGAGAAGTTATCCTTGGAAACTTAAGACAGCATTGAATAGGGCTTGGTTCTCCACTAAGGAGCACCTCTTAAAACGGATAAATAGGACAAAATTGTATTTGTAACTACTTTCGCCCCACACAATAACAAATAGTTAAAATCATTAAAAACAGATTGGCTAATTCTACAGACTAACAATTTTGGCTCTTGACCCGCCCTTATTTTCATAGAAGGGAGTAAAAACCCAAATGTTCATGTGGGTCACACAGCAGGGAGAAACAATTAAAAGAGAAACACATTATAAGACAGATGGGAGTCTGCGACCAGTGGCAGGTATTTTTGAATGTTCAAAACTGTATTGCCTATAAGTTTACTATGAAGACAAACAAATTTAAACATGGTATAATTCACCAGGAGTTAAGATCATTTTCTAACTAACTCCACTAAAATGGTTCATTGCATTTGGTGCTCCTGAAACCTAACCTACGTTGGGCAAAGAACTAAACAAGCAAAGCTGCCTATAGGACAAGATGGGAGCAGAACTAAGTGCAAGGTTACAAATGTCCCCCGTATGTTGCACTTTTAGTACAACCATGGGGTTGATATAAAATGGCCTGTGATTGAGTTGGCTTGCCTACCAGAGAGAGCAGGACACCTGAGCGATCATGCAATGACTTGACTGTCAAAGGATTAAACAATGTGAATATCTCAAGAGGTATGAGCTCATTGGAAGAGTGGAGTAACATTTCCTCTTGTGATTTATGAACTATGACTATCCTAACAATGAACAGACTATTGTAATTACTTTATTACTAATGTGATCATCTTCATATTGCAATGCTATGCAACTGTATTTTGTGGCAAGACCGGAGGCTCCTATTATGCTTTGCCTTTTCTTTATTTTTCAAACAGCAGCTGCAGTCAAAAACTTCAAAACCCATAAGGCAAATGAAAGTAGCCAATGGGAAACCAATAGTAGTTCACCAAAACACACCAATGGCCATCGAGGTGACCCAATAATACGTATCTTGACTGAGAACAGCCCTCTTTTCTAGCTGCTCGCAGTCAAGATGAGTATGATCTATTTCGGTTGCTTCACAAGACTTACGATGTGTTTTACATTATGTGTTTCTTTGGTTAATACGTGCTTTGCTTTTTGCACGTTTGTTTTCCTTTAAGTCAGCTTGTAGCCACATTATTTGCCTCGCGTCGCGCGCTCCCCGTTCCTTTTTTCATCATTTTCTCCCCTCAACGTGCGGTGGCCATTTTGACTGACAGTTGAGGGGAAACGAGTGAACAGCTTTGCGCCTCACCGCCGTTGCCCTTTGTTGTCCTGCGGCACCCGAGCGTGCTTTTGGCATATCCTCCGACAGCCGAGTGTGCTCTTTTGTCCACACGATCCTCGGCTTTCCTCTAAACCTCTAGTACACGCCCCTAGGCCGTGCCTAGCCTCTGTTGTGAGGAAATTAACCCCTTCCATCCTGTTTTTTCTTATTTACCGTCCAATACTGCATTTTTACTACCATGGACAGCTCCCCTTTTTCTCAGCTTGTCCAGGAGGAAGAGGAAGAAGTCTTTAAAGATACCTTAAATGTTTTTTTTCATTTTTCAGTTGAGCAAGCTGCTCCAGCTTCTTGGGACAAATTATCTAAGAACTTAGAGAACTCTGTTGTCAAGTTGGTTTCAAAAACCATGATGGCCCAATCTGCGGGGGATAGCAGAAAGCATCCTGGCACTTCAAAAGATTTAAAAACGACGCTATTGGGAAGTGAGGTTTCCTCACACAGGACAGAGGACGTAGCTCCTCAAAGGCCTCCATCAAAGGAGAGCCTAACCTTATCCAGACCTTCTAAAAAAATGTGTTAAAAAATCTAAACATGTGTCTTCCCCAATTATAATTACAAACATTCTTGACGCAGATGATGAATTGCATGATCGTCATTCGGATTCTGATAATTCTGATAAGGACAACGGAGATGTTTTCTCCCCTCCTCCTCACAAGAAATCTAAAACGGGAGAGCCATGAGCTCCCTAGGTCATGCAAAATAATGGATGCGGAGGGGGGTTCCAATGTTTGACCCCAACGATATTAAGCACCTACACTCTACTGAGTGGTTACCTGCTGATCATGTGGCGGATTATGTAACATCCAGGTTACGTACCCCCTTATACAAGCAAGTACGTGCAAAGCTGAAGTCTGAATGTCCACGTCCTGCTTTACCCTCTAAGATTACCGCTACTCCTACTACTGACTCTTCCCCGATTACTTTCTTTACAAAATTTGGGAAGGACCCTCGTAAGGGAGTGGACAAAGCTTGGTCTACCTGCCAAGATAAACTCTTGAACATTGTAGGGCCCTTAACCCGTATATTAGACATGGCTGAATCAGCCCGTTTTGAACACGCCACAGTTGATCCCATGGAATTATCGCTGTGGGCTTAGCATGCTTTATGTCTCCTCGGCAATGTCAACTCGGCAATCACTCATGAACCTTGGAAGGGTCTCCTGCTCAAACTGGACCCCAAGTTAGTAAACCTCGCAGGTTCAGATCCAGGTATTAAAGCAGAGGGCCTTCTTTTTGGTGACTCATTTATAAAGGAACTGATCAAATATGGTGTAACTGTCCCATCCCTGGATAAGGCTCAGCAGTCCTTGAAGAAGATGTTCTCATCTTGGGTTTTCTCCAGGGCCGGCAGAGGCAGGAACTGCTTTGCCGACCGTGGCTACTCCAAACAAGGTTCCCGTGGCTACTACAGCAACAACTGTTACCAGGAGTACAGGCCACAATTTTATCCCCAAAGAAACAGGGAGTTCAGGAACAGAGGCAATCGCAACACTAGATTCTCTTCTCAACCCGGTAAGTCAAATCTCTTGTTCTCCTGTCGTAGGGGGCCGTATTGCTCTATATCTTCCAAAAGGGCGAGATCTGACAGCAGATCCTTGGGTTTTAAATACTGTTCAAGGTTATCTTATCGAGCTCTACTCAGAACCTTTTCAAGAATCATTCCCTCATCCTCCTCAGTTTTCTGTTCAAATGTCGGAGTTGATCTCCTTGGAAATTCAATCTCTTTTACAGAAGCAAGCAATTGCCCCTTGTTCTCTAGGTCCCTCAGGTTTCGTCAGCTCAGTCCAAAAGAAAAACAAAAAAATGCGTCCTGTTATCAATTTGAAACAGTTCAACCAATTCGTTGTATGTCGCCATTTCAAGATGGAGACTATTCTCCACCTCAGAGATTCTTTGCTCCAGGGCGATTGGATGGTGCCACTCGATCTTCAGGATGCATACCTCACAGGTCCCATGCATCCAGATTCTCTGAAATTTCTTCAATTTCGATGGCACCACCAAACTTTCCACTTCACTTCCCTACCCTTCGGCCTGTCGTCAGCCCCATGGTGCTTTACAAAACTAATGAAACCGGTATTGGCTTTTCTCAGACCCAGGGGAATCAGGCTGATTTACTTGGATGATATGCTCATCATGAACCAGAACCGCATGGCTCTTCTATCTCACGTTCATCTCACCTGCACTCTTCTTTCAGATATAGGTTTCGTTATCAATTACGAGAATTGTTTTCTAGATCCAGCTCAAAGAGTTGAATTCCTAGGTTTTTTAGTAGATTCTGTGTCTGCTACTCTTCTTTATCCGTCAGCAAAAATAAAATCCATCTAATCAGAAATCCTTCTGATCCTTCGCAGTTCTCTTCTATCCCTCAGATTTCTGGCAAGGATTGTAGGCCTCCTTTCATCATCAATTCAAGCCAACTTTCCAGGGCCACTACATTATCGGGCTCTTCAGAGATTAAAAATTTGTCATCTCCAAAAAGGTCTAGCCTATTCAGATACCATCCTATTAGACCATGGCTCCCGTTTGGAACTCCAGTGGTGGATAGACCATTTAGATGCCTGGAACGGCAGGACTATCTTCGCATCAGCCCCAGATCTTGTGTTAGAATCAGATGCAAGCCTGCTGGGTTGGGGAGCCCGTTGTGGTCCAATTTCGACTGGACTCACATGGTCTTTAGAGGAGTCATGGTTGCACATTCAACTGTTTAAAGATGCTTGCCGGCTCCTTTGCAATCAAAAGCCTCGCAAGAGACCGAGTTTGTTGTTCGGTTCTTCTCCTGAATGGACATTTCATCAGCTTGTTACATCAACCATCTAGGAGGCACAAAGTCAAAGCATTTTGGCGAAAGGGTTTTGGGAGTTTTACCTTCAAAACAAAATCTCAGTGCAAGCAGAATACCTACCGGGTAGTCTCAATTCCGTAGCAGATTAACATTCTCGCCATTTTCGAGATTCCAGCGATTGAAAGCTCCATCCCGAGGTGTTCAAAACTCTACATCACAAATGGGGTCCTTTTTACATAGAGCTTTTTGCATCTTGTCGCAATGCACAGCTCCCTCAATTCTTCAGCTGGCGCCCAGATCCTCTGGCACTAGCCTTCAATGCTTTTTCTCAAGATTGGTCCTCTTCCCTCAACTATGCCTTCGCTCCGTTCATCATGATCTCCAGATTTCTGGCTCAAGTCCGACGTCAACAAGAAACATTAGTACTCACAGCTCCTTTCTGGCATTCCCAGGTATGGTTCCCCACCCACCCTCCTAGAACTTTCAATAGATGCTCCTCTCCTAATTCCCTCCTTCCCAGATCTCTTGACCATTCCCCTCGGCCTCCCCCACAGTCTAATTCTACAGAACCTACTCTCTCTTTCGGGCCGGAAAACTCGGGGAACCCCAATCTATCCTTCCTATTTCGTCAGAAGCTTAAAAATTCCTCGATCTGGCTTGGTCTCTAGGAATAAAAAAGGCATATAGATAAGTTTGGTCCCTCTGGCATAGCATAGCATAGCTGGTGTGTGGGAAAACACGTTGATCCCTTAACAACAAATATAATTTTGATCCTCAATTTCTTGGCGGCGGAAGCCAGCAAAGGTAAGTCCTTTCGTACTATCAATTTGTACAGATCAGCAATTTCATCTACTCACTCTTACATCAATGGAAAACCATTGGAGAACATCCATTGGTCTGCCGTTTGTTAAAGGGAGTAAAGTTTTCTAATCCTCCTAAACCCAAATACAGTTCTTTATGGGATGTAAATGCTGTATTACAGCTTTTTATTTCCTGGCCTAATAATTCAATGCTTTCCTTAAAACAATTGTCCGCCAAACTTGTTTCTTTTAAACGTTTATCCGATGTTAGAGCATTAGATATTACAGCTCGTCATTTTACTCCAACAGGTGTTCTTTTTAATGTTTATAGATGTACCAAAACTAACCTTTCATAAGATTTTTATCCTTTTTTCCCCTGATCACACCAAGTTATGTGTAGACCAGTGCTTGAAAGCTTACGAACACCAGACAGCCGATTTGAGGAATTCCTCTTCTTCCCAACTCCTCATATCCTTTAGAAAACCGTTCAATCCTGTTTCCTCTCCCACTTTGGCCCGTTGGGTCCGTGGGTTATGTCCCTTGCTGGTATTGATACCTCTATAGTTGGTGCCCATTCAGCTAGAGGAACTATTGCTTCTAAAGCCTTTTGGGCCGGATCTCGCCTCGAGGACATTCTCAGATCAGCTGATTGGTCTAATGATAATGTATTTAGAGTATTTTATTGCAAACTAATTCATCATGCTTCATTAAATGTTGTTGATTCGCTTTAAGACAGCATAATAGGAGCCTCCGGTCTTGCCACAAAATGTAGATTTACCTAGTAAGTTGTGAAGGAAAGTCTTAATTTTATTAAAGACACGGAAGCGAGTATTATCCCACCTCTACAATTCTCACGCTTTTGTTTATTCCCTCCCTTCCAGCTTCCTCAACGACTTAACAGGCTTCTGCCGAAGGATCGCTTCTTCATTTATCCATCCGCTGGGATTCCGCCCTCTCCTTCCTTCTGGAACTCTCAATTCCCACAACCACAGACTCTTCCGAACTTTGTTGCTGGACCTTTGTTGATTCTTCAGGAGATGTTATCTGTTTTAATGGCTATATGTATTTGTTGTACCATTTTTCCTTTATTCGTTACTTATTTAGCTCGCGCAAGAAAAGAGGGCTGTTCTCAGTCAAGATACGTATTATTGGGTCAGCTCGATGGCCATTGGTGTGTTTTGGTGAACTACTATTTGTTTCCCATTGGCTACTGTTGTTTGCCTAATGGGTTTTGTAGTTTTTGACTGCAGCTGCTGTTGAAAAATAAAGAAAAAGACAAAGCATAATACTTGCCTCCGTGTCTCTAATTAAATTAAGACTTTCCTTCATAACTTACTAGGAAAATCTACATTCTCCAATCAATTTTATTTTACCAATAACTGTTTGGAATGTGTTAACTGAATCACTGAATAATTTAACACTGGAATGGTGGACTCTCTGCACATACCCATAGTCTTTTTCTACATATCTATTGGCCCCTTTTTCACAGATATTACAGTTAGACTTTTTTTTTTTATTACATTGCAACTACATGCACTTTAGATGAAGTAGAGTCCACCTTAAATAGTCGCCTGGGTTTAATTTTACCAGAAATAATCTCAGGCATTGAAATAATATCAGGCATTGAAAACCTCGTTCTGGGAAGCGACTATGTTTTAACCACCCTCATGGGGGATGCCAATGATTCCTACTCAGAGACAGTGATGGTGCTCTGATCTCTGCATTTCGGCCTGGACAGTCATAGTCAAGCCTGAGCCAGGTGAATGAAAATGTACGTCTCGAAATTCAACAAACTACACCCTTGAGACACTGCTCTTCTGCAGGAAAACAACATTAGACATACTAGCGCAGAACTGAGGAGCCCATAGGTCATCTCTTCCCATACTTGGCATTGCTCAGTAGGTGAGTAATCTGCAGTAAATATGATTGCAAGCACAAGCGTTTCATTAAATGCTAACCTCTTTTACACGTTTTACTGACCCATAGGGTCCTTAATTCATATTGGGTGTCACGTTTTTTCACATACCTAGGTTGGTGGTTGATCTTCGAAAGTCATTCCAACGATCACCATATGCAGCAAGGTCTCTGATTACCTCAACATTACACCAACACGTATCATTTGAGCCACTCATCTGACCATGAGGCCACCCCACCTTGCAGCAACAGTAACCAGTAATTTAACTGCACTAATTAATCCAACTCCAATCAGAGTATTATTCATTTCCCCACATAGATGTCTCTGCCATATACAAGTCCTGATTAGTACTCAATATTTGAAAGAGTTTGAAATACCATCAGCTTTACGGCACAACACACAAACTCGTTTGGCTTAAATAAACTGCCATTATATTGGACCATAATTGTGCAAACGAATAACACATATTGGAAAGTCTCTGCTGTATATAGGACTATTACATTCACACTTCTATGTGTTTTAACAATGGGACACACTGCACGATTGTCTTTTAAATATTGTATTTAATGTATGCATATAATATATGTCTTTTGAATAACTGTATTCTATTTATGCTAGTTACCTGGTCAAATTAAATCAGTTGTGGGTCTAGGATGCATTCATGGTCTTTTTGCATTTAAATGTATACATGGAATTCTTTTCTTTGCTAATAATTTTGACTGAATGAAATCCAGGTGAATCATTGTTCACTGTATATATGTGCACACGATGCAGGACCTACCTGTCTCATCTGTACGCCCGCTGCAGGACAGAGGCCTCAGCCTGACCTTAGTCAGGAGAATCAACCTTTTGGTCTGTGCACTTGAGCAGTAGAGCAAACCCACTTTTATGTGAATATGCCTCTTGTGATAACATGCTGCTTGACCAATGCCTTGACTTGTCTCCATATTGTCAAACCAAGGAACTGGACTGCGCTGATTAAGAACAGCTTACTGGATCTATGAATAGAAGCTGCACGGTTGATCCCCTTGGAATGCACACAGTGTAGGATTAATGCTATGATAGTACACTAAACATGAAAGATAAATTAGACAAAATAAGACATCAGCTGCAGTATTGGGAGTGCTGTTGTATGATGAAGGATGTACAGATGATGTAGACGGGGTGCTTAGTGTATAATAAAATATGAAAAAGGCAAAGACTGGGGGATTTACATAGAAACATTTTATATAGTCATCCTTATATTAAATGTACAATTGTTTGTTACGATAACTAAAACAGTTGGAAGGAATACAGTCTGATAAATTGCTAATTAAGGTCAGTTAAAGTTATTGCTAATGTTTATTAGGAGCAGCAACACCCACATATTAATATTCTCCTCAAAACTGTATGAAAGGTGAAAGATCATCCATCTTGTGTAAAACAATATGATATGGAAAATTTGTTCCACAAGAATCTATAATGTAAGGTTTGAGGAGGACAGATAATCACACATAAAATACTGAATTCACATAATATAGATGTTATGGTAGAAAAAAAAAAGGACATGCACACAACTAGAATCTTATTTGCCTTTAATTTAACAGGACGCACGGAATGAAAGGAAATTACTTTGAACCAGTGAACAACGTATAGCCACGTTTAACAGAATTAAATTGAGTTTTTAGACATAAATGAAAGTGTATGGTATTCGCATTGCTACTATTGGACACATGAACTGCAAGAATGTCTGAAACGTTTAGGAAACAATGCCACAAACCAAAGCAATCAATCTATCTCATATACTTAATTTGGGTGATTTTTTATTCACTTCAACAGCTATTCACGCTAATTATAAGTATGCATATGATTGATCAGAATATCACTCTCTCATTTGGATTTCATTTGTCTAATCAAATTAAGTCTAATAACATGCTGTATCTTGGAAAACCTGACTTCCTCCACCTCCATTAATTTTGGAAATTAAAACTCCCCAGTACTACAAGGCCATCCATCTCCAGCCTTATCACTATGAGAAGTGGACAGAGGTGAGTAGTGACACCACCTATGCATTCTTTTCGTATTTCAATCATCTCCTCTATAATGATTACATATATGCATGTCAGAAAGCAGAAACCAACTTGTCACCACTTTGTAGAACCAAGCAACACATTAATAGTGACCATAGACAATTCCACCAACTAGGGTGCTAAAAAAATGGTGTAACTGAAACACATTTGGTAGGAGACTTTAGCTTTACTTCACACAAACTACTAATGATCCAAATGGCTTTCTTTTATTTTACGATGACATAATTTTAGACGTAAGGCATAATCCAACTTGCTTAAAATGTGAGAAGTTCTGATATTTTTATGGGAGATAGTCTGACAAAAAACATGCCTTATATTCTTCAAATGGATCAAAGCAATACTTTCCAAGAATTTAAATAATTTTGTCTGACTACTCTGAACTAAAATCATTTTATGCAGGATAATATTTCAAAAACAGATTGCAAAAATGTCTATTGCTCCACGTCTTACTCATATTATGCGGATAGCAAGAGAATTAAAAAAAAAAAAAAAAAAAACACTTGTGGAATTGTAAAGCACTACGAACCCTATTTCTATTATATTCATTTTACTGTTTATATATCAAAAAATAATCCTTCTCTCTTAGTCTTACAATGAGCACTCTGAATAAAGTAACTACAAATACATGCACTGGAAATCCACTTTCCATTTTCTGGATAATAATCTATTAACATGCCTTTGTTTGATTACACCAGATTATAAAACCTAATTGCATCTTCAACATATATACCAAAAGAAGCATGTTAACTGAAATTTCCTGAAAGACTTTATTTAAATTGCATTTATTAGATTTGTTACGATACATTTGTCCTTCAAAGGGGGCAGGGAGTTGAGGGTACAGTAGGGAGAGTGTTGCCCTGGGAGCTGAGTCTCATTAAAATGACTTTTCTAATCAAAGTTTAACACATTGCTGTCAAAGTGTGTTTGAACATGTCTTTCAAAAGCTTCTTGATTGGTGTCAGGCGGGAATTGTTCACTGCACATGGGGCACACCTTCCAGTGGCTATCAACATGTTCTTCAAACTTGCTCTGATCATAGTTGGGTGGAAACATCACATCACAAAGAGGACATTTCTTGTGCACATCAAAACTAGAACGCAAAGAGAATAAAGAATAAAGAGTGTGTGAAGGGAAAGAAAAAAACAATAAGCATGACAAACTAATGAACAATAACAAATCAGTCTTATAAGTGCAATACGCAGATTTGCTATGTTCTAGGTGATCTTGCAGCTTTTCATCTTTATCAAACCTTTTATTGAGGAGCTCAGGAGACAGAGACGGCAAAGGAAAAAACAACTGAGTGCTGTGTCAAGAAAAACGTTTTCTGCCACCAGCAGAGAAGGGCTTTATGTTAGCACCATATAATTACATTTTCATGGCTGTCAGTCGTAATCCAACAAATAACATTTTTACACAATAATTTAAAATACTGCCGATGGCTTTATGAGCTGAGAAATAAAAATACAGCAGACACAAATCCGTTTTTGTGATGCAGCCCCATGAGAATGGTCTGAGAATGCAAACATAACAGTTGCAGTGATGGACAAGTTACTTACCTTGGGTAACGCCTTATCTGTTAGAGACAATATCTAGATGCAGATTCCTTACCTTAGAATTTCCCCAGACGTGAGTCTGGATCCAGAGATTCTTCTCGAGCAGTACCTCTGCACGCCGTTAGGTGGCGTCGATTGGCTCTGCGTCCTTCATGCGTGCCAGAAATGACATTGTGGTTCATTTAAAAGTGCCACCTGGGCATGCCGACGTCAGTGTCTTTCCATGATGTTCCACTCCAGAAACGTGGAGCTATGGAGAAAATTCACCACTTATATGTCAAAACTAGAGCCTTGAAAAGAAGCCCCTGCCCCTAGAAATCCATTTGCAAAGTGGGGGGTGGGGTGGGTTGGTAAGGAATCTGCAGCTAGATATAGTGTCGACCAGATAAGGCATTAACGAAGGTAAGTAACTTGTCCATCTGATAGTGACATCTATCGGCAGATTCCTTACCTTTGAATAGATACCCAAACAATTAGATTCCCAAAGGTGGGTCTACAAACAAATTTCAAACAAGAAAGTCCTGCAGGACCGAACGGGCAAAGTGCCCGTCCCTACAGACCTGACTGTCCAGGCAATAGTGTTTGGTAAACGTGTGCAGTGATGCCCACTTTGCTGCCTGACAGATGTCAAGGATTGGAACTCCACGTACTAATGTAGTGGTTGCAGCTTTAGCTCTGGTAGAATGAGCATGCAAGCCCTCAGGAGATTGCTTCTTACCAAGTGCACAGCACATTTCAATGCAGAGTACAACCCATCTTGAGATGGTTCTCTTGTCCACTGCCCGACCTTTCTTCTCACCCACATAACCAACAAAGAGTTGATCACTCACTCAGAACTCTTTGGTACTATCAAGGTAGAATGCCAACGCTCTTTTTAGGTTATGGCAGTGGAGTCTCTCCTCTTCCGTAGAAGAATGCAGGGGGTGCGTAAAAAGTAGACAAGGTGATGGATTGGCTTACATGGAAGGGCGTAACCACTTTCGGCAGAAAAGAGGCCCTAGTGTAAAGCACCACTTTGTCAGGATGGATGGAAAGGTGGGGCAGCTTAGATGACAATGCCTGCAGCTCACTCACCCTTAGGGCAGATGTAATGGCCACAAGGAAGCTTGTTTTGAAAGTGAGAAACAAGACAGGAAAACTGTCGAGAGGCTTGAAAGCAGTGCAAATCATTCAAATACCATTGGGGCATAATGAATGGAGATGGAAAAACACGAGTAAGGCCTTTAAGGAACATATTTACATCGAATTGGAAACCTAAAAAAGCTAGGTTGATCAGGCAACCTCAAAAAAGCAGAAATGGCAAACAGATAACCTTTGACAGAGCCCATAGCAGAGCTCTGCTGGGCCAGAGAAAGGATAAACAATAAAACCTAAGAAAGAGGGGCAGAAAGGGGGTCAAAAGACTTGTCTATGCACCATGCCACAAACTTCTTCCACCGAAAGGCATATACCGTTTTGGTGGAGGGACGCCAGGTTGCCAAGATTACATTACAGACTTTAGACGGAAGGTCAAAAGCTGTCAACTGCGGTCACTAAATCTCCACACAAGAAGGCGGAGACTGGACAGGTTCGGTGCTGCTGCGACAAAAGATCTCCCCTAAGGGGCAGTCTGATCGGAGGATCGTAGGCCATGCCTGCTGCTGCGACAAAAGATCCCCCCCAAAGCAGCAGTCTGATTGGAGGATCGTAGGCCATGCTCAGAAGCTCGGGATACCAGATTCTTCGTGCCCACTCAAGAGCCACAAGGATTACTAGGGCCCAGTCATTCTTGATCTTCTTGGTCACTCTGGGCAGAAGTGGTATAGGCAAAAAGGCGTACAGGCAGCCTAAGTTTCACTAGAGACAAAAAGCATCTCTGAGCGATTGCCGCCTTGGAACAGAGTCATTCTCACCGAAATCCAGAATAGAGGCTCAAACATCTGTAAGATGTCCATAAGATAAGCTTGGACATCCCCCGAAAAGCCAAATTGCCTCAACCAGGTGATTAGTTCACGTAGGATCATTAACTTTGCTGCATCTCTTCCATCAGCAACTGCCTGAGAGAGTACAGCCCGGCCTCCTGCAGGACCTGTGGCAGCACTTGTGCAAGCATATCCCACAGTGTGTGGGAATAACAGCCCAAAAGGCATGCAGTGTTCCAGGACCTCAATGTCCGTCTGGCAGAAAAAAACATTTTCTACCCAAGCAGGGGAAATGAGCTGAGATGCTTCTCACCTCGCCTCCTTTCTAAAGGGATGTGGTTTCTTATACCCCTTGTGTACATAGGAAGAAACCTCAGGTGCACATCCTGCCTTAGAACATATACTGAACATATACTGACGAGATATGCATGCTTCTGCAGAGATCACACCTAAAGGTGCAAAAAACTCATGGCTTAGCCCAATTAGCATTTATCAAGATATAGCCATATGATGTGATATCACATAAACATATTTTTACTTGCTTGAATTATGAGAACAGAAATCCACATGGGGGATTTTTCCTTATCTTAATTTTGAAACTTATAGAAATCTTGAACCTGTTAAGCTGGTGGTTTGCATCTGCCCACTACGAGCTTGATGTACACCTAGCTGGAGGCATATTCACTTAAAACCACACATCGGGCCCATGCTAAGGGTCAGCTAGCTAGAACCAATTAAGTGTCAGCACACCATGACCACGAGATGCCAGCCACACTTATATGCTCTTCACTGCATGGTAACAGCACCGCAAGGAGGTGAAATTATGTGCTTTTGTTTCTGACAATTGCTATCTGTGTTTGAGTCACAGGTGGAACTGGGACCTTTCTGTGGGTGGTCTTTGTGGGTTTTTTTCAGCATAAGTACAGCAGCTTCTGTGCAAAACTTTGGACATCAGGTTGCATTTCCATGGAGATGACTGATCTCCCCAGCAGTATTTTATTAAACCTACATTACTTTGTCAAATGTGCCTTTGTTTTTATTCAACAGAATTTCCTCCAACATTGGGCAGGGGTGTCTCTGGCTCCCGGAAACTCAGGAAGGTGCAGAGTTGGCCCAGATGCGGGCCCTACAGAGGAAGGCCTAGAACTGACAACGCTCCTGCTACCTCATCTTGTCGACCGACGGACGAGGTGAAGTCGAAGAATGCTTCACTTTCTTGGACTTCTTATGCCTCGACTTACCCAATCGTCCCGAGAACTTGGAGTGGGATGACGAAGAGAGGGGCTCTGTGACTGATTCCGAGGCCTTCCTCTTGACTGGGACCAGGACTTATGCGAAGCCGATCGCTGGGCCACTATCAGCTTTAGGGACTGCCAGGGCCGGCTTTAGGACTGGTGGTGCCCTGTGCAACAGTTTATTGTGACCCCCACCCCACCCAATGACCTCCTCGGTTTCACTCACTACCATCAGGTAAATGTGCCCTCATCTCTCCATCGCTACCCTTTCACATACGTTCATGTGTTTTAAAGCACTTGTGGCTTTACTAATCCACTCAGCTAGCCACATAAAATATAGGGGCATATTTAAGAGCCCCTAGCGCCATTCTAACGCCACATTAATGTCATTTTTTTATGCTAATGTGGCGTTAGAAGGCCAAAAATGCTGTGCCATACATACAAAGAAGTGCAATGCATGCATTGCGCCACTTTGTAATCCTTTGTGCTACATTATGCCTACGCCAGGCATAATGTATGAAAAGGGGGCATCCCCCCATTGGGGGGAGAGGGGGTCAAAAAAACGATGCAAAGTAATCAGTTAGATTTCTTTGCATCATTTTTTTCTGGCACTTTTAACGCCTGCTCAGAGCAGGCATTAAAAGGAGGCTTCCATTGGTTACTAAAGGCCTCTAGGTGCTTTGCAAGATTAGCGTCAAAATTGACACTAATCCTGCAAAGCGCCGGACTAGCATTAAACATTCTGACACTAATCCCCTAACTACCTCCATCTTGCGCCATATTTTAAATACAGCGCACACATGGTGGCGTTAGGGGAGCGCTAAGGGGTGCAAGAAAAGTGGAGCAGCACTGTGTGCAGCGCCACTTTTTTCAATATATTTTGCATATTTAAGAGCCCATAGTGCCATTCTAATGCCACATTAGTGTAATTGTTTTTAAGCTAATGTGGGGTAGAAGGCCAAAAATGCAGCGCCATAATTACAAAGTGGCGCAATGCATGCATTGCGCCACTTTGTACCCTTTTGCGCTACATTATGCCTGCACCAGGCATAATGTATGCAAAGGGGGCATCCCCCCGTTAGGGAGGGTAAAAAAAAAATGGCGCAAAGAAATCTGACAGATTTCTTTGCGTCATTTTATTCCAGCACTTTTAATGCCTGCCCAGAGCAGTCATTAAAAGGAGGCTTCCAATGGCCCTCTGGGTGTTTTGCAGGATTAGTGTCAACATTTTTTATGCTAATCCTGAAAAGCGCCAGACTAGCATAAAAAATTCTGGCACTAGCCCCCAAACTACTGCCATGGTGACCCGTATTTTAAATATGATGCACACATGGTGGCGTTGGGGGGGTGCTAAAGGGCGCAAGAAAAGTGGCGCAGCACTGTGTGCAGCACCACTTTTTTCAAATATGCCCCATAGGTGCCGTTGCCCAAAGCGCTCCTCTTAAACATGCGGCTGCTGCAATTAAATGTGTGAACACGGAATACAGAGGCAGCGTAATCCTGAAACCATCTTGGGCCTCTTCAATCCATTTACAGGCACTCCCTGCCCCTTCAGCTCACTCTTGCAGATTTCTGCCTTTTATCATTGTGACGCTTTTTCGATTTTCTCTTACTCCCTCTGAAAGGGAATGCCTCCTTGGCATGGTTACCCCCTGACTTTTTGCCTTTGCAGATGCCAAGTTATGACTTGAAAGTGTGCTGGGACCCTGCTAACCAGGCCCCAGCACCAGTGTTCTTTCCCTAAACTGTACCTTTGTCTCCACAATTGGCATAACCCTGGCACCCAGGTAAGTCCCTTGTAACTGGTACCCCTGTTACCAAGGGCCCTGATGCCAGGGAAGGTCTCCAAGGGCTGCAGCATGTCTTATGCCACCCTGGGGACCCCTCACTCAGCACATACACACTGCTTGCCAGCTTGTGTGTGCTGGTGGGGAGAAAATGACTAAGTCGACAGGACACTCCCCTCAGAGTGCCATGCCAACCTCACACTGCCTATGGCATAGATAAGTCACCCCTCTAGCAGGCCTTACAGCCCTAAGGCAGGGTGCACTATACCACAGGTGAGGGCATAGGTGCATGAGCACTATGCCCCTACAGTGTCTAAGCAAAACCTCAGACATTGTAAGTGCGGGGTAGCCATAAGAGTATGTGGTCTGGGAGTCTGTCAAACACGAACTCCACAGCACCATAATGGCTACACTGAAAACTGTGAAGTTTGGTATCAAACTTCTCAGCACAATAAATGCACACTGATGCCAGTGTGCACTTTATTGTAAAAATACACCCAGAGGGCATCTTAGAGATGCCCCCATAAAACATACCCGACTTCCAGTGTGGGCTGACTAGTTTTTGCCAGACTGCCACACACCAGACATGTTGCTGGCCACATGGGGAGAGGGCCTTTGTCACTCTGTGGCCAGGAACAAAGCCTGTACTTGGTGGAGGTGCTTCTCACCTCCCCCTGCAGGAACTGTAACACCTGGCGGTGAACCTCAAAGGCTCACCTCTGTTACAGCGCCACAGGGCATCCCAGCTACTGGAGATGCCTGCCACTCCGGCCACTGCCCCCACTTTAGGCGGCAAGGCTGAAGGAGATAATGAGAAAAACAAGGAGGAGTCACCCCCCAATCAGGACAGCCCCTAAGGTGTCCTGAGCTGAGGTGACTCTTACTTTTAGAAATCCTCCATCTTGCAGAAGGATTAGGGATGTGACCCCCTCCCCACAGGGAGACGGCACAAAGAGGGTGTAGCCACCCTCAGGGCCAGTAGCCATTGGTTACTGCCCTCCCAGACCTAAACACCCCCCGAAATTGAGTATTTAGGGTCTCCCAGAACCCAGGAAGACAGATTCCTGCAACCTAAAGAAGAAGAAGAAGGACTGCTGACCTGAAGCCCTGCAGTGAAGACGGAGACAACAACTGATTTGGCCCTAGCCCCACCGGCCTGTCTCCCTACTTCGAAGAAAACTGCAACAGCGACGCATCCAACAGGGTCCAACGACCTCTGAAGCCTCAGAGGACTACCCTGCATCTAAAGGACCAAGAAGCTCCCGAGAACAGCGGCCCTGTTCAAGAAACTGCAACTTTTGGAAACCAAGAAGCAACTTTTAAAGAGCACACGTTTCCCGCCGGAAGCGTGAGACTTCCCACTCTGCACCCGATGCCCCCGGCTCGACCTGCGGAAAACTAACACTACAGGGAGGACTCCCTGGCGACTGCGAACCCGTGTGTAGCCCGAGTGGACCCCCCTGAGCCCCCACAGCGACACCTGCAGAGGAAATCCAGAGGCTCCCCCTGACCGCGACTGCCTGCTTCAAGGAACCCGACGCCTGGAAACCACACGGCACCCGCAGCCCCCAGGACCTGAAGGAACCGAACTCCAGTGCAGGAGCGACCCCAGGCGACCCGCTGCCTAGCCCAGGTGGTGGCTACCCCGAGGAGCCCCCCCTGTGCCTGCCTGCATCGTTGAAGAGAACCGAACTCCAGTGCAGGAGCGACCCCAGGCGACCCGCTGCCTAGCCCAGGTGGTGGCTACCCCGAGGAGCCCCCCCCTGTGCCTGCCTGCATCGTTGAAGAGACCCCCGGGTCTCCCCATTGATTCCTATTGAAAACCCGAGGCCCCTGTGCCGCTGAGGGTGTACTTTCTGTGCCTGCTTGTGTCCCCCCGGTGCCCTACAAAACCCCCGTGGTCTGCCCTCCAAAGTCGCGGGTACTTACCTGCTGGCAGACTGGAACCGGAGCACCCCTATTTCCATTGAAGCCTATGTGTTTTGGGCACCACTTTGAACTCTGCACCTGACCGGCCCTGAGCTGCTGGTGTGGTAACTTTGGGGTTGCCTTGAACCTCCAATGGTGGGCTACCTTGGACCCAACTTTGAACCCTGTAAGTGTTTTACTTACCTGTGAACTTAACATTTACTTACCTCCCCCAGGAACTGTTGATTTTTGCAGTGTCCACTTTTAAAATAGCTTATTGGCATTTTTGCCAAAACTGTACATGCTATTGTGATAATTCAAAGTTCCTAGAATACCTGAGTGAAATACCTTTCATCTAAAGTATTGTTTGTAAATCAAGAACCTCTGGTTCTTAAAATAAACTAAGAAAATATATTTTTCTATATAAAAACCTATTGGCCTGGAATTGTCTGAGTGTGTGTTCCTCATTTATTGCCTGTGTGTGTACAACAAATGCTTAACACTACCCTCTGATAAGCCTACTGCTCGACCACACTACCACAAAATAGAGCATTAGAAATATCTCTTTTTGCCATCATCTTACCTCTAAGGGGAACCCTTGGACTCTGTGCACACTATTTCTTACTTTGAAATAGTACATACAGAGCCAACTTTCTACACCGTCTTTCCCATATGTGTCTTTTTCTCTCAGTAAATGCTTGAGGCAGAAATATAAGTGCCGGCCCTCAAAAATAAGTGCCGGTCCTCTGCACTGGAAACAACAAGCACAAATTAAGGACCGCCATAGGGGTACATTTAAGAGCCCCTAGTGCTACTCTAACACCACATTAGTGTAATTTTTGTTACACTAATGGGGCGTTAGAAGGCCAAAAACGCTGCACCATATATAGAAAGAGGCGCAATGCATGCATTGCGCAACTCTGTTACCTTTTGCGCTACATTATGCCTGTGCCAGGCATAATGTATGCAAAGGGAGCATACCCCAGTTAGTGGGGTCAAAAAAATGACGCAAAGAAATCTGTTAGATTTCTTTGCCTAATTTTTTCCAGCACTTTTAATGCCTGCTCAGAGCAGGTCGCACCGGTCGCACCACCCAAAAGCCAGCCTTGGGGACCACTCCCTCAAAGCCCTCGGATTCATGGCCCAGCACTTGGAGCATGACTTCGGGTTGAGGTTGCACTCCAGACACCAAAGGCATTCTAGGTGCATCATGGACATCAACCAACTGCAGGATCCGCAGGATTTGAACCCAGTCTTAATCGAACACATCCCTCAACACATCAATAGTAGAAATACTCAAAAAGCTTCGACAAAAGTCGAAAAAGGCCAGTCAAAAAACGACTGAGGGTTAGCTCTTTCTTCGGCTCAGTGCTGGCTGATGCATAAAGTAAAGAACTGACGTCAGCACACCAGACCCACTGTACAGGACCCACAACGTCATATCTGGAGCGCACAATGCCGATGATGGACTTGGAGCTGATAGACACCACCTAAAGCTGTGCAGGGGTACTGCTCGAGAAAAATGTCCAGATCCAGACTGATGCCTGGGGAAAATTGGAAGGTAAGAAATCTGCAACTAGATGTCTGTATCAGATTAAACAGGTACATTTCCCAGCTCGCACCTCTTGTGAACTGTCTCCTCCCTTTTCCCTTTTAAGGCTTTACCAAAATCACTAGTGTGAGGAAATGGTGTGTATTAGATGGGGAAGTTGTGCGGCCTTACCGTATAAATACACATACCAACCCCTTTACATCCAATAGCTTTAATCTGTAAAACCCTCAGCGCAACCCTGGGTACTTGTGGCATGGAGCAGCAAGGCTTACACAGAGGAACAAGTGTTAAACATTTAACCAGCACCACAATAATTTCAGAAGAAATCAACACACCACTCAAGAACGCAGATAGCAATTTTTAAAAATAGGTTGCATTTATGAAAATGTAGAAACCAACATGAAAAAGATCCACAGGAGGGTTCTGGGGATATGGATTTTACAAGAAAAGACAAATCAGTACCATTCACTCAACTGCGAGCAAGCTTGAGAAAAGTCAACAAATTGGATAGTTTGAAACTTTTTTAAAGAAAACTTCAATAAGTGTCAATGCAGTTGGTCAGAAGTACTTGGGGCGGCCAACTCCAGCAGGGAGTTAGTCAGGGGGCCAGGCCCTATGCATACTGTGTCCCTGGAACCAAGCTGTACCCAGCTGATGAGCCCATAACTAAACAGATTGTGGGTTGCTTTTTTTACGGTTCAGGGAGGACCTGGCTTGGCAGTTCGGGATGGACTGCTCCTACTGGAGAAGGGTCAAGACTGATCTGTATATAGCTGGGTCGAAAGCAAGGTGGCATGGTGTGCAAAATAATGATGAATTGGGATGTGGCCTGACTGATTACCATTGGCTGAGGTTAATTCAACCATTCTATCCATAACTGTTCTGTCTACTTCAATAGTTCTAGGCACTTTATCAGCATTGCAATGGATTCCTATGGAGTGGTCCTGATCCAAGGGATGAAGTATGCTGAAGATGCTCTAAGGATGCAACACTTTTGACAGGGGTCTTCCTGCAGGGATTCCTCAGTCCTGGTTATAGGGTCGGCATCCCACAAAGTCCTCCCCGGTCTGGCTGAAGTCCAGTGGCCACTGGCCTACCAGTCATCCACTGTCATGGACACAGGCCAATCCTTCCAGAGTCGATAACTTGCCTTCTCAGTGGCCCAGCAACATTCCGACAGCACCCCCGGATTCAGCGAACTCGGGTGCAAATCTGTGCGTTATGTCTTGGTCCTCAGTGTGCGTTGCATCTTGGTCCTTGGTGTCGCATGGCGGCGGTAGCAGCGGTTTGAAGACTTGGGGCTACCAGCTTGCCCCAGCAGGATTCTTCAGCGGTTGTGTCCCTGTGTTATGAACAGGAGGCAGGTCAGATGGCCCTTGGAGTTCTCTTGGCTTGACTAGGCTCAGGAGATGTCTTCTCCTTGAGTAGGACACAGAAGGCACAGTCCTTTTTGCTAGCCACCAGGTGCAGTCTTCGCCAGTGTAGCCACTCTAAGCTGGTCCATCGGTGAAGCAGGTCAGTCCTTCTTTGGCCCTTCTTCTAAGTCAGTTGAAATCTGAGGTCTGGGTGCCAGGGGTGCCCTTCTCAGAAAGTGTCCTCAGGGTAAAATGCGGACTGGTAGCTAATGGCCTACTAGGTTTCCTCTTGCCCAGTGACCATTTCCTGCGGAGTGTGGCATCTAGCTATCCCAAGATGCGCCATTTTGCCTACTCCCAAGATGACAAGACCGCCCCCCCCCCTCCCATGGTGTTCAGAACTCCCTAGCCCACCCCTAGGGTGTGGCCTTCACAGGGCTACACACCCCTGGGGAGTCCGTTCTGGCAACTGGTTTCCTTTTCTCTTCTCCCTGTGCCAGCCTGCCCAGCTCAACAATGGAGCAAGCCTTTCCCCCAGTGACCCACATCAGCTCTCCAAAGCTGGCTTCGCCTTTGAAGCCTGCCTTTTGGGGCTAACTCCTAAGTGGCTTTATACAGGAGGGAGGTGACAATCCCTCATTGTTCTCCTTCCTGAGAGTCCTTTGCACATCACTCCAGGAGGGCGGAAAGCTGTCTAGTGGATCAGGCCCCATGTGCACCCGGGAAGGCATAAGAGTCTTAAGGGCAACAAGGTGACAGCTTAGCTAAAGCTGCACACTGCAACAATTAAGTTAATTTTGGGCTTAATGGAACAGGTTGTTTGATGCCTTGGAGTGCTCACTTTGGTCGCACTGTTCAGAAGTTAGCTCAGCTGAGGTGTCAGTGTGCAACCCTATACAAATGGGCGACCTAGTCTTTCCACAGTAAAATTTATTGAGTTTTACTGGCAGGTCATGTAAAATATATGTACTGCCTATGCCACATGTTGGACCCTGCCATTAGGTTTCAGTATGCCTGCCTGGGGGTGACTTACACACATACACAGGGGAGAGGTGGTTTTGCTATTGCTTTTAATGGAAATGTTGGGCCAGCGGTGCAAGACTGCTCTACTAGTTCGCAGTGGCAGACTAGGGGACTAGTTTTATGTCAGGGAGCTCCAGGGTGCCACAAACCTAGGGTACCTCTCTAACTTACATGCCTTTGGTACCAAGGTACAAATTACTGGGGATTCACAGCCCAGTTAGCCATTTCCAAATGGGTACAGTCACTTTGACATACACTCTAAGGGTCAGGGAACTGGCACTGTGGTCTGAATAGAAGGCTTCAGTGCACTCTCAGTTGAAACCCCAGCAGCATCAGTTGAAGGACTTGGGAGTGACCATACAAAAAGAGGCATTTACTTACAACTAGTCACTATGAAAAGGTTCCAGGACACACAAGTTAAAAGAAGGCCATCGCTTACACCTCTCCTGCTTTTTCTTTGAAATAGGAGAGTCCAATACCCTTGCACAAACTGCAGGGGGTGAGTCCATCTTCCTCAGGATGGTGGGGAATAGGGTGCGCTTTGATGGGTATCTCCCCCAGTAAGTCTTTGAAAAATGTAGTCAAATAGCCAATTATGTAGCATAATCTTCACCCACGTATAAAGAACATTTTAAATATTGCTGTGTGTCACAACAATTACGTTTATCCATCTCTAGGACTTAGAAGTAGATGAATAGCAGATATATATTAATATGTAAAACCACTGAATCTTATCTTAATATGATGTATTTTGCTTTTCACATCGCTCTATGCACATTTTAAATGTGTCAAGTTACAATGTTAATGAGAAGCTGAATCAAAGCAAAAAGCTATGCTATTGACTTATTTAAGATTGAGGAATGTATCCATTCATCGCTTACTAAGACACAATGACTACAGATAACAGGAATTGCTATGCGCCTTAGCAGGAGCGTTTACTTTTCAGCTGTAACCAATAGCAAGATCTGACAAACAACCTTGATTTTAAGGAGCAGAGAAATGTAGCCTGTCATGCTAAGGTGCAATAGGAAGCCTGCTGAAGGAAATAAGGCTACATTTTCAGTGGGTCAAGCAGACTTTACGTAGACTTTCTGAATATCATTTATCATTGAGCTAATTAAAATGATGTCTCAGAGGGACATTATCTGTAACGTGATAGCAGTTAGATGAAGAACCACTGTGGAGACATTTCTTAAGCAGATTCAGGCATAAATAGAAGAGAACACAGTACTGCCCCTTCCAAATATTTTTGGGGCAATAGTTTTTTTCTAGATGCTTAAAACGGAATATAATCAATCTGAAGTAATAGGAGCCCTTGACACAATGATTCAATTAGTTTATGATGTTTATGCAGTTTTAAATGTTAATGTATAAGAGTTATTCAGGAGTCCGAAACCCAAAACAGTGGTATATGGTTGAGATTAAGGATTCTGCCAGCCAATCTGAATAGAAGACTTGGTCTGAATATCAGTTTGTTGTGAGGCCTGAATACTATCATGGCATGGGAAATATAGAGCTATACAGACACAGCTCTGGATATCGGGATACATAACATATTTACATTTTCTGATGTGACAAACGTACAAGTTACTTACCTTCGGTAACAAAATATCTGGTAGAGACGTATTCTAGTTGCAGATTCCTTACCTTAGAATTGTCCCCCAGGCGTCAGACTTGATCCGGAGATTTTTCTTCGAGCAATACCCTTGCGCGTCGGTAGGTGGCGTCGGTCGACTCCACAGGCGTCATGGTCCCTGTGATGACGTCAGGAGTAGTACATAGACTCCGCCCTCGCGCAGTGACGTCAGTTTCTTTTAACGACTTTCCACGCCAGGGCTCACAGCCGCTAAGAACACTGAGATTGGTGCGCCAGAGCTAAGGACCTGAAAGGGGGAATCCCTGTCCCTAGTAATCAGTTTGCAAGCGGGATGAATGGGAGGGCAGTAAGGAATCTGCAACTAGAAGATGTCTCTACCAGATATTTCGTTACCGAAGGTAAGTAACTTGTACATCTGACAGAGACTTCTAGTTGTAGATTCCTTACCTTAGAACAGATACCCAAGCAATGCCATTCTCTGTGATGGGCTGCGAACCAAGATCATACTAGAAAGTCCTACAGGACCGAAAGACCAAAAAAGCCACCTCGACGGACCTGACTATCCAGGCAGTAATGCTTAGAAAACGTGTGCAGGGATGTCCACGTAGCTGCCTGGCAGATATCCAGGACAGGAACTCCGCGTGCTAACGCAGTGGAGGCAGCATTTGCTCTCGTGGGATGAGCACGCAAGCCTTGAGGAGGTTGCTTCTTGACCAAAGCGTAGCACATTTTGATGCAAAGAAGCACCCATTGAGAGATACGCTTTTGCACCGCCTTCTCTTTTTTCGCACCCACATACCCAACGAAGAGTTGATCGTCCACCCGGAAATCTTTAGTACCACTGAGGTAGAACGCCAACGCTCTTTTTGTGTCCAGGCGGTGGAGTCTCTCCTCCTCATGGGAAGGATGTGGAGGTGCGTAGAAGGTAGGCAAAGTGATGGACTGGCCTACATGAAAGAGTGTAACCACCTTAGGAAGGAAGGAAGCTCTAGTGCGCAACACTACTTTGTCAGGGTGCACAGACAAGTATGGAGGTTTTGAGGAAAGGGCCTAAAGCTCACTCACCCTGCGAGCAGAGGTGATAGCGACCAGAAAGACAGTTTTGAAGGTGAGGAGCCGCAAGGGACAATTATGTATTGGCTCAAAGGGGGTACACATCAAATAAGTAAGTACAAGATTAAGGTCCAACTGAGGCATGATAAACGAAGTGGTAAGAAATAAATGGGTGAGCCCTTTTAGGAACCTACACACAATAGGAGATTTAAAGAGTGAGGGCTGATCAGGTAGCTAAAGAAAGGGCGAAATGGCAGATAAATACCCTTTAAGGGTGCCCAAAGCAGAGCCCTGCTGGGCTAAAGAAAGAATGAACAGAAGAACCTCTGACAGAGGGGCAGAAAGGGGATCAACAGATTTGTTGGTACACCATGCCACAAATTTATTCCATTGGATTTTGAAGGTTTTTAAAGTGGTTGAATTCATGTAAACGGGTAGTGGAGAGTGGGAGGAATAGGGAACTAAGGTGTGGGGAAAAATTGAAATAGGTGGAAAAGTTGATGTGAACAAGAGGAACCTACGATTTATTTAGGAGAAGGAGCACTGCACTTTTGGTCAGACTGCATTTTCCTGGCCTGACCATTGGTTTTTCAAGGTCAGCCGATTAGCACATTTTATTGCAAAGTTTTAAACATCTTTTTAAAATTGTATTGAATTTGTAATGAAGTTCGGTTTTTAAGGGGCAGCCATTTTTACCACACTGTAGAGGCCCACGTAGTTCCGCCATCTTGGGGGTTGGCGGTCTAGTTGACCGGTTCCCAGCTTTAATAAAACTGGTCCCGGCGTGAGCGCAGCGCGCGCGCCAAAGGCAAGCCCGTCCGCGCCAGGACGGGGCTAGGGGCCACCCACCCCCCCTGCATCAATTAAGTATGGTAAGTCCAGATACCTTTCCCTTTTCGTCAGGTGTGCTTAAGGACCTTAGGAAAAGAGTAGGAGAGGGCTGCTACATTTGTCCCAGCGATGCGAGGGAGACATGGTCCTGCCCTAGATGTGATTGGACTCTGGAAAAGCCTATGGGTCCTGACTCAGATCAGGCAGAACCCTCCAAATATAATGTGAGGATTCAGCTAATAAATTGCCGCTCTCTGCCAGCACACAAACTAGACATAAATCTCTTGCTGAGCGAGGGGGCACCAGATGCCCTCTTTTTGACAGAAATGTGGCTCCATGAGGGTTCAGGGCCGGATTTAGCTCTTGCAGTACCCAAAGGGTATGTGATAGCAAGAACCGATCGAGATAAAGGGAAAGGAGGGGAAATAGCAATTATTTTTAAACAAGATTTTCTTTTTAAATATAGTCCCCTTGACCTCTCAGGGTGTGAGGGAATGATTTTTTCCATTACCTTCAATCCTACGTTTACATTTACAGGAGTACTACTCTACCGCCCCCCGGGGACTATGATGAATTCCTGAACCTATTACCAGAGCGGATGGCAAGTCTCATTTGCAATAGGCCGAATTTTACTTTATTAGGAGATTTTAATATCCAACTTGATAATTTAGAACTGATGGCAACTAAGTGGTTAGTGAATGATCTGGAAGCTCTGGGATTACACCAAATGATCAGAGGCCCCACACAGGAGAAAGGGCATACTTTAGACCTGGTGTTTAGTAATCTTTCATCGTTGGTCGCACTACCCCCTACCCCTGTAGCATGGTCCGATTATTTTTTAATCACCTTAAAGGCTAATATAACTTATAGGTTTGGACACCACCACCACTCCAACAGTAAGATTAGGAAGTGGAATAAACTAAAGACAACAGAATGGGTCAATTCACTGAATAGAAATAAAAAATATTTTATGAGGGACCGGCAGATAGACCCTACCTCTTTTAATGAGTGGATCTCTGATAGTCTGGACAGAGTGCTGCCCTATACACCCCTCTCTGAGCAAAAGAAGGGAGGAAAGGCTCCCTGGTTCAATAACCACTTAATAACATTAAAGAGGAACGGTAGGAAGATTGAAAGGAAATGGAGGAAATCACTAAAGGAGGAGGACAGAGAAGAGTACAGAGGTTCATTTAGGTTGTACCAGAAGGAGATCAGATTAGCCCCAGCGACCTTTTATGGAGATAAAATTGAAAAGGCGGCAGGATCTCCTAAAGACATTTTTGGTGTGCTCAAGGAGCTATTGTATATTCCTGCATGCCCGGAAGCAATGGAAGCTTCAGAAGAACATAGTAACAATTTTGCCTCCTTCTTCTTAAAGAAGATTGAGGACATCTATGAAAACTTCTCAGGGGAAGTAGGGGGAGTCGCAGGGCATGCGATGGAGAAGAAGGAAGGGGACAATATTTTGCAGAGTTTTCTTCCCATCTCTGAGGAAGGAGATTTGGGGCTCCTTAGTAAATTAAAATCAGGCTCTCCACTTGATCCCGCACCTCCCCATATTATTATGCAGGGAAGAGTAGCGCTAAATCCGGTAATAACCGAGCTGTTAAACAGCTTGCTACAAAGTGGGATGGTGCCGGACTCCTGGAAACATGCAGTGGTCAAGCCCCTTCTAAAGAAGCCTAATCTAAATGGAGCGGTCTTTAAAACCTACAGGCCTATCTCGCTCCTTCCCATGATGGCAAAAATTATTGATAAGCATGTAAATATACAACGATTGCGCTTTCTGGAAGAACATAAGATTTTGCATATAACTCAAATGGGCTTTAGACCGGGCCACAGCACTGAATCTGCCATGACTGCGGTTACGGAAGAAGCGAGAAAACGAATGGACCAAGGTCAGGCAACTGTAATATTAATGCTAGATATGAGAGCGGCATTTGATACGGTCAATCATGATCTACTCATTCAAAGAATGGCAAATAGTGGGATTAAAGGAAGGGCGCCTAAATGGTTAAGCTCGTTCTTACAAAATAGAACCTTTCAAGTCCTGGATCGTTCTTTTTTCTCAGCTCAGTTGAAACTTTTATGCGGAGTTCCGCAGGGCTAATCTTTGAGTCCAACTCTGTTCAGCATTTACATGTCCCCCCTAGCAGAAGTCATAGAACCCTTTGGGGTATCCCTGGTGTCATATGCGGACGACACACAGCTGGTGGTTTCCTTCTCCCCCAATAAGGAGGCGGTCAACTCGGCCTTGCCTGCCTGTCTCCAAGCGATTGCTGCCTGGATGACAGAAAGCAGGCTGCAACTCAACGAAGAAAAGACAGAAATTATGTTTTTAGGAAAACTGGGCAAGCCTTCTAAAAATATAGGACCAGTAATACATTTAGATTACTTAAACCCCCCCCCCCCCCAAAGCTCAGATTAAAGCCTTGGGAGTTTGGTTGGATCCCAAACTCACCATGGAACATTAAGCCAAGAGAACGTCAACCACCTGTTTTGGGATTCTTAAGCTACTAAGGAAGATTTTGGTCTGCTTCCACCATTGGCCAAAAGATTGGCCATACAAGCCCTGATTTTATCCAGATTAGATTATGGAAACAGCCTCTTTTTGGGATCTCCAGGTTATGTGGTAACAAACTACAGGTGGTACAAAATGCTGCAGCACGTCTGCTCTTTAATCTGCCTAGGACCACATTAGCTAAAAAAAGCTCTGATTGAACTGCACTGGCTTCCAGTGGCAAAAAGGATAAAGTTTAAGGCTCTTTGGTTCTTCCACAGAGCTCTATATAAAAAGGATCCTCATTATCTAAAATAATTAATTTCACTATATACACCCACAAGAGTTTTGAGATCGGCCTCTAAAGCCTGGTAGTGGTACCGAAAGTAAAGAGAACATCATGGGGAGGAAGATCCCTGAAGTACCAGGGAGCCAGACTTTGGAACTCCCTACCCACGAATATTCGCATGATGAATCAGGAGACTGAATTTAGGAAGGCCATTAAAACCTGGCTAGTCTAAATTCTTCTAAGTTCCCCCTCTCCAGGGAAGTTTGAGATTCCTCCAGTATGTTCTAAACTTTTACACTGATCAGCGCTAGGAGGCCTCCGGGTAGCTGGCGCTATATAAGTCTCAATAACATAACATAGACAGGCGTTTACAGTTTTAGTCGATGGATGCCTGGCTGCCAAGATAACATTGCAGACTTCGGGTGGAAGGGCAAAAGCCGTCAACTGTTGCCGCTCAATTTCCACGCATGAAGGCGGAGGTTGGACAGGTTCGGGTAAAGAACTGTCCCCTTATTGCTGCGACAGAAGATCTGCCCGAAGAGGCAGTCTGAGTGGAGCATCGATGGACATGCTCAATAGCTCTGGATACCATACTCTTCGAGCCCAGTCCGAAGCCACCAAGATGACTTGGGCCCGTTCGTTCTTGATTTTCTTGAGACCTCTGGGCAGAAGAGGGATAGGTCGGGAAGGCATAAAGGAGGCCGGAAGTTCCACTTGAGACGAAAAGCGTCTCCGAGCGACTGCTGCCTTGGAAACTCCAATGCGCGAAACAGCTGACATTGCGCGTTCTCTGCGGAGGCGAACAGATCTAACCAAGGCTTTCCCCCCAGCTGAAAGAGACCTTGCGATACCTACAGACAGAGACACGATTTGTGATCGGCTGTGCATCGACAGCTGAGTTCGTCCGCTCTGGCGTTGAGAGCCCACCGGATGATGAACCAGCAGGGTAATGCCCTGATGTTCAGCCATGTCCAGAGGCGTAGTGCCTCCTGACAAAGGGTCCAGGACCCTACTCCGCCCTGTTTGTTGTAGTACCACGTGGTGGTAGTATTGTCCGTGAACACCTGCACTACTTTCTCTTTGAGAGAGCGAAGAAATGCTTTCAACGCAAGCCTGATCGCCTGGAGCTCCAGCAGATTTATATGGAGCTCCGCCGGAGACCAGAGGCCTCTGATCTCTGCCTCTCCCATGTGGCCACCTCAACCCAGAAGTGACGCATCTGTCACTATAGAGAGATCTGGTTGGGGAAGGGAGAGGGATCTGCCGTGGACCCAATTTGGATTCGATAGCCACCACTGCAGGTCTTTCGCGGTTCCCTCCGAGATCTGGACCAGGTCAGGTAGATTACCCTGATGCTGCGCCCACTGGAACTTCAGGTGCCACTGCAGAGCCCGCATATGTCATCTGGCATATGTTACTAACAGGATGCAGGAGGCCATGAGGCCCAGCAGCCTCAGAGTCAATCTCACCGAAACCCAAGACCAAGGCCGAAAGATCGGAATAATAGCCTGAATGTCTTGGACTCGTTTGTCGGGAGGATAAGCCCAAAACTGCACTATGTCCAGAACTGCCCTGATAAAAGGGAGCGGCTGAGAGCGAGTCAGGTGTGACTTCGGCACGTTGATAGTGTACCCCAGCGTGTGCAGGAGGTTTGCCGTAGTCTGAAGGTGGAAGATGACTTTCTGGGGCGAGTCCGCTTTCAACAGCCAGTCGTCGAGGTAGGGGAATACTGAATCCCCTAACCTGCGCAGATGAGCTGCAACCACCGCAATCACTTTCGTAAACACCCGAGGGGCGCTGGTAAGGTCGAAGGGGATCACAATAAACTGAAAGTACTCATGACCTACCACGAATCGTAGATAACGTCTGTGGGCAGGCAGGATGGGTATGTGGAAATAAGCGTCCTGCAAGTCCAACGCTACCAACCAGTCTCCTGGGTCTAAGGCAGATAGAACCTGAGCCAGGGTGAGCATTTTGAATTTCTCCTTCTTGAGGAATTAGTTTAGGTCCCGAAGGTCTAGGATAGGACATAAGCCCTTGTCCTTCTTTGGTATCAGAAAGTAGCGGGAATAACAACCACAACCTACTTCTGGCAGGGGGTCCTTTTCTATAGCTCCCTTGGCCAAGAGAGCCGAGACTTCCTGGCAGAGAAGCGCCAAATGATCCTCTGGAAGGTGATTGAAGGATGGTGGCATGTGTGGTGGAGCAGATTCAAAAGGAAGGGAGTAGCCCTTTCGAACGATCTTCAAAACTCACCTGTCTGTGGTGATATGTTCCAAGTGGGGCAGGCGATGGCGAATCCTGCCACCAACTGGACGGGAGTGAGGAGACGGACTAGGAGGGCTTGGAGGCTGCATCGGGGGCAGGGGTGGACTGAAAAGACCTCTGGTTCCCTGTCCCACAGCCACGTGGGATTCCACGTCCTCGGCCACGCACAGGCTGACCAGCATGCGTGGCACGGTGGCTGTGTGGAGGACACAACAGGGCGCCCCTTCCGTGTCCACGAAAGGGGCTAAAAGCTGACTGTGGTGGGCGAGGGACCGAGGGACCAAGCCGTAGCACGGGAATCCTTGAATCTCTCCAAGGCCGAGTCGCTTTCTCTCCGTAGAGACGGGTGTCATCAAAGGGCATGTCCATGAGTGACTGGTGGACATCCCCAGAGAAACCAGAAGTTCGTAACCAAGCGTGGTGCCGTAAGGCCACTGTCGTAGCAACCGACCTGCCCAGAGAGTCGGTCGTATCCAGCCCACAATGGATTGTGAACTTTGCTGCGTCTCTCCCATCATTCACTGTTTGGGAGACGACAGCACGGGGCTCCTCCGCTATCTGCGGCAGGACTTGCGCAACCGTATCCCACAAGGAGTGGGTATAGCGGCCCAAAAGGCATGCGGTGTTCACAGACCGCAGCGCTCGACTGGAGGAAGAAAACAACTTCTTGCCAAACTGTTCCAGCCTTTTGGATTCCCTATCCGGGGGTGCTGAAGGGAGCGCGCCTGAAGAAGAGGAAGCTTGGATAACAAGACTCAAGCGTGGTGTGTTGGGACAGGAATTTAGGGTCGTTCGGAGCGGGCAGATGGCGGCGTGCGATAGTCCTATTCACAGGAGCCCCTGTGTTGGGTTTGGACCATGTACCCAAAAGGACATCGGTGAGGGTTTCATTAAATGGTAAAAGGGGTTCTGAAGTAGAAGCCCCAGGCTGAAGCATCTCCATCAGGAGATTAGACCGGACCCCTACAGTAGGAAGCTCAAGGCCGAGGACCTCAGCTGCCCTACTGACCACCATACCATAAGTTGCTCCCTCAGCCATAGCCACGGTAGGAGAAGACAGCATGCCAGTGTCAGGAGAAGTATACAGACCACTGGCTTTGCCAAATTCCTGTGCCCAGTCCATAGCAAGGTCATCCTGGTATTCATAAGTGTCCAGGGACCCCTCTGTTTCCCCCCCATAATCGTACCCATAGGAAAAAAGGTCTGAATCCGACCTGGGGAGAATAGGCTCCACCGAAGCAGGAGGCAGCGTCTGCCGACGCCACCCTGACTCAGAGTCGTCTGGGATAAGAATTGGGTCGACATTGATAGTGGGCACCGCCGACGTCGGGAGCGTCAATAATCAACACACCGCCGGGGAAGGTCTCAAGGGTGCGACGGGCGCCGGTGCGGATCCGCGCACGGATCTGGAGGTGACCTCGGTGGCCGGGCCGAAGCCGCCGGCGCGGAACCCGAAGGCCCCTCAGCCGAATCCCTTGGGCCCGAAGGCACCGTATAGGGGTCAGCCCGCCCAAATAGGAGGCGCATGGCCTTGTAAAACTCTTAGTTGGGCGGGGGTCGCTCTGGGAAACTCAGGGAAGCGAGCAGCCGACCCAGACGCAGGCTCCAGGGACGGAGGTCTAGTGCGTGGACGGTCTTCCCATGTCGCGTCGGCCGAGCGACGGGGTGAAGTCGGAGAGAGATGGGACTTCAACTTCTTACCTTGACCCGAGGATTTGGAAGAAGACGAGTGGTGATGACTCTGCGACCCATCTTGAGACCTTCCCCTCGAGCGAGACCTGGACCTACGTGGAGTAGAGTGCCGGGCCGCCATTAGCTTTAGGGACCGCTCCCTTAAAGCCTTCAGGTGCATGGCCCGGCACTCGGAGCACGACTTCGGGTCATGGTCGCGCTCGAAGCACCACAGACAAGCGTGATGAGGATCCGTCACAGACATCGTCCGATGGCAGTCCTCACAAGGCTTGAACCCGGTCTTCGGGGACATCCTCAACACACCAAAGTCGCACACAAAAAACTCGACAAAACGGTCAAATTCAGCCAAAAAGTAGCCAGGGTAGCTCTTCTCTGGATCAGCGCGTGGCACGGAAAGAAAAGAACTGAAGTCACTGCGTGAGGGCGGTGTCTATGTACTACTCCTGACGTCATCACGGCGACCATGACGCCTACGATGCCTGCGGAGTTGACCGATGCCACCTACCGACGTGCAGGGGTATTGCTCGAAGAAAAATCCCTGGATCCAGTCTGATACCTGGGGAAAATTTCTAAGGTAAGGAATCTGCAACTAGAAGTCTCTATCAGATAGATGCTTTCAAAAGTTCTGCACAATACACATTTTTGCTAGGACCTCATGAGTGATCCACTTGCACATTTTTCACACCTGGAAGATGGATTCCAATTAGGTAATTGCACTAGAAGTCAAAGTTAGATTGTTTGTGCTTTGCTCAAGAGGATAGAGGATCTCGTTCCTGCTTTTGTTAAATATGATGAGGAGGATAGCAGCAATGATTTGATTTCTGGACGAGGTAGAAAGCATGTTACAGCATGTTCATATTGTTTGATCATTTGGTTTGTTACCATGGGGCCTGATTTAGATCTTTGCAGATGGAATACTCCGTAACATAATGGATATCCTGTCGGCCATATTAAAAGTGCATAACTTCTTATGTCACTTGTAATACAGCAGACAGGATAACCGTCACAGTCATGATGGAGTATCCAAGATCAAGACCAAAGTTTCTAAACATGTCAGATAGCGTCAGTATAAAAGGTACCTCCCCTCCATCTTAGGATACAGATCCTTGTCCTTCGCTCTAGACACAGAGAACACGGCCCATTAACATCTTAATGGAGAAATAGGTCATGGCTGTGAAGCCTTCACCTGGCAAGGACACATTGTTAATGAGCATGTCACTGTCCAAGCTCTTCAGCACTAGAGAACTAGACCTCGTCCTAAAGCGATCAGACCAGAGATGGCACCTCAACTTTTACAGGACTCTGGATATAGCTGAGTAGGTGCCAACAAGTGCTGAGTTGGGACAATGCAACACAGTGAACAGGGCATCTTCGATATGAATCTTCCTAGCAGACTCATCTTAACCCAAAAATGAGACACTCCTCACCTTGAGTTTCTTATTGGGTCATATCCCTATAGTAAAAATCTGCTTTTCAAAAGACAGAAATTTAGCTTTTGCATATGTATTAGTTCTAAAATGCATTTGAGGAAGATATTTCTCCTTGAAAAAATGTGCGTGTTTATGAAATCAATGAAGATCCCATGACAAAGAATTGTGGATTTTAGATGCCAGAAGAAAGTGAAACAGTCACTTTGTAAGAGAAACAACAAAGGATTGTTCTGCTGTGTTAAGAACACATCCAGTTAACTTTCTAAAATGTAGTTGCTTTTATCGTTCTGCCCTGCTGTACTCGCAATCAAGCACAATTATATTATATCCAAAACACAGAAAACCTGTCTGTATTAGAAAGGGCATTAAACATAGCCGGAGTCTGTCTGCAGGGACAAGGTCAGTTTCCCATTTGAGCAAAAAGTGCATTGGCACTAAAGAACAAGTTACTTACCTTTGGTAACAAATTATCTGGGAGAGACATATTCTAGTCTACCTAGGCGTCAGGCTGGATCCGGAGATTTTTCTTTGAGCAGTACCCCTGCGCACCGTCTGGTGGAGTCGATCGCCTCCACTTCAGCATTGTGGTCCCTGTGATGACGTGGTAGTCGTATATAGGCGCCATCCCGGCTCGCTGACGTCAGTTTCTTTTCACGACGTTCCCCACGCCATGCTTGCAGCGTGGAGCCATCAACACTAAGAATGATGCGCCATAACTAGGGCCCTGAAAAGAGAAACTCTGTTCCTACAAATCAGTATGCAGTACAGGGGGGATGGGCGGGTCCATAAGGAATCTGCAACTAGAATATGTCTCTACCAGATAACTTGTTACCCAAGGCAAGTAACTTGCTAATCTAATAGAGACTTCTGGTTGCAGATTCCCCACCTTAGAATAGATATCCAACCAATACCATCCTCACCAGTGGACTGCGAATCAAGATCATACTAGAAAGACCTACATGACTGAACGGCCAAAGTATCCGTTTCTGTGGACCTGGCTGTTGAGGGAGTAATGCTACGTTAACATGTGCAGAGATGCCCATATTGCTGCCTGGCAGATGTCCAGGACAGGAACTCTGCATGCTAACGCTGTGTTGACAGCAGTTGCTCTGGTGGAGTGAGCCCCCAACCCTCGAGGGGCTGCTTCTTTGCCAAAGCATAGCACATTTAGATGCAGAGCACCACCTATTGCAACGAAAGAGGCAAAAAGCAGACTGTGTTGAACGAGCGGCGGCTGCTAGGCGAAGAGACCATGCCATAGCCAGGGACTCATTAAAACAACTGAGCGCCGAGTCCACTTTGTCTCCAAAGCGGCGGGTGCCATCCAAGGGCATGTCCTTGAGAGATTGTATTCAACCAGGCGAGGTGCGGTAAGGCCAACATTGTCGCAACCGATCAGCACAGAGAGTCGGTCGTGTCCAGCCCATAACATATTGTGAACTTGGCCGCATCCCTCCCATCAATAACAGCTTGTGAAAGGATGGCCCAAGCCTCCTCCGGGAGCTGCAGCAGCATGTGCGCGGCCATATGCCATAAGGTATGGGTGTAGCAGCCAAAAAAGCATGCAGTGTTTACAGATCAAATGCCAGACTGGAGGAAAAAAAACATCTTCTTCCCAAGCTGGTCCAGTCTCTGATTCCCAGTCCAGAGGTGCGGATGGGAATGTGCCAGATGAAGAAGAAGCCTGGATGACAAGGCTCTAAGGCCTTGGGTGTTGGGACAGGAACTTAGGGTCAATTGGCGCAGTCTGATGGCGGCGGGCGATTGTCCTATTCACAGGAGTCCCTGTGCTGGGTTTGGACTAGGTACCCAGTAGGACAACTTTGAAGGCTTCATTAAAGGGTAACAGGGGTTCCAAAGTGGGAGCTGTAAGCTGAAGCACCTCAGTCAGGAGGTTAGTCCTGACTGCCACAGAAGGGAGTTTAAGGCTGAGGACCTCAGCTCTGCTTCTGACCACCATGGAATATGACGCCCCGTCCTCCGTAGCCACGGTAGGTGGTGAAAGCATATTAGCGTCTGGGGAAGTATCCAGACCAGTAGACTCGCCCAATTCCTGTGCACAGTCCTTTTCAGGATAGCTGGTATTCTAGAGGGTCGAGCAACCCCTCCAAACTCTCCCTGTACCCGTACCATAGGAAAGGGGTTAAAGATCCAACCTGGGGTGAGTAGAGCCCATCGACGTCGGATCCAGCATCGAGCGATGCCTTTCCGGCTCTGGGTCATCAGGGATAAGTATTGTGTTGACGTCCAGTGTAGGCCCAAATGACGTTGGGAGCGTTGACGTCTTTCTTGCGCCGGGGAAGGTCGCATGGCACATATCCTAAAGCAGATCCAGAGGGCCCCTCAGGAGCTGGGGCCAAAGCTGCCGGCGCAGAACCCGAGGAACCCCTTCTGACCCCACAAGACCTGAAGGCGCAGCAAGGGGCTCGGTATGGCAATAATGGAGGCACATGGACTCATAAAATTCTCTTAGCTGGGCAGGGGTGGCTCCAGCTCGCGGAAACTCAGGGAGGTGCAGAGCCGACCCAGAAGTAGGCTCCTCGGACAGAGGTTTAGTGTTGAGACTCTTCTAGTGTCACATCATCCGAGCAACGGGGCGAAGTCGAAGAACGCTTGTCCTTCTTCGACTTCTTCTTGTGACCCGAGTGTCCTGAGGACTTCGAGTGGGATGAAGAAGAGTGGTGGTGACTCTGCAAGCGGTCTCGTGACCTTCCTCTCGTTCGAAACCAGGAGCAAAGCAGAGTCAAGAGCCGGGCCACCATGAGCTTTAGGGACTGTCCCTCAAAGCCTTCGGGTACATGGGTCGTGGTTGCGCTCCAGACACTGCAAGCATACAACGGTCAGAGTAAGTAAAAAAAACAACTGAGGGTAAGCTCTCTCCGGATCTGCGCGTAGGCCGGCGGGGAAAGAATAGAGCTTATGTCAGCGCGTCGAGGTGGAGCCTATATACGACCGCAATGTCATTGCAGGGACCACGACGCCGGCGGATGCAGAGACAACCAACGCCACCTGGGAGCACGCAAGGGTACTGCTCAAAGGAAAATCTCCAGATCCAGTCGGACACCTGGGGGAAATTCTGACTTATGGAATCTGCAAAAAGAAGTCTCTATCAATTTGCACCAGCAAAGATGATGACTTACTTGTAGTCCTAGTTCTGCATCACAGGAGTCTTTACTGAACCATGTATCACTGTTGTAGTAGTTAGTAAGACTGATTGATATTAGGTGTCATTCCATAACTGCAAAATGTGTGGTATGTTTAATGAAACTGGCAAGATTGAGAAGCTAAACCCTGTAAGTGCATGGAGAAATTGCTTTGTTGAAACCTCTCCAAAGAATTTGTATGTGGAAGAAAAGTTCTTCTAAGGTTAAAGCCTGAAGCTCATTACCACGCCTGAATGAGGTAATGGTGACTAAGACGTTAGAAATTTAACCTGGAATGAGTGTAGGGGCTCAAATGGGGGACACGCGAGTCTAGTCAGAACAATATTAAGATTCCAGGAAGATGCTGGGGAACCCTAGGGAGAATGATTTGAGTCCTTCCACGAAAGCTTTGATTACTGGTATTTTGAATAGTGATAGGTGCTGTCTGTTTTGCAGTAGCAGTGGTCTGAGACAATTGTGAGAACATTGTCCCCTCTATTTTTGTAAACAGCACGTGGCTGCCACATTGTCCGACTGGACCGGGAAAGCCTTGTGAGACAAGTGAGGAAGGAGAGCTTTCAGTGTAGGGAAGACCGCCTGCAGCTCCAGGTAGTTGATATAGAAGGATTGATGTTTGACATCCCACAGACCTTGAACTGTTAGGTGTTCCAGATGGGCACCCCAACCCATCTGTGATGCATCTATTGTTAAGGTGATGTGAGGAACAGGGTCCAGAAAAGGTCATCCCTTCAATAGGTTGTTGGTGCTCCACCATTGCAGAAAACAGTGTGGCAGTATATCAACACTAGATCTTCCAGGAGACCCGTGCACGGAGATCATTTGCAAGACAGACACTGTTGAAGTTCCGCATGGGAAACTATGGCTATGCAAAAGGCCATCATCCCAAGCAGATGCTCAACTTCCCTTACTGTGAAGGACTGGTTTACTTAGAGTTGTTGCACAAGTGTTTGAAAATTATGAATGCGAGCGGGATTGGGGTATGCTAGCTCCCACTTGAGTATTCAATATTGCTCCTAAGTAAGGTTGAACTTGTAGAGGCTGAAGGTGAGATTTGGGGATGTTAATATTCACCACTAGTCTGTGAAGTAGATCTACTGTCATCTGTGTATGTTTTTGACACTGGTGAAGTGTACTGGCTTTGATGAGCCAATCGTCCAAGAAAGGGAACGCATGGACGTTCTGTCTTCGCAGATTTGCTGCAACCACTTATACACATTTTGTGAACACCTGAGGCGTGGTATTCACCCTGAATGGAAGGACCTTGAATTCATAATGTTTGTCTGCTATGATGAACCTTAAGTATTTTTGATGTACGGGGTGTATTGGTATGTGGAAGTAGGTGTCCTTTAGATCTAGAGCCGTCAAAGTCACCTGTTTGCAGAAGCAGAATGACATCCTGTAAAGTGACCACATGAAAGTGCTCTGATAGGATGTATTTGTTTAGAGGACTGACATCCAGTATTGGTTTGAGAGACCCCTCCTCCTTGGAAATCAGTAAGTGTAGGGAGCACACTCCTGAAACTTGGTATTGCAGAGAAACAGGTTCTATGGCCCCTTTGAGAAGAAGGTATTGGACCTCTTGTTTGAGGAGAGACAACTGTTTGAGATAATCTGTGGGTGCTAGGGAGGGTTGGGGGGTGGTATAGAGCTCTAGACAATAGCCATGTTGGATAATGGCTAGTACCCACTGGTCTGTAGTGAAGGTGTACCAGATGGAATAGAAGTGCTGTAGTGTTCCTCCAACAGGTGTAGAATGGTCAGGGGGAGGTGTAAGCAGCCACTGCTTTGCAGTGGAAGTGGGTTTGTCTTTTGAGCCACTCTTCGCTCTGCCTTTTTGTTTGTCCCTCTGAATGAAACTATAAAATAGCCCCTGGTGTAAGAGGATTGAAGCTGCTTGTGTTGGGATGTGGATCCATCTGTGGAGGAGGACTTGTATGTTCCTCTATAGGCTGGGCGTCAAAAGGAGCCCCTGTGTGTGGGAATCTGTAAGGCACCTATTGCCTTGGCCTTATCCGCGTCTATTTTCATCTTGTTTAGTGTAGTATCTACTTGTGGTCCAAACAGGTGCTCCTTATGAAAGGGCATCTTTAAGACTGCCTGTTGGAGTTCTGGGTTGAAACCAGAACACAAAGCTATGTGTGCCTTGCTGCATCGGGAGCACACCATATGAAACTGCTGGTGAGAATCTGTCCCTTGAGGACTATTTGCTGTCCCCTTTGGCTGTGTTCCTCAGGGAGGTACTGCAACAGTTCCTCCATTTCATCCCAATGTGCCTAATCATAGAGGGCCAAAAGTGCTTGTGAATTGGCAAATGTGCCAATGGTTTGTGGCCTGTGCCGCCCCCATTTTTCCAGCTGCATCTATGTGTTTATTCTCCTTTTCTAGAGGAGGAGAGCACCCAGGGGCTTGACTGTTCGCCCGCTTACAGGCAGTGGTGGAAACAATAGAGACAGGTGGAACTTGGCTTCTAATAAAAAGAGAATCCGAAGGGGCAGCCTTGTATTTTTTTATCCATAGGGGGTGATCACCCTAGAGTGGACTGGCTCCTTGAATATATCCTCTGCACGTCTCATTATGCCAGGGAGCATGGGGAAGTCCCGGGTATCCCTATGTGTTGGGGAGGGTGTCACACAGTCCTGCTCTATGGGTTCCTTATGGAACTGCACATTGAGGAGCGCTGCCACCCTGGATACGACATGTTGGTATGAGGTGCTATCCTATGGAGGAGAGTGGTGAGCAGGATAAAGGTCTGGATCATTGGGAGTGGGGGGAACCGGATCATAAGCATCTCATGGGTCAGTATCAACCAATGGACCTCTAACCCCACCAGTGTAAGTGTGTGGAGACCCTTGAGGAGTCAAGTGTGTCCTGTATAGGGGGACTGTAGTGGACAGTGAAGAGGGGAAGGAGGTGGTGGTGATAGTGGAAGAGGAGTAGGAGGAGAAACATGATGGGCTGGGCTGGGCTGGTGGACTTGTCCCTTGTTTTCTTCCTTGGAGTGAAAGGTATGTCCAAGGCCTTCTCAAATGTTAACTTCCTTTTTGGAGGTACAGGAAAGGAAAGAGTTGCAATAATGCAATCAGTTTCTTCTTGGATGTGAAGTTTTTCAAGAATCGGCTTGACAGGTGAAGGAGTAGTGGAAGACTGGCCGGAGTCTTTCGGCTCTGAAGTTTTCAGTACCAAAAGCTTGGGCTTGTGGATCTTCATCGGTGCGGAGGTCAATGAAGTCGACTGACTGGCCGGTCTCGAGGTTCGGATCAACAGTGAAGTGATTTCTTGGTCCGAAGAGGTCGAAGCCGAAGCTTTAAAATGTGCGACATTCTTCGCACCAAGATGACAGATTTCGACGGGAGCAAAGGAGTAAAAATGTGTGATCAAAACAACACAATCAGAACAGGAAGAAAGAGAAAAGAACTAAACCTAATGGAGCTGAAGACCCAGAGCAGAGGCACACAACTCCGAACCAGGTGGGGGAGAGAAAAGAATCGAACACTGGAGTCAATGCACATACGCAATATCACATAGAAGAGGAGTAATTTGACCCTGTGACTCTAAAGACTTCTTTGAAAAAGAAAACAAAATAACGTGCACAACTCCGGACCCAACACTAGATGGCAGGAGTATACAGAGCATGTGTATCTACAGCCACACACGCCAAAGTAACTATAACTCCCCACTATGCACAGTTCTTTCTTCAATAATTTGACTGCTAATGTTTGATTTATATTTTTAATAATGTTATTGAAGTTGTCATGAATGCTGTAATATCGGGGGTTATAGCAGTGCATGGCGAGGACGAGAGTTATAGTTACCTTAGGACACAAGTTATATTTACTTGAAATAACTAACTGCTGAAGTTCTATTGTTTTGTGCAAGTAAATTCAGGACCCAACTGTTGGACCTGGCCCTTTTGGTAGGTTCATCCCCTGACTTTTTGTCTCCTTCCTCCAATTTTGTTTGACCTCTCATTGCTGGCTCTAGGACTCTGAGAACTTTATCACCGCTGAAGTGCAGGTGCTCTTCCTTCTAAAGTTGGTGTGATTGGCTTATACCCAATTGGCATATTTATTTACCTGTAAGTCCCTTGTACAGTGGTATCTCCATACCCAGGGCCTGTAAATTAAATGCTACTAGTGGGCCTATACACCTGCTTGCCCAACCCACTGAAGAAGCCTTTCAAACATGTCTCAGGCCTGCTAGCGCAGGGCCTGCCTGCGCAGCTTGCTGCCACAGGGACCTGGCATCTAAATTTACTAGCCAGGCCCAGAACTCCCATTTTACTACATGTAAGTCACCCCTAAGCTAGGCCCTAGCTAGCCCTATGGCCAGGGTACTATATATGGAGAAGGCAGGACATGTGTCTAGTAGCTTGGCCTGTCCTGGTAGTGACAAACAGCCTATTTAGTTTCTCAATGCTGTGAGCACTGCTTTCTCACAGGATTGGATTGGAAATGCCCTGCCTTATGTGTAGGGGTTATTGTCTGATTTATGAGGGGTAGCTCAGGCATGTTGGGTATTGTTGTATTGGTAGTGAGAAATGCTGCTTACTGGTGTAAATGGATTTTTTATTACATTACATAAATGCCTCTTCTAGAAAGTGAGCATTTCTCTGTGCTTATGACTCTGGTGTTTTGCAGTTTGACTCTAATCCACGTCTAGGCAGAGGGGCAGTTGGGCTTTGTGCATAATCAGACAGCCTGTACACAGGGAGGGTGGAGGTGTCACAGAGGTGCATCTGCATTTTGATTAGTCTTCCTGGGCTGAGAGAAGGGGAGGCGGGGCACACATTCATCTGTAATGGCTGTGCCCCGGCCCCACACAAAAGGCTTGTTTACTCCAACTGATGTTTGGAGCCTGTGCTAGAGAAGAGAGGGGGTACTCCCAGAACCAGCTGTAACTGGCTGGGACCTCCTCTCCCCTTCTTTGTTAAACCTTTGCAAAACTGAGTATAAGTACAGGGGATTTTTGCCCACAATTGGAAACACCTTGGAGACACTTTTGAACTTAACTTACTTGTAACTGGACTCAGAACGCTGCTGGAGGGACTTGCCAGGAACCGCCTTGCACTGCTGCAGCGCTGACCTGTGACCTGCTTGATCAATTGGAGGAACTGCCTACTGTCTGCAACCCTTTGTGCTGGCCTGCTGCTGGGCCCTGCTCCCTCTGTTGTGTTCCCAGGGGTTGGGTGCTGTGGCCCTGGACACCTGCAACCACCTCTCTAGCGCTTCGTGAGCGCTCTTCCTGTTGGCTGAGGCACATGAGGAGTGTTTCATCCCCAAACAGAGCGCCTAGAGAGAATTTTGCTGTGATTATCCTGAGCGCCTTGAGAGCACTTTCTTTGTGTGTTTTGCGCTTGAGAGCGATCCGCCGATTCTAAAAATCACCACTGCAGCCCGGGCGGGCTGTTCTCCTGAAGCGCGATTGACTCGTGCTGTTCGGTGCCCCTGGGGCATGAAGACTGGACATCCGGAGCGAGTGCGCTCCTAGCAGTGCACCCGGGGGGAAGCGCGCCCATAGGAGCGCCCTTGGGGCACCAGAGGGCCCTCACTTCAGTCAGATCACTGCTGCGGCCCGGGAGTGACGGTCAAGGCTCGTGCATCATTTTCGGGTGCAGGCGCCCTTACAAGAGTTGGGTGGAGGCCTCATCGGAGGCCCCCTGCTCCACCGGGGCCAATTTCTGCTGTTCCCGCTGCGGGCGGGGAGGAAACCTAATTGGAGGCTCCCCACACCGCTTGGCCCCTAATTTGGTTAGTCTGCTCCCCCCGGGAAGGCGGATCGTGGCCCCCGGGGGGCCAGCAGAGACTGTAGGTGCCCGTTTAGGTGCGAGCCCCAGGAGGGGCCCCATACATAAAAACCAGGGGTGGGGGGGGGGGGGGGGGGGGGGGGGAAGAGAGGTGCTTGCTGTCCTCCCTCCTCCCAAAAATCACCAAACGGGCCCCCATTCTGTGCAGGGAGCACCGGGGGCCCCCTTATTCTACCTCGTGGCACTAGAGGTTCCTTGTCTTCATAAAACCAGGTACTCTTTATGGACCATACAGATTTCAAATGTTCCTGGTATGGGCATTATGGACTGGTATGTTAACCTGTTTTCCCTCATGAAGTGCCATATATGTGCTGATGTTCCTTTTATGGCTGTTACACAGCACACGCGAGGAAGAGTGTTTTCCTCCCTCCCGGCTGAAACGACAAAAGCGCTTCTTCGCCCCTTTTTGAAGCTAGGGAATTGGTTTCCCCAACTACGACAATAATATAGAACCACCAGAAGTACAGAGGATGCGTCTTGCTTCCTAAGTCTAAAGACAATAAATTTTTCTTTAGCTAATAAACGAGGCTCTTTGTAAATATCTCGACTGCCAACAGAATAAGAGAGGCGGCTCTGCCCTTCCTGAGTCCTGATGAGGCCATGATTTGATAGGCCGAAACACGTCGACCCATTTTATGCGAGACTGAGGGTTTACAAGTCAATGTATAAAGAAATGAGATATGCACCATACAATACCGTTTGAAAAAAATAGACAGGTACTTGACAGCTGGGTGCACCTTAGGTCCTCAGCCATTGTCTCCCAGTGGATCACAATTTGATTTTCTTGACAGTGACAACAAGATAAAGAATGAACGAGGGGCATATCCCTCCTTTGTGATACCGCCACGACTCAATGAGTAGGTCTCTTTTCTATAATGTTTGTAATGTTATGTATACTTTTCTATAATGTCTGTAATGTTATGTATATTTTCTTTGTGTTAATTTGATTGTGTTAATATTTATGAAATGTTTACCGAATAACCACTGCTTACCTTTGCTATCAAAACGATTTAAATAAATAAGGGAAAGAAATTGTCCCCAGAAATCAGGATTTATCACTGATTACTTGAAATCAATGATTGTATTTGTCCCTTCCTGCTATTTTCTTGTGTTTATGATTTTTTTTTGTGTGTGTTTATGATGTTCCTTTTATGGGCATGATATGCTAATATGTTTATATGACTTGCCATATGTTTTATAATGTTCCTGGTATGGGCATTTATGATATTTGTATGACAAGTGCATTTCTGTAGTAATGTTTCCTGACTACTGCTTATGTTACAGAATAATAAGTGACTTATGTGTTATATGCGACTATTGCTGGTTTCTGCAGGGTAACAGTATTCTGTACAGTCCACATCTCAGCCCCGGGGACCATTTCCTGATGCAACAAAATGGCATCCACAACTCCCTTTTCAGGTTGCATCCAGCCAATCAGATTATTGCACTAGTGTGTGAATCGACCCGTGGTGGATCCACGGAGGCTCTGCGCTCCTAATTGTTTATCTAAATTTTTCCCCTTTAAAATTTCCAGAACTACTGAACAGATTTAGACAAATCACAAAAAGCACAATCTGCGCTCCAAGATATAGCTTCCTGCCAAATTTGGTGTGATTCTGTTCAGTGGTTTGGGCTGTTGGTGTGTCTAAAGACCCTATGGAAATAAAAATGGGGAAAATGCGTTTTGCGACCCCCTTTTGCTCGGCCCCAGCTTGATGGATCACCCCAAAACTTTCAAGACAGCAGCTGAACGAACTGTCAAATTAGCTTTGAAAATTTTGTGAAGATTATCAAGCGGTGCCAAAGATATTGGTGAAGCAAAAACGCTGCTATGGAAACTAGGTCCTAACTAACTACCTACTGGCGACCGGCAGTATGTATATAGACACACACAGACAAAACACACTCCCACAGACAATATAACAGTACATAGCTAGATTTAACATCTGTCACACGTAGCACATACTATAAATGCTCTTGTAATTTCTTGTGAGGTCACTCACTTCTCCAAACTACATAATTACTGGTAAGTGTTGTGTCACTCTAAAACTTTGGAAATTAAAAACTGTTCCTTCCCTTTTAAAGTTCTCAAAAATACTGTCCAGCTGTTTGGAATGAGGCGCAGTGCCAACAGTCTTCCTCAGTTAAAGAGTAATTAATCAGTCAGGAATAAACCACTAGACTGATAGAAATCAAAATTGCTGGTCTCTTGTTCAGTTATAATATAATGATACAAACAATACTGTATTATACAAGATGGCTTATACATTACCTAGAATCAAAGCAGAACCCTGTCCCATGCTCGTGCAGGAGTATACTTGGAGGATTTTGAATTGCAGGTACATTGTCATCATCATCCTAGACAAATAAATACAAAACATTTTTTAAACATTTGACAGGATAATGAATGTCCCTATACAAATTTCTGGAAGAAAGGTCAACCAGTACAACTTTCATAACTTTACTCCTGTCCCAGTGTATAGTGACTTGCCTCTCTTGAACCAATTACTCTGCACTACACTGTGGTGGGAAACCGCAAAGGGAAAATAAGCATATAAAGATATCCTTCTCATACCTACAGAGGGAAACACTCTTATGATCAGGCCAACGCTGCTCCTAAACATGTGTAAAACATATCCTAGAGACAAACTGAACATTGCTCAGTTATTCCAACAGTTTATAAAAGAAAAAAAAACATTTCACTCACAATAAAAATGACACTCTGGGTCATGAAGGCTCCATTTGAGTTCCCAATTAATGTAATCACAACAATATTAAAATGTTGCTTTTGTTAATGGAAACTAGTAAAACGGGGAGGGGTGATAGGTCTCACTTTGTATCAGCTATTATTCTTTGGGAAGGAAGAATACATTTCTTTGGGATTGTCTTGAAGGCTACGAAGTGAACACAGATGAGTAAATACTGCTGTCCTATGCTTGGGAAATTGAAAGATAATTAGTTGCAGTGCGAGGCTTTAAAAGGTTCAGTGCTATCAGGGGCAAAATAAATTGCCCTCATCTAGGAAAACAACAATTGTTTGCAAATGACTAGCACCATAATGGCATGAAGGTGTCCACTACCGCAGAGGAAGCCATGTGAGGATCACTGCTAGACCATCCCTTATGAGCCATGTAGGGAGATGCCTCTTTTTGCATATTCACTCACACACCTTTTGACAGATGCTGCTGGTTTCTTGACTCAGAGTGCACAGAGGTCTGGTACTGAGGCCTGCTAACCAGACATCAGTGCCAGTATCTTAACCCCATACAAATTACATGTCAAATGGGATACATCCAATTGCAAGGCCTCACTTATAAGTCCCTAGTATATGGTACCCAGGGCATGTAAGACAGTGTGTCACTTAGGGCTGAAGCACTGTTTGTGCCATCTTTTGTGTGACAATGTACAAAATGGCTCCAAGCTTGCCACTGCAGTCTGGAAGGGCAGTGCTCACACTACCAGTTTGACTTTGCCATTTAAACCTATATCTATGGCAGGGAGCAATATTTTGCTAAATAAGACATCTGTTTTATGGTATGTCTTAGCAGCAGCACTTCCAGACTGTCGTTTTGCTGCGGGTAAAGGTGGTAGCCCCATTAGCTAGTACAGGGTTACCATGAGGCATTGCCACCCAACTAACTTTTGACTGGGACTCTCAAACTGGGTTATGTGAGGTATCAAATTAATCGTGGCATTAAATGCGACCTGATGCACAGGTCGAAATTAATGTCACTGTTAATAGTGGGCAGCTTTTAGAAAGTTTGACCTCAGTAACCTGCTTGTTCAGCAGCTGCGCAAGGGCATACACATTCAAACAGGTTTCTGACTGTCTGGGGAGACATGTGAATGACTCTGAGGCTTGAGAACAAAGGGCAGTGCAGCAGCAAGCTTACCCATATGGCCACTCGGGGCTAGCCCACTGACAAGCCTCTAGGTTGTGCTACCGTGCTTCTCACAACCAAGGAAGGGTTGTGACATCTTGAAAGGGGCTAGAATGTGGCATACTGGGATGGTCAGATGCCACACATCACAGGAACTTCGTCACTAGGTGGGAGGGGACCTAGTAGCCCATTTGCTAGTGAGTGTGTGGTCCCTTCCGGGCACTTTCCTGGGATGAATATGCCACCCCTGGCACGTTCAACCTCGTTACTCGCTAGACTTGAAAGGAGGACAAGAAGACCACTTAGCACCCGGTGAAAACACACAGAAAGGGTGTGTCGCTGGAGCAACTGCACATGCTGCACTTTGGGCTTGCAGAGTTTGGACCCTGTCCTGCGTGCACTGCTTGGGGAAAAGTTGATTCCCAGCCCCAGTCAAAAGCTGGGACTGAGACTCCAAGGGTCAGCTGGTCAGTGATGGACTGGTCTACATGAAAAGGTGTAACAATTTTGGGAAGGAAGGAAGCCTTAGAGCATAACACCACTTTGTCAGGGTGCACAGACAAAAATGAGGGCTTAGACGATGGTGCCTGAAGCTCACTCACTCTGAGAGCAGAAGTGATGGCAACAACAAAAATTGTTTTGAAAGTAATGACCTGTAAGGGACAATTGTGCATCAGATCAAAGGAGCACACATTAAGTAAGGACAAGATTGAGGTCCCACTGAGGCATGATAAATCGAGTGGGAGAAAACAAATGGGTGAGGCCCTTAAGGAATCTACTAACAATGGGAGACTTAAAGAGTGAAGGCTGATCAGGCAACCTAAGAAAGGCTGAAATAGCCGATTATTAGCCCTTTAGGGTGCCCAAAGCAGAGCCTTGCTGGGCCAAAGAAAGAATGAACAAAAGAACCTCAGAAAGAGGAGCAAAGAGGGGAATCAACAGATTTGTTGGTACACCATGCCACAAATTTATGCCAATGACAGGCGTATACCGTTTTGGTGGAGGGACGTCTGGCTGTCAAGATTACATCACAGACTTCAGGTGAAAGGTCAAAAGCCGTCAACTGCTGCCGCTCAATTGCCACGCACGAAGGTGGAGAGTGGACAGGTTCGGGTAGAGAACCATCCCCTGCTGCTGCGACAGAAGATTCTCCCGAAGGGGCAGTCTGAGTGGAGGATCAGTGGGCATGCTCAATAGCTCTGGATACCATACGCTCCGTGCCCAGTCCGGAGCCACCAAGATTACTTGGGCTTGGTCATTCATGATCTTCTTGAGAACTCTGGACAGAAGTGGTATAGGCAGAAAGGGGTAAAGGAGGCCAGAGTTCCACTCGAGACGAAAAGCGTCTCCGAGCGAGTGCCGCCTTGGAAACTCCAACGCACAGAACAGCTGACATTGTGCACTGTCTGCGGAGGCAAACAGATTAACCAAGGCTGTCCCCACTGCTGAAAGAGACCTTGCACCACCTATTCATGAGCAGCTATGCATCGATGGCTGAGGTCGTCTGCTCTGGCGTTCAGAGAGCCTGCCACATGTTGAACCACGAGGGTAATGTCCTGATGTGCCAGCCATGTCCAGAGGTGCAGCACCTCCTGACAAAGGGTCCAGGACCCTACTCCGCCCTGTGTGTTGAAGTACCACATGGCGGTAGTGTTGTCCGTGAACACTTGCACTACGTTCCCTTTGAGAGAGAGAAGAAATGCTTTCAACTCAAGACTGATCGCCCGGAGCTCCAGAACATTGATATGGAGCCCAGACTCTGCCAGAGACCAGAGGCATCTGATCTCTGCCTCTCCCATGTGGCCACCCCAACCCAGAAGTGACGCGTCCGTCACTATGGATATATCTGGTTGTGGGAAGGACGGGGATCTGCTGCTGACCAAATGCATATTCGAAAGCCACCACTGCAGGTCTTTCGCATGTCTCCTCCGAGATCTGGACCAAGTCTGAGAGATTTCCCTGATGCTGCGCCCACTGTAACTTCAAGTCCCACTGCACAGCCCGCATATGCCATCTGGCATGTCTCACTTGCTGGATGCAGGAGGCCATGAGGCCCAGCAGCCTCAGAGTGTGTCTCACAGAAAACCAATTTAGAGGCTGAAAGATCGAAATCACAGCCTGAATATCCTGGACTCGCTTTTTGGGAGGATAGGCCCAAAACTGCACTGTGTCCAGAACAGCTCAGATGAAAGGGAGAGTCTGAGAGGGAGTCAGGTGTGACTTCAGCACATTTATAGTGAACCCCAGCATGTGCGGAATGTTTTCCGTAGTCTGAAGGTGGAAGACAACTTTCTTGGGTGAGTCCGCCGTCAACAGCCAGTCGTCGAGTTAGTGAAAGACTGAAACCCGCTGCGTAGATGAGCTGCAACGACCTCCATCACTTTTGTGAACACCCAAGGCGTGCTGATAAGGCCTAAGGGGGGGAATTGAAAGTGCTTGTGACCTACCACGAATCGTAGGTAACATCTGTGGGCAGACAGGATGTGAATATGGAAATAAGCGTCCTGTAAGTCCAACGCTATCATCCAATCTCCTGGGTCCAAGGCAGACAAGACCTGAGCCAGGGTAAGCATTTTGAATTTCTCCTTCTTGAGGAAGACATTGAGGGCCCGAAGGTCTAGGATAGGACGTAAGCCCTTATCTGTTTTTGAGCACCAGAAATTAATGGGAATAACAACCATGACCTACTTCTTGCGGCACGGACCCTCTCTATGGCTCCCTTGGCCAAGAAAGCTGCAACTTCCTGGCTGAGAAGCACCAAATGATCCTCTGGTATACGGCTGAATGACAGAGGCATGGCTGAAGGAGCAGACTCGCACGGGAGGGAGTAGCCCCTTCGAATGATCTGCAGAACCCACCTGTCCATAGTGATTGATTCCCAGTGGGGCAGGTGATGGCAAATCCTGCCGCCAACTGGATCAGAGTGAGGGGACAGACTAGGAGGGTTTGGAGGCTGCAGCGGGGGTGGATTGGGCAGACCTCTGGTTCCGTGTCCCACGACCACATGGGATTCCGAGTCCCCGGTCACGCAGCATCTGAACAGCTTGGGTGGCACAGTGGCTGGGAAAGGGACGCGACCGGGAGCCCCTTCCATGGGCATGAAAGGGGCGAAAGGCGGACTGCTGGGGACAAGGAGCAGTGGAAAGGCAGAGGGACCGAGCCGTAGGCCGGGAGCCCCTGAACCTCTCCAGTGCAGAGTTCTCCTTGTCTCCAATGAGACGGGAGCCATCAAAGGGCATGTCTGTTGTACATCCCATGAGAAACCAGATGTACGTAACCAGGCGTGGCGTCTCAAGGCCACCGTCATCGCAACCGATCTACCTAGAGAGTCAGTCGTGTCCAGCCCACATCGGATAGTGAACTTTGCCACATCTCTCCCATCAGTGGCAGCATGGGAGACTATAGCACAGGCCTCCTCCAGTATCTGCGGCAGAACTTGTGCGAGCGTATCTCACAGAGAGTGAGTATAACGGCCCAAAAGGCATGCGGTGTTCACTGACCGCAGCACTAGACTAGAGGAAGAAAACTTCTTCCCAAATTGTTCCAGCCTTTTTGATTCCCTATCCAGAAGTGCAGAAGGGAATGCACCAGAGGATGAGGATACCTGGATAACAAGGCTCTTAAGCGTGGGGTGTTGGGACAGGAATCGTTCGGGCAGGTCGATGAAGGTGTGCAATTGTCCTGTTCACAAGAGCCCGTTTTGGGTCTGGACCAAGTACCCAAAAGGGCATCAGTGATGCCTTCAATGAATGGAAGAAGAGGCTCAGAGGTGGAAGCCCCTGGTTGAAGCACCTCAGTCAGGAGATTAGACCTGACCTGAATAGTAGGCAGCTCAAGGCCAAGGGCCTCAGCCACCCTACTGACTGCCATGGAATAAGTAGCTCCCTCCGCCGTAGCCACAATAGGAGGAGACAGCATGCCAGCATCTGGAGAGGTGTCCAGACTACTGGTCTCACCCAACTCCTGTGCCAAGTCCATGTTAGGGTCATCCAGGTTCATAAGGGTCCAGGGACCGCTCCAATCCTTCCCCGAATTAAAACCCATAAGAAAAAGGGTCAGAATCCAACCTGGGGTGAATAGGCCCCATTGAAGAAGGAGGCGGCGTCGGCCAACGCCGATCCGACTCAAGAGTCGTCTGGGATCAGGATCGGGTCCATGTTGATAGTGAGCACCACCAAAGTCAGGAGCATTAACAATCGAACCGGCGCCGGGGAAGGTCTCCATGGTACAACCAGTGTCGGTGCAGATCCGACAGCAGATCCACAGGGGACTTTGGTGGTCTGAGCTGCGGGCGCCAAATCCAAAGGCCTTCCAACCGAACCCCTGGGGCCTGAAGGCGCTGTAGCGGGGTCAGACTGCCCAAAAATTAGGCGCATGTCCTCATAGAAATCCTTTATTTGGGCAGGGGTCGCCCCGGCTCCCAGAAACTCAAGGAGGTGCGGAGCGAAGCCAAAAGCAGGCTCAGAGTTCAAAGGCCTTGAACTTCGACACGTCTCTTGCATCGCATCTGCTGAGCGACAGGGTGAAGTCAAAGGATGACGGGATTTCTTTGACTTCTTCTTACCTTGACCCAAAGACTTCGAGGAAGACGAGTGGTGGTGGCTCTGCAACCGGTCTCGAGACCTTCCCCCTCGGGCGAGACCGGGACCTATGCTGAGCGCCAGTCTGCCATAAGCTTGATGGACCTCTCCCTCAAGGCCGTCGGGTGCATGGCCCGGCGCTCGGAGCACAACTTAGGGTCATGGTCGCGGTCCAGGCACCACAAACAGACCGGATCCATTATATGGTGAAAGTCCTCGCAAGGTTTGAAGCCGTTCTTCAGGGACATCCTTGACGCACCAAAAACGTCACCAAAAACTCGATAAAAGAGTTGAAAAAGTAAAAAAATGACATAGGGTAGCCCTCTCCGGATCAGCGCGTGGTGTGGAAAGAAAAGAACTGACGTCACTGCGCTGAGGTGGCATCTATGTACTACTCCCAACATCATGACATGACGACGACGCCAACGGAATAGACCGACGCCACCTAACAACACGCAAGGGTCCTGCGCGAAGAATAAATCTCTGGATCCAGTCTGACGCCTGGGGGAAAATTCTAAGGTACAGAATCTGCAACTAGAAGTCTCTATTAGATAAATGTTTTACACATTGTTAATTTATTAAGGCTTACTGCTCGAAGCCACAGCTACCCAGTGTTCCTTTTCTTTTTTTTTGCATTATGCTTTCTATGACAAAGAATTGATACCAACATAGTGACCATCAGTGTTACCGACATTTTAAGTAAAGTAGCAATATCTGCACACTGCCACGTCTACCATTATGAAACTTAGAGAGAAACAGAAGATAAGGCACATATTAGTGATGAAGTCTTCCTCACAGCAAACACTACTCCCCTATTCTCCATCTGTGACAGAAAGTAAATAAACAGTGAGAGGACCCCAAGTGTCTTTCGGCCGTGACTGCCTTGGGAGCTTTTCCGTATACAATCCCAATTGTTTCTTGCAGTATGTCAAGTTTCTGCTTGATGGATATGGCCCATTTGTCCCAGTGAGGAGTGAATCTTCGCTTTGCTAACAGTAATGCCACAGCTACAAAGCATCGATCTGCTGGCTGAATGTCTTTATCCAGTCCCAACAGGTATACTCCAGGGCTACAGTCCACGATCTCAAGCACCATGGTGGTTAGAGCCTTTGTAATTTGCATCCAGAAGCACCTGATGGAAGCACACAGAGAGGCCAAATGCAAAAAATTAGCCTCTGGTGCTCCACGTCACACAATGCATATCTAACCTCAACCTCTATCTGTACAGTCTAACAGGTGTGCAATACATTTGGTGCAGGTACTTACAGTGGATAATGCGCAAATTATAGTTGGGTGTGAGCATATTTAGTTGCACGCAGCAGAGGGCCCACTCCACCTGCCCCAGTATTGCGTTCCATCTCTCCAACACCAGATCCAGGGATGCTGATCTGTCAGTCTATGCTGCATTGCACAATTTAGTTATCAGGTTCCTACGTGTAACTCCTCACCAAGGTTTAAAGGCACAGAGTTCGGGGTGCATTGGGAAATTGAGGGTAAAATGGTCACAGGTGATAATACATCAAGATCAATAGTGGGGTGTGACACTATGGCCCTCATTACGACCTCGGCAGTCTTTTCGCAAGACCGCTGAGGTACAGCCGTGCTGAAGACCGCCAGTGGTGGCGGTCTTCCGTGCCGCGTATTATGACCGCTGGCAGCCCTCCGTCCTTTTCCGTACGGAAAGCTGCCAGCAGCCATACTGACGGTCGGTGGGAAAGTGGAGGCTGCTCAACCTCCACCGCCACGTCAACAGAACACTGCCCAAAGAATCACGTCCCATGATTCGGTGTGGCGGTGTTCTGGTGACAGTGTGCTGGTGGCGGAGCTGCCCCCATGGATCCCGTCCCCTCCCGGAGGGCCAACGGACAAGATAAGTTGAACGTCTGTTAGGGTAGGGGGGGTTGTGTGCGTGAATAGGGGTATGCGTGTGAGTGTGTAGAGGGGGAGTGTGAGTGCGTGTATGCGTGCGGCGGGGTGCTGTGTGTATGGGAAATGTGTGCGGGTCGGTCGGTGTGCATGTCTGTATGTGTGCGGGTATGTGTTGTCGTGATGTATGTGTGCGTGTAGGGGTGCATGTATGTGCATTTTGAGGGTGTGTGCGTGTAGGGGTGTGTATATGTGCATGTTGGGGTGAGGGTGGGGAGGGGGGTTGTGCCACCTTTGGGGGGTGGCAGAGGGAGGACTCGTGGGGGGTAGCAGGGGTGGGGGAGACCCCTATCAGTGCCAGTGAAGGAATTCCCTGGCACTGATAGTGCCTACCACTATGGATCTCATGGCGGTTCCCAATCACCCGAAATCCATGGCGGTATGCAGGGTCCTGATACCGTTGGCGGTCTAGTGACGGCCGCCGGGCTGGAGACCGAAATCTGAATGGTGAAGTGGCGGATGACCGCGGCGGTAACCGCCACGGTCATAATTCCATTTTTTTTCCCGAAGGCCTGTTTGCGGTCTTACCGCCGCTTTACCACCGACCGCCAGGGTCGTAATGAGGGCCTATGTCTGTGAGATGTGATTCAAGGTTATGAACTTGCCATTAGGTCAGGCGTCACCCACTGTCTTTAGTCCAACCCAACAAAGCAGTCTCAGCACCTTTTTTTCCTATATGACTGACAAGGTGGGGAGAATTTCAATGGGGGTTCCGGAGCGCATTGAGGAACCTTGCCTTCTCAGCTACCAAGTTTGAGCTTAAGGTTGAACAAAAATACCTGACTGGACCCAAGACGGTATTTGTGAGTGTACTGCACAATAAGGCTAACAAGCCAGATCAAATAGCACACCCCAAATCCTTACAAGCCACATTTGAATTACTCCAGTTTTTAAAACAATATTCTGTCTACAGGAGAAATTCACACTTTGGGTTAGAGATGGCAAGAAGAGGTAGGCTGCATGTAATGTCACCACATTGAAACACTGGTGTGTGCTGACAAAAGGAGAGAACACATTAGGAACTAGACTCTAGCATATCACTTAATCTTTTAGAAAAGTAAATTGCAAAAAAGTTGCACCCTTTCCATTAAAATTATAACCGATTTTTGCTTGCATTTTTTGTGAATTAAATACAATATATCATAATTTGTGCATTTGTTTAATTTATACTTGCATTCGTGTTTACAGTGTTTTTTAAAGATCCAAATCGTAGAAATTGCTTGGCAGGGGTCCCTGGCTTCTAGTAGTGATTCAGTGGGGTCCAGAGAAGTCAAAAGGCAAAGATCCCCCCCCCCCCCCACCCTAGGCATCTATGGGGAGAAGTTGGGCATCGTAGTACCCAGTTACTCACATAATGTCAATGCTTTAAGATCATATGGTGTGATGCAAATCATTGTAATGACTGATGTTCCTCCATTTTACCTACGACGAGGATGCTTTTATTGCATCCTCTCTTTATGCCCTCATGTAATGCAAGCTTGCAAACTTAACTGTAAAACACTACAGATACCCAGTTCTTCTGAGCTGTGACGGTGGGCTGCCTTCCTTTATAAGCTCCTTCATGTTCTCATTTAAGTGTTGCCAATTTCTGCCCTATATTTCAACTCCCTTATTTTTCGATAATTGTTTTAACATCCTCATAAACTTTCTATCGTCCATAGCTTTACCAATCGATTTACGCTGGTTTTGTAACTTCCACTTGACGGAGGCCATGTTTTAAAATGTAAACACTTTATTTATAAACATCGTCTGTGCTCTAAACTCATCCTTTTGGATGTCGTGAAGCACTTAACAACACAAAGCACCAAATCCTGCGTACCACTCTCACCGCTTTGAGCAGTTCTCAAATTGTTTGTCTCATCTCTCACCACAATGTCAGTTTTCTGAAGCTCATCCCAGTCTTCACTTATCTCTCTCTCCAAACCAGGCCTCCAACTCCCTATCCCACCTCCCCCTTGAGGTTTAATCTCCTCCTTTGGGTTTTGCTACCTTATGTTTGCAGATATTACAAATACTCTTCTGCAAGGGCTCTTTCACACAACACTGTTAAAATAACTGTTAGAAATGGGGTCTTTGGTTGACGAGGCCAATGCTGTGGCACTATTTCCGCCGGTCTGACCGGCAGAAACATCGCAATCCGATGTTTCTGCCAGTCAGCCTGGTGGAAACATCATAATATGAAGGGGGGCACCAGTATTACAGCAGCCACCTACCCGCGACTTTTGCAGTCGGTTCAGTCCGACTGACAGTCATAATCAGGTCCTAAGTCTGGACGGGATCTTTGAAGGTCCTCATTGATACTGCCACAGTCTTGTCTTTTCCAGCTCCTATACAGTTAGAAATCTCAGAAATATATGACAACAAAGCGATCCATGTTGGCCTTCCCTCTTCCATAAATTCGATGCAACTCTTGCTTATGCCATAATCTGGCAACCACTTCAATGTTCTCATTCCTTGGAAAAATATACCAGACTGAAAATCCTTCTAACTTTCTTGGGCAGGAAGTTTGCCTGCATGCCTAAGACCTAATCCTCCTCGCTGATGAATTCAGCACTAAGAGGTCACTGAAGAGAGAGCAATGTGCTATAGAAAAAAGGTTATCTCAATTCCTTTATTCTTACTCATTAGGCCTATTATCTGTGTTAATGCATCTCTGCCTCGTGTTTTAATATAGGGCTTTTGAGCACTGGTAGTATGCATGCATCTGTATCTTATATGCACCACAGCCTCGTTTCTAAAGACGTGCACCGTCAGTAGTTCCCTTTAATTTGAAAACAGTTAATCAGTGTGAGCGTATTGCTTAGATACTGAGGGGGTCAATGTGATGTTTTGCTACTAGGAAAGAGCCTGCGGACTTAGGGGAACTGAGTCACCATTCTAGTCATACGTCCAGGCACGTTCTCATTCTCATCCTATTGATTACAAAGTAGTTGAAAGTGACATAGCAAAAAGGAAAAACAAGGTAGCATTAGGGACTGTAGTTCTAGGCAAAAATGTTTTGTAGAACTTTCAGGCTAAATATAGCAGTAGTCTGGGAAGAAGAATTAAGAACGTATATTGGACGGATAGCTTGGAGCCATTTGTTTAAATAAAAATAAAAAAAAAGAAGAGTGTAGTGCTGGCAGAAAACATGTAGGAACACCCACAGCCTGTCCAGCATATCTCACTGAAAAGCACATGGCTGCAGAAAACCAAAAATGCAGCCGTAGGCCTTAAGTACACCGAGAGCTTCCAAGAAGGTCCAAGGAAAAGATCGACACATATTGGCATACCCTGCAGTATGGAACTGGCGTGGTTTGTTGTGATGCTATTAATTGTGTTTGACCAATGACTTTGTGTTTCACCATTGCGCATATTAGTTGCTCAATGTTCACCAGTAGCACATTACGGGCCAGATGTAGGAAGATATGCTTTTGCGAGTCTGAAATTGCGAGTCAGTGCGACTCGCAATTTCAGACTCGCAAAAGCATATGCAGAATGGTGTCTCAGACACCTTCTGCGACTCGCTATGGGGTCGCAAAGACCCACCTCATCAATATTCATGAGGTGGGTCGCATTTTGCGACCCCATAGCGAGTCCCTGCACTCACAGGGATGGTGGCCTGCTGTAGTCAGCAGACCTCCATGTCTGTGACTGCTTTATAAATAAAGCAGTTTTTTTTTTTTCATTTTGCAGCCCATTTTCCTTAAAGGAAAACTAGTTGCAAAATGAAAAATAAACCGAAACCATTTGGTATCGTTTTTTTTTTTCCAGAGTAGGCAGTGGTCCATAGGACCACTGCCTGCTCTGAAAAAATATTTTTGTCGACATTCACAAAGGGGAAGGGGTCCCATGGGGGCCCATCAGTGTGTGACACTGGTGGTAACTGCGAGTTGGTTTGCGACCGCATTCGCGGTCACAAAGCAACTCTGAATTGCGATGCGAGTCGCAAATAGGAAGGGAACACCCCTTCCTATTTGCGAGTCGCATTCCCAAATTGCGAGTCGGTACCGACTCGCAATTTGGGAATGAGCATCGCGTTCGGCCATTTGCATGGCGCAAACTGCGAAAATCGCTGTTTGCGCCATGCAAACGGCTTGCTACATTTGGCCCTACATGTTGTGTTCAGTTTAGCTGCCTGTTGGCTTTAACATGGAGTTAGCCATTACATTCTGTATTCAGGTCAGCTGCCTATTGGCTTTGACATGGCATTAGCCATTACATTCTGTATTCAGTTTAGCTGCCTATTGGCTTTGACATGACCTTAGACATTACATTTGATATTTAGGTTAGCTGCCTATTGGCTTTAACGTGGGGTTATACATTGCAGTTGAGACACTGCAGATGAGCTGTGTTTTTCCAAGCTGTGTTTTTCCACAAGATAGACCAAGCTATATTCTTCACACCAGACTATAGCTGATAAGAGAGTACATTTGGTGTTTTCCTTTCTGCTCAGCCTTGGGAAGAGGAGAAGTCTAGGAGATCTGGCCAGTCTCCAAAGGCTTGCGTAGTTTTCCCGAGTCTGAGAGGAGGGGGCACGCTTTTGGAACGATGGCTCTGGACAACAGCAGAGTGAGTTAGATTGAATCTGCTTGACTTCAGACAGGAACGGAGACGTCAGTTGCCTGTCTCCCGTTTGGGTAGAAAATCTCTTTCTCGCAGTTGACCGGAGTCATCAACTTGCAGACCCCAGGAAGATAAGCTGAGCTATAGGCCCTACGGTGAATAATTTGGACTTTTATGCTTTGCTTTGAAGTTATGCTATAATATAATCACATGTATTTGCTGTGTACATTGCAACTGAGAAGTACTTTGATATATTTTGCTTTTATTGCTGCGACTACTTTTGAACGTGTGCTGCCAATCTACTAATTTCGTCTCTCAAGAACCTCGTGGTGAAGAAATAATAACAATAAATGTCTTCTTTAAACTCAGAAGTGCATTCCAGAGAGGTTCTGTAAGCTTGGTTACGAGATAAGAGCAGGAAAGCAGAACATTTGTTTTCCAGTTAATCCTGGTCTGAAAGATGACATTAATCTAACCTTTCTGCCATGGAGCCAACAGGTTATGGGGAGGGACAGCTACAAGAGACTGTGCTCCGAAGAGCTAGGCTGTGATACTGGACTGAATGCCAGTGAGCTGAACTGTTGTGCTGAAGAGACTGATGCCAACTCGTACTCATCCATGAAGTGGACTGCAAAAAGGGGTGATGGGTTCACATGTTCCTCGGTATGGCAGTAACTCCTATGTTGGGATGACTTTCCATCAAAAATGGAGCAGATGCGCTTTCAGAGGGACTAACACAGCAGGGGTCAGTGAATCCTAGTACTTTCTTGTCATGTCTATTGTATTTTGTAGTGGCATCTAGGTATGTCCAAGCTCTAAGGGAGGCTTGCGTCTTATGCTAACTTCAAGCACCAAGATTTCCTGCTGGCTGGAGGGATGGTGCTCATCTACTGTGAGACCTGGTTCAGGTGATCCCAGGACATTCAGGTGTTTCTGGGCTCAAACTGAACATTGTAGTTACAAACTAGTCTCCTAGTTCCATCGTATCACTGAACCACAAACTCAATTACAAAGTATTCTCCTTTAGCACGAAAATCTCAGTGGTAATGGAACACAGTAGTGGGAAGCTACTCAAGAATGTCGGTTAGACACTCAGAACATCACAAAACACAGCAATATCACTTAATACCACTTCAGGTTGTGCTTTGCCGTGAATGTACTTGTCAAAAACAATAGATAAAATAGGGACAGATAAAAACACCCTCACAGCAAGACATGTGACCACAATCGCTATCGACATAACCACAATGATCAAGTCTATGCACAGTGCTTTTCAATGTCCTAGCCTATCAACAATTAAAAGCACATGCACAATCTGAGCTTTTATCTTGCTACTGCTTGGCAGCCAACAGCTCCAGATCATGCATCATTGAGCCAGCACTGACTGAGGTTTATGCAAGTGTTAAAAATGTGTGAGAGTTTTATGAGATTTCAAAATACTTCCTATGAAACCTCTCCACAACCACTAAAGTTTCCACAATTCTACCATGCAAACAAGCAAAGGAGTGTTCACTAAAAAGTATTGCAAGTAAATGATTACTAGCAGTGGCTGGAGAGACAGCGTTCAATCCTACATAAGTCACAAGAGTCCACTAATAAGCAGGACTACCACTGGGCGACTAAAGGTGGTTTTGGTGCACATTTCCCAGAATCCCCATAAAAAGGTACAACATATTTTAAAGGCACTTTAACTCTAAAGCAACCATCCACAGTTGCATTTTCTAAGGGTCAGAGCTGCCTACAGACCAAAAGGTCCAAGGTCTAAGATCAAAGACTCCAGTGCAAAGGCAAAGTTATGAGACCAAAGGAAACAAGAGCCGATAGTCTGGAGGAGAGCAAATTTCTGTGTGGTCAACTGTTCCTGAATTAGTTGAACCCTACACTTGTTCCATGTTAATCTTCCTCAGATAAAAGGATGGCACAGAGAAGGGCCTTGACCTACAAGGATTCCACTACAGGAGGACAGTTTTCCTTGCCAGACTGGCGAGGTCAGGGATTAAGAAGGCTCATCAATCACAATGAAGGCAATTACCTTCTCCTCTGGTGCCACAAGCAATGCAGTCAGATACAGAAAAAGGTTTTAGGTTGAACATAGCAGCACGCAAGCGCAGCTTTTCTGGCGTGTTGGTATAAATCTGGGCTTTTAACCACATCACCTGCACACCCATCACTATAACTCATTCCCGGGCTTGCCCTTCAAAAATCCTTTATTTTCATCGGTAAATGCTTTACGTTTGTCCCTCCTTGGGGCGGTTTAGTTATTGCCTTGGACATCACCCTTTACATGACTAATTGCACTTTTGCCGATAGGTTTGACTGCCAGCGAACTTTTTTCCTTTTGTGTGCTGCTTCACGCCGATGCTGTGGCGCTTTGAATTGGCTCGCTTATGTGAAACTGTATTACTTTTAATTTTCAATTTATGTGGCAAGAAAATCCGGTTAGGCGTTTACAACGCTAATAGCTCTAACTCGAACAAAAGCAAGACCCATTGCATTGCAAATGCTTGTTTTACCTGTAACTGCAGTTCTCCAATATTGGCATCTTTCATAGATTCACATGTTTGAATCATCCAGTTGTTAGGCTAGGAGTCCCACGGTAACCATGGAAAGCAGCACAATGTTAAACATACATAGAAAAGGTGTAACAGTCACAGATGTAGCCTATTCACATAATTTTTTAAATATACAAACTTCAACTAATCAGCATACAATATAGTATTCACCCTCCTACCCCCAGGTCACAATATCTCAGATTTCGCAGAACAAACAAGGAAGATGTTTAAAACATAGGTGAGCATGAGATAGGAAGGAGGGTGGGTTGCTTGTGAATCTAGAAAGATGCCTTTATAGGAGAACTGCAACATTTTCTTTCTTCAATATTGGATCCTTCATAGATTCACATGCTTGAATCGGAGTAGCAAGCTTTAAATGCACAATATACAGTTGTTAGCGTATGATGGGAGATCATGAAAAAAAAACAGACTCACCTTACTTGAATAAATCATACAGAAAGCTTGCTCCACAGCTCTCTCTCTCTTGGGCACTGTTGAACCTCAATATCAGTGCCATCTAAATGTGTTTATTCTTCCAGGTTGCCATTCTGCAACCAGGAGTATTCCTGTGAAAAAAGCTGTGTATGTCGACACATTTTCTGTGCAATGTGCTGCAATATTTCCTTGGCAAGGATAGCCTGCTTTATTATGCAAAAATATTACAGCTGCAGACACCCAGCAAACTATACTAAGCTCTGAAAGAGACTGTCCTTTCCATGGATGGCCATAAGCCCCTAAGAGTTGATCGGTACACTGGAAAGATTTGGCCCTGTCATATAAAACAGTAGGCATCTTTTTACATGTAAAGTATGCAGCTGCTGCATTACTCCGACTTCAAGACTACATGTTTGTGCAGATGGAATTCAGGTGGACCGTATAAATTAAATGTGGGTTAGTTTGTGGTATAACTGTCATCTCAGAACTGAAGACAGAGGTCCTTGATTATAAAGGCATGAATTTCACTAACCCTTCTACCAGAGGTTTGAAACAACGTAAGTGCCATCTTCGAAGAAATACATTTGAACTCTGCCTAGTAAATTGGTTTAAAAGGACTTTTAATCAATTGGGATAGAACTGTGTTAACTTGCCATGGATTAGGAGAAGGTCGTATTGGAAGAAAGACTGAAAATATCCTTAAAGATTCTTGACACTGAAAAAAAAAGGTGTTTTTCATCCCTCTAAAGGGCGAAATGGCAGCCAGATGGACTTTGACTAATGAATGACATACGCCAGACCAATATCTTCAGTAGACCAAGAACAGAATCTCTTCCAGTTTGCTCCATAAATCTTATGTGTAGCTCCAGATTTAGCTATATGCCTCTACAATCATCTGGAATGTCCAGGAGATGAAATTGATTGAATTCAGAAGCATATCTGTCAAATTCCGAGAGCCCAGACACAGATTTAGAATGTGGCCAGTAAGATAGTAGATCCGGCAACAGTTTCAGTAGAATTTGAAGCCACTGACAAAAGAAGCTCCTTGAGCCAGTACAGTCTGGGTAACCATCAAGCAATTAGAATAAGGGCTCAAGGCTCTCTCTTCATTTTTGTCAAGAGCCTTAGAACTAGTACAAGCAGAAAAAAATGTCTGAAAAAAAGTTCCTGATCAAATGATTAAAAATACAGTTTCTGGGGTGTGTGGCCAACCATCATGGCTGCATGGACGAGATCCGTACAGGCTCCGCTGCATTCAATAGCTAATTCAAGGCAACTGGTTCTTTCAAGCCACAATCCCGGTCCTGTCATGATGCAGAGATCATGGAGGGCACTGTGGGGGCAACTTCCTAAGCTCTGTATACATTGGAGAGTGGACCGCTGACTAGTACAAGGCACAGACTGGGAAACTACTAACCGCCAGGGGTGCCCGCCACACCTGAGACCCTTTATCCCGAGGAATTGAGTGCAGGATAGGCCCGTGAGCAGCGAACAATGACGTATACTCCCACAGGAGGTTTCTTACTTCTGCACAGCACAGGACCGCAGAGCCAGTGAGCCTGCGTCGTCCGACGGCTTGATCACACTCTTCCAATGCAGGTCCATACTTGGTAGCACCCTGACTTCATACATGTACGATAAACAAGAGACTCGTTTGGTGCGACTGGTGGGCCGGCACTGCATCCCTCACAAACCCTAGTGCAAAGGCACCACTGCCTGACTTTAAAATGGAGAGCGCACCATGCGGTGCTTTAGCAGAGTGGCTGTCAAAGCCTCCATTACTAGAACACTGACCTGGGTGAAACACATACAGGATGGGGCGGCCTACCGGTGACGGATGAACATATTCCCAGGACAAAGACATGAATGAAAATATTGAAGGTGAGTTTGCAGCTCAATTACCCTCACTATGGCTAACCCTTTACTCCCCCATGACCAAGTGCCCTTTTGCTCAACATTCCTGGCAAGGCTGGGGAACTGGGAGTCCCCTCCTGCCCGGAGGTGTGCAGCAGCCCAGTTCTCCAACTGGAGGTGAGATGTGGGTCTGGGTACAAGAGACTATGAGGAACATGGGCCACCATTCTTGCGCCCTAGGACGACCTGAAATTGGCGACATGTAATGACATCTCAGTACCGATTTCACCAACTCTAACCGCCATGATGTCGGGGAGGAAGCAGCCCTACCCACCCTGAAGCTATATTTGGGGCTATGAAGCCCACTTATTAAGAGGTACACAGCAAACCAGGAGAGGCTGCTAGTAGAGAGAGGTGCGCCAATGGGCTACTCACTGCCCACTTCATCTGCGGACACATTAAAAGCGCTATCAATTTAGCTACCTTTTCCTTAGAGCTGGTCTCTCGCATTTATGACTCCGAAAAAGGCACAAAACAGAGTCTTGAGCTAATTTGCACAAGCGAAAGATGCTCACCGTGCTACTGGCCAGGGCAGTGCGATGGCGCTTACCATGGAGGACACCCTGCCCTCCCTACAAGAGTTTAAAAGAGAACTACGAAAGGACAAAGCTCACTTCCTCCCTCGACCCCTTCAAGGTCGACATTCATAATAAGCTCACCTCCCTCCAGGAGGAGGAGACCTGTGTCGGTTCATAAACTAGCAGATACAACAACTGTGTGAAGCGCAGCAAACAGACAGGTAATTGTAAATGCCACTTTAAGAAGCAATTTATTGACGGCTGAGATTTGCAGTATCATAGCTACGGTCTTGCTAGGGGCAGGAAAGGAACAGTAGACTTGCCACAGTGAGTTTACTCACAAGTACTTTGAGCTGCAAAGTCAGAAATATTAGTTTCTTATCTCACTGGGTAAGAAACAGACTTTGTACTATTATGGGTGAAGGACAATTAAAGCAAGGGAGCTTGAATATACATGAATAAAATAGTAGAGAATATGAATGATTTTAATTAAATTATTGGTCCTGAAGAAGGTGGGATAAAGATCAAGGAGCCTCTGAAACGCTGCATTTAACACAATAACTTTTTTAGTATTTGCATTGTATACAGTTGCTTTCTATGTTATTTTTACACACCAACTGTTTCTGATGATGTACCTGGTCCAATGGATGATGAAGTATAGTAACAAATGTCACTAGTATTTTATATGTATTTCGAACAACTTACTTACCTTCAGCAACAATGTGTATGGTAGAGACAGGATCTAGCCTCAGATTCCTTAACTTAGAATCTTTCCCAGACGCCAGCCTGGATCTGGAAACTTCTTGTCCTCAGTACGTCTGGGTGTGGGCAGGTTGCAGTGAGGCCCAGTCAGCACACCTGAAGAGTAGTCCCATGTCGCTGGAGCAGCAGAGAGGAGTCTGTGCTTTGCAGGAAGAAGTGCTGGGGGCTAGCGCTAACAGAGCCTGAATATCCCTTGCAGCATATAAGCCTTGGTAGCTGCAAGAGTTGCGGTGCACAGGGGTACTGTCCTGCAAGGACAGGCAAGGGCTTCTTGTCTCCCAAGTTGGACAGCTGGCAGAGCGGACCACTCTAGACCACCACCTGCGATGCATGATTCATGCAGTTCCAGAGGAGAGCAGATCCACGCAGATGGTCGTCGTTGCAGTTGGTGCCTGCAGATGCAGGGAAGTAACCCCTTCATTCCAAGGGAGATTCCTTCTTACTTCTTAGTGCAGGCTGGAGTCTCGTCGACCTCAGAGGATGCACAGCTGAGGAAACAATGTTGCAAAGTGTTTGAGGGCACTCCTGCGTGAGCAGAGGTGCCCCTACGAACTCCAGCTCCATTACACTGGACTTTGTAAGTGAAGGAAAGCCATTTTACCTATGTACTGGACAGCTATCCAGCTACATAATGGTAACTCTGAATAACTATAAATTTGGAAAGCACAAAATTAAATTCACAAAGATGAAATAGTATTTTGCCTGGAGGACAAAACTTTCTTCAGTCACTCTAGAAAACGGGCATGGTGAAAAAGCAAGTAGGCATGTCTATAAGCAGTGATTGGAGCCAAATATACCTTTATGGATAATAATGGAAGGTCAGATTTAGATATGAAAAGGTAGTACTTTTTCTTTCCGATTCTGTAGGCATCACAGAAGGCATATGAACAGTAGGTTGATGGTTGTGTCCCTTACTCCAAAATCTTCATAGTGTCATCCCAAAGATTCAAGTGGCTAATTAGAAGTACTCAGAAATCAGGCATTCTAGTCCATCAACTGAAGGCTGCAGTGATAAATCTTGCCTGACGTCCTAGAAAGCAGCCTTGATTTCAGTGTAGGCCTCTTGTGAGGATGAAGTGACAGAATGAGAAGATGTGAGCATCACTATTCGCTCAGCCATTCTAATGCTATTAGTATCATTTTCTTTTGACATTACATCACCTTATTGATGACTTTGGGAAGCAGTGGAATAGGTGGAAAGGCAGAGGTGAATGTCCTCTGCCAATCTATCTAAAGGGCATTGACCCAGGTTCTGACCTGCCATATCAACGCAGTCACTACCACAACAATCAATCAGTCAATCAGTCAATCAGGTAGTATTTACATAGTGCAGCTTATCACCCATGAGGGTATCCAGGTGCTTTGTTGCGGGTCTCATTCGAAGAGCCAGGTCTTTAACTCCTGTCTGAAAGTTGTCAGCGAGATGGGAGAAGGAGCGCCCTCCGGTGCAGCAGTGGTGTGTGCGGGGGATCTGTGCGAGGGCAAGGTGTGCGGAGCAGAGGTTGCTAAAGGTGGAAGTGTAGCCGGTAGTTTGGATAGACATGTCCCTGGAATGTAGGAAGCTTGCCTGGTGTGTGGTGGACACCTAAGGGGTTGGCACCTTATACCAGGTCCAGGCAACCCCTATTAGTAAATGAAGACAGTGTCTAGCCAGTCAGGGCTCTCTAGAGGTAGCTGTGGATGAGCAACCAAGACTTATCTAGAAGGAGTGTAAAGCACTTGCAGTACCACAGCAGTCACACAGTAAACTTATCACACCTGAAAGAAACCACACAGTGTTAAAAAAATAAAGGTACTTCATCACAGTAGCACTGAACTAGATTACTTATAGGCAGTCTCCCAACATATACACACACAGTAATAACTAGGAATTATCATAGGAAACAATAAGCACTGGCAAAAAACTATTGAAAATAGTGAGGGCCCTACGGGAGGGCCAAACAATATACTAAAATAGTGGAATGCGAAGTGAGGTCGCCCACCCAAGGACATGGAGTCGTTAGAGGGGAGCTGGGAGAACACTGGGCCCTAAGAGGTGAGTATCTTAGTGACCCACAGTGACTAGGAGAGCAGTGGTAAGTACCTGGTTTTCCCAAGGACTAACAAGAGGACTTAGAAAATGGATTATGCAGGAACAGAACCACAGCAGTTGAAACCAAAGGTGGATTCTGGAAGAGAAGGACCTGCAAAAGAAGGGGACAGAGTCCAGTCCACAATGGAGTGTCCAGTCAGGGCGGGAGTCACTACCCACCCTTCTGTGGATGAAGATCCGGGTCAACAAGGAGAGATGAAGATCAGTTGCAGAGTCCAGGAGCTGCAGAGAAGTTCTTGGAGCCGTACAGATGATGACCCACGTCAGTCGCCAGGTTGCAGTCGGTCAATGGTCAGCAGAGCCACCAACAAGCCTTGGCAAATGCAAGATGAAGTGCTGGAGGCTGGGGCTACTTGGAGCCTGAAGATCCCGTGGAACAGAAGACAACAAGCCTTGATTGCTGCAAGAGTCGCGGTGCACAGGGGTACTGTCCTGCAAGGAGAGGCAAGGGCTCACCGTCTCCCAAGATGGACAGCGGGCAGAGAGGATACAAGGGGACCACTCCAGACCACCACCTGTTATGCAGGATCCACGCAGTTCCAGAAGAGAGCAGATCTACGCAGCCAGACTTCGTTCTGGAGGTGCCTGCTGATGCAGGGGAGTGACTCCTTCGCTTCAAGGGAGGGAGCTGCTTCCTAGTGCAGCTGAAGCCTTGCTAACCCCAGAGGATGCACAGCCGGGGAAATGTTGCAGTTGCTGGAAGGAGCTGGGGAAATAATGTTGCATGGCGAGGTCATCTTGGGAATTGCAGTCTTGTTGGTTCCTGAAGTATCCAGTTGCAATTCCGGTAGCCAGGAGAAGAAGTAGAAGATGCACAGGAGTCATGCACGCTGAATCTGGGGACCCACCAGCAAGGGAGTCCCTAAATAGCCCTAAAAGGGGGTTTGGCACAGTGGCCACCTTTCAGAGGAGGTCACTGACGTCACCTGCCCGACCTGGCCACTCACATGCTCCCTGGGGTCTCTGCACATCTTATCTTCAAGATGGCAGAATCGAGTGGCCACTTGGAGGAGCTCTGGGCACCACCCCTGGGGTGGTGATGGACAGGGGAGTGGCCACTTCCCTTTCCTTTGTCCAGTTTCGCGCCAGAGAAGGGACGGGGGTCCCTGGGATGGTGCAAACCAGTTCATGCAAGGAGGGCACCAAATGTGCCCTTCAAAGCAAACAGGTGTCTTGGGGAGGCTACCCCTCCCAAGCTTTGTAACACCTATTTCCAAAAGACAGGGTGTTGCCTCCCCTTTCCCACAGGAAATCCTCTGTTCTGCCTTCCCCTGCCTGAGCTGTTAAAGGCAGCAGGAGGGCAGAAACCTGTCTGAGGGGATGCAGCAGCGTGGGCTGCCCACAAAACCCTGGAAGACTGGTAGGAGCAATACTGGGGGGTCCTCCAAGGAGCCCCCAGATTGCATGGAATCATGCCACCATTACTAGCATTAGCACTGGGGTATGATTCCGACAGGTTTGATACCAAACATGCATAGGTTTGGAGTTACCATTATGTAGCTGGACACAGGCAGTGAGTGAGCTGTGTCCAGTACACGGGTAAAATGTCTTCCCCGCACTTACAAAGTCCAGTGAAATGGAACTGGAGTTTGCGGGGGTACCTCTGCACATGCGGGGGTGCCCTCACCTACAGGGACCTGCACCCTGCCCTCCGGGCCAAGAGGGTCTACCATAGGGGTGAAATACAGTGACCTGGTGTAGACACCAGTGGTGAAAGGTTGTGTGCCCCTTTTCACACAGGCTCCAATGGCAGGCCTGCCAACACATCTTGCAAGTGGCATAACACAAGCTGGAGCCTATCGGGGACCCCTGGTGTCCAAATGTCCTGGGTACCTAAGTACCATATAATGGGGACTTATAAGGGGACACCAGTATGTCAATTGGGGAGTGCACAAAAGTTTAGGGTAACCAATTTTGGAGGGAGAGAGCACAATCACTGGGGTCCTGGTTAGCAGGATCCCAGTGAAAACAGTCTAAGCACATTGATAGCAGGCAAAAAGTGAGGGTGACCATGCCAAAAAAAGAAGGTACTTTCTTACACCTGGTCGTGGAGGGCTTTATAGGCATGGGTCAGGAGCTTGAATTGGCATCTCTTCTGGACCGGGAGCCAGTGGAGGTCTTTCAGATGCTAGGTGATGTGGGCTCTTTCAGGTAGGTTGAGGATCAGTGTAGCGGACGCATTCTGGGTAGACTGGAATCTTTACAGGAGTTTGGTGGAGGTCCCTACATAGAGTGCAGTGCCATAGTCTAGTTGGCTGGTGATGAGGGCAAGCATCATGGTCTTCCTGGTGTAGCATGTGAAGTGTGTGGAATAAGGCTGAGCATTGGGGGTTGACCTGTTGTTTCATGGAGAACGTGCTGACTAGTATGATGCTGAGGTTGCAGGTGTAGTCTTTGGGTCAGAGTTCAAACGGCCACCAGGAGTCGTTCCAGAAGGCTGTGTATTTGACAAAGATAAGGACTTCCATCTTGTTCATGTTGAGTTTTAGGCAGTTGTCCCTCATCCATGCTGAGACATCTTTCATGCAGATGTGGAAGTTAACCTTTGTTGCGGAGGGGTCAGTGAAGAGCGACAGGACTAGCTGGATGCGATCAGTGTAGGAGAGGACATTGATGTTGTGCGCTGTGATGATGTCTCCGAGAGGAGTCATGTAGATGTTGAAGAGTGTGGGGCTGATGGATGAGCCTTGGGGGAAGCCCCATATGATGTTCTTGGCTTGAAAACAGTGGGCGGTCGGGGGCAGATTATCTGGGTGCGTCCCATGAGGAAGGATGCCATCCATCTGAGCGTGTCATCTGTTATTCCAATCTGGTGTAGGCGATTGATGACAGTGTAGTGAGAGACCGTGGCGGAATGGTTGAGCAGGATCAATGCGGTTGATTCTCCGCTTGTCAAGTAGGGAGCAGATGTTTTCGATTGCAGCGATCAGAGCTGTCTCTGTGCTCTGAATGGTTCTGAATCCTAATTCGGAGGGGTCAAGCAAGTTGTTTTTTTCCAGGTGATTGATGAGTTGTAGTTGATGGCCTTTTCCAGTACCTTGGCGGGGAATGGGAGTAGTTCTGGTGTTCCCTGGGGTCTGCTGAGGGTTTCTTAAGGAGAGGTCTGACCTCTGTGTGTTTCCAGGCATCGGTAAAGGTGGCAGTGGTTAGCGGGGCATTGATGATGGTGGTAAGTTGGGGGCTGATGTTTTCTTTTGCAAGGTTGAGGAGTCGGTGAAGGCAAGGGTCGGTAGAAGCTCCTGAGTGGATAGAGTTCATGAGAGTGGCTGAGTCTTGTGCATTGAGTTGGCCCCTTGTGTGGAGTGTGACACTGGCAGTGGTGGTCATCGGAGGCTGCGGGGGTTGGAGGGTTGGGCATTGAAGTTCTAGCAGATGGTTGCTATCTTGGTGTGGAATGGTCAGTGAGGGCGTTGCAGAGTTCTTGCGAGGGCGGCATCATGTTTTCCGTGGCCACTGGACAGGTAAACTCGCTCATGACTGAGTTCCTTGGTTTGGTTGGCGCTGGTCTTGATGTGGTGGGTCGGGCCTCTCTCTTTGCTACTTTGATCTGACAGTGATATTCATTGTGGGCTGATTTGAAGGTTGCTCTTTCAGTGTGGTTCATGCTGGTGTGCCATCTTCTCTCAAGTTGGTTGCACTTGCATTTTGATGTGCTACATTACAGGGTGTACCAGTTGATTTGTATGGTGGGTCTGTGTGTTTTGGCTGCTTTGTTAGTGGAAACTTGGTTGGTGACAATTGTTGAAGTACTGAACTGCGAGGTCCATGTTGGTGGTTCCTACGGGATGTGTGCTGTCGAGGGCGTGCGTCCATTGATGCTGTGAAACCTTGGACCAGCTGTGACGGGTGGTGTTGAGTTAATTGGGGTGATGCAGGCATGTCCGGCGATTGTGAAATGATGGAGTGGTACGACCGGGTGAGTTCCAAGGTGTGGCTGTACCGAATTCTGTTGATAGATGTGAAAATGGGGTCAGTAAGTAGTTGCTTGAGGCTGATGTTGCCCAGTCTCTCCAGGAGGTTGTGGAGTTGGTGTCAGTGGGGTCATCTTAGTGAAAGTTGAGGTCTTCCTCAAAAACGCACTGTTTGGAATCGTTGACGAGCGGGTTGATGAAATCGGAGATGGTGTTGCTTTGTCCAGTGTGTGGTCCTAGTGGTCTGTATGCAAAGGTGCATTTGATGGTGGTGGTGTTGCCAGTGCAGTGCTGGAAGTTCACACTGGAAGTTTGTGTGTTCCATGATTGGTGTGGTTTTGTCGCTGGTGCAGGTGTTTGTGTCCTTGTGTATGATGGCTATGCTGCCTCTGTGTCGGTTTGTGTGGTTGCGGTGTTTGATCTTATAGCAGCTGGATGTTGCAGTGGCGATATCTGGGGTCGGTGCAGGGGTGAGCCATGTCTCTGTGATTAAAGTTATGTCGGGGGAAATGGTGGAGATGGTGTTCCAGATTTCAATTGCGTGTTTGCAGAATGATCTAGCGTTAAGCAAGAGGCCTCTGAGTTGGTTAGGTGGGTGGGGTCTGCGCTGCGTGGGTGGCGGACTCTTGGTCAGCGTGGGCGTCTTATGAGGTCCAGCTGAGGTTGTCAGTTTTGGCCTGAAGCTGAGGCGGCAGTAGAGACGGGTGCAGGGACTTGTTATGCAAAGCAGCAGTTGTTGCAACTGGGATCCAGGAAGCGAAGAATGGCGGCGGAGTACCGGGGGCGTCTGAAGGGCCAGGATTCGATCTGGGTGCGCACAGGCGCAGACGGGCTTGCATTTGGCATGCCAGCGGTGCAATCTCGCTGGGGCCTCCATAGAATAGGCCTGGAAGAGTGGCAGGTGTAGTGGAGACAGGAGGCAGGAAGCGGGTCTGGCCCTGGGACAAGGAACCTGGCATGTGCTAGTGAGGCTGACAATCAGGCAGAAACTAAAAAGCAGGCAAGGGCCTGCTCAGACTCAGAGTATGACATTACCATGCATTACTTTCCCATGCAAGCTATCACAGCAACTTGCCTTAGGGGGGTCCAACACTTTCCCGTACACTGGAGGTGGAATAATCATTTATATTATTCCAAAGCCCAGCGCCCTTAGGGCAAGTTGTTGAACAACATGCGTGGGAAAGTAATGCGTGGTAACGTTGCAGTTGATTTAGTAACTGCGTTGAAAAGGCATGCGGGGTGCATGCATCCGGGGTTCCATCATACAACCGGGCTAGGAGTTTCAGGCTGCAAAGATTCGGTATTTCGCATTTTCTCCTGTTGTGAACAGATCTATTTCTGAAGTATCCGGTTCATTGAAGATGCTGTGAAGGACAATGTCAGCAAGCACCCGTTTGTGCTGGTCCAACAGGTGTCTGATAAGCTTTGTGTTTTGTAGACCTGGAAGATGTACAGCCATCAGAGAGTTGTCCCTCTGTAAAGACCAGTACCAAATGTGTTTAGATTCCCTTGACAACGCCCAGGGTCTGGTCTACTTCACTTGTTGATGTAATGCATAGTGGTTGTGTTGTTTAATAAGATGATTTTTTTTGCACCAATAAAGATGGAAGGACCAATTTCAGCGCTAGATGGACAGCTCTTAAGTCCAGCATATGGATGTAGTAAAGTTTCTCTTTGAGAGGCTATATGACCTGACCTGAAATGTTTCTCAGGTGAGCTCACCAGCTCTCTTGAGATGCATCCATAGCAACAGAGATGGAGATTTGAAGTTTTCTACAGTGTGATTCTTCATCATGTCTGTTCAGTTGCACCACTGCTTGACAGACTGAATGGCTGAGGAGCTCAGAGTGATTTTGTGATCCCAGTCTCCTGACACCATTTGTTTTCTAGGCACTCTTGCAGGGGATGCTTATGAGGTCAAGTATTGGGAACAAGAAAAATGTATGTGGCTATACTGCCCAGAGAGGTAACACCTGGGTGGCTGATGGAGCTGCAATTACTTTCAGAGAATCAATCTTCATACTTAAGGATGGCAGCCTTTCCTCCAAATGAGACACTCCTGCGACGAGTGAGTATTGATTGTGACTCAAAAATATCTCATTGTCTGAATTGGTTGGAGTTTTGATTTGGATGAACTAATTTGAAGACCAAATTGTAAAGTAGTAATAGAATGTAGACTATATCCTGGCACAATCTAGGCTTTCACCAAACTCGGCACAATCTTGGCTTTCACCAACCAGTTGTCTAAGGGAGGGTAGATGAAAATGTCCCTTCACACTTACAGCTGCTATCAGTGTCAGGTGTTTTGAGAAAACATAGGTGCCGACAGGCCGAAGATCAGGAATCAAAATTAGTATTGAGAGTGACCCACTTTGGAGCAGAGGAATTTCCAATGAACCTTGTAGATTGGGATATGAAAGCAGGCATCCTGCAGGTCTGAGGATTGCAACTAATCTACTTTGTGAAGATGGGGAAATATGTGTGCCAGCAGCATGAAAACCTATCCCCCTTTACCCATTTGACTGCATGTTTGATAGCCAGACTAGGATGGAATTCGTTTTTGGCTTCTTCTTGGAACAAAAAAGTGATGGAAATACATTCTTTTGGTTCTCTCCTGCTTGTGGACTTTTTTTGATTGCTGTGTTCTTCAGAATGGTCTTTACTTCTACCGTGAGGAATTTAAAGTGTACTGTTTGGTGTTACAGAAGGTGGTGACAAACAGAATCTGATTTTGTAACCAGATTTGACAATATGCAGCACTTATTGCCACTTGCTATTTTCTGCCAAGAGGGAAAAATATTGGTAGCTCTCATATACTGGGATGCAGATTGATGATGGCATAGCAAATTAATCAATGCTTTGCTTGACGGGCTTGACACAGGTGTGAGAACTTGTTGAGAATGGGTGTGCTTTTGAAGATTTCTTTTGAAAATACTGTTTTTGCAGTAGTTGGTCTCATCACTGAAGAAAATGAGTTACTTATCTGTAACTATGGTTTTCCAGTATTGGTATTTTTCATAACTTCACATGGTTGAATCATCCCCCATCGTCGAAGTGGGAGCCAACCAGTATCATAATAAAGCAGTATCATTACAATAATCCAGAATGGCAATGAAAAGTCACTAAAATAGCCTATCTATATCCTTTTTTTAAAAAAGGACCAAACTTGAACTATGAGCAACAGCATCCTTTAGAACATTCCCAAGGGAGGCTAAACCCCTCAAATTTTCAAACCTAAGTGTTAACAAGATCATCTTGAGCTGTAAGGGGAGCCTCTCAGGAGAGGAGGGTGGGTCATATGTGAATCTATAAAAGATACCAATACTGGAGAACCATAGTTACAGGTAAATAACTCATTTCCTTCTCCAGATTTGAATCTTTCATAGATTCACATGCTTGAATCAGAATAGCAAGCAGTTACTGTAGGAAAACATTGCAGTAATCTAAGTTCCCCTTTGAGGATGGGGTAACTACTTAATACATAGCTATTTCTATAGTATAATTACTCTATGTATGATGAAACAGTCTTGTGTTATATAACAACATTTTATGAATTTATATATAAGTATCAAAAAAACACCTCCATGAACAGAGGCTCACCTTATTTAAACAGATGGCATAACACCGCCTTGCCCTACGTCTGCATCACTGCAGTGCACTGATTCCCTTTGGTCAACATGATCGTTGAGTATGGCCATACTTGATGACATTAAGGACCCATCTGTCTGTTGTCATTTGTGCCATTGATTGTAATACTGAGAAATTCATGCTCACACAGAACAAGGTGTTGAGGGGATGGTAGTCCGCATCAAGATGCTGTCACTGTTTTCTGACAGTGATTGTTGACTGTTGATTGCTTTAGTCATAGCTGTTGTTTTGAGTATGAAGCTGCTGGTGGTGCACGGTATGGGTGATGCTGTTGACAGACAGGGCGAAAGGACTGATAGGGCTGGTAAATCGTTGATATCAATCAAGAAAGGAAGAGTTACCTGTCCCGTGGGCCCCTCTGAAAGGTGTCTTTCTGCACTGAAGTGTACCTAATGACCTAGCAGTGTCTGTTCGCCTTTATGGTCTGTGGAGCATCATTTATGTGTTTTTCAAATTATGCATCGCCATCATATGGCATGTTTAAGATCTTCAATTGGAATTTAGTTGCTTTCAGTCAGCCCTGGTGTCTAAAGCCCGCAGACCCTGCGAGCTGAAGAAACCCAAGGAAAGCTATGTCCATAACGTAGGTGATAATTGTGAAGCTATCTTCCCCCTCCATTAACATTTTCTTTGCTTTCGATCACTTACCATTTAGCAGAAGATCCAGCTATGGAGCTAAGTCTGACCACATCTAGTGTTCATACTTGCCTAGGATTGCTAAAGAGTATCGGGATGCACAGTAGTGCCTTAGATGGAGAAAAAAAGTTTGTCGATATTATCAAGATGCCTGCCCTCCTGGTCAGGCGGCGCTGAGATGGGCACAGAAGGGTTTTTTGACAAGAGCTGAGCCACCAACGTACTAACCAAGTCTGGCTTTGGGTTTCCTACCAGACATGCTGGAGAATCCTCAGGGGCCTTGTACTTCTTGTCCATTCTCGGGAGAACTGTAGTCACTGTAGCTGGTATTTTCATTATTTTAATCCCTTCTTCACAGATGCAGTCAACCATAGGGATTGCTCTCACTGTTTTTCTTGACTGCTCCTTCAAATCATACAGAAAGCAGTCGGATTGCTTCACTGTGACTGGAAGCCGATATTGCGTAGCTGCTCTTTCCATTAATGTATGAAAACCACTGATATCTTCAGGTGAAGAATCTATCGGTTGATGTGCTGGGGCAGATGGTGTGGGGATAAGATAATCGTCCCACTCACTAGCTGCTGAATGTGCATCCTGAATTTCTCCTTCTTCTCTATCATGGATGGTGGATCAGCCCTTGGAGGCATGGAAATGTTTGATGTAGGTGTCCTCCTAGGTGTAGGAGGTGGTGGACACGCAGGTGAGGGTGTTTTACCAGCAGGCATAAGAAAACATCTGTAGTAGTCTTGCAACATGGTTTGCAATTCTTGTATCAGTCACAGGAAATTGAACCATGGCTTGAGATGGAGGTTCCATATATCATCTTGATTTTTCTACATGCTGTGGTTGATGATTTGTCTGCTCTCAATAATCAGCCTCCTCATCATGGTACTTAACATGTAGTTGGGATGGGCTATGAGCTGGTCCAAAAGGCCCATCATTGCCATTATCAGAGTCTTCCAACTCTATTAACTAACTAATAGGTAAAGGGGAAATCTGAGTAGGGTCCCCCATAAAATGTCTCTTAGACAGAGTCATCAACGAGTATGTCAACGGTGGTAAATCGGTGACATAGCCGTCAATGGTGTTGCAATCATCGTGGCCATCGTCGACGAGGCAGTCACCATCGATGAAGCGGTAGTCATCGAAGGAATGGTCTTTGTCGACGGAGTAGTTCTCATCGACAAGTCGGTCATCATCAACATAAGAGATGTAGACTATGCAGCTGTCGTCACTGGTGATTTGCTTCTCATCGACAATGGTTTTCATGGCGGTTCAGTCGTCGACAAGGGCTTCATAGACAGCCTGATCTACAGCAAAGCAGATTGTGAGGAGGATTTTGTAGGTTTTAAGGCCAATGCTGAAGATAGAGTAGAAGGGTCAGATTTTGCCTCAGAAAGAACAGTAGTTCGTTTTTCTTTTTGTGCAGAGCCTTTGAAAGACACATGATGCGCCTTTTAAAGGCTTTTTAAAAAATGAATTTTGTTAATGTCCCTCTGGTGACACCTGTGACCGTTCCCTCTTATTACATTTTTGCTGTGAGGTGATAGAACCCTTACTGTCTTCCTCCTCAGAGACAATAGTCCTAGTTTTAAGCTTCTACAGCCACAATAATAGTCTCCCCTCTCTATACTTGAGGGTTTTAGAAGAAAATGTCCTGCAAATTGTGCAGTCCTTTACTTTGTCATGTTTATGTATGCAAAACATGCAGTCTTAGTGCAGACTTTTCTTTCCACAGGTTCCACAAGGTCTAAACAGTCCTTTTTTAGAAGATTCTGATATGGTGTCACAGCAGTAGAAATTTCGGGCATACCAAAATTGAGTAAAAGCTGAAGAACTGAGAAGAGCTCAGGGAGACTACCTCTCCCACAATGTGCAGTAGAAAATCTGAAGGATTCAGCCTCTCTTGGGAGTGTTCTACAGGGTGCAGTTGCCTGATTGGTTATAGTTCAAGCTTGCTCCATTCTGGCCTAAGACTACATTATTATGATACCGTGGGACTCCCACTTCGAGGACAGGGAATGACTCAAGCATGTGAATTTATGAAAGATGCAATACAAGAGAAGTTGTTGCTGCCTCTTCCAAAAAGGTAAATAGGAAAGCTATAGATCTTTTCCATAAATAACCCTTAAGCTGGACTTTAGGATTTTTTTTTTCAGTTCTACTAATGTGAGGTCTCTAACTCTGGTCTGATTCGTTGGAGATCATCATCTGCATGTGAGCTGAATGGAGAATTTCCAGTAAAAGGCACGTCCAACGTTTTGTTGAGCATGACACAGAGCAGTGAGCCCTTCAAGTTTGTTCTTTAAATTTGCTCTGCCTTCTACTGAACGTTTCTCCAAAATCAGGCTCATACTACTCTAGCGACTAAATAGAGCTGTGGAACTGGCAACCCTGAATGCTGATGAGTAGGTGAAGCAAACAAAACTTTTTTTCAAATGAGTCCATTCTTTTGCTTTCCTTTTGTGGGGGTGTATAGGAGGTTGATAAGAGGTCATGGGGCATTTTCTCGATGTGAACACACCTTAAGAATCAGGGGCTGGACTTTTTCTCAGGAAGAAAGAATCTATTTTTAGAACTGTTAATTCGATCAATCATGGAAGCAGCGCCACCATAGGTTTGGCAAGAAGCTTCAGCAGTAATGTCTGAAGATGATAGATATAATAATAAACAGAAGTCACAGTCTATCTTGAGCTCCAGGGCTGCTTTGTTTGTATCGTATGAAAAGCAACCTCATCATCCCCTGGGAGATAATAGGAGGTGAAGAGCGAAGACCTGGCAGAGGCTGCTAAAGGCTGTATCAGAAGAAAATGAAGGGCTTCTTCTTCTTCTTGCAGGTCTGAAGGATAAATGCTTGTATGATCTTTCTGAGCTTCTGTCCCTTACATTTCTGAATCACAGTCTTCCTTCCTCTTTTTCTTGGAAGGTTCCCGCTGGGGAGATGTGTGATCGCAATATCTTTTATGCTAATGACTGGTGTGGCTGGAGCAAAAATTGATGGCAGAGAAGCGTTATTCTCTTCATCAGATTGTGTCACAGGTACTGGAACTCTTATTGACAGAGTCATACTTCACAGCAGGACTGGGAGGAATGTCTTCATCTTAAGTTTGGCAGCTCCAGCTAAGCTGGGACATTGAGAATGCATTGACAGCTTCTGATCCAGTAGCTGGAGGTTGACATGAGATCTCCAGTCTCCAATGGCGTAACAGGAGCCTCTCTTATCACGACAGTGACACCAGACGTGGGGACAGACATCACTGAGGGCCAACTGTTAGATATTGAGGGAGAGACCCAGGAAATCATTCATCTTGAGTGCATTATGGTGACCTTCTTGGGTTGAAAGTATTGAGGTTGACCTTTTCAGTGATGAGTGCCTCAACACTGAGTACCTCCATCAGAAGCGCAAACAATTCAAGGTCTGGCCCTAGGGTCCTAATAGAGAGTCCCTAGCCCCTCTAGAAGAGGGACAGAGCTAGCAGAGCTGCCTATTTCTCACTGATGCATCCTGAGGCAAACTGCCATTTTATCCCTGAGGTGCCCTTAAGGCATCTCTAGACAGATACACTTAATGAGTGAGAATCTGGGAAGGAGACAACACAAACATATTAATCATCTATCCAGGACTTCTTACCTCCATACAAAGAGCATCTATCAAACAAATGAGGCATGACACTCTCTGGAAAAGGTGCTAAGATTCAGCCTTCACTGAAACAGAGGAAAAAAGGTAGTTCCTATTAAAAAAAATAAATGATAAGAACATAAAGAAGACATCAAATTATGTCAACTGAAGTCATAACCTATTCCATAAAAATCACGTTTTTTCAGGCAAAATAAGCCTGACAAAAGAAACAGTGTTCAGGTATCCTTCTCTGTGAGCCAGAAAAAAGAACTGCCTCACAGACTCTGCACTGCATGATGGGAATGCCCCTACACTCTGGTATTCTTAAAAGTGCAGAATCCTAATTTGGCACAGTTTGTGCCGAGCCTATTAGAGGTAATATTTCACCTAGAGTTCTGGGGCTTTAAAAGAAAGGTATTCAGCTGTGTTTTGAGCCAAATATTAAATACTTTTATTTAAGCAAGACTCTACTTCCTAAAATCAAAAAGGAGAGGCAGTCGAAAATATTGGCTCTTATGGGCATGCTTTTAGTATTTTTTGTACTTACAATGGATTTTCAATGGTGTTCTGGGGAGCCCATACATGTGTGGGGATATTTAATTTATTTATTGATATCAGAGAAAATCCCATGACATAGAACTGCTTTATCAGCCCTCGTTCTCTCGCATCCATGCAGAGAAGGAAGCCACTCCAGTGTCCCATGGAGCTGGGTTGGACTGTCTGAAGTGCCTTGTGCTTTCCTTTAAGGCATCTTTTCAAGGGCCCCTTTAGCTGACACTTTGTAGAGTACTCTGGGTGTTCTTTGACAAGTACACAATGCAGCCTCTGTAAATTTTCATGTTGCTGCAGCATCGCATGAAGATTGCCGATACATACAAGAAAAGCCTGTGGGGCAACAGACTTGACCAATGCTGCTTCATGAGCCAAGAGTGACTCCTTTTCCAGCAGGCCAATAAAGATGAAAAAAGACAAGAAGGCAGCAAAAGAGAACCTCTTATTAAAATCAGATTTTTCAAAACTAAGTGGAATGTACTCCAACAGACGCATGTGCTCAAAGGCTTATTAATACTTATATCGAAGTCAACGTCCTGAGAACAACCCAATAAACCAAACAGTCGAAACACACCAATATTAATCTTAGGGAAGATGCAGCCTGTTTAAGTTGAAAGAACACATACTCATAGGTGAGGGAAGTGTAAACTTCCGCAGTGAGATTCACCAGGAAAAGTATTTCTAACAAAAAATCATTGCACTAAATGCCTTCGCGCTGTTGATTTTTTTGCCAATGGTGCTTTATAATTAGGTTTAAATCATTACCAGACAGAGGTTCTTTCCATTGTCTCAAAACCTTGGAGGGCCATCCCTCCTACTTACAAGGGCCCAACCCCTTTTTGCATGCACTTTTTGGAAATCCACAGACAGCAGGACACCATTAGACTGGAAACAAAAATTTTTTTTTTTTTTTTTTTTTAAACGTGCACACAAACGCAACAAGCCTTTCTTTATATATGCACCCAGGTTCTGGAAAGATAACACCATATCCACCAGGACCGCCCAGCCCTGCTCCAACTTATAACCACCTCTTTAAGGAACAATGCTTCACCGGCACAGTCACAGTCCACTTCCACTCTAACAACTCAGCTACTCCTCAAAATAATCTTTGACACTGTAAGATGCTTTGCTTTCCTTTTAGCTACATTTTCACTATTCAAATACCAAGTACAATCATATATACACACACATACATACATACAAACTTAGCTGCCTCTTAGAGGAAACTGAAAGCAAGTAGCATTAGGGTCAAAATCAATTTGCCCAAGCCCCTGCTACAACAATGGGAAAGGTCTGGTGGAAAAGTAATGTTAAATCTCTCTTCAGTAAGTCGGACAATATCCAAGGTCTACAACAGTCCCCATTTTCATGCTTTTTACAATGCTTGGCAACTAACAGACACCAAATTATCTACTTGCAGTGCCACATATTCTTACAAAACATATGTACAGCTGTCAAGCCACAAAAAAATAAAATAAGGGGGAAGTAACAGTTCTTGACACAACTGGATGGGATAACCCTTACAAAGGTGTAATTGCTGAAATTTAAAAGGAACAGACAAAATAACCCTCTTAATAGTCTCAGTGGACTAGTGCATCCACTCCAGAGACTGTGTTTAACCTCACGGTCACAGGTTCAAATATTGGTGGATTCATTCAACCTTTCAGACTTCCAAGATTGATAAAATGGGTTGGATAACAATTAACATGTTACTCAATGTAAAGATGACTTGGGGATTAACGTGCTCTTTACAAGCACATTTGTTATGTCATAAGTTGATGCTATTGTCAGAGAATACCATAATTCTATCCACTTAATACCAAATGCGGACACCTTAAATCTACACTATGAGCTGAACTTTTTACCCACTGTCCCTTTCACCTTCATCTATTTTAATAATCTTTTTGAATTTTTTCTTCCTTTTAGTGTGGTGGTAACCCATAAGCCCACTTTTTTTCCTTTACATTTTTTTCCTTGCACCCTGTCCACCTGTCCCATTGGGGAGTTTTGTTACTTTTCTTTTCACTTATGTTGTTTTTCTCCTGTTCCTTTACTTCTTTTCCCCTTCTTTTTCTTATCTTGATCCTTTCCTACATAGATTAGATTTTTTTCTATTTTTGTGTAGATTTTTGAATCTTTCAATTATTTTTAAAAAGTAAATCTGGGAAAATAATATATTATGAAGTAAATAATTCGAAACATACCATATACAGCAACAGTAAGACAGCAATAAGTTTGGCCTCATAAAATGGTGCAACATCACCAGGCACTTCTGAATGAGCCTAGCAGATTGTTACTATTAATTAGGAGATAATGTCCATGAGATTATGTACAAATTAGATCTTAAAGAATGGTTTAAATTATTTATGCAACCAATTAAATGGTCTATTCTGTCTGTGATATATTCTACTAAGTACAGTCTCTCCCCCTTTACTTCCTATGAAGTGATCACCCTTCCTTTTAAGTCTTACCCTTAAGCTTTCCTTTCCAGACAGCAGACCTGATTGGCACTGCTCATTGGGGTCTGCTAACTACTGCTGACAAAGAACAAGCATCGTTGGATGCAGGTTTGAAACAAGCATTGACAAAGCCAATAGTTCTCATCTATGCAAAATCTATTGGCTTTGCCTTTTTTTGTAGCCATGTTTTACAACATTTGTCCAAAAGGATTAATATATAATATAATACTTTAATATACTTATATGATAACTTTTGTATGGCACGGCCTGTCATTGAATAATATAGTATGATATGGCCTGGCATTGTGTAGTATGTTATGGTACGGTAAGCACTTGACTACAGAAATTAATGACTGGAAATCTTAGGACATGACGGTGGAGAGTATGTTGAGGGTGGGGAAGAATGTCAAGCTGCATAACAGAAGTATAAGATTTGGGTAAATTACGTTGGCTACTTGTCAAGGAGCAAGGGGAGGGTAGAGGGTATTTAATGTAAATGAAACATAAGATTTTAAGAAATAATACTGCTGTTGAATAGGTTTGTATGTTGCCAGCTTTGCAAAATGGGTGTTTCATGTGGAGTCCATGTAACAAAAAAAAAAAAGAGGCTGCTCTAAACAAGTACGCATTTTGACGACAAATAAACCAGAACTAATGGTCACTGGCAGTTAAACTTCTTGATCATCTTCCATCACTCAAAGGTCTGCCACCTCTCAGGAGTCGCACAAGCTGAACCTTGACTATTACCAGCACAAGCCCATGAACAGCCATGTTTAAATCAGGAGTGCTGCCCTCATAAAACCAAAAGCATGATCACTGTAGATGAGGCCGAGATACGTCACAAACTCCCTAACCTGCGGCAGTCACAGCAAGCACCAAGCCCAGGATTCAGTAAACTTCACAGAACATGCACCCTTACACAATGTCACCACCACTGCCATAATAACAGGCATTAGCAGAGCCAATAGGTCTCACCTATGCGTGATCTATTGGCTTTGTCCATTTTTTTTTTTACCCATGTTGTACAGCAGCACGGTTGAAAGTAAAAAAAAAACTGATATGACTTGGTCAATGCTGGTCACATTATAGAGCTTTTTTGTTTACTTTCAACCAGGCTATGCCTATGCAAGAGCCATTTGGCTTAGTCAATAATTTTCTTTTGGGCGGGACTGGGGAATCAGGCAATGTGCAGAGAGGCGTGAGGATTAGTGGGCTAAGCAACAATGCAGTAGGGTGCCCGAGGTTTAGGAAAAATAAAAAATAAAAAGTTATGGAAAAATGCGCTATGGTTTTTGTTATCGTTGATGAGGCACACATCAGTGACAGCGGGAAGTGGGTGGGTGAGAGCAAGCAACAAGACAGAGCGGTAGGAGGGTGTTAGGAACACTGATTGGGAGCAGTAAAACAATGGATAGCGGGAGATGGGCAGACAGTGCAAGCAACAGGAGGGACTGCAGGAGAATGGTGGAAGATTGCCAGGAGGAGGGAGGGGCCAACAATACTATGGGCAGTGTGAGGGACGAGAGAAGCATCAACGTAGAGGGGGGTGGGAAGGACAGGAGAAGCAACACAATACAGGAGAGGATGGAAGGGACAACAGCAACAATGTGGAAGGGAGTAGGGCAAGCAAGGACAAGCAGCAAGCGACGAGTACAAAAATTACGATGCAGCTTGCAACTAAAAGAAAAAAGTACCTCTAAAAGCATGAGTAGGAAACAGTGGAATGAGTAAGCAGTATTTGGGAAAAGTTTCAGGCAAGGCACAAACACCCACAGAGGAAGCAAAGTGAGCACGTGCTCGCCAAAGAAAAACAATTAAATGAGAATGAAGATGTAGTCAACCAACGGTAAACAAAGGGTGGGCTTTATGCACTGTCTCAGGCGAGACCTAAAAAGCAACGCTCAATTGTGCATACTGGAGAAACAGTCAAGAAGCACCACTCAAATTCTGCAAGTTTCCAGATGAAAATATAGTAAGTCAATTCTCACAGCAAAATAGAATCCAAATAAAGGTTGAGCAACAGTCTAGGTGAGGCAACATGGAAATTGCAAAAAACAAAAGTGAATTAAGACTGGTCAAGGTCAAAACCTTAGAGGGCACACTAAACAGGTGTAAAGCTGTTGTAAAGTTTTAGAATATGGTCAACTGGTCATATTGTCAACTGTGCCCTTTACCAAGGTGATCCAAAACACTTGTTCTTGAGTCTTGCCCTTAACTATGTCCTCAGGGCAGCAGTAGGCGTGGTGGATACTGGAAGGTTTAATTTTTTCTAACTCCAGTCCTAGATTTGGGGAAAGAGAAACTTCCCACCAAATATTCCAGGAGGTTTATTTACCAGTCTATCCCCAGTCCTGTAATATTTGGGGTAAAGTTTTAAGTTCCCCAGGTATTTTTAAGAAGGGTTGAAAAGTAATAATTGTGAATTGGAAAAAGTCTTGCGCTGAGGGAACAGCTCAGCAAAATATAGCTGCCAAGCTCACATGACAGCTAGCATGATTTCTGTAATTTTTAGTATGAAAACCAAAAAAAAGCAGGATTGCCAAATGCAGTACATGGCACCATATTTAAGCATAATTGTATCTCAGCAGCTGCAAACACCCCCTTCCTAAGCCTAGTTACATTAAACTAGGGAAACCAAAGAAATCCAATTCAGTCTACTTGTAGCCAAATGTGTTAATTTTATTTTGAAGGTGTCATATTCTGGGTTCTTCGCTTTTGTTTGCATAGATTTTATTTAACTAAAAAAAACAAGATTTTTTTTTTTTAATCTCATTTATCTTTAAAGGTCAAAGCCCAACCTGTTAGGCTGCACTCGCAAACACCCAAATGTTGGCACAAACATGCCACTTGTGTTACTCCACTAACATGCTGGGCAATGGGGTATATTGAGAGAAGGGCAGCTGAACACCTTTCAAATACATGGTGAGGCAGTGCGCCCGCTCACCTTTTCTGGCACTTACGACAGATGCAGTTACAGATTTGTAACCACTGAATCACAGATATCTTGTTTGGAGGAAACATAGTAAGACAGTATCAGCAATGGCTACCATACTGTTGATTAATTGGCTAAGGCTAGAACGCCCACAAACAGACAACAGCCCACGATAAAACGAGGCCTCGGGTTGTCATGTCCTCGGATGAGCCACTTGATGGCTTTTATCGTTATCTGACATTTGCGAGTCTTCCACAACAATTATTCATGACAGATCCATGAAAGTCCAGTGCCTTCAGAAAGGGAAACGCGTTGTCTGATGCCACTGCAGCGAAATCGAAACGTGATTAAAAAAGCATCTTTAGAAATCTGTAAAAAATGCTCGCGTTTTGCAGGGATTATAATTTTTTTTTTTTAATTTAGTGCTTGGTGTCTGTGTTTTCCCAATTACATGCAGGAGTGATTTATACCCGTCCAGGTTTTACTTTACATTGCAGTACGTGTACTCTTGCAAATATAATGGGATAAACAGGACTGAATGAAAAGACATATCAGACTCGACAGGCTAAAGACAAAACAGAAGACACAGAGGGCTCTGGATAAGTAACATCCTAGGGGTTCCGAAGAGAAGACCCCTTCATTTGGGAGGGCCAATGGGGAAGTACAGACATTCAGTATTGGAGCTGAGGGAGTGGAGCCCCTGAATTCTGAAGTTTCCAGGTCCTTGTCTGGGTAGCTCCTCTAGTCAAGGTTTTGCATCCTGAGATTTGCAGGGGAGGAAGAAATCACAATGCGTAACAAGAATGCAGGAAATATACAAACACTAAGAGCCCACTTTTAATGTATACTGGCAATAGCCTTCCTTAGCTTCTCAAAGGCAGACAAAGAAGGCAGCGTTTCCAGGTCCTGTCAGTCACAGATTTGAGGCCTGTGTTTCTGTTTCCACCTTCGGCCGGCCGAGCGCTCATGTCAATGCTGATGGTGGGGCGGGGAGGAAGAAGTGAGTTTAAAAATAACTCGTGCTGTCTGGTGGATTCAAACGCTCTAAACTTTTAAAGACATGAAAAAGAACAACACATTCAATTCCTCCATCGTAAATCTGTAGTTGTAAGAGCATGAACGCAACATCACAGACTTATGCTGGATGAAGAGAAAATGTGTTTGGGAATGCTGTTAGTTTTGAAGGGGTATATTTTTTAATATTTTGTTAACAAGTTTGGATATAGAGCGGGCCAGGTCTTGAGGTTGCATAGCGCAGTACAGTAGGTTTTGACCTACATGTATAATTAGGGAGCAAGACTAAGAGCACATGAACAGAGTGAGTGCACAAAAAAACATATGGAAACAGCACTGATAGGCAAGGCAAGGGACAAAAACAAACACACAGGCGAGGGAGGACAGGAGGAATACTGAAGGGGTTTACAAGGGAGCCCGCTGAGAAAACAAGCAGTGATGAGGGAGAGGGAGGGGGCAGGAACAGGCTCTAATATTTGATCTCAGACAACCAGATAAAAGCTCATAGCCACTCAAAATACAATCACATGTGTGAAGAGCTGTTCAGGAATTGAAAAAAAAATAATAATAATAGTTCCTGAGCAGTAAGTTAAATAAAAATGCATGCCTACAAGTAAAGGGCCTGTGCTCCAGGGGAGTGAATGAGTTACAAATAGGAGGGACCAGGAAAACAAATTACCCAATAGCAAGCAAGGATGTTTGAAAGGCAAGCAAATAGACAAATGAAAAGCCATGGGCGGAGATAAAGCCCACAAAATAGATACAGCGCTGTCTAGGCTCACCCTAAAAATGCCTTCTTTACAGTGCTCTGCTGTTCATGCTGTACACTGTCATGTATAAATGGAGCATGTGCTGCATAATGCGTGTTTGGGTTACGTATGTGCAGGAATGTGTAAAAATATTTAGCAGAGCATTCCTCTATTATTAACGTATTTGCAAGTTTGTAAAAGTAGTTTACAAGTAATCTAAGACATATTACAAACTGTGAGCACCACAAAAGCAAGGATGTACATATCAATACAGGGTTCACTGGGTCGCATCATTCTAGCGTTCTCAGTTACTGGATGTTCATGAAAGCTTTTACAGAGATAACAACTTGTGAGACTTAAGTGTGGTAACGAAATGTAGCTTAGGTTCCAGAACTGGGAGCAGAAGAAGGGGGAAATTTGCAGGAAACTAAGGACAGGCAATGCATCTATATCTGGTTCGGTAGAGTACCTAGCGATCGTGAGAATGGACGAACGGGAGAGTACAAGAGCGGTCTAGTCAATGGGTGGGGGGGGGGGGGGTGTTCTTGTGTAATGGGGCAATAGGGAGGGATAGAGGGTGTTTGCCCTAAAGTCAGACAAGTCACAGAAGTGAGGGGAAGCCAAGGAGGGGAACTCTGTTTTTGCTCTTTGAACTGTAGGAGCAGGACATCCCAAGCCGTCGCTAGGGGGCATAGCCATAACGGGGCGAGCTTCTTCCCAATGCAATGGAGAGCTCTCTGTCTCGCCCCAGCAGGAAAGGGCAGCGTGCCACTGAGCCGGTGTGGGGCCTTCCAGTGCATAGGTAGGAGACGTTGGCTAACAGGAGTGCCTGATTGGCGAAGCGGGCCCTTACTGTGTGATTTTTATACAGGGGAATAGTCCCAGTGCTGGGGCTGGACATGTTTTGAGCGTGTCAAGTTCTGTGACCGTGGCCAGGGTGGTGTGAATTTCAACCCAGTAGCGCTGGACAGGACCAGAACATGTGTTGGAGGTCTGCCGCGGTTTGAGGGCATCGCAGGCATGTTAACCAAGCCACTGGGAATAGTTTATTTATGAGTGCAGGGATTAGGAAGGCTTGATGTAAAAGCATATACTGACTGTTTTTGAAATGTGCATTTCTGGATACTATCTTGGGGCATTCAAATGCCCTGGCCCATTCAGAGTAATGAAATGGCCTCCCACTGTCATCCTCCCAGCTCTGCCAGAGGTGAGTTAGCATGGCATCCACGTGTGCTCTGAAGGCTTTCTAGAGCCATGTAATGAGATGGCACCTGTGGCCCATTAAGCACAGGGTGTGCATGACTTCGTGTCGGGCTGTTCTTCTGTAAGGGGTCCCCATAGTGAATGCATTGAGGCTAAGAGGATGATCATTTTGGACAGCGTGATGTGTCCAGTAAGGGCCAAGGGAAGCTTCTGCCAGAAGAGCACCTGAGAGCGCAGGGAGGTGTATGCCTTATAGAGGTTGTCCTCAAATAGGCTGTCATGGGAGTGGGTTAACCGAACTCCCAGGTAACGCAGAGCCGTAGCCTGTCAAGTCAGGTGTGAGGGGACTATGATTACAGGGTGCGGTGGGGTCTTTTTCCGGGACAGAAAGATATGCGACTTCCCCCAGTGAACTCGAAGCCCAGCCGCTGCTTCAAAGTCTTGGAAAGCAACCTTTAAAGGGGTAGTGTCAACCTGTGGGTTCCTGGATGTAAAGTAAGATGTCGTCTGACGTACAGTGACGCGGCATGTGTATCTCCGTTTATTGGTATCCCCCATGCAGAACTGTCCCGTCTGAGGAGATGTGCCAAAGGTTCCTCGGGTATGGAGAATAGGATTGTGGATATGGGGCAGCCCTGTCGGGATCCGTGACTAATTGGTAAGGAGGGGGACAGGAGGAAACCTGTGATTAGTTAGTCCTGTGTAGGAGACTGATGTATGCAAGTAGGTGGGGTCCAAGTCCCACTGCTCAGAGGGTCAAGAACAAACCCTCCCAAGACAGATTCAAAGTCCTTCTCTATGTCTAGAATCAGATAGGTGGCCCGAGGGTACTCTAGAGAGGCCTGGTTCATCACATGAAATAAGCCAGGCACAAGGCCATTTTGGTCAGGGTGTATCAGTTTCGGGAGCACCTGCAGATATCAATCGGCTAGGATTCTACCCAGGATCATATAGTCGGCTCCAAATATGGCTATCCGACAGTAGGAGGAGGGACTGCTAGGAGCTCTATGAGATTAGTAGAGATTCTTGCATGGAGTTGGGGAGGGATCCTGTGATCAAGGCTTCAATATAGACCACTACTAGCTGGGGGGCCAGAATGCCGGCACAGTGCGTGCAGTATTCAATGAGAAGCCTGTTGAGGTCCGGGGTCCTGTTGCGGTTGAGAGAGAGTGAATGGTCAGATTCACCTTCTCAACAGTGATTAGATTGACAAGTTCTGCTCACTGAGCTGCGTGGATGGTTGGGAGGGAGAGGGGGTATAGGTAGCCATTTATTGCTACTATTGAAGGGACAGTTGGTTGTATGTAGAGATAAGTAATGTGTATGGAAGGTCTGCAGTATGGCGGATTGGGTGCGCTGTATCTGCCTGGAAGGCAAAGTGATTTCTGTTATGGTGGGTGCCTGCTACTCCTGCCGGGTCAGTCACGCCAGTAGGAGACCGGGTTTGTCTCCCTGCATGTGAATACAGGCAGTGTATTCTTTGTAGCTACAGCAGCAGAGGCACTCTACCAAGGCTGCCTGTCGCTTCTGGTTTGTAGCAGGGCGTCGCAGGCTGTCCTATCACACGGGCAGGTCTGTAATTGAGCTCTGTGATCTCTCTGTCGGCCTCCTTGAGTGATACCGACAGTTGAGGCTGGACCCCAATCATGTTCTGAATACAGTGTTCTTGGGCTACCACCTTGAAGGCATCCCATTCTACGTCTCTTGTCGTGGATGTGATATAGGTGAGAGTCGCTGATGCTTGATTGTCTAAAATTTCCTTCAGGAGCCTCCAGAGGGGCACTGGGGACGAGGAGCCCCCTAGTCTACCTCTAGGATGTGTGCCACATGGTCAGAGAGGACCCTGCCTAGGTAGTCTGATGTAGCTATGCAAGCAATTAGCTCAGCGGAACAAAGGAATCTGTCCATGTGCACATACAAGTCGTGAGGGGTAGAGTCGTGAGAATATGGGTGAATTTGTGGGTTATGGGCCCTCAAAGCATTTTGTAGTCTCCACCGGTCAACCCAAGTGTAGAATGCTTAGAAGACTGCCGAGATGGGGCAGAGGGGAGTGGGGGGAGATGGGACTGATCTACTGAGATGTCTAGGACATTGTTGTAATCGCCTCCCAGGAGCCGCGGATGCCTACACATTGTGTAAGTATTCCGGATAAGGTGGTCCAGAATGGGGCTTGATCTGTCTTGGGTGCGTAAATGCTGCCTAGGAGCACTCGCTCTCCATCAAGTTATTCTTAAGCAAGCACATATCTGCCATCCCTGTCTACAAGTGACCTGTGTTGCTGGAATGGGATGACTGAACGGAGCCAAATGAGGGCCCCCCTTGCAAATGCTGAGTACATTGTGCCTATTATGGTGCCCCTCCAGCGGCGTTGAAGGTGCAGAAGCTCTTTGAAGATAAGTACTTTTGTAACTTTCTCCACATGTAGATCACAGCAGCACTGAACTGCGCTTGCAGGGCTGGTGGGTTTCCCAGAGAGGATATAATTCTCCAGGGTAGGAGCACAGGTTGAAAGAGGTTGAGGTGTGACCACATGTGTCTGGAATTCGCTGGATTAACTGTAAATCGAGTCCTGCCAGTTCCTGCCTGTGAGGGAGACGCCGCTGGGGGAAGGGTAGAAAGTCAGCCAGATATACTAGCCCCCAAATACCTCCCACTTGCTGGGGTGGATGGCCACATGCTTGGTGCGTGAAACTGGGACAAGTGTATTGGGGGGGAAAAAAACAGACAAGAGGGTGGGCGGAGAGAGATGAAACAGCAACAGGCGAGGATTTTGGGGAGATGAAACAGGTGGTGAAGGGTGGAGAAGTAACAGAGGGGCCTGAAAACACAGGCACTCCATATGAAGTGCTTGAAAACAAAACAAATAGCCCCACAAACGGGAGCAGTGGAAAGACGCAAATAGTTGGGCCATGATCAAGCAGAGGGACAAACTCAAGGTATGGCATGACGCATGCATGTTGTGACAAACAAAAAAGAAACAATGAGAGCAACACTGGAGCTAACTTATGGTAAGCTCTGGGGAGGCTGCAGCCCAATAAACTGTAAACAAAATGTCTTTAAGCTACAGTGCATGTGCTGTTTATGCAAGATTTGGAAGGCACTAGGTCCCACAGGGCAGAATGATGTTGTCACATCTGGGTGGGCACCTTTTGAAGGCTTTGATTCTATCATCAAAAAGAGAAATGATTTGAAATTCTTAAGGAAAGAACCTTAGATGGATCCCATCATATTATAGAAGCCTCGGTGGCATTAATATTCAGACCTGAAGGTAACCTGCTCTCGATAGTCTCAAGAATGCCCTCCCCAAAAAGCCTCTTCTCAGCAGGCTAAAAACAAACTACCCTTCAACAAGACGACATGATTAAGATGAAGATTAAGTGGCTTAGATCGCAAAGTAAGCCTATTATTTCAATGTCATGATCAACAACCTATCAGCGCAGGGTAACAGTAAGTCACAAAACAAATGGTTTTTTTTATGTATTGAAGATTAAGCATGTATAATAAAATTTTTGTATAGCACTTACTATCAGTTTTGAATGAAAAGGTGCTATTCCTAAATTTGTAAGCACTTAACAGATTTGCATTAGACGCATGAAAGGCTAAGCTGGCTCTGCCAGGACTGAAACCTGTGCCCGCAGATCACACCATATGTCTGCTTTCACCGTTTAACCCACTGAATCATCCTGCTATATCACTGCCAGCAAACTGCAGGAAATAGCAAGGCTATCTTGAAAACTTATCTTCTGAGGACATTAATACAAATGCGGCAAAACACTTAAAAGTGAGCAGATTCCCCAAAACCCAACTGGGAGCAACAAAAAATAGGCCCAATCAAACCACAACCTACTGAAACACCCATTTGTAATCAATGCTCTCACAGTAAAGATTTGGTCAAATGTGCATAATGCATCATATAATGATATCTTCACACTTGATCAACAGGAGCTTTAATATACTAAACCCTTGTCCAGCGGAAGCTACCAATTAAGAAATCACCATTGTCATCATCCCGTTCCCATTCTCTTCCCCTTTACTGCTCCTAATTTATCTATTCTAGGCACTGTAGACATGTTCAAGCCCTGTAACCCTTGCTTCCTCTTTGTATATTTTGCATGTCATTTACATATATTTTTCAAATCTGTGCACCATATCACCAAGTATGGAAGCACTCGTCAGCAGAATGGTTCACAACTGTACTTTTCTCTTAATAAAAACAAAAAAAAATACATGAAGTATAAATTGGCTTCTTGTGAAGGATTCTATGCAGAAGAGGTGAATAACCTCCACAGAACTAAGCCATCAGGACTGTAGCCATTATCACCAACAGCCAACCAATCAATCAATACCACGTGTTCCTAAATTTCACTGGCCCGAGTAACCCAACTGGTAGAAATCAGGCTGCTCTCATCAACAGAAGGTGCCACTAATGGAAAGGTTACATCATACATTAGAAGGCTAAAAGAGTACCAGCCTACGTGGACCACGGCATAATCCTACTACTAGAATAAAGCTGGTAAAGGTAGAAGAGAAGTCAGAAGCATGTAACGTAACAGGCAATTGGTAAACTGCCTCAAATTTAGAAAACGTGTTAAGGCTACAACCCTTTCTAATAAGGCACATAATGTAATGAACATCTTTCACACGTTCATTGAGGGATATCTTTGTTACAGCGTAATGCAATGATGGAGGGAGAATGATGGCAAAAAAGAAGATAGTAAATGCTATTTTACTGTGCTGGATAAATACAAATGCATGCAACACCCAAGTCTCTGATGTGGTCACAGTATGGTTTTATTAACTTTACGTTCTGCCAGGGGATCGTGACAATGAGTTTGGCATATGTAAACAATATATTCTATTGTTTGGATTGACGAGAAAGCTCCAGTTGTAAATCTACACTAAAATCAAATGATAGTTGATGCCCACCTTTATCAGACCAAAGTGTTATACAGAGCTACAAAATACCTTGTTCTTTTGCATTTAAACAACTGAAAAATACTGTGCAAATGAAGTAGGGATAACCTGCAATCCGTGAGGCTATCTTTGCTACCGCAGCCAAGGGAATCACAAATGCGAGTAAAGCTGTGAATGAATCTCTTCTACATGTGTGCTGGTCTGAATAAGTACAACAGCATCTCTACAATTGATAAACAATTGCTCTGTTTCTCTGAGCGAATTTTCACTGTCCTGTATTTCAGTTATTTTGAATAAAGTTCGTGATTTTTTTTATTTTCTGTAGAATATTCAAATGCTCTCTTAGGAGGTACCACCTTATTAAAATATAGTTGATGAGAAGCTTCGATAGAGGCAAAAAGAGAAATCTTTAAAATAACTATGCTTTACAAAAATATATTCATCATCTTTCACAAGCTCAATTCTTGGAAATATGTGTTGTCAATGAAGACTATTTCAGGCAAGTACCCAGAACTGACTTAATGTTGGGTGTATCTCCAAGTATGCTTAAAGACTATCACCACTTTTTTGCATACAAGCCACCCACAGAAATATAAAGGACCCTTTTGAGTCTAGTCCAGGCTTATGGGAAAGGTAAATAGCTGTGAATCTGCAAGACGATAAAAGTACAAACAATAAACTGATTCTATAAAGCTGCCAAAAAGAAGAATTGAACCCCAACAATATGTACACCACTAAATAACCAATTAAATCTACTCCCGCAGTACGAGCACACCTCTGCTACTCACTGCATGTAATAAATACTCTAAAATGTACCTGAAAATGTGTCCGCTCCTTTCCCTTACGAGTGATATTATAAGTCACTTCTCTCCAGGGTATAATTATGTGTTTGCTTATATTATAAATGAATTCATCATAGGTATTCAGAATTTTTCGAGGCATCTTAATCGTAATGATGTTACTTGCCGTCAGTAATGGTCTTTCTGGTGGATAGTATAACTGCAGATTCCTCACCTCAGATTATCCAGAGAGGCCAGAATGAATCTGGAGATTTTTCTCAGTTACTCTTGTGCACTAGTAGGTGGCACAGTGTATCTTCACACAAGCTTTGTCCCACCTTGGAAGTGATGCCGGAACCAAACAGTCATGCCATCTTCACACACTGACATGAATTTCTTTCTTTACTTTGTCCACGTCGTCAGATGGAGACCTTATTAACTGATCAGATATAACAGGGTGCAGGTTTCTAGTCTGGAATCTTTTTATGGAAGGAGAATATGTCCATTCCACAGAACTTGAGGAGGGAGGGAGGTGAAAAATCTGTGGTTAAATAAGAGTATTTACTAGAAAGAGCATTACCAAAAGGTAAGTATCTGGTTCTTCTGATGGATACTATTAACTGCAGATTCCTCACCATGTGACTAGATACCAAAGCATTACCTCCCTAAGTGGTGGGTCTGTAGAATGGCTCAAACCATAAAATCCCACAGGACCAAATGGGCAAAGTGCCCTTCTCAGTGGACCTGGTTATCAAGAAAGACTTGCTTCATAAACATATAAAGTGACACCCATGTTGCAGAAGGACAAATGTCCAGAATAGGCACTCAGTGTGCCAGTGAAGTAGTAGCAAACCTGGCTCTTCTTGAATGAGCTCTCAGACCTTTACAGGCTGCTTCTTGGGCAATGCATAGCAGGTTTTAATACAGAGTACCATCCACCTTGATGTAGTCCTTTCCTGCACTGCCTTACCCCTTTTCGCTCCAGTGAATCCCACACAGAGCTGATCATCCATCCAATAACTTTTGATATGATTGATGTAAAGGCTCAATGCTCTTTTGGGATTCTAGTGAATTAACCTCTCCTCTTTCGAACAGTGGTGCACAACAAAAGTATGGCGAAAGAGTGAAGGCCTGTCCAATATAAAAGAGTGTAACAACTTTTATGCAAAAACATCTTTCTAGTCAGCAACACTAGATTGTCTGGAAAAAAGATGGTGTACAGTAGATAAACAGAGAGAGCGTGTGCTCACTCATGTGACAAGTGAACCCTGCCCTGCTTGGCATATAAAGATCCTCCTGAAGCAGTAGCCTGATCGGATGACAGACGCTCATGTCCAGAAGTTCCAGGTACCATACTCTCCTGGCCCAATCAGGAGTCACTAGGGTGACTTGTGCTGGTTATTCCCGATCTTCAAAACTTTGGGCAGGAACGGCAATAGGAGGAGGTCATGCAGGAGTCCAGTGCTCTACTCTAAGCAGAATGAGTCTCCAAGAGAGTCTTCTAGGGACCTTGGATGTGCAAATCTACTGATATGCGTGTCTTGGTGGTAGCAAAGAGATTTAGCCAGGGCTTTTTCCACTGCTGGAAGACGCATTGTGCCACCAATGGGAGAAGCTGCCATTCCTGATCAGTGAGGTGTGCGTTTTTACTGTTTTCAAGCGCCTCGCCTCCTGCGCATCTGCCCCCGTTGTGCCCCTCTGATTGCTGTTTCCCCGATTGTATACTGTGCCATTAGTGTATTTCTGTGACTGTTTTCAAATTGAGACTGTTTTTTAAAATTGTGCCCGACTTTTTTTGCCTTGTTTTTCGTGTTTTCGCCCCTTGTGCGCTCCCCCTTGCTCTCCGCTCCCTGCCGCTGCCTCCCTGCGGCCCGCTTCCCTCGCGCCCCCATTCGCCGCTCCCTCCCGCCTCCCAGCTGCTCCTCCCTCCCTTCTTAATGGCTGGCGCTGTGCATTCGCGCAGCGGGCGCGCCAGAGGCAAGCCCGTCCGCGCCTGGACCGCGCCCAGCGCCACCCCCCCTGGTCCTCACGCCCCCCGCATCTCCTGCTTCCGATACTCGGCCCGCGAACTCCTCGCCCTCAACCCTGGCCCCTCCACAGAGTGCTTCCTGGCCACCCCGAAGCACACCAAAGGACCTTTTTCCTGCCGCACCTGCAACTTCTCCTGCAACAGAACAACGAAGCCAGCAACAACCAACACAAACCACCTGCACTGCATCCTCCTCAACACACGCTCCGCACGAAAACACGCCATCGAGCTCTGGGACTTGCTCGACACCACCGCCCCAGACGTGGCCTTCCTGACCGAAACCTGGTGGAACGACTCTTTGGCCCCTGACATCGCCATCGCCATACCTGACGGATACAAGATCACCAGAAGAGATCGCACCAACGGAATCGGCGGAGGGATAGCCATCGCCCACAAATCTACCCTCAAGATCCACACCCACACGGACGACACCCTCAAGACAGCCGAACACCTCCACTTCCAGATTCACACGGACCCAAACACTACCCTCAGAGGAACTCTCATATACCGCCCTCCAGGACCAAGAGCCCCCTTCAGCGACACCATCTCCGACCTCGCAAGCACCCACGCCCTCGCCTCTCCAGACTACATCCTCCTGAGAGACCTAAACTTCCACCTGGAAAACAACAACGACGCCAACACTGCATCACTGACCACCAACCTCCTCAACCTCGGACTCCGTCAACTGGTCAACACTCCCACCCACATCGCCGGACACACGCTTGACCCACTCTTCACCTCAAGCAACCACATCTCTTTCAGCCACACCTCCGAACTCCACTGGACCGACCATCACTGCGTCCACTTCACCTTCAAGAAAAACACCGAACACCACTGCATCCCTCTACCGCCTCACCGCCGCTGGGGAAAAGTCACCGAAGACCAACTAACCAGCACACTCGCCAAATACCCACCACCCGAACCCACCGACCCGAGCACCGCCGCCATCAACCTCCATCAATGGATCCTCAACTGCGCCAACACCTTAGCCTCACTCAAGAAACCCACCGCCAACCAAGAAAAGAAAAAAACAGCCTGGTTCACAGACGAACTGACCACCTCCAAACGCACCTGCCAGAAACTCAAGAAGAAATGGATCCTTGAGCGCACACCCGACAACCTTGCTACCCTCAAGGACGCCAACCGTGAACACCACCAACGGATCCGACTCGCCAAGCACGCCCACTTCACAGAACGCCTCAACAACAACGCCCACGACTGCAAAGAACTCTTCGGCATCGTGAAGGAACTCTCCAACCCGAACGCCAACGTCAACGACGTCCCTCCCTCCCAGAAACTCTGCGACGATCTCTCCACCTTCTTCCACCAGAAAATCGCAGCCATCCACGACAGCTTCAACACCGCAACTCCGCCAGACCCCACCCCCGACGACTCCTCCCACGCCTGCCGCCTCACCACCTGGACCCAAGTAGACGACACCAAAACCCTAACAATCATGAATTCCATCCACTCAGGCTCTCCCACGGACCCGTGCCCACATCACGTATTCAACAAAGCCGACGCCACCATCGCCCCCAAACTCCGCAAGATCATCAACCTCTCCTTCAACACCGCCACCTTCCCGGACAGCTGGAAACACGCAGAAATCCAACCCCTCTTCAAGAAACCCAAGGTTGACCCCAACGATCTCAAAAACTTCCGACCGATCTCTCTCCTCCCTTTTCCAGCGAAAGTCATCGAGAAGATCGTCAACGCACAGCTCGCCCACTTCCTAGAAGACAACTCCATCCTAGACCCCTCACAATCTGGATTCAGACGAAACCACAGCACTGAGACCGCACTCCTCCCCGCCACAGATGACATCAGACAACAAATGGACAACGGCGAAACCTCAGCCCTCATCCTCCTCGACCTATCAGCCGCTTTCGACACAGTCTGCCACCGCACCCTGCTAACCTGTCTCCACGAAGCCGGCATCCAAGACAAAGCCCTCAACTGGATCTCATCCTTCCTCTCCGACAGAACCCAGAGAGTCCGACTCTCACCCTTCCGCTCCAAAGCCACCAACCTCATCTGCGGCGTCCCCCAAGGCTCCTCTTTTAGCCCAACGTTGTTCAACGTCTACATGGCCCCCCTCGCACAACTGGCCCGTCAACACAACCTTAGCATCATCTCCTACGCCGACGACACCCAGCTCGTCCTCTCCCTGACCAAAGATCCGCTCACCGCCAAAACCAACCTCCACGAGGGACTAAAATCCATCGCTGAGTGGATGAGCAACAGCCGCCTGAAGCTCAACTCCGACAAGACGGAAGTCCTCAGCCTCGGACGCTCCCCCTCGGCCTGGAACGACCCCTGGTGGCCCACCGCCCTCAGACCCCCACCCACCCCAGCCAGCCACGTACGAAACCTCGGCTTCGTCCTCGACTCTGCTCTCATCCCAACGAAAGACAAACGACTCCAACGCATCCAGAACGCATCCGCCCGCCTGATCCTCGACATACCCCGCCGATGTCACATCTCCCCCCACCTGAAGGACCTCCACTGGCTCCCTGTGGAAAAAAGGATCACCTTCAAACTCCTCACCCACGCACACAAGGCACTACACAACACCGGACCCACCTACCTGAACACCAGACTCAACTTCTACGTCCCCACACATCAACTCCGCTCTGCCAACCTCGCCCTCGCCTTCGTCCCCCGAATCCAGCGCAAGACCTCTGGCGGCAGATCCTTCTCCTTCCTCGCCGCCAAGACCTGGAACTCTCTCCCCACCTCTCTACGCCAGACCCAGGACCTCCTCACCTTCAGGAGACTCCTCAAGACATGGCTCTTCGAACGCTAGCAGCACCCCCCCCCCCTCCCCAGCGCCTCGAAACCCTGTCGGGTACATAGCGCGCTTTATAAATTCACTGATTGATTGATTGATTGACTGATTTTGTCCACTCTAGATTTTAAAGATCTTATGAGGTGGTTCATGGCAAGGGAGATGCCCTGCTGACTTAGCCAGTCCCAGGGGCGCAGGGTCTCCTGACAGAGAACCCCACTCTACCCTACTTGCTGCACTACTGCATGGTGATTAGCATCCTGTGGTGATGAAGGGAAATAATATGCAGGCAATGACATAATTCCAGACCATCAAAAGGTAGATTCTTCTTCCAAAAGCTTTATTTCAGCATAAGAGAGCGGGATACAGAAACTTCACCCACACCAGGAGCAGGGTCTCTCCACCAACTGCCAAATGGAACCTCACATCAGTGATCCAGGCAAAAGCCAAGACAGCCAACAAAAGGGGTGGCAGGAACATACCATAATGGCACTATCAAAGATACAAAATGACAATAGAAAGGAAATAAGACTAAAACTAATAAACACTATAGAGAAGGAAAGGAAATATTACACATCCCTTTGAAGGATGGTAGGAAAGCCTTCAACACTAAGGTAATGGCCCGCAACTAAAATACATTGGTGTAGAGGCCGGTCTCCGCCAGAGACCACAGCCCTCTGATCTGCACTTTTCACAGACGCCCTCCCCAAATGAACAGCGAGGCATCCACCACCTCTGGGAGGGGTATGGAAGAGGTTACAGTCCAACTGCGTTGCAGTCTACAATCCACCACTGCAGGTCTTCTGCAGTCTCCTCTGAAACCTGGATGGAATGCAACAGGTTCTTCAGATGCTTAACCAACTGGGACTTCAGATTCCACTGAAGCGCTTGCATGTGCCATCTGATATATTACACAAGTAGGATGAAGGAAGCTAAGAGGCAAAGAAGTCTCAGAACCACTCTCACTGGGACCCCGGACCAAGGATGAAACATCAAGATCAAAGCCTGAATCTGTTTGAATTGCTGATCTGGAGGGATGGCTCAAAACTACACTATATCCCGAACGGCTCAGATGAACAGAAGCCTCAATTCAGGAGTCAGGTGTGACTTCAACACACTGAATGAAAACCCCAGAGAGGCTCGCCGTCATCTGGATGTGGTCTATGACTGACTGTGGCATGCTCGCCTTTAACAGCTGTTTGTCAAAATAGGGGAAGACTCGTATCTCCAGCTTCTAAACATGTGCTGCCACCACTGCCATCACTTCTGTGATCACCTAAGGGTCACTGGTAAGGCCGAAGGGAAGCACGGAAAACTGGAAAAGCTCCTGGCCCACCGTGAACTGCAGATAATGCCAGTGGTACTGCATGACAGGAAAGTGAAAATAGACGCCCTACAGTTCCAGTGCTATCATCCAGTCTCCTGGATCAAGGGCAGACAGAACTTGGGCCAATGTGAGCATCAGAAATGTGTCTTTATTCAGGAAGAAACTGAGAGCAAAGACCTAAAATAGAGCAAAGGCCTCTGCGTCTTTGCTTGTAACCAGAAATTAACAGGTTTAACACCCAGGCACTATTTCCAATGCTGGGACCTTCTCAATGGCTTCTTTGTCCATAAGAGCCAGGACTTTAACAGGAGTACTGTTAAAGGGATTGGTAGGGCCTATCCTTGCTACACTATTGGAAACACCCATTTATCAGATGTAATGCTTTAACACCTATGAAGATGATACATTATCTTGCCTCCAACCGGACTGCCATATGCCACAATGGGCAAGCTAATGTGGTTTGGTGGCTGTGGCAGGAGGTGTGGGGGACAGTGCAGTACGTTGCCCCTGAGGGCCTCAATATTGTCAGCCGGATCCCTGATCCCAGACTCAAATGGTCTAGAGAGTTTTATTTTTGAGGAGGTGAAGCTTGGAGCTCTCGTTGTGCTAAGCCTCCTGTGAAACCTTGAAAGGAGAAAAACTGCTGGGGGTACTTCTGCATATGGCACAGAAGGGCTGAAAGGGCAAGCTGTGGGCTTTCTTTCAGCCCTAGCTAGGGCGAAACCAGTGCTGGGGGTTGCTTGTATTCTGGCTCACGGAGGACCTGGCCTGGCTGTTCTGGCTGGACTGTTCCAATTGGAGCACTGTCAAGAATGATTTGCATATGCCTGGGTCCAAACTAAGGTGACATTGTGTTCAAAATAATGATGGACTGCTTTGTGGACCATCTTAATTAACACTGGCTAAGATTTATTAAATCATTTCATCCATTACTTTTTAGTATACTTTACTGCTTTCTTTGAAGCTTTCTAGGACCAAGTCTGCCTGGTCTACAAAGACACGGTTGGCATCAAATGGCATGTCCATTAGTGAAGCCTGAATGTCACTTTAAAAGCCCATGGATCTCATCCACGCGTGGCAATGAAGCATTACGCTGATTTCAACTGCCCTCCCCAAGCAGTTGGTCCAGCCCAGAGCAAATCGCATATTTTGCTGTGTCTTGTCCATCTTGTATAATGTGTACAAGGTTGGCATTACATTTTTTGGGAACTGTGGGAAGGATCTTGCCAACTGGATATCACAAAGGATGCCAATAGCGTCACAGAATGCAACTGGTACTGGCATTCACTGAGCTGAGGGCGAAGCAAGCTGAGGGGAACATTCTCCTTCCGAATGCCTCCATATATTTGGATCCCCTCTCAGGGGGTGTAGTAGGGAATGAGTTAGTGTGGAGTCCGCTTGCTGACACTTGGACCACCAAGCTTCATGGTGTAGTGTGTTGCAGAAGGAACGCCAGGAGCAGGTCTATGTTGTATGGTAATCTGTCTGTTAACTTGTGGGCACCACGGACATGCTGAAGGTACATAAACAATTTTTTCTTGTTGTACCATTGGGATGATCCATCATCATCACCACTGTGGTGACTGTGCTCAGAATCAGGAGGCAGGTGGAGTGTTCTGGGCAAAGGAAGAGTTCCATCCGAGTCAGAGGGAGATTGATATGGTTGTGCCCAAGATTGCGGAGTGTGCAACTTCAGTCATGGTCATGTCTGATTCGCTACAGAGTCTAATAAAACAACGAGCTCTTCCTCTGAAAGCGCTAGCGTTGACACAAAAATGACAGGTAAAGATCGTAGTGCTGGGTTCTACGTCAGGTTGGGCATCAGTCCTAAATTCAAGGCAGACCCTGCAGAGTGTTCAAGAGGCACAGAGCGCAATGAAGACAGATCGGCCAATAGTAATTTTACTGGAGGGTTCCTCAGATCCTGGGTCCAATGGCATATCATAGAGAGACAGGATGGTGCCAAAGATGTGCAAAATGGTGTCCTTGAAGGCATCAATTAGTTTCAGCATTGCTGATGAACCTGGCAACTTTGGTTGGATCCATATAAGCAGTGGGATCGGTTCTGCGGTAGGAAACGGATATCAAGACACACCTTAACATAGGCAACATTTCCTGATAAGAATGCCAGGAAAAAGGTGAGTTACGTTTCAACAAGTTATTTTTCTTTTTGGATTTGGAGTTACCTGACGATATAGAATAGGAAGAGAACAATTTGTGGGAACATTCTAGACAATGGAAACAGGTCCGCACCCTCAATCAGGATCGGCAGATATGCACTTTCTGACGTTAGCAGTCTCGGATTGCCTCCGGATTGGCAGTGTGCCTGCAAGTTTCTCAATCTGAGAAGCCTCTAGGCATCAGATAAATACCTGTGTGTGTGTGTGTGGGGGGGGGGAATAGGGGGGTCTGTCACACAGGTGTTTTTGACAGTACTTGCATGGTATTAACCCTGTAGGCTTCGAAGGGAACATGGCCCTTTGCAAGCTGTAGATAACATTTTTACAAAACTCATCAATATGACAAGAAAAAAGTTGAGGGTGTGAGCTGCAGATCCACATCTAAAGGCACAAAAGGGAAAGAATTGACATCATTGAACATGGGTGGCACCCATATGTAGCTCCGGTGTCACTTCCAGGGTGAGACGAAGCAGAAGAGGAGCCACACAACGCCATATACTGGCACACCGGAGCAATGCTGAGAAAATTCTAAGGATCCAAGTTAGCGCCTGGTGGTATTCAGAAGATGAGGAATCTGCAGTTATACTTCATCAGAAACAAAGCAATATCAAACAAAACCTCTTAACTGATTTTAAAGAAAAAAATGATCTCACAATAAAACATACTCTAGAGATGTTCAAGCCTGGTTTCTTCTTAAAGGACAGAATACTAAATTCTCATTAGAAAAATCAAGCAGCATCAGCAATTTAGCATAAAGCATATTGTCATGGGTTTGCATGGAGAGGAAGGTGGGAAGGTGACTATATAGGTGAGAAAGAAAAACACTGATAAATGAACTACCACAGAAAACCAAAGAGGGAACAAAGGCTTGTCACAAGATTGTGACAGCTGGACTGAATATGGCACAATATGAAATTAAGGTAGAGAGCAACAATTAGTGAATTTTCTAGTCCTTAAGTAGGCTGAGAAAGCTGTGACTTTGTTCCTCCATAATAGGCCTATGGAAAGGATAGTGAAAGATAAGTTACTTACCGGTAATTCTAGTTCTCTTCAAGGGGAATCCTCATCAAAGTCCTAAGCACTGAATATTCCCACCCACGTGCAGGGATACTATACATATATATTGCGTACAAATTTAATCTAGAATTTTAGAAATCATATATATATATATATATATATATATATATATATGGAAAATGTCACTCAGTGTACGTCTGTTCATGGCATATTCCGCTGCAGAGTCACATGCTGTGCATTATAATTCTGGCATCTAGTGTTGGGCTCTGAGTGTTACAAGTTGTTTTTCTTCGAAGAAGTGTTTGAGTCACGGGATCGAGTGACTCCTCCTCTTCGGTTACATTGTGCATGGGCATCAACTCCATGTTAGATTGTTTTCCTGCAGAGGGTAAGGTAGGAGTGATAGAGTATATAGGTGAAAAGAAAAGAGATGTCCATGCTAATGCAAATATATATATATATACATACATACATACATACATACATACATATGTACAAATGTTTTTAACTTAGACTACAGGCTCCCCGGGAGGTGGGAGGATGCATGTGAATCTGAAGCAGAACATGCCACGAACAGATGTACACTGGGTAAGTGACATTTTCCGTTTGGTGGCATGTGTAGCTGCAGACACATGCCTGTAGGAGTTAAAGTTGTTTTAAAAATGTTCTGAGTACAGCTTGACCTACTGTGGCTTGTTGTGTTGCTAAAACATCTACACAGTAGTGTTTAGTGAATGTATGTGGTGTTGACCAAGTAGCTGCTTTACATATTTCAGCCTTTGGTATATTTCTTAAAAAGGTCATTGTAGCACCTTTTTTCCTTGTAGAATGTGCTTTAGGAGTAACTAAGAGTTGTCTTTTGGCTTTAATGTAGCATGTTTGGATACATCTTACAATCCATCTTGCTAATCCTTGTTTTGAAATGGGGTTACCTGTATGAGGTTTTTGAAAAGCTACAAACAGTTGTTTAGTTTTTCTGAATGGTTTTGTTGTCCATATAGTACATTAGTGCTCTTTTAATGTCTAATGTATGTAGAGCTCTTTCTGCCACAGAATCTGGCTGTGGGAAGAAGACTGGAAGTTCCACTGTTTGATTTATATGAAAAGGCAAGACGACTTTTGGCAAAAATATGGGATTTGTTCTTAGTACAAATTTATGTTTGTGTACTTGTATGAACGGTTCTTCAATAGTGAAGGCTTGAATTTCGCTGACTCTTTGCAAAGACGTAATTGCTACTAGGAAGGCAACCTTCCATGTTAAGAATTGCAGTTGACATGAGTGCATGGGTTCAAATGGTGGTCCCATAAGTCAGGTAAGCACTATTTTTAAATTCCAAGAGGGAACTAGAGGTGTTCTGGGTGGAAATATGCGTTTCAAGCCTTCCATGAAAGCTTTAATAACAGGAACTCTAAATAAGGAGCTGTGCTGTATATTTTGTACATATGCTGAAATTGCAGTAAGATGTATTTTTATGGAAGAGAATGCTAAATTTGATTTTTGTAAATGAAGTAAATAGCATACAAAATACTTGTATTGATGCTGTAAGAGGCGCAATCTGTTTAGATTGACAGTAATATACAAATATTTTCCATTTGTTAGCATAGCACTGTCTAGTAGTGGGTTTTCCTACTTGCTTAATAACTTTCATACATTGTGATGGTAGTTGTAAATATCCAAACTCTATGACCTCAGGAGCCAGATGGGAAACACCCGGAACGACGACTCCGAAACCACAAAGTTGTGGAAAACGAAAGCAAAACAACGGTTTTGTTTTCCACGACTTCCTGGTTTTCGTACCTTAGCCACACATGTCTGAACCATGTACATGCGTGGTTAAGGCACAGAAGGGAGTGGCAGTCGACACAGTGAAGGAGGAGGTAAGTTGGGCTGGGACTGTGGCTTTTTTTTTTTGGGGGGGTGGGTGGGGTGATTTCGGGTTGATTATGGTTTGGGGGGAGGGGGGTCAGGGTTTAGGTTTTAGGGGTGGGTTGGGGTGCTTAGGTTTTAGGGGTGGGGACTCGGGGTATATTAAGTTTTTGGGGGTAGGGTGGGGGGCTTGGGATGATTAGGGTTTGAGGGGAGGGGGGTCAGGGTTTAGGTTTAAGGGGTGGGTTAGGTTTTAGGGGAGGGGGTTGGGGTAATTTTAGGGGTGGGCGTTGGGGAGGTTGTGGGGGGGTCACGGTAATTTTTGGGGGTGAGGCTAGGGGGGAAGCATGCTGGAACCGTGCATGCTGATCACTAATGCCTTTACCAGGAATGCGTTTACAACGAAAAATCGCTGTAAAGGCATTCGTGGTAAAGGGATTGGTGATACCAACAAGTTCATTGTTGAGCCATGGGTGCTTGAAGCACTCGTGGTTTTGAGATATAACCGAGCCAGATCGCCAGATTGAGTGTGCTGGGATTTGGGTGCGTGAATTGCGCTTTGTTTTGTGTCAACAGGTCTGGTCAGTTTGGGAGTTTGTAGTGCGGTACTACTGACAGGTCTAACAATGTTGTGTACCATGGTTGACGGGCCCACGTTGGTGCTAGGAGTATCATATTGAGTGTGTTTTGACGCAATTTGTTGACTACAAACGGAATTAGTGGGAGAGGGGGAAAAGCGTAAGCAAATATCCCTGACCAACTGATCCGTAGGGCATTGCCCTTGGATAGGGGATGTGGGAGTCTGGATGCAAAGTTTTGGCATTTTGCGTTTTCGCTTGTGGCGAACAGATCTATGTTCGGTGTTCTCCACTGCTGAAAGTATTTTTGAAGTACATGAGGCTGAATCTCCCACTCATGTGTTTGTTGATGATTTCTGCTGAGAACATCTGCCAATTGGTTGTGTATCCCTGGAATGTATTGTGCTACCAGGTGAATTTGATTGTGGATTGCCCATTTCCAAATTTTCTAGGCTAGAAGGGAGAGTTGGGACGAATGTGTCCCTCCTTGTTTGTTTAGGTAATACATGGTTGTCATGTTGTCTGTTTTGATAAGGACATTCTTCTGTGTGAGAAGAGGCTGAAAAGCTTTGAGTGCTAGGAAGACAGTTAACAATTCTAAGTGGTTTATGTGTAGTGGTTTGTGCTTGGCATCCCATTGTCCTTGAATGTTGTGATTGTTGAGGTGAGCTCCCCAACCAATCATTGATGCATCTGTTGTAATTATGGTCTAGGGCACAGAGTCTTGAAATGGCTGCCCTTTGTTTTGATTTGTGAAATTCCACCACTGAAGGGACATGCATGTTTGGCGGCCTATCAACACTAGATCTTGAAGTTGACCGTGTTGCACTGACCATTGTTGTGCAAGGCACTGTTGTAAGGGCTGCATGTTTAGTCTTGCGTGTGGAACAATCGCAATACATGATGCCATCATCCTTAAAATCTTCATGACAAATCTGACAGTGTACTGTTGATTTGTCTGTATCTGTGTGATTATGTTTTGGAATGCTTGTATTCTTTGCGGATTTGGACATGGTAGCACTTTTTGAGTATTTAGTATTGCACCCAGATATTGTTGTATTTGTGCAGGTTGTAGATGCGATTTTTGGTAATTCATTGAGAGCCCTAGCGTGTGCAGGGTTTGTATTACGTAATGCGTATGGTTTTGACAATGCATATGACTGTTTGATTTTATTAGCCAATCGTCTAGATATGGAAAGACATGTATAGGTTGTCGTCTTAGGTAGGCTGCGACTACCGCTAGGCACTTTGTGAATACCCTTGGAGCTGTTGTTATTCCGAAGGGTAACACTTTGAACTGATAGTGTTTTCCTTGAATGACAACCTGAGATATTTTTGGTGTGCAGGATGAATGGGTATATGAAAATACACATCCTTGAGGTCTAATGTTGTCATGAAATCGTGTTTTTGGAGTAGTGGGATAACATCTTGAAGAGTTACCATGTGAAAATGTTCTGACAGGATGTAAAGATTGAAGGTCCTGAGATCTAATATTGGTCTGAGGGTGGCAGATTTTTTGGGAATTAGGAAATATAGTGAATAAACTCCTGTCCCTATGTGAGCTTATGGCACGGGCTCTATTGCTTGTCTGAGTAATAGAGATTTGACTTCTTCCTGTAACAGATTGATGTGTTCTGTAGATAGTTTGTGTGACTTTGGTGGAATGATTGGGGGAGTTTGTATAAATTCTAGGCAATAATCATTGCGGATAATTGATAGTACGCAATTGTCTGTGGTAATGTTTTGCCAATTTGTGTGGAACTGTTGTAGTCTTCCCCCCACAGGAGAGGTGTGGAGTGGAAGGGGATGAAGCAAGTCACTGCTTGCGGTGCTGTGTAGTTTGCTTAGAGGTTTGAAACTTCCCCCTATTTCTGGGATACTGCCCCCTATATGTGCCCCTAAAACCACATATAGGGGGGAATTTTCCGAAAGGATTCCCCGTATGGTGTGGAGTATAGTGCACCCGTTGCTTTTGCGGTATCAGAATCTTTGTGTAATTTCTCAATAGCTGTATTAACTTCTAAGCCAAAAAGTTGTTTCTTATTGAACGGTATATTTAACACCGCTTGCTATATTTGGGGTTTAAAGCCCGGGGGGACCTGAGCCATGCAAGCCTCCTTATTGTTAAGGCAGTGTTGACACTTCTCGCTGCGGTGTCTGCGGCATCTAGGGCAGATCTAATTTGATTACTGGTGATAGTATTCCCTTCCTCCACTATTTGCTGTGCCCTCTGATGTTCTTTGGGGAGATGCTGAATTATGTCTTGCATCTCATCACAATGGGCACTGTCGTATCTAGCTAATAGTGCTTGTGAGTTAGCTATCCTCAATTGATTCGCTGCTTGGGATGCAACTCTCTTCCCTGCAGCATCAAACTTCCTGCTTTCTTTGTCTGGTGGGGGTGCATCTCCTGATGACTGGGAGTTTGCCCTTTTTCTGGCAGCGCTGACTACTACCGAATCTGGAGGAACTTGTTGAGTTATGTAATCAGTATCAGAGGGAGGTGGTTTGTACTTTTTCTCTATCCTGGGCGTAATTATCCTTGCCTTAACTGGCTCATTAAATATTTGATCGGTGTGTTTTAGCAAGCCTGGGAGCATGGGGAGGAACTGAAATTTTGAATGTGTGGAGGAGAGAGTATTAAACAAAAAATCCTCTTCCAACGGTTCAGTGTGCATATGACCCCATGGTATGCTGCAGCCCTAGCTAAAACCTTATTGTACACCGTGACATCCTCAGGTGGGGAAGGCTTACAGGGATAGCAGTCCGGGTCATTGCTAGGAATGGGATCTGGATCATAAAGATCCCATGGATCTACATTGTCCTGTTGCGAGTCAAAAGAGTGTGATGGTGACTGCACTGGTGTAGGACTGGTAGGAGGAGAGGTATGCAGGTGTGGAGAGTGGAGGAGGAGAATGAGGAGGAGAAAACTGAGGAGGTGGTGGTGGTGGTTTCTCCTTCGGCTTTGGCACTTTAGCTGGAGGCTGCATAGTGTCCAATTCCTCCTGAAAGGCTAGCTTTCTCTTAGGTTTTAGAGGCGGTGCTGTTAGGATTCTGCCAGTTTCTTTGTGGATATGAATCCTGGCTTGCCGTTTGTCCATTACTTCAAGTATTGGCTGTACTTGAGTTTCCTCTTCAGAAGTTTTGTGGCTTTCTTTTAGTCTCTTTGAAAGTCCATGTTCCTCTGTGTATCCTGCCCTTTCTGTCTCCGAAGCCGGCTTTTTCGGTATCGAAAAAGATGGTGTAGTGGATGTTCTCGGGAGTTCCGAATTTTCGACTCCGAAAAATGGTGTTTGCTCGAGTGGGACACAGAGCCTTTTATCGACTCAGAAGTTTTTGGAGGAGTGGCCTTTTTCGGTGCCGAACTGGCAGTTTGGTCACCGGATGTCTTTTTTCCGGGCCGAGCCAGGGCCTTCCGGCAAGGGGCACTGGTGAGACCGAAAGGAAGCACGGTAAACTGAAAGTTCTCATGGCCCACCTTGAACCGCAGGTAACGCCTGTGGCTTGGCAGGATAGGAATATGGAAATATGCATCCTGCAAATCCAACGCCACCATCCAGTCTCCTTGGTCTAGGGCAGACAAAACCTGAGCAAGAGTGAGCATCTTGAATTTCTCCTTCTTGAGGAAGAGATTGACGTCCCTTAAATCCAAAATAGGGCGAAGGCCTTTGTTCTTTTTGGGAATCAGAAAGTAATAACAACCACTGCCTACTTCTGATATTGGGACTCTTTCTATGGCTCCCTTGGCCAAGAGAGCTGTAACTTCCTCGCGAAGCAAAGCCAGACGGTCCTTCATCAGCCATTCCTTTGTCAGAGGGATAGAAGGGGGAAAAGACTGGAACGGAAGGGAGTAGCCCTTCCGTAGGATCTGTAGGACCCACTTGTCCGTGGTGATGGAAAGCCAGTGAGGGAGATGAAAACAAATCCTCCCTCCAACTGGACGGACATGACCCCGCAGAACCACACTAGGAGGGCTTGGGCGCAGAGGAGGGGGGCTGTGTGGCGGCCGACCTCTGGCCAGACCCTCTGGGTCTGATGGTACCACGACCACATCCTCTTCCGGGATGCTGTGAAGCCTGAGGACGGTGGCTAAACTGTGGCTGTCGGAAGGGGCGAAAGACAGACTGCTGTCGTGCTGGCGCTGAAAGGCCCAAGGATCTGGCCGTGGCTCGAGAATCCTTGAACCTCTCAAGCGCGGAGTCTGCCTTTTCGCCCAAAAGGCGAGAGCCATCAAAGGGCATGTCCATCAAGCTGGACTGGACATCCCCTGAAAAACCAGCAGAACGTAGCCAGGCGTGGTGACGTAGGGCCACTGACGATGAAATTTCTCTGCCCAGCGAGTCGGTCGTGTCCAAGCCACACCAGATTGTAAACTTGGCTGCATCTCTCCCATCCTTTACAGCCTGGGTGAGTGTGTCCCGTACGCCCTCCGGGACCTGGGGCAGCACTTGCCCCACCGTATCCCATAAAGTATGGGAATAACGGCCCAATAGGCAAGAGGTGTTTACAGACCTCAATGCCAGGCTGGAGGAAGAAAACTTCTTTCCAAGCTGATCCAGCCTCTTGGATTCCCTATCCGGGGGAGAGGAAGGGAAGGCACCACGGGAAGTAGAGGCTTGGACAACCAAGCTCTCAGGAGTGGGGTGTTGTGTCAGGAAACTAGGGTCGCTGGGAGCGGGTCTATGGCGGCGGCTGGCCGTCCTATTCACAGGAGCCCCTGTGCTGGGTTTGGACCACGTACCCAGAAGGACGTCTGTAAGAGCCTCATTGAAGGGCAACAACGGCTCCGATGTTGACACCCCCGGCTGAAGCACTTCTGTCAGGATATTTGTCCTGACTGGCACCGTAGACAAATCTAGGTCCAAGACCTCAGCTGCCCTACGCACCACCATAGCGAAAGAAGCCCCCTCCTCCGTAGCCACATTAGGAGGGGAGAGAATACCAGTATCTGGAGATGTGTCCAGTCCACTGGCCTCCCCTAGATCCTCCTACAAGTCCTGCTGCAATCCTGATTCTAAAGGGTCCTCAGACCCCTCCCATTCCTCTCCTGAGTCTGGCTGTTCCAAATAATGCTCAGGCAATGATCTGGGCCAAATCGGCTCCGTCGGAGTCGACGTCGTACGATGTCGATCCGGCTCCAGATCATCCGGAATAAGGATGGGGCTGCCACCAGTGGTGGAATCGTCGACGTCAGACCCGGCGCCGAAGGAGGCTGACTGTGAGAGACCGGCGCTGGTCCAGATCCATTATCGGATCCTGAGGCCGCAGGTGTCGAATCCGAAGGGGCCCCTGCTGACCCCGAAGACCCACCAGAGGGTACAGCCCGCTCAAAAACGATACGCCTGGCATCGCAGAATTCTTTTATTTGAGCGGGGGTCGATCCGTTGCCCGGAAAACGGGGAAGACGCGGAGTCGACCCCGGCGACGGCTCCGCAAAACCGTGCTCTGAACGGCGACATTCCCTGGACACCTCGGTCGACGGGCGTGGCAAAGACGAAGTCCGCTTGGACTTCTTCTTCTTGTGCCTCTACCTTACGATGACCTCTAATGCGAAGAAGAGGACTTGGGGCTTCGGGAGCGGTGCCGCTCCTACTGTGAGACCGTGACCTCCGCGGAGTTGCACCGACAGAAGACGAATGTCGGGTCGCAAGAAGTTTAAGGGATCTCTCCCTCAAGGCCTTCGTCACCATGGCCCGACAATCGGAGCACGAGGTGGAATCGTGGTCCTTGTCCAGGCACCAAAGACAAACTCGGTGCGGATCCGTCACCGACATGGTGTGATGACACGCACCACACGGCTTGAATCCAGTCTCTCTCAAAGACATGACTCCAAACAGCCAAAAAAGCATTGACAAACCGTCGAAGCAGGGTAGCTCTTTCCAAAACTGCGCTTAACCGGCGCGGAAGGAAAAGAACTGACGTACGCGCGCCGAGACGGCGTCTATATAGACAACCGTGACATCATAGACCGCTCCAACGACGCTGACGACGCACGCGGAGCTGGTCGACGCACGCGGATCCGAACGACGCCGTTCCAGTACCAGATCACCTCTAACAAGGCATTCAAGAACCAGATCTCCTTCAGCAAGGCCCCAGGTCTCCACGTAGATCAAGTCCAACCAGACATGCTCACTGGTCCAGATCTCACAGAAGACATAGGACCCCTTCCTCGTCCACATCATCTCGTTCATCAATATGAGATTATTTGCCCACAAATCTGATGCACTGCCATCGAGGGTTTCTCCGGTGAACTACCTCATTACTTTTGATGATATTCTTGTTAGAGGAGCAGCATAATTGAACATTGACATTGCTGCTCCTCCTACATCCTCTCCAGTCATCTTTGAAACACTGTAACATAGTACGGCCTCTAGACCTCTACTACCTCAGGTCCCAGATCTTTTGGAACCGACCATGCAAGTTTTTCTTCCACCTGCCTCGATATGAGCTTTGCTGTCATGTATTCTAAAAAAATACAAGGCTCCTGAACAAGATCAGCTTTGCCTACGAACGGATCCTCCTCTGGATTTTGTGATTGTTGCAGCAGCAAGAAAAACTCAAGCCACGACGTCTTCTTCAGCTGTTCCTCCAGACAAAGACAGTAAACACACTGATTCTCTAGGTAAGAACATTTGTCACACCACTGTATCTTGCCTTAAAGTTGCCAGCTCTTTGGCTTTATTGGGGTGGTATGACAGAGCGGTGTGGGAACCTTTGTCTAGATTTACGGAAAAACTACCTAAAGAGGACAGGCAGGATTTTCAAGAGATTCTGGAAGAGGGCGGTCTGGTAGCAAACCGAATCATAAGTGCTGCTGCTGACACATCAGACCTCGCAGCTCATGGATATGTGCACGGAATTTGCCCAAGATGCTCATCTTGGCTACGACTAACGGGCCTCAGACTCGAGGTACAGCAGAGGATTTAAAATCTTCCTTTCACAGGCACACCTCTATTTGGAATATATGCAGATGATGAAACGGCAAAGATGAAGTCGGAATTAGATATGCTAAAAGCGGTGGGCCTCGAGAAACGCGAGGAGTTCAGATGTAAACAGAAGCCCATGCGACTGCAGGCCTTACCACCTGTGGGTTAAAAAAATAAAACTCACTGGTTTCAGAATTTACAACAACAATCGAGGTCACACTACCATCCTCAAAGGCAAGCAAGAGGAAGAGGAATGCCTCACCCAACAACCAAAACAATGAGATGTTGCTTCCTCCGTCACTGAATTCCACTCTGGTGGTGGGGGGGGGGGAAAGGTTATGAAACAACTAAACAAGAAGAGAAGAATAAAAAACGACAAATGGATATTGAACATTGTTCAGAATGGTGACTCCATCAGGTTCAAATCCCCTCCTTCTGCTGTTCCTCCCAAAAAAACATTGTCTCATCTCATCTTCCTGCGAAAGGAAGTAAACATGCTGCACCAGAAGGAAGCCATAGAAAAGGATACTCTCCTCCAACAGGGGAGAGGGATATATTCACACTACTTTCTGGTTCAGAAACAAGGTCTAACTCAAGACTACAGGCCAATCTAAGACTTACAACTTCTAAACAAGTACATCTGCAAAGAGAAATTCAGGATGCTGGCTCTTCACCAGATATACCTGCAGTTACATCAATGGTATTGGATGTGCTCCATAGACCTTCAGGAAGCATACTTCAAAATTCCGATCGCCAGGAAACATCTGAAGTTTATCCGCTTCAGAGTGGCATCCAAGCACTTCCAGTACAAAGTGTTGCCTTTCAGGCTCAAGTCAGCTCCTCGATCATTCTCAAAGTGCATGGCCGTGGTAGCTGCATACCTGAGAAAGCATAAAATATGTGTCTATTCTTATCTGAACGATTGGCTAATCAAGAACTCCTCTCCAGTGCTAACACAGCAACTCTATCAGATGGGCCTTGGGATTCTGTGAGACCTGTGTTTGCAAGTAAATCTAAAAAAAAAAACTAAAAAAATCACACTGACTCAATGGCTTCACTACTTAGGGGTAACTCTGGATACAAATTTAGCAAAAGTGTATATATTTATATAAAATATATTTAATATGTGCACTGGGGTCCCTGCTCGTGGGCAGGAATATTCAGTGCTTATTAGTATTGAGTGCTTATGAGTGCTTGTAACTACTGATGAGGACCCCCTGAAAGAGAAATACATTTTCGTTCATTCCACGGTTCTCAGCACCAAAGCGCAATTCCTGACTGAGCAATGATCAACTTTTAAAGGTTAATAATAATTAAATGCAACAAACTAGGCAAAATGGGAAGCAGGTCATGATTCCATGGCACTTGTAAAGAGCAAAATACTTTACAGATTAGTGCTTCTCATGAACCGTGTCTTAAGTTCACAAAGCTAAGTTTTGAACAGCACGAAAACCATGAGGAAGCAACTAAACTACCCGTGACATTAAAAATGTAGCAAAATAAGTCATTCTTTTCACTCAACTTAAAGGGTATGGTTTAATCCAATCCAAGTTGCCATTATCATTTTTGTCTGCAGGCCAAAGAAATAAAGGGGATTCGTAGCTGCTTTGTTAAACAGAGGACTACAGATTTCTGTCATGTTTAAAGGTTTTGAAACCCCAATAAGGAAATTAATAAGCATGACACTTTTTATTCCAATCTATTCTGGATGGACACGGACAAGAGACTTTGGGCCTAATTACAACTTTGGCAGAGGGGGTTAATCTGTCCCAAATGTGACGAATATCCCGCCCAACGTATTAGGAGTCCATTATATCCTATGGAACTCGTAATACGGTGGGTGGGATTTCTGCCACATTTGGGACGGATTAACCCCCCCCCCCCCCGACAAAGTTGTAATCCGGCCCTTTGTGATTTAAACAACTGTGCAGGCAATATGAAAGCTGAAAATAGATGTTGACCCTGTTTAACAGTTCTACTCTTTTGGCTTTTGATCACCATATCTTGGAAGTTTGACTTCATAAATATACTAACTCATTACATCTAATTGTGAGCTAAATATTTAATTTAGAAAGATAAGGAGAAGAATGCCATGTGCTTCAGTCCGACTGACATCAAGTTGCATACAGCTGTTTAGCACAACTAAGGCTTTTTTCTTGCAAATTGGCTGGAACCATGTTTACAAAGGGAAAGCAAAAGCCATCACTGAAAATCACAGAGTAATATTGCACTTAGAGCCCAGGTCATCATCATGCATGACTTCAGCCCAACAGTATTAGTGCCACTGTAATGTAATACTCCTAGATGTATGTGGAGCCCGTCTACAGAGCAGAACGTGCATTCTATGCAAAATAATGTAAAACAGATTAGTGGGTTCGAGAAGTTATGCAATGATATTACAACATTAATGCAACAGTGATTCAATTTGCTATCCGTGGCCAACAAACAAAGGTTCGTTAAAAACTCTAAAAAATAGGCCCTGTGTTTGTGTTTTCTATTTACTTGGAGGTGTGCGTGTGGCATATTCTAGAAACAAGCATCTGCAATGCCATGGGTCTCGCGTTTCCTTGTGTTAGAGCTATTAGCGTTGCAAATCCCTAACTGGACTTTTCTTGCCACATAAATTGAAAATGAAAAGTGAAACAGTTGAAATAAGCGAGACGATTCATAGCGCAACCGTGAGCGTGAAGGAGAGACACAAAAGAAAAAAAGTTTGTTCGCAGTCGAACATATCAGCAAAAGTGCAATTGTCCTTGTAACAGGGTTTATTGCCAAGGCGGTAACAAAACCGCCTCAGGGAGGGACAAACGTAAAGCATTTACCAGTGATGATAAAGGATTTCTGAAAGGCAAGCCCATGAACAAGTGATAGTGGTGGGCATGGTTAAAAGCCCACAGATAGATTACAACACGTCAGAACGCTTGCGCACTTGACCTAAAAAAGGGGAAGGCCCTTCTGGTTCCCTCAATGAATTACTGAATCTGTTGATCAAAAAAGCATACCGTTTCGATCTACTGCAGAACTGTAATAAAAAAAGACTCTACAGAATTTGTTTTAAAACAAGCACTCGCAAAGCCAATAGGTCTGGTGTTGTCTGACAGTCTTTTTGCAATTCTTGCTATGTTTTGCCACCGTTTTTGCAGAACGTTACTGTTCGGGAGGCTACAGGACATTTGTCAATCTAAAAAATAAAGCACTGACTAAAGATACAAATGTTTTTTTGGTCTCAAAAACCACACATCACGATAGTACTTCCTGGCACTGAAGGGAACTACTTTGTATGTGGATGTGCTCTTTGTGAAAGGTGAGCATGCTATAACTCATAGTTAAGTCAGCCAACGGCTGGAAGTGGGCTGAGGCATTGCCCCTTGATGCATGCTTAAGTGGGTTGGAGAAAAATGTGAATGACAGCAAAAGACAAACAAATGCAGTGTGTCTAAAAGTCCCAATAAGAAATTATGTAATACACATAATTTTAGTAAAATCAAAAGATCTAGGCTAACAGACTTAAAAAGGCAATCATTCTGCCACTGACTGCCAGCCTCTTACCTTTGAGAAAGAAAGAAAGCCAGAGAGATAGAAAGAAAGACAGAAATACAGAAATAAAGCCAGAGAGATTGAAAGCAAGCAAGAAATGAAGAAGAAAGCCAGAGATGGAAAGCAAGGAAAAAATCCAGAGAGAAAGTATGTACAAAAGAAGTTAACAAGCAGACTATAACCAGCACTAGCAAAGTCAACAGGTCTCGTCTACGGGATCTATTGGCTCTGCCAATGGTTTTCAGTGAAACTGTACACCAGAGGTTTTTAACCTGTGGTCCAGGGATACCTGGTAGTCTGCAACGCCTACTCACAGGGTCCACAGATGCTTAGAAATTAAAAAATATTAGGTCACAATTTGCGATCCATTTGGGAATGGCACCACTCACAGGGATGGTGTCCTGCTGGGGTCAGCAGACCACCATGTCTGTGACTGCTTTTCAATAAAGCAGGTTTGTTTTTGTTTTTAAATTCAGCCCGTTTTCCTTAAAGGAAAACAGGATGCATTTCAAAAATGAAAATGAAAGGTTTTCTTTTCATTATATCACAATAGGCAGTGGTCTGCAGGACCACTGCCTGCGCTGATTTTTTTTTCTGCGACTATTCACAAAGGGGAAGGAGTCCAGTTTAGGACCCCGTTCACGTTTCTGAATGGTATAGCACCAATTTGAAATTGGTAACTGCGGTTGTTTTGTGACTGCATTCACGTTCCCAAAACAATCATACACCCCCATGCGAGTCGGAGTTAGGAACGGAGGCCCGATGTATGATCATTACAGATTGCGACTCGCAATTTGCCAATTTTGAGAGTCGCAATCTGTAATGTACAACAGTGTGTGAGATACTGTTTTTTTTATTTTTTTAATATTTTTTTTATTGAATTTGTATAGCAGATATATAGTACATGTGTTTGTCAGAAGTACTTACAGGATCACAATTATCTGTTTAATATTTCGGTTAAACAATTAAACCCCCCTTTAACACAATTAACTAGCCATTATTACATACAATGTTAATATTCCTACTGCTTGGCTCATAGTGTTGCGCTTATGCTAGAAATCAGAGAGGCTCCCTTTTTAATTGCTGTAAAACGCCTACTATTTATGAACGTACCCCTGTGGGGAACATAGGTGTGCTTTCTTGCCTTTATTGAAGGTAAGTAGTGGGTGTGCCTGATTTCCAGGTGTCTTTACTCATGCTCCTATGATTGTGTGCTCACTCAGAGTGGTCCCAATTGGGAGGAGTGAGGATGGGCACCCCTACGGTCGTTTTCTTATCTTGGTCGTGTTCTGTGCTGTTGTGACTGGTTAGGCTTCTAGTGTATGCAGTTTAAGTGTTGTATAGTCCCCTTCATGGAGGTTTGTCGTCATTTTTTGCTTCGAGTTTAGATACCATTGTTCCCCAGGTGCTGCACCCAGTGTGTGTCTGACCTTCTCGTGTCAGTTTTATAAGGACCTGATGTTCTGTGCGGGCCCACCGCAGTGTGAGGGAGTGCCAGGATTTCTGGTCCGGGGCGTTTGGTGCTTTCCAGTGCATTGCTATCAGCCTTTTATACATCACGAAGGCTAAGTCTATAAATTTGTGTAAGTGACTGTGCTTTTTTGTTCTTGTCCTCACTCCCAATAAGCAATATCTAGGGTCCGCTTCCAGTTCTAGTCCCGTCCAGTCTGATAGCACCTTCACCATCCTGTTCCATTCTATTTGCACCCGGGGCATTCCCAGACCATATGATAAAAGTGGGCAGCTGCTTCCATGCATCTAGGGCATGTCGGCGCTGTGTCGGGGAACATGCGTTTCAGCCTGGCCGGAGACAGATAGGTCTGGTGTATAAAGTTGAACTGGGTGTAGCGGAATACGGGGTTCCTTGATACCCCCCGAGCGTGTGACAATGCTTTCGACCAGTCTTCTTGGAGGATCGGGACGTGGCGGACCTTGTTCCACCTCTCCCTAGCTCTCTCTAAGTGAGGTTCTGAAGGCTTGGCAAGTATTTTGTATAGGTTAGATATTGCTTTAGTTTGGGCGTCGTCCTGTAACATGTGGTGTATAGTGAGGGACGTCTCTGGCTCTTGGGCCCCCGTTCCCCATGCTTTCTTAATTGCATGGCATATAGTGTGATACGATAGGAATTGACCCGGGCTCACGTCTGTGAGGGGCTGGATGGCCTCAAATGGCATTAGTTTACCATCTTCAAAACAGTAACCCACCAGTCGTATTCCCACCTCCGACCACACTAAAGCTGTATGCGGCGCGATCCTCTGTTGCTCAAAGAGACACTCCAGCGGAACGTGCAGGATGTAAGGAAGTGTTCCATGTCCCTTCTGGACATACCTCCCCCAGCATGCATGTGCCACAGCTAGTAATGCATTGATGGGTTCACTTTTGGGGTGTTTGTTTGACAGCCATATTAACAGGTGGTCTCCTTTTAACTGAGTCTGCATCCATACTGCCTCGGCTGAAAGCGGCCTGTGGAGCCATAGTTGCAGCCATTGCAATTGTGCCGCTGCGTAATAAAGCTCAAAGTTGGGTGCCCCTAGTCCACCTGAGTCCACCGGTCGCTGCAGTGTGGGTAATGCCACCCGTGCTCTGCCTCCCCCCCCATATGAGCTGCATCAGCATTGTGTTCAGATTATTAAAAAAGCTACGTGGGAGGACAATTGGCAGTGCCGTGAAGTAATATAGTAGTCTGGGCAAGATCAGCATGTTTGCGATCGCTACCCTGCCCGGTGGGGAGAGCGGTAATTTATTCCAGAAGCGTAGGGAGCCCTTCATTGAAGTTAATGCTCTCCCCAGATTACCGTCTCTGAGGTCGTCTGTGCTGTGGTAAATGTGGACCCCCAAATATTTAAATGTTTCAAAGCACCATTTCAGTCGCCCGTGTGGTGCCACCTCCTGTCTTCCTGGTGGCCATCTGGTCAGTGGGAACACACACGATTTGTCCCAGTTTACTGCTAGGCCAGATATCCTACCGAACTCCGCTAGGAGTGTCATTATGGAGGGTATCGACTCCGCGCCTTTCCGAGTGTATATAAGAGCGTCATCTGCATATAGCGAGATTACGTGGTGTGTTTCATTCCTAATTAATCCCCATTCGTCCGCCATGGAGCGCACTTTAGTTGCCAGTGGCTCCATTGCAATCGCAAACAATAGTGGGGAGAGGGAGCATCCCTGTCTCGTACCCCTTGTTATAGGGAAACTGTCAGAGATCACTGCACCCGTCTTCACTCTGGCTTGTGGTTTTGAGTATAGTGTGCGGATCCAGCGCACATAGTTATGACCTATTCCCATCTGTCTCATTGTAGTCAAGAGGTAATCCCATTCCAGGGTATAAAACGCCTTTTCTATATCTAGTGACAGCACCATTTCTTCATCTGCGTCGGAGGGGGTATCCCCCATTACACTCAGGAGCCTGCGGATATTTAAAAAGGTGTTCCTCTTCGGGATGAAGATGTTTTGGTCTTCGTGGATTAGAGTATGCATGATGGGAGCGAGTCTATTGGCCAATATTTTACCCAATATCTTACAGTCCAAATTCAGGAGTGAGAGTGGTCTGTAGGATTTTACGTCCGTGGGGTCGCGACCCGGTTTGGGGAGTACTACTATCATGGCCTCTGTCTGGGACGGGGGTAACTGTACGGTGGTCCAAGCTTCCTCAAACACCTTCAGTAGTTGGGGTTTCAGGCGGGACGAGAATGTAGAGTAGTACTCTATTGGGAGGCCATCTATTCCCGGCGATTTATTCCTGGGCATCTGTGTTAAAGCTAGATCTATTTCCCTGTTGTGAGAGGGGCTTCTAGTGTGTCCCTGTCAAGCTAGATCTATTTCCCCCGTTGTGAGAGGGGCTTCTAGTGTGTCCCTGTCTGCTTGAGATATTTGCAGCAAGGGGGTGCCCCCCAGGAAAGACTCAAATTGTGTAGCCGTGCACGAGGTGCACTTCGTATATAAGTTCTTGTAATAGTCTCTAAACTTTTCATTTATCTCTACCTGTGTGGTAACCGTATTGTGAGCATCAACCCGGATGGCGCCTATGGGAGAATGCTGTTTGTCCTCTCGCAGTAACCAGGCCAACATTCTACCCGACCTGTCGCCCTCTGTTTGCAAGCGCGTTAAGTAGTAGTTGTAGTCGTGGCAACGGAGTCTACGGTCTACTTCGTTCTATTTTATGCAGGCTGCTTGTAGTGTTGAGTAAGGAGATTTCCCCCCGTGCGGCTGCTATTTCCGCTGTTCTTAGTTCCTTTTCCAATTTGACAATTTCGGTATGTAATGTGCGCCTTACTCCCCAACTTGTAGTGATACACTGCCCTCTAACCACCGCTTTATGGGCGTCCCATTCCACAGCGCATGAGTTTGCAGTTAGGTCATTTATTTCCCAGAACTGTCGTATTGTGATATTTAATGTGTCTACAAGTGCCTGGTCCTGCAGCGCGTCTACTTGTAAGCGCCAAGTTGGGATCACCCGTCGGCTCCTGCCCCAGCCCAGTGACACCCTCAGCGGCGAGTGATCCGAAATTGTCTTCGCTAGGTATTCCGTTCCAACTACCAATGCGGCTATGTCCTGGGTGCCCCAGATTGTATCTATTCTAGTGTGTATTCTATGTGGGGGTGAGTAAAATGAGTATTCCCTCTGTAGGGGATGTTTTGTGCGCCATATATCATAAAGCCTCAAATCGCCCGCCCAGTGTTGCAGTGGGGTTATGATGTTCTTCCTTGCTACTGCGCTCGTTGGGGCGCTGGATCTATCCAAGGTGATGTCTGGTATACTATTAAAATCCCCACCCCAAACAGCCGGGGCTGATGGGTTTGCTAGCAATGCCGGTGTGAGGGTAACCAAGAATCCAGTTGTGCCTCCATTTGGGGCGTATATACCGACTATAGAGAGTTGTCTGCCATCTAGCTGGCCTTCCATCACCACGAATCTACCACATGGGTCTATTCTGTGTGCTGTTTGGTTGAATGGGACTCCTCCTGCAATCCATATCAGTACCCCCCATGCGACCGCAGAGTATGTTGTGCCTATCAGTTGTCCGCCCCACTTCGCGCGTATTTCCTGCAGATCTGGTTCCAGTAAGTGTGTCTCTTGGAGGATAGCAATGGGTGTTCCCAGTCGCTTGAGACATGCGTGAATACGAGATCTTTTATTTGTTGTGCCCATTCCCCTCACATTCCATGTCAATATGTCGAATTGATTACTGTTGCGATTAGTTTGTGGTGCCATGGGAAAGTGTGGGGTGGTTCCGTTCGTCTGCCTCAATCTTGCTCACTGGTCTTCCAATTTGCTGCCCCTCTGATAACGCTGTTAAATATATCTGCTTGTTCCAGCAGTGATTGCATGTTTGCGGCGGCTCTATAGTGTGTGTTTTTATTAATTTACTACTGCCCACCCCCCCAACTATACCCCACTCACTCGTGTCTACTAATATAAAACTACTTAACTCGTGAATATAAAAAGAAACCTGTATCCTTTTGGATTTCCATGGTGGTGTTAACATAGCGGACTCATGTGGCTCATTTGCGGGGCTCACACCAGACCGCAGACTACGTCTGCAATTGTTAGTGGACGCCCCCGAGGCGTGTGCTACCTCCCCCCGAAGAAACGCCCCGCCAGCGCTCGTATCGCAGCCCCGCCACTCGAAAACAAGATTATGCAAAAGATACACATTTTGAAGGGTGCTCATTCTCCATGTGCCCACGGCGCACCAGGGGGACCCTGGGACGTTCAGCCCACTCTCCCCCTAATGACAGAACCTTGAGCAGCACTGCTGGATGTGGTCAGAGATCATCCGCTGTTCTGGGGGTGACCCTAGGGCCTTTTGCTTCGTCCATTATAGTAGAGACAGAGCTGATCGTATCCGAGTCCGAATTAATCTCAGGTAGCTCCCGGATTACTTCGAAAGTGTTTTGTGTTAGCAGAGGGGTTTCTTTCAGAACTTTTGCTCTCTCTTCCGCTACCTGTTGGGCGGACGGTTGGACCCTGGTGCGTCTTTTTGAGCGTTTCCTTGACGTCGAGGTCGACCACTCTTCTTCTCTCTCCGCTTCATCGGCCATGCGCGCGAGGCCTTTGGCGTGTAGCCATGTCCAGACGTCTTCCGGGGAGTTGAATATGTGGGTGCGATCATCTGAGATCACTCTCAGCTTGGCGGGAAAGAGTAATGCGTATTTAATGTTGAGTTCTCACAGGCGTTGCTTAACCCTAACATATGAGTTGCATTTTCTTTGCACATCTTGAGTGAAGTCTGGGTATGTGGTAATGATTGATTCCTCATAGTTAAATGGGCCTTTGTTGCGGAACTGTTGTAGGATTGCATCACGATCCCGGAAGTTTAGGAATCTTGCGATTAATGGTCTGGGTGGTTGACCAGGGAGCGGAGGCCTATCCGGAATTCTGTGCGCCCTTTCCACAGTAAATAGCTTGGATGGGGCCCCGCCTAGCACCTCTTTGATTAGCCATTGTTCTAGAAATAATTCTGTGCTTTGTTGTTGCATATTTTCGGGAAACCCCAAGAATCGGATATTATTCCGGCACGATCTGCACTCAGCCTCTTCCGCCCGTTTCCATAGTGCCTTCAGTTTCGCGTCCATGCGTTGGATCTGTTTTTGGTTGTCCTGAACCGTGGGAGATAACTCTGACACCCCTTCTTCCACTGTTTTAACTCTTTCCGCTAGCTTGCAGTGATCTACACGGAGTAGGTTCAAGTCCTGCGATACTGCGTCGATTCTGCTCTCCAGGGAAGCTTTATTATCCATTATTGATTGTAGTACCCTCTCTAGTTGCGCAGATTGTGATGCGAGTGTACTCTCCAGTGATTGTAGTGACGGGCTTGTCGGTTGGTCGGTGGGTGGCGGGCCTTGCGTGGTTCGGTCTTGGTTGATTTCAGCCTACCCGCCATTGTGCTCGTTCAGTGGAGAGTCTTGTGGGTTGCGATGAAGCACTACCAGGTGTAGTGATGTGGCGAGAACCCCCCCTTTTTTTTATTTTTTATTATTTCCTTTTTTTTTGTTCTTTTGTCCCTCTACTTTGACTCAGTTTGTGATCCCCTTTCGCCCAGTTCCGCGTCCGGGGGCAGGTTTCAGCTGGTCCCGGTGCGCAACCCTGGTATCCTTGGTCTTGCCTCTGCTTGCTTTCGGGGTGTTGAGGGGGCGTCGGAGCCCAGCGGTCCCCTTTACTGAAAAAGAGTATCTGGAGCAGGTTGGCTGGGGACCAGTTGTGCCGGCCTTTGTTCCCTCTGACTCCTGGTCTGTACACTTGGGCCCTCAGTTCAAGCCCCTGTCCATGACGAGTCCAGCGCCAGGGGGGGCGTTCCGCCGGTCGAGCGCAGTTGCGAGGGGGTGGGGAGGGGGTGGGGGGGGGGAGGGAGCGTGGGTCGGCCCCGCCGACCCTACCGTAGTTAGTGGGCCCCTGCAGATATTCCGGGCCTCCTCCCACCACCGCACTCCGTTACGCGGTGCTATCTTGCAGCATGTAGGGGAGCTAATCCCTAGGTAGCTGTCCCTGTTCCTGTCAGTCCGGTCTACGTGTTCTGTAGCAGCGCCTCTGGTGCTGTGGGGGCCAAGAGGTGGTTGCCCTCACCCGTCCCTACCGTGCCCGGAGCTCCCAGACACCAGCGCCGGCCGTTTCCCTCCAGGCAATCACGCGGCAGGGCCCCAGTCCCGGGGTATCTCCGCGCGGGGCGCTTCACGGGCTTAGGGTACCCTGCGGCGTCTTCTTGGCTCACAGGACGATCCCGCGCGCCGCGCCCGCATACTGCTGCTTTGTTTCAGATTGATGGGCGCCCCGCGCTCCAGACTTCGCTCCGAGAGGTGGGCTCGGGGTGGTGGCCCCCACCCAAACGGATGCGTATGGCGGGGAGCACCTCACGGCCTCCCTCCGCCGCGTTCTTCGGGGCCTATCAGGCTCGGGATGCCCCGCCGGGGCCACAGGTCCACGGACCAAGCCCCAGCGCCCAGGAGCCCCGGGCAGCGCCTCCAGCCTCTCCGATCTCAAGATGGCGGGCGTTGCGCACCCCGGTCTCCGGACCGGAGGAAGGGAACGGATCAAAGGCCCCCACCTCGTCGGTACCGGGCTCCTCTTGCGTTACCAATTAGTCGGAGGTCCTTCCCACCTCCCCGTCACAACAGGGGTGTCCTTCAGGATGGTTGTAGCGGGCCGGGATGGAGCGCTCGCACTAGCCGTCCATCCCGGTCGCCATCTTGGCTCCTCCCCGTGTGTGACATACTGTTAGCGATTCCCAAATGGGTTGTGTAAGGAAATGCCTCCTTGGCATGGTTACCCCCTGACTTTCTGCCTTTGCTGATGCCAAGTTATGATTTGAAAGTGTGCTGAGACCTGCTAACCAGGCCCCAGCACCAGTGTTCTTTCCCTAAACTGTACCTTTGTCTCCACAATTGGCACAACCCTGGCACCCAGGTAAGTCCCTTGTAACTGGTACCCCTGGTACCAAGGGCCCTGATGCCAGGGAAGGTCTGTAAGGGCCGCAGCATGTCTTATGCCACCCTGGGGACCCTTCACTCAGCACATACACACTGCTTGCCAGCTTGTGTGTGCTGGTGGGGAGAAAATGACACTCACCTCAGAGTGCCATGCCAACCTCACACTGCCTATGGCATAGATAAGTCACCCCTCTAGCAGGCCTTACAGCCCTAAGGCAGGGTGCACTATACCACAGATGAGGGCATAGGTGCATGAGCACTATGCCCCTACAGTGTCTAAGCAAAAGCTTAGACATTGTAAGTGCAGGGTAGCCATAAGAGTATATGGTCTGGGAGTCTGTCCAACACGAACTCCAGAGCACCATAATGGCTACACTGAAAACTGAGAAGTTTGGTATCAAACTTCTCAGCACAATAAATGCACACTGATGCCAGTGTGCACTCTATTATAAAAATACACCCAGAGGGCATCTTAGAGATGCCCCTGAAAACATACCGACTCCAGTGTGGGCGGACTAGTTTTTGCCAGCCTGCCACACACCAGACATGTTGCTGGCCACATGGAGAGTCCCTTTGTCACTCTGTGGCCAGGAACAAAGCCTCTACTGGGTGGAGGTGCTTCTCACCTCCCCCTGCAGGAACTGTAACACCTGGTGGTGAGCCTCAAGGCCTCACCCCCTTTGTTACAGCGCCACAGGGCATCCCAGCTAGTGGAGATGCCCACCCCTCTGGCCACTGCCCCCACTTTTGGCAGCAAGGTTGGAGGAGATAATGAGAAAAACAAGGACAAGTCACTCCCCAGTCAGGACAGTCCCTAAGGTGTCCTGAGCTGAGGTGACTCTTACTTTTAGAAATCCTCCATCTTGCAGATTGAGGATTCCCCCAATAGGATTAGGGATGTGCCCCTCCTCCCCACCGGGAGGAGACACAAAGAGGGTGTAGCCACCCTCAGGGCCAGTAGCCATTGGCTACTGCCCTCCCAGACCTAAACACACCCCGAAATTGAGTATTTAGGGGCTCCCAGAACAGAGGAAGATAGATTCCTGCAACCTAAAGAAGAAGAAGGACTGCTGACCTGAAGCCCTGCAGTGAAGACGGAGACGACAACTGATATGGCCCCAGCCCCGCTGGCCTGTCTCCCTACTTTGAAGAAAACTGCAACAGCGACACATCCAACAGGGTCCAGCGACCTCTGAAGCCTCAGAGGACTACCCTGCATCTAAAGGACCAAGAAGCTCCCGAGAACAGTGGACCTGCTCAAGAAACTGCAAGTTTTGGAAACAAAGAAGCAACTTTTAAAGACCACACGTTTCCCGCCGGAAGCGTGAGACTTTCCACTCTGCGCCTCGACCTGCGGAAAACTAACTCTACAGGGAGGACTCCCCAGCAACTGCGAGCCCGTGAGTAGCCAGAGTTGACCCCACCCTGAGCCCCCACAGCGACGCCTGCAGAGGAAATCCAGAGGCTCCCCCTGACTGAGACTGCCTGCTTCAAGGAACCTGACACCTGGAAACCACACTGCACCCGCAGCCCCCAGGACCTGAAGGAACCGAACTCCAGTGCAGGAGCGACCCCCAGGTGACCCCCAGCCTAGCCCAGGTGGGGACTACCCCGAGGAGCCCCCCCATGCCTGCCTGCATCGTTGAAGAGACCCCCGGGTCTAGCCATTGATTCCTATTGAAAACCCGACGCCTGTTTGCACTCTGCACCCGGCCGCCCCTGTGCCGCTGAGGGTGTACTTTCTGTGCCTGCTTGTGTCCTCCCTGGTGCCCTACAAAACCCCCCTGGTCTGCCCTCTGAATTTGCGGGTACTTACCTGCTGGTAGACTGGAACCGGGGCACCCCTATTTCCATTGAAGCCTATATGTTTTGGACCCAACTTTGACCTCTGCACCTGATCGGCCCTGAGCTGCTGGTGTGGTAACTTTTGGGTTGCCTTGAACCCCCAATGGTGGGCTACCTTGGACCCAACTTTGAACCCTGTAAGTGTTTTACTTACCTGTGAACTTAACATTTACTTACCTACCCCAGGAACTGTTGATTTTTGCACTGGGTCCACTTTTAAAATAGCTTATTGCCATTTTTGTCAAAACTGTACATGATATTGTGATAATTCAAAGTTACTAGAATACCGGAGTGAACTACCTTTCATTTAAAGTATTGTTTGTAAATCTTGAACCTGTGGTTCTTAAAATAAACTAAGAAAATATATTTTTCTATATAAAAACCTATTGGCCTGGAATTCTCTGGGTGTGTGTTCCTCATTTATTGCCTGGGTGTGTACAACAAAGGCTTAACACTACCCTCTGATAAGCCTACTGCTCGACCACACTACCATAAAATAGAGCATTAGAATTATCTCTTTTTGCCACTATCTTACCTCTAAGCGGAACCCTTGGACTCTGTGCATGCTATTTCTTACTTTGAAATAGTACATACAGAGCCAACTTCCTACAGGTTGCAAAGGACCTGCCTCTTTAATATTCATGAGGCAGGTTGCACTTTGCGACCCATTTGGGAACGGCCACACTTGCAGAGACGGTGGCCTGCTGGGGTCAGCAGACCACCATGCCTGTGACTGCTTTTTCAATAAAGCAGTTTATTTTTTGAAATGCAGCTCGTTTTCCTTAAAGAAAAACTGGATGAATTTAAAAAACAAAAAGGACAAGTTTTCTTTTAATTTCTTCGGAGCAGGCAGTTTTCCGTGGGACCCCTTCCCATTTGTGAATGGGTTAACACCATTTTGAATTTGTGCGATTATTTTTCGACCGCATTCAGTCACAAAATAATCATGCATGGGCCTGCAAGTGGAAATTACGAAGGGACGCCCTTGGAACACTCCTTCCTAAATGTGAGTCGCAATCCCTATTTTGTGAGTCAGTAACATGATACCAACTTGCAAAATAGTGATGGTACATTGCACAAGGACATTTTGGGGTTGCAAACGGCGATTTTCACTATTTGCAACCCCAAAATTGATTAGTACATCGGGCCTGCCCCTTACTAATTACGAGTCACAATCCCTATTTTGAGAGTCGGTAACTGGATGCCGACTCGCAAAATAGGGATGGTACATTGTACAATGCCATTTTGTGGCCGCAAATGGCGATTTTCACTGTTTGCAAACCACAAAATCACGTTGTACATCTGGCCCTTAGTCGCTATTCATCTATTGTGCCCTGGGGTAAGCGTTCTCTGCTTGCTATCACTACCTTTAGCAAGTCAAATGTGCAAAGGAAATGAAAATGACTTACCTGTAACTGCAGTTCTCCAGTATTGGTATCTTTCATAGATTCACATGCTTGAATCATCCCAGTCGTCGAGGCGGGAGCCTCATGGTAACCTCAAATACACAAAGCAGTAGGTTTAAAACCACTAGGCCTAGGTAGGCCCCATAGTCTATTTTATAGACTATCCATTTTGTTTTGTGAAAAGACCCAAACTTTAGCGCCATCCAATCAGGCACCCTCCTGAACACTCCCAACAGAGGCTGCTTTCCCTTAGATTTTCTAGTACAAGTGTGAAGTCAAATATCTGTATATAAGGGGAGCCTCTGAGGGGAGGAGGGTGGGTCGCATGTGAATCTATGAAAGATGCCAATACTGGAGAACTGCAGTTACAGGTAAGTAACTAATTTTCTTTGCCAGTATTGGATCTTTCATAGATTCACATGCTTGAATCAGAGTAGCGAGCAGTAATGTTGGCAAACCAGTGAATTAATCTGCATCTTGCTTTATAGCAATTCTCCGACTGATATCAATAATCTTAATAAATATAACAGTAATACGAAAAATTGCATCTCTGCATATTATGGTATAAAAATGTGCCCCTGTTCTTATGAAGTTTAAAACATTTTAGCACAATATCAACAAGCGTTGGTATTACGGCCAGTACCAAGCGAAATATGATACTAATAAGCACCGTAATATAAAAGTAAATAAATGTCAATGAAATTGAAGAGCCATATTGCACACACCTTGATTGTGGGGGTGGGATGTTGTAAGAGGCTCACCTTAGCGAAATAAATGCCTCAGCACTGCCTGCCCCACCGTTGCATCCATGTTACTCGTTTCCTAGAGACAACAGTGCTTCGTGAACGTATGCTGGCTGGACCATGTGGCCGCTCTACAGATGTTATGCAGTGATACTCCCGCAAAAAGTGCGGCCGAAGTGGCTACCGCCCTTGTAGAATGGGATCTCACCCTGCTGCGGAGCGGTTTACCAGCCTGAGTATGACAGAATTGGATTGCCAGGACAATCCACCTGGCTATAGTCTGCTTGGATACTGAGTGGCCCTTTTTGTCACTCCAAAGGCCACGAATAACTGGTCTGATTTACGTATGCCTTGCGTTTTCTGCAGGTAAAATTTTAGACACCTTTTAATATCCAGTGAATGTAATGTCTTTTCCGCTACTGTCTGCGGATTTGGAAAAAAGGTTTTTAAGATGACTGGTTCATTCAAGTGGAAAGTTGAAGGAACTTTAGGGATATACTTAGGATTTGTCCTCAGGATTACACCAGAAGTAGTGAATTGGAGGAAAGGCTCTTTAATAGTGAAGGCCTGAATGTCGCTTACTCTTTTAGCTGAAGTAAGAGCCAGTAGTAACGCAGTCTTCCATGAGATGAACTTGAGATTTACTCTGTGAATTGGCTCAAAAGGAGCTTTCATGAGTTGCATTAAGACAACATTCAAGGACCATAACAGCGGAGGTCTCTGAACTGGTGGAAAAACACGGAACAGGCCCCTCAGGAATTGCTTTACAATCCTGGTGGACTATAACAAGACCATTTCTTGTGATCTACGGTATCTTGAGATCGCTGCCAGATGTACTTGAATAGAGTATGAAAGTCCTGACTTTGCCAAATGCAACAGATATGGCAGTATTTGCTCTGGAAGAGAAGAGATAGGATGTATACCTTCCGCTGCACACCATACACAAAAACATTTCCATTTAAATTTGTAAGTCTTATTGGTAGTGTCAGCTCTAGCTTTGGCTAAGATTTCTCTACACTCCGAGGAGATGTTTAGATTTACATACTCATTGAATTCAGGAGCCAAGCCGATAAGTGAAGAGATGACGGATCCGGATGTCTGACTTGTCCCTGGTGCATCATCAAGAGGGCTGGACTCTGAGTTGCACATGTGGCTGTTCTAAGAGCATTAGGAGTTCTGTGTACCACACCTGTCTGGGCCATCAGGGAGCTATTAACAGAAGGTGACAACCCTCTGTCTTTATTTTCTTGATGACTCTCGGTATCAGCGGGATCGGAGGAAAAGCGTAGGCATACACCCCGGACCATCTCATCGAAAACGTATTCCCCCACGATCCTTTCTGGGGAAGCCAACTTGCATAATAATGGCATTTCTTGTTCTCAAACGTGGCAAATAAATCGAGATTTGGTCTGCCCCATAACAGGAAGAGTTAGACAAATTGGTCAGCGTTGCCCACCAAGCCATGGTGGTCTGCATTATTGGTGTTATGCAAACTTTGTCCTCGAAAGAGCCCTGCACCTGAGTCCACTGTGCATCCAATTGTTCTTGCAGGGGTCGCATATGGAGCCTGCAATCTGGGACCAGCGGAATGCATGATGAGATCATCCCTAGCAATGACTTGTAGGTGCGGACTGAAACCAACTTTTTTGTAGAGTTTGCGTGCTAAGGAGCTTAGCTTTTGCTTCCTTTCCTGAGATGGATACGCCTTGCTGCGGACCGTGTCTAGTATTGCTCCTAAGAAATTCAATGTCTGTGTGGGGTGAAGATTAGATTTTTTATAATTGACGACAAGCCCTAGGCTGCTGAATAATTGGAGGCAAATCAAAATGTGACGCTCCACTTGAGGCTTTGAAGGAGCCTTTATGAGCCAGTCGTCGAGGTAGGGAAATACCTGCATGCCCGACAAGCGGAGGTGTGCTGCCACAGGAGCCAACATTTTCGTGAGAATTCTGGGGGCCGATTTCAAACCGAAGGGAAGGACTCGAAATTGTAGGTGCATACCAGCTACTATGAACCTGAGGAATTTGTGGTGGTTGCGGTGTATTGGAATATGAAAGTAAGCATCCTGGAGGTCTAGGGATGCCATATGATCTCCGGTATTTAAAAAGCGCAAGACATCCTGTAGTGTCACCATCCTGAACGATTGTTTCTTTAGGAACTTGTTTAGTGCTCTTAAGTCCAGAATGGGGCGCCAGTCTCCGGAGGGTTTCGTTACCAGAAAGAAGCGGGAATAGAATCCACTGTTCCTGTGAGAAAAAAGGACCAGTTCTATCGCTCCTTTGCGCAACATCACTTGTACTTCCTTGAGGAGTTGGTTCACTCTCTGGGGTGGAGGGCCTGACGGAGGGACGCCCGGTGGTGTCTGTGTGAATTCCAGAGTATGGCCACTGGTCACTACATCGAGCACCCACCTGTCTGATTTTATTGCTGCCCATTGAAGGAAGTAAGAAGTGATGCGACCTCCAATCTTCGAGACTGGTGTGAGGTAGTACGCTGATATGGCTGGTAGGTCATTGTTTCCTGCCCGTATCCCTTCCTCAGGCAGCCACTCTTCCTCTCGCTGGATGTTTATAAGCCGCGGCCGGCCACAACCGGTAACGTTGCTGCTGTTGGTGGTACTGTTGCCGGGGTACAGTGGAGGAAGACTGATACTGGGGTCTGTACTGATGGTAGCCCCCTCGAAAGGAGTAACCCCTTGCTCCACGAAAGGCCTGCTTCCTATACTGCAGGGTACCTAGTGATTTAGCCGTATCTGTATCTGTTTTGATGGCCTGTAACATGTCATCGACATGCTTTCCAAACAGACTTTCACCATCAAACGGCATGTCCAGAACCTGGCTCTGGACCTCCGGGCGGAAGGAGGTAGACTTTAGCCATCCTTGCCTACGCAGGACCGCTGCCCCTGCTAGTTGCCTGAAACCAGTCAAAGAAATGTCTACTGCGCTATCTATAATCTCTGCCGCAATCCGTTCACCTTCCTGCAATACCTTCTTCGCTTCCACCTTGACATCCTACTTCAAGAGATCTAAGAAAGCAGACATGTCTGCCCACATCTGGCGATCAGATCTCCCTAGGATGGCCAGGGAATTAGCTGCCTTCACAGTGATCGCCACTACCGAGGAGAATTTCTTTCCAATATTATCCAATCTCCTCCCATCTTTGTCTGGAGGAGATGCTATAGGTGTGGAAGGGTTCCTAGAACGATGCTGTGCTGACTGCGATATCACCGAATCCGGTTTTGGTTGCGACACTAAACAGGCCGGAGAATCATCAGGGGCCTTATATTTCTTCTCTAGCCTTGGCATTTGTGAAGGCACTGTCGCCGGATTCTTCATCGCCTTCAACCCCTCCTGCCATAGGAAATCTACTATCGGTATAGTCCTTACCGACCTCTTTGATGGCTCCTTGAAGTCATAAAGGAAACACTCTGTTTCTTGCGAAACAATAGACAGACCAAACCGCTTTGCTGCTCTCTCAATCAAATTATGAAAACCTCCTATGTCCTCAGGAGGCGAATCCACCGGACCTGGTGGAGATGGTGTGGGGACGAGGTAGTCATACCATTCGCTAGCCACTGACTCCCTTATCTCACCCTCTTCCCTCTTGTCGTCCGACGAGGGATGATCTTCTTGTGTTTGGTTACTCAATGGTATGCCAGTGTGCGGCGTCCCCAGGAGACTGGTCCTCGGGGTTTGACGAGGTGTCTGGTGGCTGTCAGGTCTGGGTGGCGTTATAGGTGTTGATGGTGGAAATCTCCTGTAGTAGTCGTTAAGCATACACTGAAGGTCTGCAACCAATGTGCTTGGCATGGGGAGGGATAATTGTTGTTCCCTCTGTGGGTATGAAGTTGAAGCATAGTTGGGTGGGTACTGCCCTTCATCTTCCTCATCAAAGTCCTGGCATTTTACATGCAGCTGAGAAGGATTACTAGCTGCACCAAACATTCCCTCATCTTGGGAATACATGTCCTGGTCGTCATCCAAGAGATGTTGCGGGGGGATATGGCAATACCTTGCTCGGGGAGGTATGTATTGGAAGAATGTCAGATGATTTCTCCCCCATGGTGATGAGTAAAAGAGGTAAGAATTTTGTTGAGTCCTCTTGAGAATATGTCATCATTGTTGACTATTGCTCCGGTGAAATCCCCAGGAGGGTCGACGGTTTATCCGCTGCCATTGTTGTCGATGGTATGGTCGTTGACGGTGTCTTCGTTGATGGTACTCTCGTCGACGGTTTGCTCGTCGACAATTCCCTTGTCAACGAGTCCCCTGTCGGCATTTGTCCCGCCAACGGTGCTGTCGTTGCCGGTGTGCTTGACGACGGTGCCTTCTTAAACCTCACTGACAGGTGCTTCGTCGACGGTAGTGCCTTAGTCGATTGGTGGACCCACGATGCCTCCACCGTCGATGATGTCTTCGTCGACGAAGCATTCTTAAATATTTTTGCCATAATGATCGTCGTCGTCGACGATAATGGTGACGACGTCACTATCATCGGTGAGACTGCCGTAGTAAACGTCGATGACACTCGATGTCACCGTCGACACCGTCGTCGACGGGCGTTTTTTGTCTGGAGAGCCTTACCGGTTCTTTCTTCGGTGACAGACAGGGATGCACTTTTAGCAGTAATCTTCCTCTGCAGAGGCGAAGTAGGCTCTGAACGAAACTTTTTTGGCAACCTTGTGTGGGTCTCTGATTGAGAAATATTCTTCTCATGTCTCTTTTGTGTCTCAGTAGAGACATTGTAGGAAGTTGCCTCTGTATATACTATTTCAAAGTAAGAAATAGTGTGCACAGAGTCCAAGGGTTCCCCTTAGAGGTAAGATAGTGTCAAAAAGAGATAATTCTAATGCTCTATTTTATGGTAGTGTGTTCGAGCAGTAGGCTTATCAGAGGGTAGTGTTAAGCGTTTGTTGTACACATACAGGCAATAAATGAGGAACACACACTCAAATACTTACTCCAGGCCAATAGGTTTTTATATAGAAAAATATATTTTCTTAGTTTATTTTAAGAACCACAGGTTCAAGATTTACAAGTGACAGGTATTTCACTCCGGTATTTTAGGAACTTTGAATAATCACAATAGCATGTACAGTTTTGACAAAAATGGCAATAAGCTATTTTAAAAGTGGACACAGTGCAAAAATCAACAGTTCCTGGGGGAGGTAAGTATTTGTTAAGTTCACAGGTAAGTAAAACACTTACAGGGTTTAAAGTTGGGTCCAAAGTAGCCCACCGTTGGGGGTTCAAGGAAACCCCAAAGTTAGCACACCAGCAGCTCAGGGCCGCTCAGGTGCAAAGGTCAAAGTGGTGCCCAAAACACATAGGCTTCAATGGAAATAGGAGTGCCCTGGTTCCAGTCTGTCAGCAAGTAGGTACCCGCATCCTCGGCAGGCAGACCAGGGGGGTTTTGTAGGGCACCAGGGGGGACACAAGCAGGCACAGAAAGTATACCCTCAGCGGCACAGGGGCGGCCAGGTGCAGAGTGCAAACAGGCGTCGGGTTTCAGATAGGAATCAATGGCTAGACCCGGGGGTCTCTTCAACGATGCAGGCAGGCAGTGTGGGGGGCTTCTCGGGGTAGCCACCACCTGGGCTAGGCAGAGGGTCGCCTGTGGGGCGCTCCTGCACTGGAGTTCACTTCCTTCAGGTCCTGGGGGCTGCGGGTGCAGTGCTGGTTCCAGGCGTCGGGTTCCTTGTAACAGGCAGTCGCAGTGAGGGGGAGCCTTTGGATTTCCTCTGTAGGTGTCGCTGTGGGAGCTAAGGGGGGTCAACTCTGGCTACTCACAGGCTCGCAGTCGCCGGGGAGTCCTCCCAGTAGTGTTAGTTTTCCGCAGGTCGAGCCAGGGGCGTTGGGTGCAGAGTGGAAAGTCTCACGCTTCCAGCGGGAAACGTGTGGTCTTTAAAAGTTGCTTCTTTGTTTCCAAAAGTTGCAGTTTGTTGAACAGGGCCGCTGTTCTCTGGAGCTTCTTGGTCCTTTAGATGCAGGGTAGTCATTGGACCGTGTTGGATGCGTCGCTGTTGCAGTTTTCTTCGAAGTAGGGAGACAGGCCGGTGGGGCTGGGGCCAAATCAGTTCTCGTCACCGTCTTCACTGCAGGGCTTCAGGTCAGCAGTCCTTCTTCTTCTTTAGGTTGCAGGAATCTATCTACCTCGGTTCTGGGAGCCCCTAAATACTGAACTTAGGGGTGGGTTTAGGTCTGGGAGGGCAGTAGCCAATGGCTACTATCCTTTAGGGTGGCTACACCCTCTTTGTGCCTCCTCCCTGTGGGGAGGGGGCACATATCTAATCCTATTGGGGGAATCCTCCTTCTACAAGATGGAGGATTTCTAAAAGTAAGAGTCACCTCAGCTCAGGACACCTTAGGGGCTGTCCTGACTGGAGGGGTGACTCCTCCTTGTTTTTCTAATTATCTCCTCCAGCCTTGCCGCCAAAAGTGGGGGCAGTGGCCAGAGGGGTGGGCATCTCCACTAGCTGGGATGCCCTGTGGTGCTCTAACAAAGGGGGTGAGCCTTTGAGGCTCACCGCCAGGTGTTACAGTTCCTGCAGGGGGAGGTGAGAAGCACCTCCACCCAGTACAGGCTTTGTTCCTGGCCACAGAGTGACAAAGGCACTCTCCCCATGTGGCCAGCAACATGTCTGGTGTGTGGCAGGCTGGCAAAAACTAGTCAGCCCACACTGGAAGTCGGGTATGTGTTCAGGGTGCATCTCTAAGATGCCCTCTGGGTGTATTTTACAATAAAGTGCACACTGGCATCAGTGTGCATTTATTGTGCTGAGAAGTTTGATACCAAACTTCCCAATTTTCAGTGCAGCCATTATGGAACTGTGGAGTTCGTATTTGACAAACTCCCAGACCATATACTCTTATGGCTACCCTGCACTTACAATGTCTAATGTTTTGCTTAGACACTTTAGGGGCATAGTGCTCATGCACATATGCCCTCTCCTGTGTTATAGTGCACCCTGCCTTAGGGCTGTAAGGCCTGCAGAGGGGTGACTTACCTATGCCACAGGCAGTGTGAGATTGGCATGGCACTCTGAGGGGAGTGCCATGTCGACTTAGTAATTTTCTCCCCACCAGCACACACAATCTGCAATGGCAGTGTGCATGTGTTAGGTGAGGGGTCCCTTAGGGTGGCGCAACATATGCTGCAGCTCTTAGGGACCTTCCCTGGTTACAGGGCCCTTGGTACCACTGGTACCTTTTACAACTGACTCATCTGTGTGCCAGGGGTGTGCCAATTGTGGAAACAATGGTACATTTTAGGTGAAAGAACAATGGCGATGGGGCCTGGTTTGCAGGGTCCCAGTACACTTCTCAGTCAAGTCAGCATCAGTATCAGGCAAAATGTTGGGGGTAACTGCAACAGGGAGCCATTTTCTTACAGACATGCTTCATCTTTTTGGCCATCTTTCTCTGTGGCTCGTCAGGCAATCTTCCCTTCTCACCTGTTCTTTTTAAGGAGTGAGAAGCATGAGATGACGTTTTGCTTTCATCTGAGGAAGGATGTTCCATGGCTTTCTGTTTCTGTAGGCACAAGCTAAGCCTACCCTCACGGTCCTTGAGGGTTTTTTTGACTGAAGGTGCGACAGATCTTGCAGTCTCTCACCTTGTGGTCTGGGTGGAGGCAGTAGATGCACTTTTTGTGGGGGTCATCAACATGTAGTCTTTTCTTCCCACAACTGCCACAGTCTCTGAACAGACCCTTTTTTGTCTTTTCAGACATGATATAGTTGGAAAGCTGGGTTCACTGAGAGAAAAAATTCTTGTCAGAAAAGGTAAACTGAGCAGAGCCCAGGGAGACTCCCTTCACACGAAGTGCGGTAGAAAATCGGAGGGAAAGCAGCCTCTGTTGGGAGTGTTCAGGAGGGTGCCGTAGCCTGATTGGAAGGCACTAAAGTTTGGGTCTTTTCACAAAACAAAATGGATAGGCTATAAAATAGCCTATGGGGCCTAACTAGGCCTAGTGGTTTTAAACCTACTGCTTTGTGTATTTGAGGTTACCGTGAGGCTCCCACCTCGACGACGGGATGATTCAAGCATGTGAATCTATGAAAGATCCAATACTGGAGAAAACCTGATTACTGAAATGAAACAATCTTAAACTTCACAATCTCCTTTTTACTTGAGTCTCTTATCAGTTTATATTAGGAATGACTAGAAACAGGCTCAGATAAGGTAGCAACTTTTATGAAAACCATTTGGCAGCACCCCCCCACACACATTTGCCAAGACCTGCCGCATTAATCGCTGCTGATGAAAGAAGCGGATTGGGTGGTTCTTCTAATTGTTGTTTCAAACCGTCCCTGCACATACTTCCTTTATTGTTTTTTATTATATCACTGTGTATATTTAGATTCTTGTGAAATGTCCTCTGAATGTGTCCCTGCAATCTTTTCAGTTGGATCTATTAACGTCTGTTATGTTTTGTTGAGATGGGAAAAACTAATTTTAATACACTAATCTGTATATATTCATTGATGAACACTAGTTTTTTCAGCACTTTGTGTTACTGAAGTAAAAGCTAAGAAAAGTCCATTAGATATCTGAGCAGAATAAATTTAAATTACAGTACACTGCTTCTTCAAGACCAGTGTAGACACAGAATCGTTGAGAAGAAGTGTACCAGCAATGGCTAATCTGCAAATGACCTATAGCAATTCCTTTGCACAGTGGTGCTGGGACAATTTTCTGAGTAGGGGTTCTGCCATTGTTACATCACTGAAGTCATAAGGATTGTGAAAAATCCATTGCTTATAAAAAGAACAAGTGTAGTAAATGTATTCAGTAGTTGAGTGGGAAGGTTGTAGTATGTAGCTGGAAGTAAATTTTGGCCACACTGTTGCAAATATATTACTAAAGGTGAGGTAGCGCACTGCCATTTATAGAAAACACACTTTCCACCGAAATAGCTACTAAATTTGCACAGCCCTACAGTTTTACTAATAAAACTATGCAGCTCACAAAATAGTAATGGGTGGAAATCAGGTTATAGCTAATATTTTATTTGCGCATTACCAAGCATATTGATTTGTTTTGTTCCTATCATAAGGTATGTTTTCATAACTGCTCATATATTCTGAAATAATTGTACAGTTCATGTACAGATATTTAAATTGTGTATGCACTAGAAAAAAATGACATTCTGCAGCCTTTTCTTTCACACTACCTGCACCCCAGCAACATTGTTGCATAATTCACTTTACAAAACCCTCTCATTTTGCAAAGAAAAGTGAACAGCAACCTCCCTTTTAAAGGAATAACAAGCAATTTAACCAAGATAAGTAGAATCAGTCATGCAGAAAGATAATATTCCAAGGAAAAAAGAACTGCTCAAATACAGCCGATATGAATGTGGACAATGGACAGAAACGTTAAGTGGCCTGCCATGAGTGGTGGGTTGATTATTAAATCATCTTTGTAACCAAAAGTGTAGCAACACACATTTGATGTAGGAAACAGTTTAAAAGAAATACTTATTACTACCCACAGAGCTGCAGCAGCTGTTCCGTGAGGTAGCATGCAAGGGAGAAAGCTGAAAATACAATCACTCCTGAGTGGTGCCACACAAAAAAGTTCCTGGAAAGCGAACATTTGTGGAAGAATACAAGGAACCAGTCAGAGAGGTGGTAATGAGGTAATATGCTCCACAGGAGGGACAAAGAATGCTGGATGGCCAAAGACAAATAAAAGCAGCAAACAGAATGCAAGCAAATGTGAGTTACTAAACACAAAGCCTACAGAAAATAACAGGCGCAATGCATTCCAAGGCAAGTTTTCAGCATGTCCCCAATAGGTCTTTGCAAACGGACAGCTGCGCTGCTTGGTAGGCTTCAACCTAAAAACTTGGACAGAGCTAATGAACTTATTTAAAAATGCTGCACGCAGAAAGTAAAGTAAAAGGAAGGATGTGCAGATTACATGGCTCTCTTCAGGGTCTTCCAAACCATCAGGTCGGCTGAGATTGCGAGCTGGCTGACTGCAGACTACTTTGTCTTCCAAGACCCATGCATTTGTTCCTGCAGGTGGCCTCTGGATATCATCAGGGTAAAATGCCCCATCTGCTCCATCTAAACAGGAAAAGCAAACAGGATGAGTTTAGATGCTCCATTCGGCTGCAGTTGAGTTCCTTTAAAACAAAATAAAAAAGATCTGTTTATTGAAGTTTTCAGACAAAGGCATGAGCAGTGTACAACCCAGTACGTCCTTAAATCATCTGGCAGTACAATATGTCCAGCAAGTGACATCTCAATTTATTGTTCTCCTGCTTACACAGCCAAGGCAGAACAAGGGGAGACAATTTCAAGACTCCACAAAGGGATTTCTATAGTGCGCACTCAAAAGCATGTCAGCAGTCACATCATACTGCAATTGAACTAGAATACCTAAAGAGCCTGACTTGCAGTGGTAGGGGGTTGTGGCTGGTCAGTCACCCCAAGTGTCATAGCAGCTACAGGTTCTTGTTCCCAGTCTGTGCGCTCCGAAACAATTCAGAGGGCCATATAAATTTAGGACTGGATTTCACCAGCATCAACTCTCAATAGGCAATCACTTGTTTCTCACAATAAGCAGCATCCCGAAGCCATACAGCTCTCTGCGGCTTCAGGTGCCAGCCTCAGCGCATTGCCTCTCAGCCTTTCACTAGTAAAAGGAGGATTGCTTTCAGTTTGCGCACCGCAAGGGGGACATTGTTTCCATAGCCTAAGAGCGCTATGTGCAGTGGGCGCTCAGGTGTGCACCTAGTAATTTCCTCAAGAGTGTCGAGAACAGTATGCCAGAAGTGCTGCACTCCGGGGCAGACTCAAGCAAGGTGTAAGAAGTCAAGGCAAAGGGCAGTGTGCATCTTCAATCAAGGCCATTCTGTGCCTCTAGCACCTGAAATGTAGGTAGGGCCACTGGGAAAGATTTGTGAATCATCCGGACGGCAGCACATAGTTAGTAATACGTGAACATGTCTAGTAGAGTCACATCAGGTCCCTGCAGGGCCTGTTGTGGAGTGAGGGTGTCATCATCTGCGTACAAAGCACCCATGGACGTCAGGTGCAGATTAGGCAGCTGATTATGGTTCCCAGTGTCAAGGGTAATATGAAATGAGGGGTGTCCAATAAGTGGCATTAAAGGGGCAAATAGGCAGCTCAGCCAAGCTTACCGTCTGAGTTCGTTCCACGCTCACACTGTGCAAGCCAGTGCCCATCCACGCTCTAGGGTGCTTGGGGGACAAATACAGTGCCATCTGAAAACGGCCTGGCGCACCGTGGCATGTTCAGGTGCTGTGCGCGCCATGAACTGCGCAGGGTAAAGTCAATAGTGTACAAACTGTGGCTGGGCGCAAAAGTAACACAAATCCATATCTGTAGTCTCCAACCCTCCCTGCTCGAAAGGAAATGTCATTATCTCCCATGAAATTCAAGGCTGCCCACCTACCCACGTGAGGTATAAGATGCGGAATTGAAGCTGCCGACGGAAATACAGCGGTAGGGGAAGTGGCAGGTTAATGAACAGATAAGGAAATTTGTGGAGGGTGGGGGTGGGGGGTGGGGGGGAGGAGGGGGGAAATCACTATCTTAGCAATGGCCAGCCTCCCAGTTAAGGACAATGGGAGCTTCTGCCAGCTCTCCACACACTCATGTAGCCAGGTCATTAAGCATCCATAATTAGGTTTCAAAAGCTCATCTATGTCCCTGCTGAGCCAAATCCCTAGGTATCTCACTGGTTCTCTCAACTGCTATAGCGGGAACTCCGAGACAAACCCCACTGTCTCAGATGTCAATGGGGACAGGATCAATATGGGCCAGTTTGTACAGCTACCCGATATACCCCCAAATCTGGTGAATTCTTTGATAAGTGGGTCTCAATTATTTTGCGGGTCTCTCACGTACAGAGGGACATCGACTGCATTCATGGATACAAGAATTCTATGAGGCGTGAACATCCGCACTGGATGAGTGGTGCTGACGCAATAGAGCCGCAAGCAGCTCTATGGCGAATAATATGGGTGATAGAGGGTATCGTTCCCAGGTATCTTGTAATTTGTCCAACAGACCAGTGAGCAGGCTCTGGACTGCGCATAAAGGAGTCTAATTAACCTTATGAGCTTGGGCTTCACTTCCAAGCATGATAATAGGACAAAGAGATAAGGCCATTTGAGAGAATCGAGCGCCTTAGTGGCGTCCAATAAAAACACGGCCGCACTAAGGTGAGTGAGGTTCAATACTATGGATTAGGGCAAAGAAGGTATGAAGAATGTGGGTCGTTGACCTCCCGGGAACAAAGCCCAACTAGTCCGGGCGCACATTAATCGGCCAAAGCAGGAGTAATTGCGAGGTGATCAGGTTTGCAGGGATTTAATTATTTGTGTTAATCAGGGACAAAGGTTGGTACGACTCCCAGCGGTGAGGGTTCTTGTCTGGTTTGAGTATTGTCATGATCAACACCTCCTGAAAGGTGGGGGGCGGGGCATGGGACTCCCCATACATGCTGAGGAGATGTGGGGCCACGGTGTGGGCATACTCTTTACAGAAGGCAGCGGTGAGTCCATCCAGGCCTCTTGAAACCTTAAAGTATCTACCATGTCTCTCTGCAAGTATGCAAGAAAATGTCATGCCTTGTGTCTATAGTTGAGGCCCCATACACTGCAGGTCACGCATTTAACCCCTTAGCTGCTGGTCCTTCCTCCCCCTCCCCCAGTGCTGAGCCCTTGTCCACATAAGCTATCCACGTCAAATTTGCATCCTTTTTTTCCAACATCCTAGGAATTCTAAAGGTACCCAGAGTTTATGAGTTCTCCTGAAGGAGACCAAAAAATTACCCAAAATAAAATGTAGAGAAAGACAAGGTGCAATAACACTTTATCTTCTATTCAGTGTTCCTGCAATTCTCCCGATGTGGTACCTTACTTGGGTGGGTAGTCCTAGTGCACGTGACAGGAAACGCAACATGGACACATCTCATTTTTACATTGAAATCTGATGTGTTTTTTGGAAAGTGCCTAGCTATGGATTTTGTCCTCTAGCTCAGCCAACACCTAGGGAAACCTACAAAACCTTTGTATTTTCTAAAACTAGACACCTAGGAAAAGCTAGGATGGGGTGACTTGTGGGGCCTCTTACCAGGTTCTGTTACCCAGAAATCTTTGCAAACCTCAAAATTTGGCAAAAAACACTTTTCCCTCATATTTCGGTTGTGCAAAGTTCTGAAATCTGAGAGAAGCCACAAACTTCCTTCCACCCAGCATTCCCCAAGTCTCCCGATAAAAATGGTACCTCACTTGTGTGGGTAGGCCTAGTGCCTGCGACAAGAAATGCCCCAAAACACAACGTGGATATATCACATTTTCCCAAAGAAAACTGACCTGTTTTTTTGCAAAGTGCCTAGTTGTGGAGTTTGGCCTCTAGCTCAGCCGGCACCTAGGAAAACCAAGCAAACCTGGACATTTCTGAAAACTATACACCTAGGGGAACCCAGGATGGGGTAACTTGTGGCACTCTAGCCAGGTTCTGTTAAGCAGAATCCTTGGCAAACCTTAATTTGACCAACAAAAAAAACACATTTTCCTCACATTTCGGTGATAGAAAGGTCTGGAATCTGAGAGGACCCACAAATTTCCTTCCACCCAGCATTCCCCTAAGTCTCCGATAAAAATGGTACCTCACTTGTGTGGGTAGGCCTAGTGCCTGTGTTAGGAATAGATCACACAATGGTCAAAGTTAGTCCTTACATGAGGGCAACTGTTGACCCTGGGGTGATCCATTCCTGCCACATGCACTAGATACAAGCACTCAAGTGGGGTAGCGTTTTTATCAGGACAAGTAGGGAAACACTGGCTGGTAGGAATTTTGTGGATCCCAGCATATTCTTGTAGTTTGTGTGACAAAAATGCAAGAAAAAATAGAGTTTTTATTCAACATTTCACCAATGCAGGGTACTCTGGGTTAAGAAAACTTTGGGGAATCCACACAAGCTACACCTCTGTGGACTCCAGCGGGTGTCTAGTTTCCAGAAATGTCTGGGTTTGGTAGGTTTCCCTATATGGATGCCGAGCCCAGGACCAAAAACACAGGTGCCTGCCTTTCAAAACCAGGTTGTTTTGTGATAGATCATTTTGATGTAGCCACAATACGATTTGGGCAGTGGAATTTGGGGCTGAACTAAATTGGGGAGCTCTCAAGAGAGCATCTCTCTCTGTGCTTGCTGCTGCATGCACCTTCTCTCGGGGTGGGCTAACCTGCTATTCTCCTGCTGCAAAGACTGTGCTTGCGAAGGGACTGCAGGACTGTCCTCATCACCTCCCTCAGAATCACTGGATGAGGAGTTATCGGATGAGACTCCTCCGTCTGAAAAATCACTCCCAGAGGCTGCGCCATTGTCCTATCCCTCAGATGCTGTCTCAGTCTCTGATCCTACGTCAGAGCTGTCCTCTTTAACCGGAGTTAGGGCTTGAGCAACAGTCATCCAACAAGACGCTATCTCTGCTACTGGCTAAACTGTTGCTCCAAAACACTAGCCTATGTAGACAGCCACAAAATTGCTGGTGGTATGCGTCTGGTGCATGCAAGAGTAAAAGTCACCTTACCTTCCTTTCTCCCTCAATCAGCATGTTCTCTTAAGACACTCAAAAAACCAAAACAAGACACACTACTGCTTCACCTTGTCACATACCAATCGTCACAGTCTTTAGCGCCTTTGGCACCCAGTCCGACAATCATTATTGGTGCTCCCATGACCTCCTCCTCGGACTCCCTCACTACCACTCAGCAAAAGTGCCCTTCATCTCTCTAAAGCCCCCCTCGCACATACATTTCGTTTGTATTATAGCACAGGTAATGGCTGGCTTTACTAATCCACTCAGCTATTCACATATAATATAGTTTTGATCTTTGCAGTAGACATATAAACCTTCTGCGTGGCCTCAAAACTGCCACTAGAGAAAATTCAGATCCTTTTCCAGCAGAAACATAATCACAAGAGTTACTTGACTTTTTATTGCTGCCTAAAAGCTACAGTTGAAGTATGTGCATTGCATTGAAGATGCAAGAGAACTGGTGGTATATATATATATATATATATATATATATAATAAAATCACTTATATGTGGATTTCCTGGGGGCCGATCGCAAGGAAACCACACACACGCATTGACAAAAGTTATATATATATATATATATATATATATATATATATATATATATATTATTTTATTTTTTAATAGCTGTATGGTTTCCCTGGGGTGGGGGCCATTGGAGGGGGGGGTGACATCAATGCAAGGCGTGGGGTGAGGGGGGGGGGGGGGGGGGAGACACAGAAGCTCTTCTGTGTCTCCCGATGGAGCTTTAAATGAAAAAACAATCCTGTGGTGTGACGCACCGGAGGATTTTTCAAACCCCTCCCTAGTGTCGACCACTGGTTGTGGCCCGCACCAGGGAGGTAGAGCAGGCATCAGCCAGTGGCCTACGCCCATACTAAAGAGGTTAACTGACTGCTTTGGGATCAATCTGCTGATGTGTGAGCTCCTGACATTCATGTATAGATAGCCAAGCATGAGAGCCTACCTCGTCATGCTGCATGGCAATAAAGGAGAAGAACAAAAGAACATTTTGCAGCCAAGAGGCAGACAACATCAACAGTGCCTCAACATTTCACCCACCTCCCACACTGACCCCCCCAACTGGGTCAAATACTCCCACAGCCCAACCTCTGTGTGAAACCCAACAAGCAACCAGAATTAACAACCAGTGACTCATCATGAGGGGAAGAATCCGAGCACTATCACTCTCCCACCCAGAAGAGAGCTGAGTGACCAGAGGAGTACCTAGTCGGGTAACGAGGCCCACCGAGCGGGCCAGCAGTGGCAGTCTTCGTGTACAAGACTGTCACCAACCCTGCTGCATTATCACATTTCCTTGGCTAACGGCCCCAAGATTGTCAGCAAAAGGTAATCGCCATGCACCGATTAGGAAGCCTCCCATCAGTCAATACTGATGGGAATTATGAGGCTCAGTCAGGTTACATCCTCTTACAATACCACTCAAGGACAATTCTGTGGTCTATGGTGCGGTAAGGGATCCGCGGGGACACCCGCCATCGACTTCTAGGCAGCACGGTCACAAGCGGCACTCAAAGAAGGTGCATTGCCTCAGTCATTTTCGTTCAGATTTACTGGCTCAGCATCTCGCACCGCTGACGGCGGTCCCACCGCAGTCACTGGAATTTTTTTGACAAATCTGTCAGCTGCCTTGTGATCTGTAAAGTAGTGAGTCTTTCCTGAGTGTATGCTCACCTTGGCTGTGTAAATCAAAGAGTACTTGGCACCCATTCACTGTAGCAAGCGCTTGATTTGTAGAAAATCCCTTCCAGCAGCCTGCACAGTGACCGTGAAATCTGGGAGGATTAACATCTCATTACCTTGATAATGGAGCAGCTGTATATCTCTTGCCAGATGCAAAGATGTGTCCCTATCTCTATAGTTAAACAGCCAAGCTATTATCAGGCGGGCCGGTGCACACAGAGGGGGGCACTTGCCAAGTGATCTGTGGGCCCCTTTCACCAATGAGCATGGTAGAAAGTGAGTCTCTGTATAGTGCTTGGTGCATCGCCTTGACATAGTCCTGCATGTGATCCATCTCTGTCGATTCTACATATATTATTCCTCCTCAAGCATGCCTCTAGGTCTTCATTCTTTTTTTGGATGACCTCTAGCACCTTTTCAATCTGGTGTACCTTCTCCCCAGCTGCGGAGTGCCCATCCTCCACGTCTGATGAATGGCATTCGAGATGGTCTATGTATTTGTTGTGTTTATCAACTTTTTCTTTGAGGTGGTCGAACCCTGTTCGTCAAGAGATCAATTTAGTGTCAATAGTGGTCAGACTCTGTTTGAGCTCTAGAAACATAGAAATCCATACTGATTCTGGAGTCCTCTCTATAGCCCTGACTCAGAGGAGGCAAATCCATTGTTTGTGTCTCCCTACAATCCTCAAAGAAGAGCTTGGACTGACTCCATCAGTTTTCCCCATCATGCACAAGGTGTAGTGCAGCGAGTCACAGCGTCAAGAGTTGGGCAAAGGCAGTTGTGAGCTTTTTAGTCGGTCTCTATTACCATCAGGGTCTCGCCTCACCCCTGAAGAAATACAGGGCTTGGGGGTGGAAGACAGGACATGAGCAGATTACATTTACCTCAACCGGACAGTTGTGTAGAGAGGTTGTCCACCATAGGAACAGGCAATCAGGCAATCAGGCAATCACCACCAGTGAGATTGCTGTGAATTCCTGAAGCTTGTGGGGAGGAGGTCTCCTCAACACCAAGTTCAGGCCCTGCCACATCCCGATTCTCCTGTCTCGGGGGGGGCATGAGCAGGCCACAGTATGCCAACAGGTCACAACATCACAGCAGGAGAAATTATCAAGCGCTTGTCAGCATCACTCTAAGTCGGTCCAAAGAGCAGAGACACCACAGCCACTTCTGCGTATTTAGTCACCAAGCCCCAGGGTCCCTCAAATTCTCACATCAACAGTCTCTCTGGGCAAGTGAATCATGAAATCTCAGAGTTGTTATGCAGCAGTAATTGCAAGCATTAACTGCCGGTCCTGCAGGGGCAGAGAGGGGCAGATTGTCATACCCGAGATCGGGTTGAACCCTGCCTCTGCAAAACAGCATGCCCATATGGCCTGCAGAACAACCACTCAGTTTCCTGCGTGAGTCACTGTGAATCAGGCAGCCTGTCTGACCATGTGATTTAGTCCAGGAGGTAATCCTCGCTCCTCAATGTAATGAGGTGAGCGGGAAGCACAACAGCAGCCACCGGAACTAATGTAGGGCAGCCCTCCACACCCACTGGAGCTCGGCCGCATCTGTCGAGCCTGCACAGCCCCAAAGTGGGCAGGGAAATTGACTGCGGCCTCTCCCACGACAGCCTCTCAGAGGTCTCCCTGCTCGCTGGCATAAAAACAGTCATCAAGGAGAGCTCCAACCAGCATCCCGTACATCTCCCCTCGGGCACAGGGCCACAATCAGCAGCAGGTAATCACCAAGTTTGCACCACATGCCCGCACTGCAGTGCCAGTAGCTGCTCTGAGGGCCGCCGCCAAAGACGCCGGCCTGACACAAGCCGCAACCGGCTCCATACAGTTAATGGTTCTCTGCTCACCTCCAGGACATAATTTGTCACCAGTGCAGCAATGATCCAATGTGCAGGCACCTATGGACTGCCCCCAAGGCCCCCTGAAAAAAACAAATTAAATGACAGATAAAGCACTCTGGCCAGCACAGCCTCACTAGGTGGGGGCCATCTTGCTGCCAGGCACTCTAGCGTCCCCTTGCATTTGAGTTACTCAAGTATAAACATATTTTCTAGGCCAGATAAGGCAAGCCAGTCTACAAATCCAAAATAGGGATTTCAGAGGCACCATGAGCAAATATTCACACCTAGGTAGTCCTGCTCTAAACTTAAAAACAAGGGTTCAATTACGTAGTTTACTTGTATTCATAGTAGCCCTTTGGGCTGATAGGCCTTGCAGGAGCTCAGGTGAATTGGGTGTGCTGTAAGCACGGTGGAACCTTAAGACCAACGATTTAAAAATGAATAGTTTGTACCAATTGCACTTGTATCCAAAACAGTTTACACAACCATAAATGTTTACCCTGGCCATACCACTAGAAACAAAAGATAATGATATTCACAAGATAATGGCTTGTTTCAAAATCAACACAATAATTTAATGAACGTGTACATCACCAAATTAATAGGTTTCTAAACATGAGGCAGCTCTGTAAAATGTACATGCATTGCAAAATGTAGTAATTCTTTTAATTTTAGGTGATGTGGGAGTACCACTTTAGTTAGCTTCTGCCTCTTTAGAAATATTAATTGCACGGAATATGTAGATATTGAAAATCTATTGACATTTAAAGCACATTACATGACAAATATATCTGTGTGGTGATATTAAGAATCTCAATGAGGCTAGAAACCTAATGTAAAGAAGAAATATGTCCAATCTGTGTCACTATGGGTATCTAAAAAATGTTTGGCGCAAGACCAAAATGGCTTACTTGAAGTGAAATATAAGGTCTCCAAGCCTCCAAAGGTGTAGTACTTATTTTGCAAAAATAATGAGCCTCAGAAACTATAACAATTCATGATAAAAATCTGATAGTAATATCTTAGAACAGGGTCTTAAAACCAGCTGCAGTGAAAGGAATAGGATTCATTTAAACCAGGAATTATTCTGTTTCTGAGAAAAATATAGGTAATCTATCAATAACTACATATCTTTAGATTTAAAAATTCCATTAACAAATACTTTATCAATCAATGTTTTCTGCTGTACAGTTATATCACCATTCAAGCCATCAGCAACCATGAACATAATGTCTTGAGAAAGAAGTTGCAGGCCAGGTTAACACCTGCACAGTATTTACCATTATCAACAGAAAACAGAATAGTCTAGCGATGATGTTTTAATACTGGTATCTAGTCTAAAGCGTGAAGTAGGGGAATTGAAGAGTCTTTTATTTGAGGTCCTTAAACTCCTTAAAAAATCTGACCTAACCCCTCAGTGTACCTCAAATCCAGTGCCAGCACAAGTTTCTCGACCTTTGGTTCCTGTTGCCCCGCCAGTAGATTCTCCACTGTCACGGGAAACGGACAAGGGGCCCAGTTATAGACCCCATTACAGAAATTACTCAACCTCAGTTCTAGCGAATTCGTCATTCTCTCCTTTTAACCCGGGTCAATCTGTGGCCCATTTTATCCACGTGCCTAATCAAAATTGCATTGACATGTGTAATAATGTCCCTCGGCTTTCACCTCATACGAGGGAAGACACTGTTTCTCTTATCAACAAGGTGTCGTATTGGATTCGCCACACTAGGGGTTGTGGCTCTATCATCCACGCTGATATCTGTTTTGCTTCTCGTGTGCGAGGCCCTGGTGGGCGGGACATTATTAAACTTCATCTTGTCAGCCCCGCTTTAGTTAAGGGGATCTTGCAGATGGAAGCTCGTAACTTATCAAGAACTGACTCTGATATATTTTTTAGAGAAAGTTTGCCTGTTACGGGGCACAAGATTACGTCCTCTCATCCATCCAGAACTAATTCTTCGAACTTTCGAAATGCTCCTGTTTCAACTGTCCCCCCTGGCTCGTTGCCTCTTCTCGGCGATAGGGCTGCTTTGGCTTGTAACATTAAAGGTACTTTCATACGAGACCCTGTCACCCCAGGGGACACATCAGATGTGGATTGACTACACCATCCTAACTTTTGTAAACATAGCGTTCCGTATGTTGGGGTAGCGCCACTTCCAAGTTCCTCATTTGGTTTGGGTGCCAATACTTCAAAGGCCTCACCTTGTATTACAAATCGGACTTTCAATCCAGTTCCCGATGTTGACTCTCGTACGCCAGTTTGCAGCACTATATCAAGGAAATTACTGTCTTGGAATGTGGCTGGCATCAAGAGTAAATTATCTGATCCGGACTGGGGGGCTTATGTTGAATCTTTTTCCATATGTATGTTTCAGGAAACTTGGTCTACGGATTGTGTGTACAGGCAAGGCTATTGTTTTACTAAAAAGGCGATCCAGTCCTCTAGGGGAAAGGCGATTGGGGGCCTATGCACTTGGGTCAAGCTGACTGAGGGGGGCAGGGTAAAGGAAATTGCTGTCGACTCTTGCGACATTCTTGAAGTAGCAATATGGCCTATATCAGGTACTCCGATATTATGCATTAATATTTATAACAGACCAGGCCCTTCTAACCATCAGTCTGATACTATCCATCTGTTGCACAATCTTTTATCTGATCTTCATTTGAAATATTGTGTTATCATTGCAGGTGATTTTAACGCCCAAATTGAATTCAACTCAGCTTTTGCCGAGTCTATCCAGGCTGAAGATGAAGTATGGAATCTCCCCCCACTTTTAACTCAACCAGTGTTATGTATTCCTTCCCCTAGGGTGTTGCAGATAATAGACCTTGTAGTAACATATGGCCTTCGCTTTGGAAATGGTCGATTGTCATATGACAATCTTGTCAGACCCACCTTTTTCAGAGGCCACTATAGTAGTACCCTGGATTACGTTATTTTTGATCTGCGAGTCTGGCATTTTATAATCAATGTAGAGGTGGGTTCTCGGTGCACTAGTGATCATGTCCCTCTACAAATTGAATATAATGCAACTCTCTTTATAGGGGCCACTCCACCTCATGTTTCGGACACTCCCAATGACTGGCTGGAATTATCCAGCAATAGGCGCGTGGTGAGATGGTCTTCGTTTTCAAAATCCAATCTGCTTAATGATAAGCTCCGCGCCTTAGTCTCCTGCCACCAGCTCTTTGATGACCTTACTGTCCTATCTTCCTCAGAAGTTATGTCCTCTCATGTGGCTCTTTTTACGGACCTTAAGGAATAGTCTTCTAATGTTTCTTGAAAGTATTCATAGCTTGTATGTATTTGAACCCCAGTTCCACATTTAAGTAGGCTAATACATATGAAAAGTAAAGAACAAGTTGGTTAACTTTCGTAATGCCGATTCAGAATTTTTCACAGTACCATAAACTACTAGGCAGCACTATGCATCTCTGCGTTAGCCTTGATCTGCATCAGAAGTGATAGAGCAGAAGTGCTTATAAGTGCCACCCGCATATTGAAGTCAGTTTCTTGTTTGATCTTGCTCTGCCGTCGGACGCAGAGCACAAAACAACTAAAGTATCATGGTGTACATTTCTAATTCGAGATCTCTTCAGATGGTAAAAAGAGGCCACTTCACAGAACTGGGAGGTGGGAGAGCAGTGAGAAATCTATGGTTACATATTGTATCCCTTAGAAGGAGCTCTCACAAAGGAAAGTAACTTGTTTTTCTGATGGATACTTCTAACTGCAGAATCCTCACCTTTAGAATAGATAACAAAGCAGCACCTCCGAAGATGGATAGGGTATGTGGAGAGGGGTCAGACAAGAAGTCCTGCAAGACTTAACTGGAAAGCGACCTTCGCTTCAGTCCTGGGTGTCAAAGCAGTAGTGCTTTGCGAATGTGCGCACTGATGCCCACATCATGGTCTGACAGAAATAAGAATAAGCACATGGCCCAGTGAAGTGGTTCCAGCCTTGGCCTTGGTGCAATGAGCCCTCAGGCCTTCCAAAGGCTGCTTCTAGGCCAGTGCATAGCAGATTTTAATGAAGAGAGGATTATCCACAGTGGCAATGTCCTTTTCTACACTGCCTAACCCATTAATAAAATGGTTCACAACAGTTGACAAGGATGGCTGGTTCAACAAATGCAAAAAGGCAGAGGGGGCTGACAACCTTTAACAGTGCCCACTGCATGACAAAACAATGCAGTAAGACATCTGACATTTTGGCTTGTAAAAGGTCTATGCTGCAAACTCAACACCAGCTCAAATCTGTCCCAGTGCCCAACATAAATGGACTTTGTGAATGCCATCCTCACAGCCTGGCAATCCTCTACAATCTCATGCGGTAGATCGAATGTAGTCAACTGTGGCCACTCAGTCTCCACGCATGAAGGTGTAGATTATGCTGGTTTGAGTTTAGGGGCGTGCCCTGCTCCTGCAACAGAAAATCTTCCAGAAGAGGTACACTGATTGGAGGAAATATGCTTATGTCTCACCTGACATGACAGAGCCTTTAGCATGATTTGGGCTTGGTGGTTCCTGATCTTCTTCAGAACTCAGAGTGAGAGAGGCAGGGGCAGAAATGCATACAGGAGGTACAGAAGTCCTGTACTCCACCCTAGCCTGAATGCATTTTCAAGAGAACGTTCGTAGAACTCCTACGTGCAGAAGATTTTACACAGCACATTTTGACAGTGGTAAAAACGTCCAGCCAGGATGTTTTTCACACTGGTAGGTCACATTGTTCGGCTCTGCGTCATAGTGGTATGCGCCGGAAATTATGTGCAAGGCAGCTATATAGGCACCACCCGGGGAGCTGACATCAGCTACCTTTGGACCTTTCCTGCCAGGAGTTCAAACCTTATGATGAGAATTGACCATGGTGTGAAAAATCAAGGCCTGAGACAGGTGTCCCTTACACTGCAATGGCTCGCAGAAGAGGGTGGCTCAGAGGGCCGGTAAAGAATCTGCAGCTAGACAGAGTCCCTACCGGATAAAGATTTACAGAAGGTAAGTAACTTGTTCATTTGATAAAGACTTCTAGCTGCAGATTCCTTTCCTTAGGATAGATACCCAAGCAATGCCTTCCTGGTAGTAGGTCTACAAAGTCAATTTAACCAGACAATCCTGCAGGACCGAACGGGTGAAGTGCCTGTCATAATAGGCCTGACTGTCCAGAGAGCTGTGTTTGGTAAATGTGTGCAAAGAAGCTCACGTTGCACTCTTACAGATGTCCTGTTCAGGGACTCCACGGGCAAACGCAGCTGTCACAGCCTTAGCTTTGGTGGAATGAGCACCCAAGCTCTCAGGGTGTTGCTTCTTGGCCACAGCGTAGCAGATCTTGAAGCAGAGCACTATCCATTTTGAGATGGTCCGCTGCTGCACAGTCTTCCCTTTCTTAGCTATTATGTACCCCACGAAGGTTTGATTGTCCAACTGGAGCTCTTTTGTGCAATCAAGGTAGAACAACAACACTCTCTCCTCCTCTTTGGAGGGATGAGGCAGAGCGAAGAAGGTAAGCAGGGTGATGTTCTCATCTACATAGCAAGGAGTCACAACGTTCGGATGTAAGGAGGCATGGATCTTGAGTACCAACTTGTCGAGATAGAAGGTGCTGCAAAGAGTGTGCGCAGAGTGCCTGCAAATTCGCTGACCCTCATGGCCGATGTAATGGCCACCAGAAATACAGTTTTGATGGTCAATAGACCAATAAGGCAATGGTGCAGAGGCTCAAGCGGCGCACACACTAAGAAGGTTAGAACAAGATGTAGATACCAACTGGGGGATGATGAATGGCCTGGGAGGAAACGCTCTAAGTATGTTAGAGCTGACATCCTTGGCGTGGTCTCCCCTTTCTTTTTGCCTCTGACTCCTATGTTTTGACTGTGTGCTGGACTTTTTTGTTGCTGGTTTTGGTACTCTGGTCACTTTATCACTGCTGAGCAGTGCTAAGGTGCACGTGCTCCCTGTGTGAATTGTAGGTGTAATTGACTTTTCAAAGATTGCCATATTTGATTTACTAATAAGTCCCTAGTAAAGTGCACTAGAGGTGGCCACGGGCTGTAAATCAAATGCTACTAGTGGGCCTGCAGCACCGATTGTGCCTCCCACGGGTAGCCCTGCAAAAATGACCCAGACCTGCCATTGCAGTGTCTGTCTGTGCAGTTTTAAACTGCCAATTCAACCTGGCAAGTGTACCACTTGCCAGGCCCAAACCATCCCTCTTTATACATGTAAGGCACCCCTAATGTAGGCCCTAGGTAGCCCCATGGGCAGGGTGCAGTGTATGTTAAACGTAGGACAGGTACTGATGTGTTTTACATGTCCTGACAGTGAAATACTGCCAAATTCGGGTTTCACTGTAGCAAGGCCTATCTTTCTCATAGGTTAACAAAGGGTGCCTTTAAATATATTTTAAGTGCAATTTCCCTTTGGGAGCAGATAGAGATCTGGAGTATAGGATCTCTGAACTCACAATTTAAAAAATACATCTTTTGGTAAAGTTTGTTTTTAGATTTTTCAGTTTTAGAAAGTGGGCATTTCCGTGCTGAAACCATTCTTGTATATTCTCTGTCTGGGTCAGACTGACAGTTGGGCTGTTTTTGAATCTCCACTAGACAGTGACACAAAGGGAGCTGGGGTGTAGCCTGCATTTTCTGATGGGTCATCTGGGCTAGAGTGGAGGAAGGAGCTGACACTTACATCAAAATGGGCTGCACCTGCCATCACACAATGCAGTCTCCAACCCCCTGGTATGTGTCTGGGGCCAGGCTTGGGCAAGGCAAGATACTGTGAACAACAAAGGCTTTCCTTTGAAGTTTGTCTACTTCAAAGGCAGAAAGGGGTATAGGTAGTAGACCCAAAACCCCAGATTTTTAGATTACTTCTGGAACCAAGAGGAACCTCTACCAAGGAGAAGAGCCGAAGAGCTGGAGGAGGGGAGAGCCCCTTTTGCATGTGACTGTGCTTTGCTGGTTTGGCCTGTAGTTGCTGCCTCTGTCTGAAAGAGGACAAAGACTAGGCGTTGTGGTATATTCCTGCTTGTGAAGTGTCACCAAGGGCTTGGATTGAGCTTGCCTCCTGTTTTATAGACTCAGGACCATCAAAGACTTCCTCTGCCAGCACCTGGACTCTCTGCTGAGACTCATACCCTACCAAGTGGTGCCCTATCCAGTTCCTGGGCCCCTGAAAACTGAAGCTGGTGGAACCAAGGCAGAAATACACACACAGGAGGCGTGCAGAGAAACATTTGATTCACAACCTGTAACTCGGCTGTAAAAACTACGTACCACCTGCATCGCAGTTGAGAAATCGACACCACCTGCATTGCCGGTGGAAATTAATCGCATCACCTGTATCACGGCTGAAGAAATGACGCATCACCCGTTTGCAGCTGCTGAAATTGATGCTAGCCCAACGCAGCCTGGTTCCTCATCACCGTGCGGCTGGATTTTGCACACGTCAATGGCGTCAAAATCGATGTGAACCTGCCCAGACCCGAGGTGTCCGTCTGGAAATCGACATCGCTCTTGTGCGGGAGAGAAAAACAAAGCATCGCCTACCCGACAACTCTCTTTAATTTAAAAAATCATTACTTTACTTGTGTATGTTAGATTTTTGTTGTTTTGGTCTTGTTTGATATAGATAAATATTGGCTATTTTTCTAAACTCATGTGGTGTCCATTTTGTAGAGTTTTCACTGTATTACTGTGTGTTAGTAGAAATACTTCACACATTGCCTTTGAGATAAGCCTGACTTCTTGAGCCAAGCTACCAAGGTGGTGAGCAGGAGTTATCTTAGGTATGTGTCTCCATTGCCCTGACTAGATTGAGGGTTCCTGCTTGGACAGAGTGCAAACTCACTGCCAACTAGAGACCCCATTTATAAGACAGCATTTCAGAAACCTAGCAAGAACAGGTGACTTGAATAAAGAAGGTTGGTACGGCAACCGATAAAATGCTGAAATTGCCGATAAATGACCTTGAACTGTGCCCTCAGCAAAGCCTTGTTGTGCCAATTAGACAGCAAACAGAAAAACCTCAGAAAAAGGAACAGAAAGTGGGACAATGTTTTTAGACCATGCCACAAATATATCACAGCAGCAGGCATATACCAACTCGGTTGAGGGACGCCTAGCTGGCTGTTGGAATACCATCACAGATTTCCAGAGGAAGGTTGAAAGCTGTCAACCGTCGCTGCTCAATCTCCACGCATGTGTGTGAGGGATGTGAAACGTCCGATGCAGAACCCTCCCCTGATGCTGAAACAGAAGATTCACTTGAAGAAGCAGCCCGATTGGGGGGGGGGAGGGTTAGATGCTCATACTCAGCAGCTTGGGATAAAAGACTCTCCGTGCCCAATCTAGAGAGCACAAAATAACTAGGGCCCAGTCGTTCCTGATCTTCTTCAGAATCCTGAGCAGGAATGGTACAGGCATAAAGGTGTACAGGGCTCCACTTGAGACTAAAAGCATCTCTAAGCGAGAGTCGCCTAAAAACTTCAGCGTGCAAAGCTGCTAACATTGTGCATTCTCAGTGGTGGCTAACAGATCTAACCAAGGCTCTCCCCACTGCTGAAAGATTCCCTTGTACCACCTCCAGATGGAGACGCTATTTGTGATCAGCTAGGCATCTCTGACTAAATTCTTCCACCCTGGCATTCAGGGAGTTCACGAAGTGCTGAAGCTCCATGGAAATGGTTTGGTGTTCTAGCCATGTCCAGAGTCGAGAGAGTCTTGAAAAAGGGTCCACAATCCCGCCCCACCCTGTTTGTGGCAGTGGTATGGTTTGTGAACACCCGCACCAGCCTTTCCTTGATCAATGGAAGAAAGGCTTTCAATGATAAGCAAATTGCCCAAAGCTCGAACAGGTTGATGCTGAGACCAAACTCTGCTAGAGGGCAGGTTTCTCTTATCCAACTTCCCCAGCCCAGAAGTTGTGTTTATCACTACAGTAAGCTCTGGCTGGGGAAGGGAGAGGGATCTGCCACTAACCCAATCACAGTTCGTCAGCCACCAATGCAAATCTTTGGCAGTTCTCGGAGATCTGGACCATGTTGGAGAGTTTCCCCTGATGCTGCACCCACTGGCCCTTCAGGTCCCACTACAGAGCCCACATATGCCAACCCGCATGGGTTACAAGCAGGATGAAGAATGCCATGAGGCCCAACAACCTCAGGGTCATTATCACTGAAATTCCAGACAGAGGATGAAACATTCATATCATAGCGTGAACATATAAATGGAGACAAAGTTGTTCTGCCCACCTGTGGGCAGATGGGGCAATTACCCCCGATCCACTTCCCGAGGGGGGGGAGGGGGGTGCAGAAAGCACACTAGAAGCCAGGGAATTAAGAAAATAGTGCGGTAGTGGCTACCAACCAGTATAGGCATGGTTATCCCCCCCCCCCCCACCCCAACTGACGGTGGTAACAGTCTTTCAGCTCTCCACCCGCACACTAAAAGATCTTATCCCAATGACAAGCAAGGCAACATTTTATTATTTTGGGTTTTGGTTTTACATTTGGGCCATGAGAGCTTGGATAACTCTCAAAATCGTCCCACTTGGAATAGTGAGGGCTGCACTTTTTAGACTTTGGGACACTGCTGTGTAGAAAAATCTACGAGACCTAGACATATCTGAAAACTAAACATCTGGGTGAGTCCAGGGTGGTGTGCTTCACATGCACCCAGATCCATTTTCTTATGCACAATGCTCTGCAGACCTCCAACTTTGCTTGAAATCACACATTTTCCCCACATTTTTGTGATGGAACCTTCCAGAATCTGCAGAAATCCACAAAATTCCTACCACCCAGCATTGTCGCATCTATACTGATAAAAATTCTGCCCCACTTGTCAGCCTAAAAACGTTTTTTTGGACCCGCTTTGGTTCCCCCTCAATTTTCACATGTTTTTTGCTCTTTCCTGTTACAGGCACGTGGCCCACCTACACAAGTGAGGTATCATTTCTATCAGGAGACCGAGGGGAACGTTGGGTGGTAGAAAATGTGTGCCGTGTGGTGATACCACACAGAAATGTGGGGAAAATGTGATTTTGTTTTATAGCTAAATATGAGGTTTGCTGAGAATTCTGGGTAAGAAAACACTGGGGGATCGACGCAAGTCACACCTCTCTAGACCACCTTGGGTGTATGTCTGGATTTGGTAGGGTTCCCTAGATGGCTGCTGAGCCCAGGACCAAAAACGCAGGCGCCCCCACCTGCAAAAACAGGTGGTTTTGTAACTGATAATTTTGATTTGTCCACATAGTATTTTGGGGCATTTCCTGTCGCAGGCACTAGGCCTACCCACAAAAGTGAGGTACCATTTTTATCGTGAGATTGAGGGGAATGCTGGATGGAAGGAAATTGGTGGCCCCTCTCAGATTCCAGAACTTTCTATCACCGAAATGTGAGAAAAAGGTGTTTTTTGGCCAAATTTTGAGGTTTGCAAAGGATTCTGGTTAACAGAACCTGGTGAGAGCACCATAAGTTACACCATCCTGGGTTCCCCTAGGTGTCTAGTTTTCAGAAATGTCCAGGTTTGCTAGGGTTTCCTCTGTGCTGGCTGAACTAGAGGCCAAAATCCACAGCTAGGCACCTTGCAAAAAACAAGTCAGTTTTCTTTGGGAAAATGTGATGTGTCACTGTTGTGTTTTGGGGCATTTCCCTGTTGCGGGCACTAGGCCTACCCACACAAGTGTGGTACCATTTTTATCGGTAGACTTGGGGGAACACAGAATAGAAGAATAAGTATTATTGCCCCTTGTCTTTCTCTAAATTTTTTCCTTCCAAATGTAAGAGAGTGTGTAAAAAAGAAGTCTATTTGAGAAATGGCCTATAATTCACATGCTAATATGGGGACCCCGGAATTCAGAGATGTGCAAATAACCACTGCTTCTCAACACCTTTTCTTGTGCCCATTTTGGAAATACAAAGGTTTCCTTGGTACCTATTTTTCACTCTTTATATTTCAGCAAATGAATTGCTGTGTACCTGATATACAATGAAACCCCATTGAAAGGTGCAGCTCATTTATTGGCTCTGGGTACCTAGGGTTCTTGATGAACCTACAAGATCTATATATCCCTACAACCAGAAGAGTCCAGCAGATGTAACGGTATATTGCTTTAAAAGAAATCTGCCAAAGCTGTAAAAAGTTATAGAAGAAAACATGGACAGAAATGGCTTTTTCTTCACCTCAATTTAAAAAAATGTTTTATTTTAGCTGGTACTTTCTGTAGGAACACCTTGAAGGATCTACACAAATAACCCCTTGCTAAATTCAGAATGTTGTCTACTTTTCAGGAATGTTTAGCTGTGACTAACTGGGAGGAGGCTGAAAGCACAAAAAATAGTATAAATGGGATATGTCCCAGTAAAATGCCAAAATTGTGTTGAAAAATGTAGTTTTCTGATTCAAGTCTGCCTGTTCCTGAAAGCTGGGAAGATGGTGATTTTAGCACCGCAAACCCGATGTTTATGCCATTTGTCAGGGAAAAAAACATGCTTTCTTCTGCAGCACTTTTTCCCATTTGTTTTAAACGAATTTGTAGCTGTATTTTGGCTAATTTCTTGGTCTCCTTAAGGGGAACCCGCATACTCTGGGTGCCTCTAGAATCCCTAGGATGTTGTGAAAAAAGGACGCAAATTTGGCGTGGGTAGCTTATGTTGACCAGATGTTATGAGGGCCTAAGCACGAACTACCCCAAATAGCAACAACAACAAAAAAAAGGCTTGGCACCTGAGGGGAAAAGGTCTGGCAGTGAAGGGGTTAATTGAGTGCAGAGTAGGGGCCCTGATGTTGTCCTTTGGTGTAAAAGTTTTTAAATGGTCACTGGCAAGAAAATTAGGAAGCTAATTGTTCATATAGCTATTACAGTGGAGGACGATTTGGAACACTGGATTGAAATGATTACATTTGAAACCAGTTGACTAGGCTTATGGCATGAGGGTACGTCCTTATGTCATTAGGGTTACAGCATTAGGGTACAGCCTCTTTATGCTCTCTATGTTACGGAGACTCATGTGTTAGAGAATAGCTCTCAGTGGCCCCAATGCCCCTGATGATGTCATTATGGACAAATTCATGTCTGCACCTTGTATTGTTTACATTTTTGTACAATAAATATGCCAACAAATAACTAATTAGAATAAAACGTACTGTGAAAGATATATATGATTGTAATTGTATTGTAATAGTATTTATATAGCGCTTACTATCCCTGGAGAGGCGTTGAAGCGATTTTCGGTGAGCAGCACGCTACTCTGGAACCCAACATGAATTAGTGATGGATTAGTATCGGGAAATGTGAGTACAGTTTTAGTATTATTATGAGTTAACTTGAGCCGCGGATGTGAGGGTTTGTTAGTTGAATTGACTGGAGTAATGGAGGGGTGGAGGAGGAAAGAAATCCAGAAGTGTTAATTGGGAGTATATCCCTCATTTACTCAACCCAAAGGTTTGGGATGAGTAAAGGGGGATGGAGGAGGGAAGAGTCTGTGGAAGGGTTAGGGAGAACATAGTAGCAGGGTGAGATAAATGAGGGAGAATTTAGTAGGGTTGTGTGGGAGGTCATGGTAGTAGAGTGAGGTTTGGGGAGTTAGATGTGGAAGCGGAGGGAAGAGCTTAGGCAGATTATTTAGGAGATGAAAGTAGTAGAAAGGATTTGGGATGAGTCAGAGTGGGAATGGAGGATAGTTTGATAGAGACATGACATATGATGATGGGTAGATAAGTGTGATAAGATGACAGCAGGGATTCATAGATATCTAGTATAACAACCCACCCAGGAGCCATTCAGTGACACACGAACATGCCAAGCACAGAAACAACATATACATATATATATATACATATATATATATATACATATATATATATATATATACATATATATATACATATATATACATATATATATATATATATATATACACACACACATACACACATGAATACACACACATAGGGGAGATGTGGCCTTGCAGCTTTACATGTAATAGTAGCCTGGCTGCGGAATTCTGGATACATTGTAGTTTTTTCATAATAGATCGAGATGATCCATGGTAGAGGCCATTGGCATAATCCAGTTTGGATAGTACAAGTGAGATAGTAGCTTGCACCTTGTGTGGAAATCCGAGGTGGGGGAAGATGCGTCGTAAAGTCTTCAAGGTGATGAAGCTTGTTCGTGCTAATTTGTCCACTTGGGCATTCATAGTTAACTTGGAATCCATGGTGATTTTAAGGTTTTTAACTTCCTTGGATAATTGAGGTGGTCCGAGATCATCAGGCCAGGCACACAGAAGGTCATAACTTTTCCAAACACCACATATGAGTATTTCTGTTTTGGAGGTATTTAGTTTGAGATAGCTCCAGGTCATCCACTGATCAATGGCTCTGAGGCAACTGAAGATTAGTGAGTTTTCAATGTTTTTGGGGCATTCTAATTTAAGTAGTATTTGTGTGCCATTGCATAGTTGTAGCATGTGAGATGGAAATCATTGATCAGTTCTGGTAAAGATATCATGAAGATGTTGAAAAGCAAAGGTGAGATGATTGATCCTTGGGGGGCTCCTGCTTTTGTGAGGTAGGGTTCGGACGAGAAGGGGGGCGAGTGGATGATATTAGATGATCTTTGAAGATAGGAAGTAATCCAGTCAATAGCAATCCCTTGTATGCTGGCTTCGTGGAGTCTTTGAATTAGGGTGTCATGGTCAACCGTATCAAAGGCAGCCGAGAGGTCCAAGAGAAGTAGTGCAGCAACTCCATTGCGGTCGACTGTGTTTTTAAGATCATCCCAGATTGCTATGAGTGCCGATTCAGTGCTTCTTCCTGGGCGGAATCCAGTTTGGAAGTCTGAAAGTATAGAATTGTCTTCAATGAATTGTGACATATGGGCTAATGCTGCTCTTTCTACCAATTTGCCCAGGAAAGGTCCATTTGTAATTGGTCTGTAGTTGTTGGGTTTTTGTGGGTCTAGGTTTGTTTTCTTTAATAACGGTTGTATATATACCTTTTTCAGGTCTACAGGAAAAGTTCCTGAAGTTAAAGTGTTGTTGATGATGATGATTCGATTCTTCTTACAGGTGTGGCAGCAGAAGTAGATAGAAGAATGTTCTTGAAGATTTGTGGTGGGCAAGGGTCAGAAGGGCAACCGGAAGGTCTGCTTGTTTTGACCAAATCCATCAATTCACCTTGGGATATTTGTTTGAAGGACTGTAGAGGTTGGGTTGGTTTATTCTTAGAGGGTATTTTAGGAAAGGGGTTGGTGCTGACGGTTTTCTTCTGTTTGAGTCCAATGTGTCTGCCTTGGTTGTGTAATGAGTTGCCAATTTGTTTGTGAAATCTTGAGTAGTGGGATGACTTCCTTCCATACATGTAGGTTTTCGAAATTCATTGAGAATTTTATAAAATTCCTTGGTTGTAGACTGAGCATTTTGAATTCTGTCTGAGCAGTAACTTTTTTTTTTTTTAGCTTTTTTGATTGATGATTTGTATATTCTGTTAAGTTTATGTAGCTGCAGTTTGTCTTGACTGTGGTTTGTTTTGAGCCAGGTCCGCTGCAACTTTCTGATTTGTTGCTTTATCTTTTTAAGTTCTGTGTTTCTCCAAGGTGTTGGATTTCTTTTGTCGTGTTTAGTTTTTCTGAGTGGTATTAGGATATCAAAAGCTTCCTGTAGCCACTCAAAGTTTTGGCACAGAATTAATTGTATCTAGATCTGTGTTGGCTGTTAGTTGTGTTTCTAAGTCATCCAAATTGAGTTTGCTCCATGGTCTATAGGTGCATGTATGTAAGTAGTTGTGGGGTGTGTTGATTTGTGGAGTTGTATGTCGGAAAGTTATCAAATGGTGGTCTGACCAAGTGATTGGTGTGATGCTATGAACTGTAACTAGTTCAGGCTTGGCAAAAATGACATCTAGGATGTGTCCAGCGATGTGTGTGGGATTGTGTACAATCTGATGTAGGTTCAATGCGACTAGGCCAGTGGTAATAGCTTTTGGATGGGGCATATTGGGTTTGTCAAACCAAATGTTTAGATCCCCAAGAATGCATAGGTTGGAGTACAGTGTAATAAGGTTTGAGACTGTGTCTAGAAAAGCATCTGGGAATGTGGAGTTGTAAGATGGAGGTCTGTAAAGGAGGAGAAAGTTACAGGAGGAAGTTGGAGTAGGGTGGCATCTGGTAAGGAGGGCTTCACAACCTTGTAGGGAGATGCTGTCTGTTCTAATGAGGGTCATTGCCTGTTTGAATATAATAGCTGGTCCACCTCCTCTCTTGCCTATACGGTTTTGTGTGATGGTTTGATGGCCTGGAGGAATGGCTTCGTGCAACACTGGGGCCATGTCATCTCCCAACCAGGATTCCGTTATGAATAGTAAGTCATGATGCGATATGGATCAATTTCTGTCACTTTTATGCTTAAAGTCAAGCTTTAAATATTTCATGCATTTCTCTGTTTCTCCTATTGCCATTTTATTCCCTTTCTACCTTTTGTGTCAGTCTGTCCAGCTAGCTAGTAAGATTTTCTTTTTAAAATCCATTGTGGAAATGTTTTAGTTCCCTGGATCCTATATAAAGTTAACATCTTTTTGTAAATGGTGATAGACTATTTTTTGATAACATCTACTATTAAACGAAGAAAGATAATTAGTTACGCACCTCTGGGTTCAGTTGTCACATAGGGATTTCCAAATTTTAGTTCAGGTAGTATATTAGGTACTGGTGCCACCATCCCTCCTTCAACTGAGTAGTGGTTGAAAAACTGTATTCCAGGTGGAGGTCCCTGACAACTGTGACCTTCAGGTACCCTTTCCTCTTGACTATCCATTCTCTGTTCAAGTGCCTAATTAATAAGACCACATGTTAATTTGGATTTAGATAATAAATTATTACAGCACATATACGTTTGCAAAAAATATTCAATTACCAAACAGTGACAATTACAAATTTAAAAGGAGCCATTATAGTTAAAATGTTGAAAAATGTTTTAATAGAAAAATATGGAACATTTAATTTCCATTTGTTATCCAGGATTAACTTCTGTGTGCAGTGAAGAACCAGTTTTTGCAACTTACTTCAGAATATATTAAGCTTTCTTTAAAATGTTGGTAACATTAGCCTTAAGGAGATATGTACAGCACTGCATACATGGTTCAAGGAAGGATCTTCAGGCCATTAACGAACGACCAGCCTAGACCATGATTAGGGATGGATTGGTATCAATGTAATTATGATTACATACTCTTTTAAATACAATAATAATATTTAAATTCTTATAACATTTGGTAGAATATGTGTAACAGTCATAACATTGCAGACATTTGAATGTCCCAATCCTCACACCTGCCAATAAGTGAAATTGTCTAACATTTTTTATTTATTTTTTAACACTGGTATTTAAGGCTTTTCAGAACGCTAGTTGGTACGTAGTAGAACAAACAAAACAAACAGAAATGAAACTCCATGCAAAGCCCTATACCAGATTAAGTACAGTGCTCCACGAATCAAATAAGGAAATAAGAGAAAAAAGAAAAGACAGTCCTTATCTGCAGATTATATTCAAGGGGTGGAAGGTCTTTGCATCTGATCAATGGCAGTAATATCTGAGTCACTCTGCGGTCAGGACTTTTTCAACCTGTCTGGCATAACCGTGCTCGGGACAACACATTCCATTTCCCTCTTAACATATGATCTTTCACAACATTTCAATGAAATCCTATGGTGGCAGTTCAGTACACTAACACATCAATTTAGTGAATGTACATTAGAGCTCAACCATCACCTTTAAGGAAATACAAAAGTTTACCATATTACTCCATGAACTGAAAAATGATAAATGACAAAAATATTCTCAAAAATCAAATAAGCAGGTATTAAAAATACAAAAGCATTTACTTTTTTTCCTTGTGTTATGAAAAACTGTCCATACATGCAAGTGGGGTGATATATGACATGGGAACAAACCGAGGACAATGAAAGATACGTTTAAGTGTATATGTGTAAGTTAGTATATGATAAAGGGCAGCGGAGTGCTGGAGAGGATCAAAGACAAGCATAACATCAACGAGTGATAGGAGAGATGGCTGACTTGTGAACAGTTAATGCATTATAAGGTAGTGTTATATAAAAGAGGTGAGTCTTTAACTCTTTACTAAATTGGATTATCATGTGCACAAAATAAGAGAGCAGATCAAGATGGCGCCTTGAATAAACATACTGAGAAGCTCTGCCAAACCAATGCATGTAAGCTCTCAAATGTGTAGAAATAAGCTACTGAAGGATGGAAGAAAGAATCAGGGTTATGTGTTTTACAAAGCCTGAACAGCAAGACTCTCTGGGGAGAAATGAGACGTCAACAATTTCAGGTCCCCAGGGGTGGTTCACCACAAGAGCAGAACTGGTGACCAGGTGACCTAAAATGGCCTCACCAGTTCTTCACAGAAGTAGAGCAGTGGTTCCACTGCAGAGGTTGCATGCGCTATTTTCCTCCACAATTAATGGTTAATAAAAGACCTCTGCTGCCTTATACAGAAAAGCCATGAAGGAGGCAACTTCATTTGTAGGGTTGCCCAAAGGGCATAAGTCCACTTTAGGATAAGTGTCCACGCACCTTGCATTCTGAAACGCTAACTACTGCTGTCTGTGTATATAGGGGGGCAGCACCTGAATAGGATCTGAATCACAACCACAAAGCCTCTCTCTCAAGCCCCTGAATCAACTCCTGCACCTTGTGTCCGGACAGGCTTGATCATCTGATAGGGAGAGGATGTGGTATAACAGCCTAAGCTGCCGACTTCAGAGCTGGGGAAACTAGGATTGAGTCTCTGCATAAGCTCAACATCCTGGTATTCTGGGCAAATCCCTTAATCTCCTACAATTCAGCACCTTTGGACCCTCACGGGTGATTTGCTGTGCTTTACAAATCCTAGATTTATCAATTTATACTCTGTCATTTTTTGTAACATATCAGAGGTCGGTGCTGGCAGAGTGCCCTGTAAAGCCTTTGTTAAAGAGGATTGCTCTGTACCAGAATGTCATCACTGAGTTCATCAGGCCTGGTAAAGAAAGCTAGCTCTAGAGACTAAAGTACATCCTGGCACAGGACCCAAGATCCTGGCCTGCCCTGATGTAAAGTCTATAAAGCCAGACTATCATGAGCAGGGCGAGACTCCATTTTCTCTATTTTTGCAGAATCATTGACATGTCTGCCTTTGGCACAGATGGTGTCTGTCCTCATCTTTCCAAGAAACCATGAAAGTGTCAAGTCACCCAGACAATGACATCGATAAGAACACCTGTTACTGAGCTGATACCGGACTAAGTTCAGGAGGAAATGAGCTAATGTGATGTGTGCTTTCCTTTCAAGGAACTCTCACTTCCAGACTGCTGATATCTACAGCATTTTGCTGTAAAAATGCAGAGAGTTGATTCTCAGAAAGAAACTCTAGATGTAATTTACGCGGCCCATGTTCCCCTAATGAAGCACATAGAAGAGGCTTTTAGGGTATTATGTTGCAAGATGACATTTTAACAATGGTAGAAATGTTAATTTTATTCTTGTTGTTCGCAACATGCATTTGTGCTGTTTTAATAATATTCTGTGTGGTTATTATGGATGTACTAAGCAACAGGGTAAGACTGTTAAAATTAATGCTTTTTAGTTCAAAGTGTCTTTTTCTTAGTGCAGTTTGTGTGTGATATATTGTAGAGTGAAATTGGACTTTTCAAACCACCACTGCCTCCCTGAATCATTGTTTCGGGACTGTTGGTAACTAAAAAGCACTGACACCACTTCAACTACATATAGGCTGGGTCCTGCAGGGCTACAATAATTAGTCTTTCACATTCAATTGCTGGTGCATTGAACTAAGTTCACTTGTGACACCTGTGGGAGTGAAAACAAACCTACCAGAGCTAAGCCAGCCCTACCTGTTGTAGTACCACCTGATGGTGGTGCTGTCCATGAGAGCCTGAACCTGCCTTCCTCTTAGAAATGCTTTTAGCAACAGGGAAATGGCCTGCAGCTCCAACAGGCTGATGTGGAGACAGGTCTCTGTTGGAGACAAGAGGCCTGTGATCTCCTCCACTCTCAGGTGACCTCCCTGTTCCAGCAGCAGCACATCAGGCACCACCGTTCCCCTATCCCAGCAGCAGTTCATCAGTCAGCACAGTCCACTTTGGGTTGGGCAGGAGAAGAGTCTTCCGCTGGTCCAACTGTGGCTGAGTAGCCACGCTGCAGATCTTTTGCAACCTATTAAACTTGATTGTAATTAGACATGGTTCCACGTTTCTAGTCCCGCTGATACTTCAGGTTTCCCTGTAGAGCTCGCATTTGCCACCTGGCACATGCTAGCACAATGCAGGAGGCCAAGATGCCAGACTCCTCAGAGCCACGCTTACCGAGACCCAAGTCTGAGGCTGAAACATTGGGATCATAGCCCAAATGTCTTAGACTTGTTATGATGGAGAGAAGGCCCGAAACCACACTGAATTCAGGATGGCTCCAAAGAAAGGGAGCATCTGTGAAGGGGTCAGGTGTGACTTAGACATATTGATGTAAACCCAGATGATGTAAGGAGATTTGCCATCATCTGAAGGTGGTCAGGGTTGCCTGGTCTATGACTGACTGTGGCGAGCCGGTCTTCAACAGTCAGCTGTCGAGGTACATGAAAACTGCAGTCCCCTACCTCTGAAGATGTGCTACGACCACTGCCATCCATTTCATAAAAATCCAAGGGACACTGTGAGGCCGAAGAAAAGTACAACAAATAAAAAAATGCTTCTGGCCACCTCAAACCACAAGTAGTTTCTGTGCAAGTGCAGGACAGGTACATGAAAGCAGGTGTTGTGCAGGTCCAAAGCCACCATCTAGTCACCTGGATCCAGGGCATACAGAACCTGGGCCAACATAAGCATCTTGAATTGGTCCTTCCGCAGGAAGGCATTCAGAGGGCAGAGACCTAACATAAGACAAAGGCCTTCCTTCTTAATCAACATGCGGAAACAGCAGGAATACCGTTCAGTCCCTATTTCTGGGGCCATACCCTTCTCTTGGCTCTTTTGGGCCAAAAACAGCCTGTACCTCTTGGAGCAAGATGGACAGGTGCTCCTCTGAAAGACATTGTAACATCGCAGGAGGTTTCTCTGGTCAAAAGGGTAGCTTCCCCAAACCATCTGAAGGACACACCTTTTGGAAGTTATCTTTTGCCACCCTTTGAGGAAACGTGTGTTCAAGCATCCAACAGGGTGGGTACATGCCAAGAACAAACTAAATTGGCTTCGAGGCTGATGCCACAGGTGGGGTGGGGGGATGTTAGAGGGGTTAGTGCCAGGGGTAACAGGGGGTGGATCGGTGCAGGGGAGGGGGAATGAGGAGTGCCCTGCCCACTGGTGGCCTGCGTGTTATCTGCTTGATTCTTGTGCTGAGAAGCCAGTTGTGTAGCTGGTGGGTCTTGGCAGTAGGCCTATCTTCTGGAGTAGCCTCAAAAGGGACAAAACTGGTAAGGTACTTTTGAAGTCCAGATTTTCTTGAAAGTGTTCTAACCTTTATAGGTATTCTTACCAAAAAGGCAACATCCATTTAACAGCGTGTCAATCAGAGAGGCTTGCATATCCCCAAACACGTTTGTGGATCTCATCCAAGTGTGCCACTAAAGCACCATGCTAGTGCTAACTTGCTCTGCCGAAGCAGACGATAGTGTCCAGCCCAGAATAGATCATATATTTTGCAGCATCCTGACCATCCTGGATAGTTAGAGTAAGGTTGGCCTGAAACCCCTCAGGGACTGCCAGCAAGATCACGCCAACCATGTCCCATAAAGCATGGGTATATATTCCCAGCAAAACATATGGCATGGAATGACCAAAGGAAAGACTGGCAAAGTAAAACATCCCCCTCCCAAATGCTTCAATTTGTTTTGGCTCTGTCTGGGGGGTTGTAGGGAATGAACTGGCATTCACCCTATTGATGGAAGCCTGAAGCACCAAACTTTCTGGTGAAGGGTGGTGCGTCAAGAAGTCAGAGTTGTCTGGCATCAGCCTATGGCACCTGGCAACCTGCATATTCACTAGTGGACGGGATCAAGGCTTAAACCAGGTGCTCATAAGGATGTCTGTTAGGTCTTCATTAAAGAAAATAAGTTACTAACCTGTAACTGCAGTTCTCCAGTATTGGTATCTTTCATAGATTCACATGCAACCCACCCTCATCCCCAGAGAGGTTCCCCTTATAGCTCGGGATCCTCTCTGTGAAGGGTATAAAAAAAAAACAAAATAAATCTGGTGGGGAAATCCACCAGTTGCAGCTGTAATATGCTCTGAAGCTCTAGTATGAGAAACATTGACCTGCCCATGCTCCGCATCAATATATTGACTGTTGAAGACATGCTCATATTGGTACCTCAATGCTTGACACTAAATTTTTCTGGATTATGTGCGTTTTGCTCTTGTTGACAATTCTGTGTTTTCGTCTTAATTTGTATTGTGATCAAGTTTGACGAGGCGGATGTAAACAACTAGGCTCATGTAGACAATGTTTGCTGTTGTTGACGAGGCCTTCACCGCAGACGAGGCCTTCGTAGAGGATGCAGTCATAGGCAAGGCCGTCGTCGACAAAGCATACAGAGACAAGACCATTGTAGATGTGGTTCTATAGACTAGGTCATTGTAGGCAAGGCTGTAGTAGTAGACAACCATCAGAAAAGGCTGTCGCATATCAACATTGTAGATGAGACTGTCACAGATGACTATCATAAAAGAGGCCATCGTATATGACCGTCGTAGACCATCGTATATGAGGTTGTCATAGACGACCGTCATAGATGATACTGCCATATAGTAGCATCATAGAGGAGGCTGTCGTGGATGACTGTTGTAGATGAGCACCGTAGATGAGGCCGTCGTGGATGAGCACCGTAGATGAGGCCGTCGTGGATGAGCACCGTAGATGAGGCCGTCGTGGATGAGCACCGTAGATGAGGCCGTCGTGGATGAGCACCTTAGATGAGGCCGTCGTGGATGAGCACCTTAGATGAGGCCGTCGTGGATGAGCACCGTAGATGAGGCCGTCGTGGATGAGCACCTTAGATGAGGCCGTCGTGGATGAGCACCTTAGATGAGGCCGTCGTGGATGAGCACCTTAGATGAGGCTGTCGTGGATGAGCATCGTAGATGAAGCAGTCGTAGATGAGGCCGTCGTCGACGATCACCGTAGACGACCACCACCGTAGCCGACCGCCGACCACCACCGTAGCCGACCGCCGTCGACCACCACCGTAGCCGACCGTCGTCGACCACCACCGTAGCGGACCGTCGTCGACCACCACCGTAGCGGACCGTCGTCGACCACCACCGTAGCGGACCGTCGTCGACCACCACCGTAGCGGACCGTCGTCGTCGAGCACCGTAGCGGACCGTCGTCGTCGAGCACCGTCGAGGACCGTCGTCGACGAGCACCGTCGAGGACCGTCGTCGACGAGCACCGTCGAGGACCGTCGTCGACGAGCACCGTCGAGGACCGTCGTCGACGAGCACCGTAGAGGACCGTCGTCGACGAGCACCGTAGAGGACCGTCGTCGACGAGCACCGTAGAGGACCGTCGTCGACGAGCACCGTAGAGGACCGTCGTCGACGAGGACCGTAGAGGACCGTCGTCGACGAGGACCATAGAGGACCGTCGTCGACGAGGACCGTAGACAACCGTCGTCGACGAGCACTGTAGATGACCACTGTAGCTGACTGTCATAGACGACCACTGTAGACGAGGCCATAGTAGATGACCATCACAGATGAGGCACCCGTAGATGAGGCCCTTCGTAGATGAGGCCATCATAGACCACTGTAGATGACCGTCGTAGACGAGCACTGTAGATGACCGTCGTAGACGAGCACTGTAGATGACCGTCGTAGACGAGCACTGTACATGACCGTTGCAGACGACCACAGTAGATGACCCCCCGAGGGGGGCAGATGGGGGTAATAGCCCCGACCTGCCTCCTGTGGGCACAGACAGTACACTAGATGCCAGGGAATACTTTTCTTTAAACAAAAAAAAGTAAAAAAAAAAAAGGGGCGGGTTGGGGGCAAGGCCATGCACCCACCCACAAAAATGGGGGAACTTTTAGGGGCAGACAGCCGTTTTTTCCTACTCATTTCCAATATTTCTTTATTTCAACTATAATTTTCCATGGGAAAACCTTGAGGGATCTACACATATGACCCCTTGCTGAATTGTGTCTACTTTTCAGAAATCTATAGATTTTCTAGATTTATTCATGTGTTTCTCATTGGTTTCCACCACAAACTGGAAGTAGGTACAGAGCACAAAAAATAGGGAAAGTAAGCTATCTCTTAGAAAAATGCAAATATTCTGGTACAAAATTAGGTTTTTTGGTTCAGCTCCGCATGTACATGAAAGCTGGGAAGAGGATGACTTTAGTAAAGTAAACCGTTTGTGGATTTTTAGGAAAAAAACCAACACTTATCTGAGGCACTTTCACCCTATTTTTCTAAAAAAACTCAAATGTTTGCTATATTTTGCCTATTTTATCGGTCCTCTCTAGGGGAATCCACAAATTCTGGGTACCTTAAGAATCCCCAGGATGTTGGGAAAAAAATGACGCAAATTTTGCATAGATACCTTATCTGGAAAAAAGTTATGGAGCCCAATGCACAAACTACTGCAAATAGTCAAAAAAAGGGCCTCCAGCTAATAGGTGAAAATATTTTTACAAATTAAAAACATCAAGAAGGATAGGCTGTCTGGCAGCATAACTATTGTTTCCACCAAAGACTGTCAGAACAAAGAGGAAAGTTTGTCACACGCTTGGCAAGCTAGAAACATAAACTCCGGTTAGGTTTGCATTTATTTGTATGTAGAGTTTTTGCAGCTATGGCCTTCAAAACAGTCCAACAGGGGAAGTAGATAAAAATATGTTACCTAAATTGAAGGCAATAGGGCCCAAATGCAAATTTTACAGCAATCTGCAATGAAAATCCCAAAGAAGGGAGACTTAGGCCCTCATTATGAGTGCGGTAGTATCAAGACCGCCATACTTGCGATGGTGATCGGACCACTGCAGACAGGGCGGTCTGACCGCCCTATTATGACCGTGACAGATGGGCCACGACAGCCGGCACAGTCAGGTTGCCACCTGTCACCAGCCTGGCAGTCTCGGCGGTCACAGTCCGCCAAGGCGGCGCTGCAAGCAGCGCTGCCCTTGGGTTTAGGAGTCCCCTTTCTGTCAGCCTTTGCATGGCGGTCTCACCGCCATGCAAAGGCTGGCAGAAAGGGGGCATCGCAGGCCCCAAGGACAGCCTGGTTGTGCATTTCTCTGCCTGAATTACAGGCAGTGAAATGCACAACTGGTGCTGTCGCACACGACGTAACACAACATTGCCGCCGGCGCGATTATGAGCCAGCGTCAATGTTGTGGTGAGTTTTCTGCTGGCCCAGTGTGCAGAAATGCTGTTTTCGCCGGCTGGCCCAGTGAAAAAATCCTAATAGGACGGGCAGCATACCACTAGTTCTGGCGGCATGCTGGCTGCAGCGGCTTCAGCGGTATTTTAAAAAGAGCACCGAAGTCGTAATGAGGGCCTTAGTCTTTGATGAAGTGGCAGAAGTAAAATAAGTCTTGTTAAAATTAGGGTGGGAAGGCCTTGGGGGGTGCGAGGAGGAAGCTGTGTACACATCTTATTCATGTATATCATTATTATGTTCCAATCACCAGTACAAGGAGAGTACTAAACTGCATTAGTGTATGAAGAATTTTCACTACGGATCCTAGCTGTGTAACATGCACAGTCAGATGTTAGTTCCTTGATGTATCTTTTGAATGCTCTGTTCTCCAAAACCCTTTGCAAGTGCTTCTTATCTGCCTTCACTCTGAAAGCAGGAAGAGCTTGCTCAGTTAATAAGGTTGGGTGCAGAAAAGGCCGTATCTCAGATTTAGATTACTTGGAAATTTGTAGAAATGGATATGGTTTAAAGTGTGTCAATTGTCAAATCCCTGCTGGGATCAGTGAAAAAAATCAGTTTATACATATGCTGGAACAAACAAAAGCAGAAAGTATTACCCTTCAGGAGATTTGTGTTATTGAAGACAACTTGTTTTATTGACTAAACACTCTTGCCTTCAGGAAATCAAGCACCTCAGTTTAAAAAGAGTATTGATAAACAAAGCTTCAGCTAAAAAGAAAATCAAAACTCAGGTGCTAAAAGATAAAGAAAGGCCATTATTAATTGCCCTATCAGAGGTGGCAAAGAAATGCCACCTAATGAAAACATCCAAAGACAATAAGAAGAGAAAAAATACTAATAAAACCAGGGAAGTCAGCAGAATTGAATACTCCAAACTCAACCAAGCAGAAAACTCTGGTTGCACTAATTGCTCACAATGAGATTCTCAAAGCAGTGAAAACTATTTCCACTTCTATGGAACATGGTACTTAAGGCTCATCAGCCAAGATTTACAAATTATTTTCTGATTTGCTTGTCCCGCAATTTAAAATAGTATCTGAGGCATTTATGAAGAGAGGTTCCAACTTCTATCTTTTAAAATTAGGAAACACACCATTTTCATAAAACTATGTGTAGAAAGTTGAAGCACTGTCAATCTCAGCTCATCAGATTCAAATACAGCACGATTCTTCCTAACCAAACATGGTTTATAAACAGCACCTCTTGGATGTTAACATTTGTTATCTTTGAGAGGTAACAGATTATGCTGAGATAGAATAACTTTTCTTCACTGTCTGGTTTGTCAATACAGAAAAGGCATTTGAACTAGTAATTTCTAGTACATTCCGGACATTTATAACAGCTATAGTTAAAAGTTTTTTTTCTGCCAAATTTACTAGTTGGCTGAGAAATAATTTGGTGATTTACATGCGAGCCACCCTCCTCCCCTTAAAGGCTCTCCTTCTTGGCCAGTGAGGTTTATCCCACTAGTGCTTGGAAAATCTGAGGAAAGATGCCTCTGTTGGGTGTGTCCAAGAGTGCTGTCACCTGATTGGTCATTGTTCAACTTTGGTCCTTTTTTTAAATGGACATGGACAGGCTATTAAACTGAATCTTACATTCCCTTAACAGCCTATCATACTGGGAGATACTGCTTACTATGATACCATGGGACTCCCACAACGACGACGGGGAATGATTCAAGCATGTGAATCTATGAAAGATATCAATACTGGAGAACAGGATTTACAGGTAAGTAACACATTTTCTCCAGTATTGGGTATCTTTCATAGCTTCACATGCTTGAATCAGAATAGGTAGCAGTGCAATACATTAGCAACAAATATACATGATTATGACAGCAGAAGGTGGGTATAACATTATATAACATATGGTAACAGGCTCACATTAATGGAAAAGATGCCGAAGTACTGCTTGACCCACAGCTGTTTCAGAAGTCTGTGCTGTATCCAGACAGTAGTGCTGGGTCAAAGAGTGCCTGTTCTTCCATGTTGCACCACAGCACATATTTTCAATGGGCACCCCAGAAAATAAGGCCGCTGTTGTGGCAACTGCTCTTGTAGAGTGTGCTCAACTCTTTTGTCTTAAAAGTCTGCTTGCCTTACAATGGCAGAACTGGAAGGCCAATTAAATCCACCTTGCTATGGTAGATTTAGAGACGGGTCCACCTTTATTGTTACGATAGGCCACAAAGAGTTGATCAGTAGTATGAATATGCTTAGTTCATTGTAAATACATTTTTAAACATCTCTTGACATCAAGAGAATGAAGACTGTGTTCCGCTAGTGTTTGAGGATTAGGGAATAAAGTCTTAAATATAACTGGTTGATTTAGAGGAAAATCAGAGGGAACCTTTGGTATGAATTTGAGATTAGTTTGCAGGATTACCATGGAATCTTTAAATTGTAGGAAAGGTTTCCTAATAGTGAAGGCCTTAAGTTTGCGGAGATAAGGGCTAATAACAACAACACCTTCCAAGTAAGGAACTTTAGTTCAGCTCTGTGAAGTGGTTCAAATGGAGTTTTAATCAGTTTGGATAGCACAGTGTTAACCTGCCATGCAGGTGGCCGCAATTTTATTGCAGGATATGCCCTGAAAAGTCCTTGAAGAAATTGGACAATTAATCTGTGTGACCATAAGGAAGGAGATCCCAAAGTCCGCCTATACCTGGAAATAGAAGCCAAATGCACTTTGACAGAGGAGTGTGTTAAACCAGATTTGGCTAGATACAGTAAATATGGTAACACTTGTTCAGCAGGAGATGTAATGGGATGTACTTTAGATTTCTCTATTTTACAGACAAAAACGTTTCTATCTGAAGCAATATGTTTTGTTGGTAGAATCAGTTCTAGCCTTTTCAGAAATACTCTGACAATCCTCTGGAATGTCTAGGTGCTGTAGCTCATGGTGCTCAGGAGCCAAACTGATAAATGCAGAGAAACTGGGTCGGGTTGAAGGACTTGGTGATTGCTCATCAACAACAAGTCTACTTGGGGCTTGAGTTGAATGTGTTAGTCCAACAACAGCATGAGGATCTCTGTAAACAAGTTTTCTGGGCCATTGTGGAGCTAAGAGTTTCAAGTGGCATGGTTCCCATATGATTTTTCAGAGAACCCAGGGACTAAGTGGGATCAGGGGAAAAGAGTAGGCATAAGTCCCAGACCACTGCATGGAAAAGGCATTCCCCCAGGACCCCTTTGGAGGGTATCTGCTGACGTAAAACCGGCATTTATTGTTCTCTTGTGAGGCAGAAAGATCCAGATTGGGCTTGCTCCATCATTGAAATATGACATCCCGAAACAGTTGGTTCAATTACCATTCGTGACAACTTGGGTATGTTCTGCTCAGGGTATCTGCTAGAGAGTTGTGTACTCCTGGGAGATGTCCTGCTTTTAAGGTCACTTGATGTCTCAGTCCCCAGCGCAAAATAGTTTGAGCTTCCTCGGACAGAATCCTGGATTGTGTACCTCCTTGTTTGTTGAGGTAATACATACTCCTTGTGTTGTCTGTCCTTATCAACACAGAGGAACCTTGAACTTTCAGCAAGAAAGCTTAAAGAGCCAATGAGATTGCGCTGAGCTCGAGGAAGTTGATATTCAGTTTTGACTGTTCTGGAGTCTACTTGCCTAGAATCTGGAGATCTTGCAAATGAGCTCATCAACTTTCCAGAGAGCGCTTCCTGTAATGACCTATTCTGAAATAGAGGGAAGGAATGTCAGTCCTGCAGAGAGATTATTGGAGCTTACCCACCAGGTAAGAGCTGCTTTCATGACAGATGTGATTTATACAATGTCATTGAATTGTCCTTCCGATTGGAGCCACTGTGCGTCAAATTGCCCCTGGAAAGGTTACATTTTGAGACGAGCGTGAGCTATTAAGAAAATGGCTGAAGACATCATGCCTAGTAGAGATTTGATCACACGAATTGAAGGACACTTTCTCCTTGAAAGGGAACGATCCAGAATGGGGACTTTCTGTTGTCTGTTTACAGAATGCCTTGCCAAGTAATGTGTTGAGAGTTACTCCCAAAGGCAAAAGGAGAGACTTCTGGAAATTGACTGTGAGCCCTAGGGTTTGAAAGAGATGAATACACTTGTCAGTAATGCTCAACGCCTGTTGGAAAGATGGAGCCTTAATCAACCAGTTATCGAGGTAAGGGAAAACTTGAACGCCTTTTTGTCGCAAATGGGTTGCCACTGGGGCAAGACATTTCGTAAATATCCGAGGAGCGGATCGGAGACCAAATGGAAGGACTTTGAACTGGTAATGAGTACTGGTTACTGTAAACCTGAGGAATTTGCGATGACTGGAATGGAGGGCAACGTGGAAAGAGGCATCCTGGAGATCGTGGCTTGTGAGGAAATCTCTGTGGTTGAGAAGCTGAAGAATTTCCTGGAGGGAAACCATACGTAACGATTGTTTCTTCAGGTACTTGTTGAGATTCCTGAGGTCAAGAATAGGACGACACTCCCCTGATTTCTTCCTCACGAGGAAAAAACGGGAGTAGAATTCCTTTCCTTTTTGGGAATGCAGGACCTGTTCTATGGCCCCTTTGACAACATGGCCGAAACCTCCTTGCGAAAAAGATGAAGGGGAGCTGGGAGGAATTTTGTCAGTGTAGCCTGAGGTGGAATTTGAGTGAACTCCAGAGTATGGCCATGCTTGACCAGATCCAGGACCCATTTGTCCATAGTTATTTCGCTCCACTGATGTAGATAATGGGAAATTCTGGCACACTCCGAAGGATGAGAAGGGGTTATTGCCAGTACTTGGAAGTTGTTACTGCTTCCTAGCGGTATCTCTGGTGGAAGCAGCCTGTCTTCTTCTTGGTTGCTTAGAGTAGGCTGCCATTGGTGGTGCTCAATAGAGTTGATGTTGTTGGTAGGGGGTCGAAAGGTCTACTGGTAAGATTGTGGCTGGTATCTTTGGCATCCTCCTCGGCACGAGTAAGATCTGTGGCCATGTACGCTGCAGAAAGGGGTCTTACAAAACTGGGGAGTTCAGAGGAATCAGGTTGTTTCTGTGTCCACCTTTATGGTCTGTAGAGTGTCATCAATGTGCTTCCAAACAAAAAATTGGGGTCAAAGGGCATATCCAGTATTTGGGTTTGCACTTCTGGACGGAACGGCGTGGCCTTCAGCAAACCTTGGCATTGAAGTACAGCTAATCCTGCTAATAGCCGGAAGCCTATGGATGCAATACCTATTGCAAAGTCAATTTCAGATGCCGCTTTTTTGTGCTCCTGTAAAATGTGAGTGGCTTTGGTTCCCTTGTCATCTGGCAGGAAATCCAGGTATGTGGCGATGTCAGACCACATTTGGCGATCATATCGCCCCAGAATGGCCAGGGAGTTTGCAGCCCTTATAGTCTACCCGACATGATTGTGAATCTTTTGCCCATATTGTCTAGCCGCATGCCCTCCTTGTCAGACAGAGAAATTACTGGGGTGGAAGGATTTTTAGACCAGCGTTGTGCTACCTGAGAAATGACCAAATCGGGTCTTGGATGTCCGATTAAAGGTGTTAAAGGCGAGTCGTCTGGCGCTTTGTGTTTCTTATCTATTCTAGGAAGAACAGCAGTGACGGTCGCTGGTGTCTTTATGATCGTCACTTCTTCCTCCCTTACGTAGTCTACAATTGGTATTGTTCTGAATGTCTTTCTAGTTTGATCCCTGAAATCATAGAGAAAACAGTCTGTTTGTTTTGTAGTGATGGCCAGTTGGAAATGCTTGGTTAGTCTCTCCATTAGCATGTGAAAACCACCAATATCTCCTGGGGGAGAATCCACTGGTTGTGGTGCTGGAGGAGAAGGTGGAGGAATGAGATAATCATCCCATTAACTGGTGATGGTGCGATTTTCTTATCTCGCCTTCCTCCCGGTCTCCATCCTCAACATTTTATGATGAGGAAGGATCTTCTCGAGGAGGTATTGCAATGCAGGGTGCGGAGTCATTCATGGAGTAGGTGGTGGAGGTAGATGTTCTGGCGACCTAGGTGTGGACGCAGAGGATTGTTGTGCTTCAGCTATTGTTGGGAAATGCTTGTAATAGTCTGCAAGCATACTTCGCAGATCTTGCACTAGAGTTGCTGGAACCTAGACCATGCCTGGTGGTGGTGGAGGAGCAGCATTATGATGATACTGCTTTACACAGGGATGACTTTGGTAAGGAGGCTCATAATAATCTTGTTCTTTTTCTTCATCTAATATTTAACATGTAATTGAAAGCGACTGTGAGATGTACCAAACATCCCTAGATCATTGTTAGAGTCCTAAATATCTAATACATGGCTAGGTATGAGTGGTGACACTTCAACAGGCGATGTCAATTCAGGATGAAAATCTGTCATCGACGAAGTCGTCAACGGTGTGGGTAACAGTAATGTCGATGGTCTCTTTTCCCTGATAAAGAGGAGGATTTTTCCAATGTCTGCGTCGTAGACTGTGCCATCAATGGTGGCACTGATGCTGATGCGGTCGTCAATGGTGTTGGCACCGTCTTCGTCGACGTCACTGTCTTCATGGACGCAAAGGATCTCGTTGGTGTGGTGGTTGTCGCTGACAAGGTAATCTTCGTTGATGCAGATATCGTCCTCAATGATGACAAATGACGATGGTGAAATCGTCAGGCTTCTGGTCACTGCCGCTGACAATGGTTTTGACGTCTCTGGCATCATCGACAATAATTTAACAGTGATTTTTGTCCTCTTTGAGAGAGGTTCAGATAATGATTTAGGTTTCACAGAAGAGTTATAGATGGAGTTGAGGGCTCAGGTTTAGAGTCTGAAGGCGCCCTTTTTTGTTTTTCCTCATGAGAGGAGCCTTCTGCAGATCCGTGGTGGGTCTTTTTTAAGGCTGTTTTACTGTGATGAAGGGAAACATGGCAAGCGATTTCCCTCTTTCTGGAAGTCTGTGAGGAGATGGAATACTCACTTCTTTCTTTCTCAGAAACTACAACACATTCGGTTTTAAGTTTCTGCAGCCATACTAAATGCCTTCCCTCATGGTCTTTGAGGGTTTTTTGTAGAAAACGTTCTGCATATCTTGCAGTCTCTCACCTTTTGGGATGGATGAAGACAATATTCACATTCTTTGTCAGGATCTTCCAAATGTAGTCTTTTCTTACCACATGTGGCACAAGGCCTGAAGTGTCCTTTCCAGTGCTGACATGCTGAAACAGAGAAATACCAATACAGAGATCACCAAATCAGGAAAAACTGAGCATAGCTCAAGGAGACTCCCTCACACATGTCGTGCAGTGAAACTCTGAGGAAAGATGCCTCTGTTTGGAGTGTTCTAAGGGTGTTATTGCCCGACTGGTCATTGTTCCACTTTGTCCTTTTTCAAAAAGGACATGGATAGGCTATTAGGCTGAATCTTGAATTGCCTTTACAGCCTATTGTACTGAGAGATACTGCTTACTATGATACCCTGGGACTCGATCAAAGATATCCCAATTCTGGACAATGACTTGATGTTGCATGGGCATTCTGTAGGCAAAGTGCAAGCAGATGGCAGCACAAGAGAAGGATGTACACTCTCCCCTTTTCGATTTACACTTTTTATTCAACCTTTGTCACAATTTATAGAGAGATGCTGCAGTGCACCCCTACCCTTAAGCTATCCGAGTCACAAATTACTTTATGATAAAATAGCAGGAAATAACAGCGGGCGTATTGAGGAGGAGCAATATGGGTCTGTAGGAGCCCAGGGGCCTTCTCCCCTTTTTCAAAGTGCAAGAGATATAAAAAAAAAATATTGAGGGGGATTTTTTAAGTACTTACAATTTCCCATTTTCTTTTCCTCGTCAAAGAAAAATTGCAGTTTACCTTTGTCTAATATTGCTTTCAGGTAACCTCCCCAAAAGGACTATTTGTCATGTATGCTGGAAACTACTCTGTATTACACCACACAATTATGATGAACTGAGAAATATTTGGTATTCAGAGGAGAATGTAGAGTTATTTCAGTCTGACTGGTAGAAACAAAATTAGAATATGCACCATCTATCTATGAACTTGAAACATCTACAAATTCAGCATTTCCAATTAATGTACTGACTAGACTGTACTCCTGAACATCTTTGTGAAATGGCACCAGGGCATATTAATATCGGCTCTAGATGGTAGCTATGGGTCAGAACTTAGTTTACCATTATTTGGGACCGCTAATGATTAAAAATGTTTTGGGCATGGGTAAGTCAAAGTATAGGTACTTTGAGGATGCTTTAATATCTTCTAGTCTGTTTTAGTACTTCGGAGGAGAACCTGTAAAGCCACACTTACAACTCAAAATTATAATTTTATGGTTTTTGCAAACTTGATTGCTAGATCATTATTTGTTCAACATGCGTCAGATGTAACCCGCCCACATGGGAAGCATGTGCCTCTAAAATAAAGAATACAATGAATCTGGAGATAATCGTTTATGAATAAAGTGTGTGGTTTTATTGCGTTTCTGAAGATGTAGCATTCTTTTAAATCTGTTCTTAATGAATAAGATTTGTCTTCAGACAGTTCGATCCATTTATCAGGGCCAAAGCCCCTTTTGATTTGTTTCAAATTGTAGAATGGTTATCTCTACCTTGTCTACCTTTACTATAGCCTCCATGATGCTCTCAAATTTATTTTGCTCACTGTCCACCTAAATGTTAGCCTGCAGAGGAATGGAGTGGATAAGTACATTTTCCTACCTTGAAGTGAAGTGAAGTTGCTATCTTATTTCAATGTTGTGTGTTCAGTGGTGGTTCTTTTGAAAGCTAGAAGAGTTTGTTCTTTTCCTATGGTTCTGCTCCATTCAGGAGCTTCAGAAATGGCCTTCTGTATAGTTCAGATGTTTGTCTTACACACTCTTCTAGAACCCACATTTGATGTGTTTCTCCTTCCCTGCAGAGACCGGGCACAAACGTTGAGCTCCCATTTGATGGGTTGTTCTTTCTTGACCAAAAACCCTAATCTAAACCAACATAGAACCCTGGGCATTTTCTCATTTCCCAGTGTTTTTTGATGTTTCTTTCATCTGTAGGTTCCAGTGCCAATATTGTTTCTTTCCTGGTTAGATACTAACAGTGAAAAGCAGGCACAAGCGCTGGTCCTCTTTCTGTCTGGTAGAATGTATTGGTTGTAGGGCAGCCTCACATTTGAACCTCGGGTCCTGGTGGTCGAGGCTATACATAACATATTGTTACTGGTGCCTGGGTCATTTCCATAAGTCCTCTATCCAGGAATCTACCACTCTCCTAGGTGGCACCACTAGCCATACTCTTGTATAAAAAAAAATCAATCAGGTCCTCAGCAGTCTCATTAAAAGGGAGAAGCAATTTTAGGTCCCTCATCAAGGCATGCCTTGGGACAGAAGAGACAGCCTCTCACCTGTTCTACACAACCGTGATCAGGGGAAACGATATTTGTTTGTGATAAGGCCTTTCCCACTCCTCAGCATGCTCACACACTTGCCCGCGTTTTATTGAACTCTTGGATCTGATTCTACAAACTCTGACAGTATTTTGCTGGAGGACGAATCTCTGCTGCTTTTGTTTTGTTGTCGCTGGGGGCCGATATTGCAGCCCTGCTGCAAAACCAGACCCCACTACTGAAAAACCAGCCCCCATCCTTCCAACCCACCAGGAAAACACCCAATGCCCACTACGGCCAGTTTGGTCCAGATACCATGTCAGATGGATAAGGCCTGTTTAAGAAACAAGTGGGTAATTCAGCTCTGTTGTGTAAAAATTATTACATTTTATTTCGTCTTTGTTACAGAAAAAAATGCAAAGTTAAATAGAAGGAACATACTGCTCAATAACTGCACCAAAGCACCACCTCTACAGCTTTTTTCAAAGAAAATCATGTGATGTTTTCAGAAATCCAGTTTATACTTTGAAAGATACTCATTTAGTCCACCTGTAGACAATCCATTAATTCTACCAAAATTTGTCATACATACTCAAAGACTACCAACCTCACAAATCATAATTTCATAGAGTGACTCCAATGGTTCATAACCACGTCATCCGTAGAACTGTGTCCAACTGTTCAGAAAACTATTACAATATCTTCCTATTTGTCATCTGTGACTACTTTAAAGATGTTCTTAAAGTACTTCCCAAAATTAGCATAGCAGATGTATTCATTGCTCATTCTTTCCTTAAATGAAGTCTATCTCAGACGGATCATGAGATACCATCAACTGTAGATCAATAGACATCAAAGCTAACACAGCAGTTTAACAAACTCACCATTTGCTCCAGTTTCCAAGTCATTTTTACAGGAGAACATATAGGCCTTATTCCTTGTTTAAACCTTGTAATATTTTCGTTGTAAGGGGCACAATAGAAAGCAATTTAGAAAGCAACTAAAAACCTATCTGGTTACATGGGTCGGGTCTGTAATATAAATACAGAGGTCATTGTGCTTTTCTAGAGCGTCGGGAAGCCCTGTTTTGGGTAGCTATTGCTCCTTATAACAATCTTATAACATAACAATAACTCTAACCTCTTCTTGTCTTCATTGTAATAATTCTTGCCTTTGTTGTAGTTTGGTCAAATGCTCTTTAATGAAAACCTTAGGTAGGCCCTTGTTGATATGCTGTACGACTAAGACCATGTCCCATCTTTTGAGATACTCAAAGGAACTTAGTGGCAAAGGGGGTTCAACTTACATTTGTAATAAGACCAGCACTGAATTTTGTCTGAACTAAATGAGCAACATGGAACGGAACGCACTGAAACCCTAGTTACTTGCTTTGATCCCAAAAATATGCTTTTAATAAAGACTTGGAAGTCAAGAGTGCATTTGGAATAAATTACCATGAGAGTTTCCAACTTACCTCTGAGTGTGTGATGGATCACTTGTTCTGACCTGTCTATGAACAATATATTTGACAAGCAGGAGTAAAGTAAACATGTAGGGGGATACAAATGCAAACTCCTTCGGAAACGTTACTACATTTAATTTAGTCCTCTGTCTACTGCATGTGATTGCAAGTATCATGCAAGGCCGTTTCATGCTTGGCCATTTGCCACTGGTTTTTACAATCTGAATTTGGCAAACCTTCGATGTATTAAGATCCTTAAATCACAATGCTGTTTTATACCTTAATTGTGTTAGCCATTCTGTCATTTTCACTTTTTAGAATTTGGAGATTTGAACTCAGCTTCTGGATTTCCAGTTCTCTTTCTGCCAACTGAACCTATAAGGAAAGTATTCACATTCATTACATTTGCTTTAATAATAACTCTGTATAAGCATGTGTTATCATAAACTAAGTGCTCATTTTGGCTCATCAGTAATACATATTTTCCACCAAAGGACTAAAGAGGTACAACATTTCCGAATAAACGTGTTACAAAAGAGAGTCTACCATATTAAATTCATCACAACACCAGATTATAATTTTTCATTTCATACACACAGTACAAAGCCAAAGCACTTTACTTAACAATGCCGACACACAAAAACAATAGTTAACTAATAAAATGGGTGACTGGACACAACTGTTTGGAACGGACAGTGAAGGGGAAAGAGTGCCTTCAAAAGAACATGAAGTCAGAGTTGGATCATGACGAACAGATGAAAGTAAAATCTTTTTGGGGCACAAGTCGGGCAAAAAGTGCAAAAACAGAAGTGTACTCTTGGGTTTCCTGCTAAAGGTATGGGAGGAGAAACCTGAAGAATTTGGGAGGGTGTACTAAGAATATAAAAGGAATGTGAAGGATAATGTGGAAAGACAGCAAGATCACAGGTTAAACAACATCAACACATTCTACAACTTGATTTCAAATTTCCAAGAAGCAATGAAAACCTTCAAAGCCTTAACATAGCTACCATCTAAGGCTATGCCACACACACACACACACAACCTTAATAGACCAAACAAATGTGGCTGGAGATTTGCAGTTATGTACAAACAGCAAAACAAATGAACAAAACAGTCTCCAAACAAAATCAAGTGAAATTTCTCTAGGGCTGATACACTTTCTCCACTCATGCCCCACAACCCACTGAAGCACGTATAAGAAGGTATGACAATGTTAAAGACCTTTCTATACCAATACAATTTACTAAATGAAGTTACATATTTCATGACCTCACAGTCTTCTTGACAGCAAAATGCAATGTGCAGAAAACTAACTTGTCAATATACTCTGCCCAGGACTTCACACAACTTTTTTTAATCAAATAGCCAATTAAACATTGTCAACATGTGATTTGCACTCATACAACTTCAAAGATGTCTGCCCCTACCCACCTGCAACTTTATAAGTATCTCTTAAACAGATTATAAAGTTGCTGTCTTTTGAATCCCTCTCGTCCTTTCTCAGAAGCCCAAGATTAACATCACACGAAAAACAATCTCACCCTTGTAAAGTACTTGAAATCCTCAATAATTGTGTGCTACTAATAGCAATCCTTGACTACCCACATCTTAAATCTCCACTCTGTCACTACTTCTAAACATCAAAAACGCCTCCCTTGCAATGTCAAAAATCATCCAAAATTACAAAGGCTTAATTAAGCCAGCCTAAAACCATCATACAAGAATACTCTTATGTTCTATGAATGTATATGCAGGGCCATAAATTAAACCTAATAAAACTCAAAACCCATTGCCCCGTCCCCATTACAATACAGCTAGCTTTGGTTAAGTAATAAGAAGTGCATGCCACACTGCTCTCACACAGGCAACACCTTTGGAGAACAAAAGGACTTCTTCTGAACCGCTACCAGAAATCTCTAGTGGTTCTAAAATAAATGCTAAGAAAGGACTGACTTAGCTAACACCGCTTACTAACTATTACTGATCTGAAAAGGGATTCTTAGGCCCTCTTAACTTATTAGATTTGGTTAAGTGCCAATGGGACAGGTATCTTTCACTGTGTTCAATAAAAATCTGAACAATGAAAGCCACATTTTGGATTCACATGCATAATGCAGCAGAACTGTGTACAATAAAACAAAGTGAGTACATTAAAATGCCACTACTCTGTTCAAAAGAATGCATGCCTATTACTCCACTATTCTTTAATTGAACTCAATTTTAATGGGGTAGTGTCCATCTCTTTGTTTGTAATGTATGCTTCTGTGGGCCCGTTTCTCTGTGGCAGTGATGCTCATCTGTAAAGCATCAAAAAGGGTTAACACTGACATTACAGTCATTTTGTGTTCAAAGCTATAGTCTTCTATTCAGACAATAGTAAACAGGTTTGAAATGCACCTAACATTCCATTAAACCTATCTCCTCTGGAGGGGAATGAGTGCAATTCTATTCAAATACTGAAGTCTTATTTCAAAAGCTAGATCCCCTTCAAAAGTGAAAACATGAAGCTTAAATACAAACAAGGATGGATTTTTTGGGAGTATATTTGCAATTCTGATCACACATGGATCACAGAAGTCAGCTTCAGAAAAGAAAACGTTACTTGTAATGCTGGTTCCCTTTTAAAGGAATATTTGCTGAATTCATGAACACACAATAGAAAAGGAAGCTCTCCTCTTTGAAAGCAGTACATTGAGAAATATTGGGACAGATAGCTTAGTAGATGATGTGAACAAAATTGTATTGGGTGGTTATGAAGCAGGAGAACCAGTGATTATGTTATCAGTAGATTTCAAGAAATTTAAGGAAATTGCCATGTCACTGAGTATTTGAATCTTTATTAATTTGTTTTACTCAGCACAGGTTGTGTTGTGAACTAGCTGCAGAAATCATTTGTTCTTTTTCCCTTAGTAATTTTCCTATCTCAGCTCGCACACTTTGGACACTGCATTTTCTTGAGGGCTGGACCTACATGTGTACTCATCGAACCAGGCTGCCATCTTGGCTTGGTAGTCAGAGTTTCAGTTCTCTGCTTCTTGCCTGATGACATAGCCTGCTGCGCGTTTGCACAGCAAGCAAAACGGTAGCAGCCAAAGGCAAGACAGTCTGCACTTGTTTGCATTCCATCCATGGATAGAGTCAGGTGCACTGCCCCTTTTCCTTCAGAAGTGGCGCGGATTACAGTGAATTTGGCTAAACCTTTGTCAAATATGGACAGCAGGCACGTCCATTAGTGCAAGTTTCAAGTATCATTTTGGGAATCTAAAATCCTTATCTCATTTCAATATGAATTCATACTTTTAGTTAACATTTATGAAAGGTACTCGTAATACCAATTTTGGCCGTTATTTTAAATGCTCATAAGTTAACACTCAGCATTGCCAAAACGCTAAATTGAGATTCATGATACCATCACAACCTTGAAATTACATATATTATTACTGACTCTTCGACTAATACTGCATCTGGCCCTCATTTCACCTTGGCCTGCCACATTAGTTACTAAAGTCTTTATATGCCTCAACTTACTCAAAGAGGAGAAGTCCTGGCTCTTATTTTCAAACATTCGATCAAGCTAAGAGCTGGATTCTTTTAGAGATGCAGAATGAATGGGCTTTTACAAGATTTGGTCTCTCAACTGTACTACCTCAGGAGTTCTTTGTTACTGGCTCTGAGGAGCTTGCCCAAAATTTGTTCAGGAATATGCAGATTTTCTATACCCACTAGTTAGTTCATTCTGGACTACGGTTTCTGGGTGACTTCAATGTTTGGGCAGATAAAGTGGAAAATACTGTAGGGTCTCTGGTTAGTGAGTCAATGGAAGTTTTGGATCTGTCACAATTGGACACAGATACCACCCATACTGGCAGGCACTTACTAGATTTTATTTTTGGCACATCAAATTTGATTACCTGTGAGGTGCCCAACCCCCAAGCACAGAACAATCATCATTCAATCTCTTATATATTAGATCACAGCTTATAGCTTCAAAGGGGCCTACTTTTATTCACAGGAAAAATACTAAACCTGTATGGCCCAGACTGTGCAGGTACAATTGCAGAGGCATTAGAGGATCTGAGTCATTCCTTCTTTAGGAAAGTGGATGAGGATAGCCCCTCTGAGCAGGAAGTGAATAAATACAAAACTGGATTTTTTTTCAGCCAAGCCATTCTTCCTATATCCAAGTCTTTTTCTTATCGCACTAGGCCCTACTTACCTTGGCTTATTGACAAGCTGAAGATGGGTAAACTGGAATGCAAGAAAATTGAACACCAGTGGCATTGCGATGATTATCATGCCATGAAAATTGAGCTAAAAGTTGCACTTACAGGGTTGAAAACGTAATGTCAGTTAAATCCAGCTACTTGGCCAACAAATCTCTTAAACTTCAGAACTAAAAAAAAAAAAACAGAAGTGTTTGGAACGTTTAGATTTCTTAAAGAGACAAAATGGATGAACTCTTCCCCTGAGCGGTCCCAAAGGCTTTGTGAAAATCTCTCTTACTTATGTAAGAATACAGTTAAGTTGATCTGGGATCTGAGGCAGCCTCTTCCTCTGAAGGAAGATTTAATTTGTTAAACTCTATTGGGGAGCCAGATCTGAAACTCCATTCCTTTTACACCATTAATATGAATGAACTTCGTAATTTATTTAAGACCATATTTTCTGTGTCCCACTTGAATCGCTGCCCCCTCAGTTGTTTGGTGGGGGACCCAGACTGCATCACTACGCGCTTACGGACCTTTGCAACAGATGGCTATTGACAGCAATAGTACCTAAAAAGTGGAAACAAGCATTGCTCTTGTCTTTATTAAAATAAAAGTTGGTGATGGAAAAGTATCAACCTATTTCCCTTTTGCCCCTGGTCTTAAAGAGATCTAGGAGAAGGTAGTTCTAAGAGAAGATCAAGATTTGTGATGAGGCCCATTTGGGCTTTCATCCTGGCTATGGGACTGCATTAGGCAGCGTTAGTCTCCATGGTAGATGATCTCAGGATTCTAGAAGACCAGGACTGTTCCCAAGTATTGGTGCTTCTGAATGTGTCTGCAGCCTTCAACACTATCTCTGTGCTCTTGAATACTGGTGCAGCCGAGGAGGGTGCTGTTGAGGGCAAGGCATTAGCCTGGTTGGTGTCTGACCTTTTCGGAAGGTCCCAAGCCATACAGTTAGGATGTTTTCAATCAGGATTTAAAGAAGTGTCACTAGGTGTTCCCCAGCTCTCTGCATGAAGTCCAACACTATAATGGGTATGGTGATCATTGGCAGGATTAATGTGCTCTTTTGAAACAAGTTTCTCTGTTCTGCTGATGACATTTAATTGCCGAAGTCAGTGGATCATAAACTGAAGAAGTGTGAATAGGGGTTGATGAACTGGATGCATACCAATTAATGAACATTACCTCCCAGGTTTTGGCCACAGCAACTGGCACTCTCAACCTTACAACTCTCATCTCTAATACGTAAGACTTAGCTTTTCAAACTGATCAATACCTGCCAGGTCATTAAGCTATTCTTAGGCTGTTTTAATCTTAGTGCTGCACAATAATTTTTGACAGTCCAGGCTAGGCCATTGGTAATTCAAGCTACCATTCTGAGTGGTCTTGACTACTGTAATTCTTTGTTTTTGTCCACCCCTGATTTTCTCATTTAATGGCTTCAGTTATCCAAAATACTGCAGCCTGCCAAGTCGGACCTTTGTCTTGCAGCTTTAAGGGCCCTGTACTGGCTCCTAGTGTGAAGGTGCATTGCATTTAAAGCAATGTGCATTGTGTTTAAGGCATTTCATCAGATGGGCCTTCAGAACGTGCAGGATAGTGTTCTTCATTATCTTCCAACTCACTGCTTGAGATGGGTTGGGTCAAAGCTCATCTTCTGGTGGTTCTCAAGATCCATCTGTCTCAGATAAGAGGTTATGCTTGTTCAGTCAGGGCAGCAAAATTATGAAATTCTCAGCCCTTATAACTTAGGATGCATGGCTTGTTTTTCGAAAGGGTTTGAAGATCGAGCTATTTCCCAAGTGAGCTACTCCCCTTTCTAGTCTAGACATTGCCAGGGCACCCTTGTGGATTAAAAGTTTTTTTTATATGGAGATTACATTACATTTAAGAATTCAGGATGCAATGATTGATGGTGTTGTATGTGGCTGAGAGATCCTACAACATCAGAAGCCACCATGAACTTAAAAGGCTTGTTCAGCACCATAAGATCAGAAATTCTCTGAGAGACTGGAGAACGTTAGAAAGCATCCCTAAGATCTATGGCGCACATCCAGTGCCCTGGGCAGATAAGCAGGAACATAGGTAGTGTAACACCAGCATCCTGAAATGTTCTTCTTTATTCACCTACTTGTTGATCCCGGATCAAGAATGGGTCTGCATCCTTGTTTTACTCGTTTTGTTTAAATAAGAAATATTTTAAGAATAGGTCCTTGTTCTTTTGAGCACCTGGCACCCTTGATAAGGTTTGGTTTGCTTTAGATGCTTTTACTTTCGTTATGAGGGGTTTTAAGAAGTTGCGTATATGTTCTCACTACCTTCACAGTGTGTGGAAAAGACTTGAACCTCAGAATGCAGCCATTCTTCACAATAGAAATACTGTCTAGGCCATCTTGAAGGTCATTTATGCCTATGTTGGGAAACGTGCTGATATGGATGACACTGCAGATGGGGCTAAGTATCTGGGTAATAGTAATAATGTTAAATCTGCTGAACAACCTTTCAGCATGCCAGCAGGGCAAGAAGACTTTGTTTCTCCAGAATTGGGATATTCCAAGTGTTAGCCCCTGCCTTTATTTTATGTCTTTCATCATCTGAGTGAGAGATGAAAATGAGTTACTTACCTGTAACTGTGGTTCTCCAGTATTGGTATCTTTAATAGATTCACATGCTTGAATCAGCCCTGTCGTCGAGGTGGGAGCCTCCCGGTAACCTCAAATACAAATAGCAGTACACTTTACACACTAGGCCCCAAGGGCCCCCCAGGTTCTTTTATAGTCTACTCATGTTGTTTTGTAACAAAAAAGACCCAAAGTTGAACCTCAGCCACTCAGGCGTCCACACCCTCTAGAACACTCCCAACAGAGGCTCTTTCCCTCAGATTTTCTAGTACGAGTGTGAAGTTAAGAGGTCATGTAGAAGGAGAGCCTCTGCGGGGAGGAGGGTGGGTCGCATGTGAATCTATGAAAGATACCAATACTGGAGAACCACAGTTACAGGTAAGTAACTAATTTTCTTCTCCAGTATTGGACCTTTCATAGATTTACATGCTTGAATTAGAGTAGCGAGCAGTAACATTGATTAAGTAGACATGTAGCTGTACCCTTATAATCCGAACAAACATCAGAATAACAATAGGAATAAGAGTAACAGTACCTCAAGTTAGTGTTCAATGGCAACGGAACAATGTTCTTCAGAAAATAACAATCAGGCATAATAAGCATAGATCTCTGCATTACAACAAATATGTAGCATGCTATGATAATCAAGCACTACCATATTTAACCTTGACTAGAATAAGAAACCGTTGGTCACCTACCCTGTTTGCGGAGGTGGGATGGTTCAAAAGGTTCACCTTAACGAAACAAATGCCTCAAGACTGCTTGTCCCACCGCTGTGTCCATGTTATTCGTCTGCGAGACAGTAGTGTTTCGTGAATGTATGCTGGCTGGACCTTGAGGCCGCTCTACAAATCTGCTGCAGGGGCACCCCTGCGAAGAGGGCAGCCGATGAGGCTACAGCCCTTGTCATGTGGGCTCTTACCCTGCTGTAGAGAGGTTTACCAGCCTGAGTATGACAGAATTGGATCGCCAGGCCAATCCACCTGGCTACAGTCTGTTTGGATACTGGAAGGCCCTTCCTGGCTTCTCCAAAGGCCACAAACAACTGGTCTGATTTACGTATGCTCTGAGTCTTCTGTAGGTAAAACTTCAGACAACTTTTAACATCCAGGGAATGTAATGCCCTTTCTGCCACTGTCTGCGGATTAGGAAAAAAGGTTTTCAAGATAACCGGTTCATTCAAATGGGAAGTTGAGGGCACTTTCGGAATGTACTTAGGATTCGTTCTCAGAATTACACTAGTAGTGGTGAACTGAAGAAAAGGCTCTCTGACGGTGAATGCCTGTATGTCACTCACTCTCTTAGCGGAAGTAAGAGCCAGCAACAACGCCGTTTTCCATGAAATGAACTTTAACTCCGCTCTATGGATGGGCTCAAAAGGGGGTTTCATGACCCGCCCCAGGACCACGTTTAGGGACCACAGCGGTGGAGGCTTCCGCACTGGTGGAAAATCACGAAACAGGCCTTTCAGGAACTGCTTCACAATTCTGGTGGAATATAACGAAACCGTATTTTGAGACCTGCGGTATCTTGAAATTGCCGCCACGTGCACGCGAATGGAAGAATATGAGAGTCCGGACTTTGCTAGGTGTAACAAGTACGGTAGTACCTGTTCTGGAGGAGAGGAGATCGGATGGATCCCTTCAGCTGCGCACCACAGACAAAAACGCTTCCATTTGAACCTGTAGGTCCGATTGGTAGTATCCGCTCTAGCTAGAATCTCACTACATTCCAAAGAGATGTTTATGGTGGAGTACTCATGGAACTCAGGAGCCAGGCCGATAAATGGAGAGATGACAGATCCATATGTCTGATTTGGCCCCGGTGCATTGTCAACAGGGATGGCTTCAGTTTGATTAGCACATGTGGCTGTTCCAAGAGCATGAGGAGCTCCGTGGACCACACCTGTCTGGGCCACCTCAGTGCTATTTATAGGAGGCAACAACCCTCCGCCTTCATCTTGCTGATGACTCTCTGTATCAGTGGGATCCGAGGAAAAGCATAGGCATAAACGCCAGACCATCTCATCAAAAACGCATTCCCCCACGATCCTCTCTGGGGAAACCAGCTTGCGTAGTAAGGGCATTTCTTGTTCTCGAGCGTGGCAAACAGATCGATGTTTGGTCTGCCCCATAACTGGAAGAGTTGGTCTAGAATCTCCTGGTCTAGTTCCCACTTATGGTAGGGATAATTGTCCTGCTCAGGGTATCTGCCAGCACGTTGGTGTGTCCTGGCACGTGCTCCGCCTTCAGAGAAATGTTGTGCGCTATGGCCCATTTCCAGATGTTCTGAGCCCGCTGCGAGAGAAATAGAGACCTTGTGCCACCCTGCTTGTTTAGATAAAATATGCTTGTGGTATTGTCTGTCCTGATTAAGACATTCGAGCCCTGAAGCCTTGGCAAGAAAGCCTTTAGAGCAAAATCTATTGCTTTGAGCTCCAGCTGATTTATGTGGAGCTGACTGTCCTTCGGAGTCGAGGATCCACTGATTCGAAGATCTTTAAGGTGGGCACCCCAACCTTTGAGAGAGGCCTCTGTCGTCACGATATAGCGAGGTACCTGATGAAGAAACGTGAGACCGCTGGACAAATTGCCGGTGTCGCCCACAAAGACATGGCTGTTAGCATTTCTGATGTGACGAGAATTTTGTCCTCGAAGGAGCCCTGAACCTGGCACCATTGGACATCCAGTTACTCTTGCAGGGGCCGATTATAAAGTCTCCTGTCTGGAACCAGCGGAATGCATGGCGAGATCATTCCCAGTAATGACTTGTAAGTGTGAACTGAAACACACTTTTTTGCCGAGAGGTTGCGGGCCAATCTGTTGAGCTTTAGTTTCCTTTCCTGCGACGGGTACGCCTTGCTTTGGACAGTGTCTAGTACCGCTCCTAAGAAGTTCAATGTCTGTGTGGGGCGAAGATGTGACTTCTGGTAATTGACGGTAAGCCCCAGATCGTCGAACAACTGGAGGCAGAGAGAGATGTGACGCACCACTTGGCCTTTTGAGGGTGCTTTGATGAGCCAGTCGTCGAGATAGGGAAACACCTGCATGCCCGACTGGCGGAGATGAGCTGCCACTGGAGCCAGCAGCTTCGTAAAAATTCCGGGGGCTGATTTCAAACCGAAAGGAAGGACCCGAAATTGTAGATGCATACCAGCCACCTTGAACCTGAGGAATTTCCGATGGTTGCAGTGTATTGGAGTATGAAAATACGCATTCTGGAGGTCTAAGGATGCCATATGATCCCTGGTACACAGGAGGAGCAAGATGTCCTGCAGTGTTACCATTCTGAACGATTGTTTCTTCCGAAACTTGTTTAGTGATCTTAAGTCCAGAATGGGGTGCCAGTCTCCTGAAGGTTTCTTGACAAGAAAGAAGCGTGAATAGAACCCCTGGTTTCTCTGAGGAACAGGGACCAGCTCTATTGCGCCCTTGCATAGCAGCACCTGTACTTCCTTGAGGAGTTGGCTTAATTGTGGAGGTGGAGGGCCCGACAGCGGGACGTCCGGTGGCTTTTGTATGAACTCCAGAGTATATCTTCTGGTCACCACATCCAACACCCATCTGTCTGATGTTATGGTCTTCCAACGGAGGAAGTGAGAAGTGATGCGACCCCCGATCCTGAAGCCCCTGGTGGGGTAGGAAGCTGGTATGGCTAGCTGGTAATGGTTTCCCGCCGGTATCGCTTCCCAGTGGCGCTGGCCTTCCCTTCGCTGGGTGTCTATATGCAGCGGTAGGTGGCAATCGATAATGCTGCAGATGTTGGCTGTATTGCTGTCTGGGTCCTGCAGTAGAGGAATGATACTGGGGTCTGTACTGTTGAAAGCCCCCTCGAAAGGAATAATTTCCTCCACCCCTTTCCCCACGAAAGGGCTGCTTGCAATACTGCAAGGCACCAAGCGATCTCGCCGTGCCAGTATCCGTTTTGATGGACTGTAGCATGTTGTCCACATGCTTCCCAAATAGACTTTCCCCATCATACACCATATCCAGAATGCGGCTCTGGACCTCCGGACGGAAGGATGTAGACTTGAGACACCCCTGCCTACGCAAGACCGCTGCTCCTGCGAGCTGTCAGAATCCTGTTAAGGAAATGTCTGTTGCGCAGTCAATGATTTCCGCTGTGATCCACTCACCCTCCTGCAGCACCTTCTTTGCTTCCACTTTGACATCCTCAGGTAAGAGATCTACGTAAGCTGACATGTCCGCCCACATCTGGTGATCGTACCTCCCTAGTATGGCCAAAGAGTTGGCCGCCTTTACTGAGATCGCTGCCACCGAGGAAAACTTCTTACCGATATTGCCCAACCTCCTCCCATCCTTGTCTGGAGGCGCTGCGATAGGTGGCAAAGGGTTTTTGATCGACACTGTGCAGCCTGGGATATTACAGAATCGGGCTTTGGTTGTGATATTAAGCAGGCTGGAGTGTTGTCAGGGGCCTTGTACTTCTTTTCCAGCTTTGGCATCTGGGAAGGAACTGTAGCTGGATTCGTCATTGCCTTCAAGCCCTCCTGCCATAGGAAATCCACTATAGGGATCGCTCTTACGGATCTCCCTGACGGTTCTTTGAAATCATATAAGAAACAATCTGTTTCCTGAGAAATAATAGGCAAGTTGAATCTCTTGGCTACCCTTTCCATTAAATTGTGAAAACCCCCGATGTCCTCAGGGGGTGAATCAACTGGTCCTGCCGGCGGGGGTGACTGTGTGGGAATGAGGTAGTCATCCCACTCACCAGGAGCCGCCTCCGAAATCTCTCCTTCTTCCCTCTCGTCATTCGTCGAGATATGGTCATCTTGTGGCTGTGGAACCAATGGGACGCTTCTGTGCGGTGTCCCCGGGAGACTGGTAATAGGGGTTTGCATAGGTGTCCACTTACTGTAAGGTCTAAATGGAGTTACCGGCATTGACGGTGGAAAGCGCCTATAGTAGCCTTTTAGCATACCCTGGAGATCTGTCACCAGAGACCCAGGCATGGGGAAAGAAGATTCTTGTTCCCTTGTTGGGTATGCAGAGTCCCGTTGATATATAGTTGAGGAATAATAGAGCTGCTGCTGCTGCCCTTCCTCCTCCTCATCCAAGTCCTGGCATTTTACATGCAGCTGAAATGGACTACTGGCTGCACCAAACATTCCATCATCCTGGGAATAAATGTCATCATCATCCAGGAGATGCTGAGGGAGATATGGCAAAACTCTGCTTGGAGACGTAGGTCTTGGAAGAATTGGTGATGCTCTTTCTCCCGTGGTGATAAAGGAAAGAGGGAGGAATCTTGCCAAATCATGCTGTACTCCAAAATCCCCAGAGGGGGGGCATGATGGTCGACGACTGGGCCGACAAAATTTCCATCCTTGCCGTTAACAGTTCAGTGTTCGTCGTCGACTGTCCCCTCGTCGACGGGTCTGTCACCGACGGATCCCTCATCAACGGTTGTCTCGTCGATGACGCAGGTGTGCTCGTCGGCGACGCCTTCTTTATCCTTGCGGACAGGAGCTTCCGCTGTCGACGATGTCTTCGTCGACGATGCCTGCTTGAAGATTTTAGCAGTGATATTAGTCGTCGATGAAATCGGCGATGATGATATAATTGGAGACACCGCCGTAATAAACGTCGACGTCATTGTCGCCATCGTGACCGCCGTCTACGGATGTTTTTTGGAAGCATCAGAGGAAGGTCTTACTGGATCCCTCGTCGGTGACAGGGACAGAGAGGCACTTTTGTGGGTTCCTTTTTTTCCTCCACAGGCGTTGTAGGCTCTGAACGAACCTTTAAGAGTTTTGCCTGGGTCTCTGATCCGGAAGTAGCAGGCTCCTGGCGCCCCTGCTTCTCCATAGATTTATGCTTTGTCTTTCTAACCACTTTCTTTGGTGGTTCCTCAGATAGTCTTCCCTTCTCACCAGGTCGTTTGAGGGAGCAAGATGATGTTTCACTCTCATCTGAAGATGGATTTTCCATGGCCTTCTGTCTCTGCAGTCACAAGAGAAGCCTACGTCCTTGAGGGTTTTCTGACTAAAGGTGCAACAGATTTTACAGTCTCTCACCTTGTGGTCAGGATGCAGGCAGTAGATACACTTTTTTGGGGGGGTCATCAACGTGAAGTCTCTTCTTACCACAGCTGCCACAATCCCTAAACAGACCCTTCCTAGTCTGCTGAGACCTATTGAGATGGTAAAAGTGAAATTTTCTGAGAGAAAAATTCCTGTCAGAAAGGTATACTGAGCAAAGCTCAGGGAGACTCCCTTCACACGACGTGTGGTAGAAAATCTGAGGGAAAGAGCCTCTGTGGGGAGTGTTCTAGAGGTTGTGGACGCCCGATTGGCTGAGGTTCAACTTAGGGTCTTTTTTACACAAACAACATGGATAGACTATAAAAGAACCTAGGGGGGCCCTTGGGGCCTAGTGTGTAAAGTGTACTGCTATGTGTATTTGAGGTTACCGTGAGGCTCCCACCTCGACAACGGGGATGATTCAAGCATGTGACTTTATGAAAGATCCAATACTGGAGAAAGAGAGATGTGCCTCTGAATTGAAGATGAGTGTACTTCTGCTGTACACTTGGCTTTTAAATGTTAAGCCTTACCCAGGAGGTGCATCTCATACAGAGTCCATGGCAATGGCCTTAAGCAGTTAGACGAGCTACCTTGCCAGAGGCACTAATAACTAGATTTGAATTGATCTTTCCTTTATTGAATACTTCAAGAAAGTTATGTCTACATTATTCTACAGGTCATCAAATCTGTTTATGATGTCCCACAATGAATGATCATCTCTGCTAAGCAGAGCTGCTGAACTTGCTGTTTTCAGTATGGTAGCTGTAATCAATTTTTTTCGGTCCGGGCTCCCACCCTCTCCTCTTGTTGGAAGAACATCAGCAGCCCATCCAACAAGTGGGGGAGTCATGTACAGCAGCTGGGACAGTGACGAGCATAAAGCATCTATTACTGTTTTGGCACTGCACATTCCTACCCTCACGGCTACAGGTCTCCCACTCTTTTCACTCTTCCTAATACTTGATGTAGCCTGTGGCCTGCCTTCGGTTACCTTGAGTAATAGTACTATGGCTCTCAGGACTCAATCAGTAGAAAGCTGAAGACTGCAGCTCTCAGTGTCCAAAGCACTGGGAAGTCACAGCAGCACATGACTAACTTCTCAACCATCTCCCTACTGGAATGAACAAGAATCTCTGAGAGCAGGCAACCAAGGCAAGCTAAGATTACAGGTGCTTCCCAGTTTTCGCTAGATGGGGGTGGGGACAGGAAACAGAAGCTAATGAGTGTGCAAATGTTTGTGTCTGAGCTTGCCTGAGTGAGCTTGAAAATTGATATATTCTAGTTTGCCTTGTAGGAGAAAAGGGATATATGTTAAGTCCTGCATGCTGTGCCTCAAAGTAATGGTGGCACAAGGATATTATAACCACATTCTGGCATAATTGTGACCCTTTGCTTACTGTTGCCCTACTTGTGATTATGGTAACTTACCTTTGGTACAATTGTGACCCTAACTTATTGTGGACCTCATTTAAAAAAAATTGTGTCTTTGCATATTGTGGACCTCCTCAGTAATATGGTAGCCCACCACTGCTATAATGCTGCTCATGATCTATTATGACTGTCCTCGATTTACTGATACCTACCTTTGGCATAATGATAGTCACAGCACATAGGAGCCATTGTTGTTTTCGGGTGCTCATACCCAATGTACTATGTCTAAACCTGGCTTACGGTGGACATCCCTAACTTGATAGTGATATGTGGCATTTAAAGGTTAATCTGTCCATTTGGAACATTAGTAAATGTGAATAATTGACGAAAATGACAAGATATTTGGAGACCAAATTCATGTATTGACCAAAAAAAAAAGTTGCCATTTGGGGCCAAAACTGGTTATTTACAGACCTCAAACCTTTGCTTGAGGGAATGGAGTGTATTCACGCAAAAGGAAATGCTGTTATTGGTAAGCAGAAAAATATGCTTATTTAGCAAAAAAAAGAAGCTAGTATTTAAGACCGAAATATGTATATTTTGAGAAAATTGCAAGCTGGTAATGGGGGCCCAAATGGGTGCATTTCTATGCTACACTGGGTATATTTATTGCTAATGTGCCTTACTTAGCGCCATACGACCCTTACCAAAATGGTTGATATCTAGTGGCACACTTTAGACACATTTCATCATACATATTGATTTAGCTTTCCTGAAGTTATTACCACGTCTGGTACCTGAGGCCTCACCATGAAAGACAGGTGTAACTGAAGGTATAAGTGTGTAGTTGGAAGCTATAAAGCCTATGTAATCTGTGAGGGTAACCCCTGTGTCTGAGCCTGTAAAACCTCTCTAATGAGGAGCATGCCATCACTTTCCAGACTAGGAAAAAGCTATCTGTGTAAACTACATATTATTACCCTCTGCCCCCAATTCAGCTGCCCCTTCCAATTCCCCATTCATAATACGTGACTGAGACTCTACTTACAATATAGAAGAGGACTGAAAAATAAAAGTGGCAGGCAGAAGCGAAAAAATATACTGAACACATTTTGAAAAATTATAAGTCATATCAAAATGCATACCCAGAATTCTTAAATTGCCTGCAAAATATTTCTCTTATAAATCATTTCCAACATGTGTTACTTACCTATAACTCTTGTTTTCCAGTATTGATATCTTTCACATATTTACATACTTAAATCATCCCAATCGCCGAGGTGGGAGACTCACTGTACCTTCCAAAGCAGTAGAAGTAGTATCAACAATTTTCAATGACAAAAGATATTGACTTTAAAAGCTTATTTACATCATTTATAAAGAACCAAGCTCCAGCCAATAGCACCCTTTAGAACACCCCTCAGCAGAGGCATCTTCCGTCAGATTTTCAAGGACTAGGTGGAAATAGTCACCACTGACAAGAAGGCAAGCCTCTTTGGGGAGAAGGGTGGGTTGCATGTGAATCTATGAAAGATAGCACTGGATCTTTCATAGAATCACATGCTTCAATCAGAATAGCTAGCAGTTACATAATATATACTGTAATATAATGGTACATTTCAGAATAACGGATGCTGGGTACAAACATACAAATATCATCATGCAAAGATCACCTTATTGTAAAAAATTGTGAAACACTCCTTGAACCACAGCTGCATCACTGCGTTGCAACAAATTCAGGCAATAATGATGAGTGAACGTATACCTGGGTTTCCAAGTCACTGTACGGCATATATTTTTGTAGTGAAATATGTGTTTGCCCACTGACTTCGTGTTGCACAACCTTAACCTGAATAAGTTGTTCAGTGTTCATCAACTGCAGATTACACTTTGTATTCAGTTTAGCTGCCTACTGACTTTATCATAGCATTAGACATTGCTATGTTAAAGCCCTCTGTGTTTTTCCACATTGTCAACTGTGCTTGTTTTTCGTATTCTTTCTCACCAAAGAGCTAGGACATATTAACAACAATCAGTTAGTCAGTCAGCACCAGACTTCTGTTTTTCAGTGCAGGGAACGGTTTAGCCTTGAGAGAGATAATTTGGGAGACTGGCCAGTTCCAACCGGTTTCTTACAACTCTGACCTACATTAGCCAGCATGTTGGAATATTTCTTTTTTATGGGAGTTTTTTTTTTTTTCTAGAAAGCCCTTCGGTTCTTTAAGATATAAAAAGGTGGCCCTGCTCAGTAGCGGTGGAATTTCCATGACCTCGGTCAGGATTAGACATCGAATGTCTGACATATCTGTTGTGTGAGGGTGGAGATCTCTTTCTTGCAGTTGAACGAGGTGATCTTCTTGCTGCCATGAGAAAGATGAAGAACTTGGCAGGTTCTACGGTGATGAATTTGTACTTTATTCTTTGCTTTGCATAATCATAACTACATATATTTGCTGTGTACATTGCAGTTGAAAATCATTTTGATATATTTTCCTTTCATTGCTGTGACTATTTTTGAACGTGTGCTTTCAATCTGTTAACATCCTTTTTTATGAACCCCATGGTGAACTAATAATTAATGTCTTCTTTGAACTGAGAAGTGCATTCCAGAGATTTTTGTCAGCTCGGTCATTAGTGAAAGCAAAACAACTTTCAATAGGCAATGCCGCAAACAAGGCTGCCATTGTAAAGACTGCTCTGATAGAGTTCACCTTAGCCTTTTCCCTCAAAGGCCCAAAATCTTTAGAGGGACAGAATTGAATTGTCACTGAAATCCATCTTGCTATGCTTGCTTTTGAAACCGGCCCTCCTTTGTTAAGGTTGCCATATACAATTAATAACTAATCTGTAGTCCGATAGTGCTTGGTACAATGCAAATATAACTCTAAGCATCTCTTCACATCTAGAGTGTGCACTGTTCTTTTGGCAGGTGTCTGTGGATTCGGAAAAGATTTCTTAAGTACAACGGGTTCAATGAGATGGAAATCTGCTGGAACGTTAGGAAAGAACTTGGGATTAGTTGTTAGGATCACAGTATTATTCTTAAATTGTAAGACAGGTTCCTTTCTAGTGAGCACCTGGAGCTCACTCACTCACTCTTCTGGTGGAAGTCAGAGCTAAAAGTAAGGCTACTTTCAATGTTAAGAATGCGAGTTCTCCCTTATGAATAAGCTCGAAAGAGTTCTTCATTAGCTGTGACAGTACTGTGTTAAGTTGACAGGTTGGTGGAGGTGACTTTATTGGAGGGAATACTCTGAATAAACCTCTAAAAAATTGTGTTATTACTCTGTTAGACCATGAGGAAGGAGATCCAGAAGTTGTTCTGTATCTTGAAATGGGTGGTAAGTGCACTTTAATTAAAGAGTGAACTAGGCCTGATCTAGCCAGAGAGAGTAGGTATGGCAAAACGTGTTACGGAGGTTATAAGACAGCATGGAACTTTTACTTTTGGCATCATAAGCAAAAGCACTTCCATTTTAGGCAATATGTTTTGTTAGTAGAATAAGCTCTGGCTTTTGCAAGGACACCTCCACAGTCCTCTGGAATATCCAAGTGTTGAAGATCATGATATGTAGGAGCCAGGCCGATAGGAGCAGGGAGGTTGAGTTCGGATGAAGGACCTACAGGCATATAATTGATCAAAAAAATCCTTCTGGGATTCCAGCCGATTATGATTCTCCTCTGATAGCAGTGGAAATTCTATGAACCAGTGCCCATCTATATATATCTTGCGCCTCCTGCAAAAGAATCTGAGATATTGTCCCTCCTTGTTTGTTCAGGTGGTGCATACTGGTTGTGTTGTTTGTTCGTATCAACTCTGAAGATTATTTTATTCTTGGCAAGAAAGCTTGGAGGGCAAGTGAAATTCTCAAAGTTCCAGGAAGTTTATGTGATCTTTGATTGAGCCAGGGTCCTTTTCCCATTAATATGGAGATCCTACAATGGGTCCCCAATCTTGTAGAGAAGCAGCTGCTGTAATTACATTCAGAGATCTGGGACTAGAACGCGAGTCCTGCTGAGAGATTGTCAGAGCTTATCCACCAGGGAAGAGCTGTTAGCATGGATGGCGTTAGTTTGATGAGATCGTCAAAAAAACCATCTGTCTGTACCCATTGTGCATCTAATTCCTCCTGAAAGGGTCTCATCCATAGATGGGCACAAGGAACTAGTAAAACTGCGGATCACACCATGCTGAGAAGTAATTTGAGAAGGCAAACAAAAATAGACTTTCTTTTTTATATATTTTGTGCCATTGTTATGAGTTTGTTTTGTCTTTCTTCTGACAAGAATGCCTGGTCTTGCAATGTATCCAGGATTGCTTCTGGGAAATGTATCTTTGAGAGATGAAGGAGAGACTTTTGGTAATTGACTGCTAGTTCCAATGTTTCCAATGCCTGCAGAAAGGTTATTGTAGCCTTTGACACTTGATAAGCAGATGGCGCTTTTATGAGCCAGTCATCAAGATATGGGAAAATCTGGAGGCCTTTTTGTCATAAGCAGGCTGCCACTGGGGAGAGACACTTTGTAAAAATCCAGGAAGCAGAACTGAGACCAAATGGGAGTACTTTGAATTCAGAGTGAGTGCTGACTACAGTGAATCAGAGAAGTGTGCAATGTTTTGGATGGATAGGGATATGGAAATAGGCACCCAACGAATCTAAACTGGTCATTAAATCTCTGTGATTGAGGAGGTGCAGGATTTCTTGAAGGGTGATCATATGAAAAGATTTCTTCTTCAAGTACTTGTTCAGTTTCCTGATTTCCAGTTTGGGGGCACCATTCTCCTGATTTCTTCTTGACAAGGAAAAAACTAGAGTAAAAGCTCATTCCTTTTTAAAAGTGCGGGACCTTCTAAATGGCACCCTTGCTTAGCAGAGCTAGCCCTTCCTTTCAGAGAAGTTAGGGATGCAATGGAGGCACTCGTTGTGGTAGAGTGGTAGGTAGAATCTGGGTGAGCACCAAAGTAGGGCCATATGTGATGCAGGGGTGTGGAATTCCTATAGCCAGACGCACAGGACATATTGTTTAAGTAAAGGAAACATGTTTTCATGTTTATTTTGTCCTTGGGACAGGTAGGCCCAACCCTCTGCAGCACAAACTCTTTGGCTGCCAGTTTAAAGGGGAGGGAACTGTCTGTAGTTAAGGTAATATTTATGTCAATGTGCTAATGCTGTTTGAACTTGTATTTATGGTTCAATAATGCAAAACCTTTGTTATTAGAGTGAGCGCTTTCAAACAAATGTCGTAAGCTCGGACTCCACAACTGACAGTGGTTTCAGTAATAAAATGTACACACACGTTTGAAACGTTTATCAAAATGAGCCTGGGTATAATGCTCCCAGCATGCTCTCTGATTAGATGCAAATGTTTGAAGAAGCTTGTAAGCAAGATAGATGATTATTTCAAAATGAAATGTTCAGAAAAATAATGCACTAGGAAATTACCTACCAATAGGAGTACTTTTTTTACAAGAAATCCTGAGGGTCAAACAAAACAATTGGGATCAGAACAGAAGGAAGGTAAATACAGAAAGACCATAAGGGGTAAGAGAAGAAGAAATTCCCAAGGAAAGATGTGGGATGAAGACGAGATCATGGGACAAGATGGGGTAGAAATAAACCCTGAACGGTTGATTATGTGATCAATTTATCGGATAGAGATCTTTCACCAGATATGAGATCACTTTTAATTAAAAGTCCAAGTTTTTGCCCTGCTAGTTTTGGTGACCTATGTTAAATTAAAATAGATCTTTACAAATTTGTTAGACATCCTAAATTAAAAGATACTTTCAAATGAATCCTATTTACTCACAGTAAGGTTGCCATATCCATCATGCAAGGATTTGAATGCAATAGCTTGTTGATTAAAGATATGTATGATTATGTAGCACTGTTATCGATCGCAGAGTGTGAGGAGGATCCTACTACTTTATCACAGGTTTTAAGTAATCTAAATGTAGTACCGGATTTAAATTCAACCAGTGGTCTGAGAAGGAAATGTAGGTGACACCAAAGGTATCAAGCAATAATAATATTGAGGTATTTTATGAAAAGTTGTGTAGAGATTTGAATTTATTCATGTCTAAGGATAGGTTCCAGAAACCCATCAGCAACTTAAGTCATGGGGAACAACAAGCATTAAAGACATTGCAGCAGGATGAGAGTATCATAATTAGACAGGCTTACAAAGGGGGCAATATTGTGGTTATGAATAGGTTGGACTACGAAAAGGAGATTTGCACACAATTGAGTGATGTGAATTGCTATGAGATTATAACGTATAATCCCGTTCTGGAACTGACGAATAAGATTAACAGTAGATTGAAACTACGGCATCAACAATGCCTACTTGATGACGATTCATTTTTTTATTTGAAAGTAGACTATCCGAGGTTCCCTTGCCTGTGCACTCTTCCAAAAATTCTTTAAAAGTTGTCTTTTCCACTGGGGAGGCCAATTGTATCCGGTATCTCGGGACCAACAGAGAAGCTATCAGAGTATGTTGATATATTTTTACAGCCTCTGGTTAACAACCTTCCATCATATATCAAAGACCCAAAACACATTTTGAGCATATTGATTGATGTACAGTGGGAGGCGGGTATGTTGATGGTGACACTTGATGTTGCTTCATTATATACTCGCACTAGACATGAGCTGTGCTTACAAACAGTACGTTATTTCCTTAACAGAAGATCAGAAGATCTGCGAGCCTTTGGGAACACACTGAGATGCTGATTGAAATGATTGATCTGATTTTGGATAACAACTTCTTTCTATTTGGTAAAGAATGGTTTAGACAGAAACGGGGTGTGGCGATGGGCTCCAGATTTTCTCCATCCTATGCTAATCTGTTTATGGGTTGGTTTGAGGAGAAGTGGGTCTGGGGACTGGGCTTCATTCAGTGGCAGGCACATATATTTTATTGGGGTCGTTATACTGACTGTCATGATTTGGATGGGCAGTACTGAACAGTTATTGGACTTTTGCAAATATCTGAATTCCAATGTAGCAAATGTCAGATTGACCTATCAATACATTCATGAGAGGATTGAATTTCTGGATGTAGAGTTATTTATGGATGATGACAAAATTCTGAGTAGACTTTTTCGGAAACAAACCTCTCGTAATTCTATTTTACATGCTTCAAGTGCTCTTTCTATACACCAAATTGAGTCAATACTATTTGGGGAGATCGTGACGGCCAGACAAAACTGCAGCAAGGATCAGAATTTTAGACAATGTATTCGAGACATGGGTGAGCAGTTTAAATTGAGAGGATATCAGACAAGTGATTTTGAAAGAGCAAAACGGCGGGTTATGAGGATTTCTAGGCAGGATACATTAAAACCCATTCCCACCTTTGGTGTTAGAGATGATAAACAAAGTTAGAATGGTAACTGACTATACGAGAACTTCTATTGCCTTAAGGAAGACGATGAATAGGCATTGGGGAATTCTGTCTTAAGACAGTACCCGTAGAGGTTTCTTTTCAGATAGACCTGAAATTACATACCGGAGAGGGAAATCTCTGAAAAATATTCTTAGTCCTAGTTCCCCGGCACATCGGTCACAGGATAATTGCCTGTCTGTTTACAAGAAAGGTTTCTTCAAGTGTGGACAATGTAGGTGGGCATGTCATGGCAAGAAGGGTTTTGACAGTGCTGTATATCGTTTATTTGAAATTTAATCAAATATCAATTGTAACACAACTTTTGTTGTATACATTATAATGTGCAAATGTGACTGCATCTATGTGGGGAGCACGATTCGCCCCCTCAGGATTAGAATCAGTGAACATTTAGGAGCCCTTAAACATGATGATGAGAGCTATCCAATTGTGATACATATGAGAGAAATATCTGGAACATACAGAAGGACTGGAGTTTTGTTTGGCTGAATTAAATTGAAAAATTGTCTGAACCACACTAAAGGACTGGAGTGTTGTACTTAAAGATGCTACAATATTGAACTTAATTATGACATGTGAATTTGGATTTGGATTTTGAGTTTTTTTTCCTGAGAGAAACATATACATACAGATTGAGAATTTGTAATATAAAAAAAAATATGTTTTACTATACTCTTTAAGAGTGTACCTTAATATGGATCATCTAGTAAAACGTGTTGATGCATGCTAGTATTTCCAAAAAATATTCATAATGGAAAACTGGTGTGACCAGTTTGAGCAAGTTATGGGAAACATGAAAACAAACAAGCATTGGCAAAGCCAACTGATCGGAAATTGGTGGTCAGTCTTTTGATTTTGTCAATGCGTATCTTGTTCTGACATGGCTTTTGTAAAACTTTGTTGTGGGAGCTGCCAGACCCTCACCATTGTAACAAGCATTGGCAAAAGCAAAAATATATATACATGTTTGGCTTTTTCTCAAAAAGCACAAATTGCCATTTTAGTTCCTGGCACTGAACAAAACTACTTTGTGTACCAATATCGTCTTTGTGAAAGAGCAGAATATTATCTATCACTCACAGTAAAGCCTGATAGATGGATCAAGAGAGAAATAGAATTTTAATAAAAACAAAAGGTCTTAGTTAATGCCAGACCTAATTAGAGGCCCAGTTCTTAAAGAAAGTCACAAAAGTGCAAGAAAGGAATAGGTCTTTGCATTAGTGCAGAATTATGGCTTTCATGAATTCGCAAGAAGTTACAGAAGAAAACTGGGAAATCGTACTCCTAGAAAATATTTGTGAACTGTATTACAGCATGAGCAAATGTGCACATTTAGATTTGCTCAGGCAAAAATCTATTGATTGTTTACAAATTCATTTTCCCTCCAACCGCTTTTTTCCCAACCCTGGTAGAACGTCTACTTCTGCCCTAGTCAAGAGTAAATTTCCAGCCTTTCTCAGTATGGGAAAAGATTAGAGAGAAGCTGGTGAAAATCTTAAAAAAATGCAAGATAGTAGGTTTGCACAGACTCAAACACATGCCAATCTTGGAACTTTTGCTTACTGCTTCCTCCAGCCCCAGTATATAGATCTGCAGAACGGTATCAAAATAAGGAAACTGCTAGTATTCAAGCCCTACTATGGTATTAGCCATGGCATACTCAGAGGCTATTATCAGAACTCTTATATAATGAGACTGCTGCCATAATGTGTGTCAGCACTACATGGCACCAAAGGGACAAATAGATTTTTTTACAGGACAAAAAGATATTTTATAAGACAAGTAGATTTATGAAGCAACCTGTCCCTCGGACAAGTAGATTTTATTAAATTCCACACCCCTGTGTGATGAGATTCAGGACCCATTTGTCCGTTATGATCTTCCGCCATCGGTGGGTACACTTCAATTTTTTTTCTCCCACAGGGTGGTGTGCTGTAGGAGGTGTAACCGGCACTATAATGTCATCATTGCTTCCTGCTTTTGTCTCTTGCTGGTGTGGACTGCTTAGTATGGTTGGTGCTACTGGTAGGTAAACAGAAAAGGGTGCCGAAAAGGTTAGTATGCATACCACCTTTGGTATTTCCCTCAATAAGATTAAGTGTCTTTTTTCACAGGCTGCATGAATAGGTGTTTTATGGAACTGTAAAGTGTCCATAGATCTAGCAGTGTCAGCCTTGATTATTTGTAAGGCGTCGTCAACATGCTTGCCAAACAAAGCTTTGCCATCATCTGGAATATCTAAATTCTTAGTTTGCCCCTCAGGTCGAAATGCTGTGGCCTTTACCCATCCTTGACACTGAATAACAGCTGATTCAGCGATCTGTCGGAATCCTATTGAAGCTATGTCCATAGCACAATCTATGATTTCCGACGCAAATCTTCTCCTTCCTGTAGAATGTTTTTTGCTTGTGCTTTCTTGTCTTCCAGCAGGAAATCAAGATTTATGACGCTATCCAACCATATTTGGAGGTCATATCTTCCCAGAATTACCAGCGAATGTGCTGCACGTGCAGCTGTCTGACATAGTTGAGAACCTCTTACCAATGTTATCAAGACAGCTGCCTTCTTTGTCCCTGGGGTTTGAAACTGGTGTGGAAAGGTGACCGGCGCTGGGCAGCCTGTGTGATGACAGAATCTGGTTTTGGATACTGAACCAGACATGCAGGCGGGACTTCAGGAGCTTTGTACTTTTATCGATTCATGGCTAAACTGCTCTGACTTTGGCAGCAGTTTTCATAATTTTAATTCCATCCTCCCAGATATAATCTACAACTGGGATTGCTCTATCAGTTTTCCTAGACTGTTCTTAAAAATCATAGAGGAAGCAATCAGGTGAAGGTGTTGGGATGAGGTAATCGTCCCATACGTTAGCTATAAATTTGAGTATCATGAATTTAATCCTTTTGTCTATCATCATCTGAGGAACATGGACTGCTCCCAGGAGGCCAGGCAATATTAGATACTGAGGTCATTATTGGAGTGGCAGGTGGTGGAATAGGTTTGGGACCTTGGTGCATAAGGTTATGGATGAACTGGTAAAAATGTTGTTCCAGGAGGCATAGGAAAGCGTTTATAATAGTCCTGCAACATGCCTTGCAGATCTTGTACCACGGCTACAGGAACCTGAACCACGCCCTCAGGTGTTGGAGGAGAGCGAATTGGTGAAGTTGCTCCACACATTGCCTAGGCTTTTCTATATATTGTTGCCTCTAATAGTCATTTTCATAATAGCACCCTTCATCCTCTTCGTCCTGGTACTTAACATTAAACTCCAAAGGACTATGAGCTGTACCACAAGGTCCAATATCACATTCATCACACTCTTCCCCATCCAATAAATGGCTTGGTAGCAAGGGTGACACTTTGCTAGGTGCTATGTTCTGGGAGCAAAATAGTCTGTACAGGCTTGGTCATCATTGATGGCATCGTCGAAGAGGTCGTTGTCAATTTCGGTGTAAGGCGCAACATGAAAGTTTCTTCATCGGCGGTTTTGCTGTTGACGACTTTGTCTTCTCTGCCGATTGTGCTGTCGACAGTCTTGTCAACTAGGTTTGCACTGATGGTGTCATAGTCAACAGTACTGGCAAGATGGTCGTCAATGAGAGGTCGTCGACGTGGCTGTAGTAGTTAATGTTGTCGTTGTCACAGCTATCAACTATGTTTTTGACGGCAGTGTCGTTTTCGGCGAGACTTTCATTGACAGTTTTGATTTGGTCATGACTGGCTTTGAGGATTTGGCAGTGTGTAAAGCCAAGGCTGAAAAAGTCGAAGGCTCCAATAAAGCGCCCTCCGAGAATAAGTTTGCCCTCTTTTCTCAGGGTGTGCCTTTTTGAAGGCCCTCCTCTACCTCTGGTGACCCCTGGCCTGAACTCTCTTTTCCTCGACTTTTCTTGTGAAGTAACAGAATCCTCACTGTGGTCTTCCTCAGAAACAACAGTTGTTTTAGACATAAGTTTCTGAAAACATAATAACAGCCTCCCCTCTATATCTTAGAGAGTTTTAGAAAAAAACAGTTGTACAGATTTTGCCTTGTGGGTAGGATGAAGACAGTTTGTACACTCCTTATGAAGCACTTCCGTGTCCAACCTCTTGTTTCCACATGTATCACAAGGTTAAAGAGCCCTTTCTTCAAGGGTTCTGACAAGTTAGTGTCAGGTGTTGAAAAGTGAAACAGCAGAAGTAATCTGGATAAACCAAATCTGTTTATAAGCTGAAGAAACTGAGCAGAGGGCAGGGAGACTCCCATTCAAACATGCAGTAGATAATCTGAGGGAAGATGCCTCTGCTCTGAGTGTTTTAAAGGGTGCAATCGGCTCATTAGCTAGAGTTTGTTTCTTCACAAATGACGCTGAGAAGCTAATTAAGTCAATACCTTTGTCATTGTAAACTGTGTATACTACTTCTCCTGCTTTGAAAGGTACCGTAAGACTTGCATCTTGACAACAGGGATGATTCAAGGATGTGAATGCATGAAAGATCCAAAACCTCGAGAAAAGTTAATTGTGACCGAAAAAGAAGTAAATAATTTTTACCATAATGTTTTCAAAGTGCTTGGAGGGTGGAACCTCACAACCAAGCTAGGGTTCCTAATAGACCATTCAGTTATTTAAGTGTTCTTTCAAGTTTTTAACTGGTGGTGGTGGAGCATTCCTCTAGGAAAAGTTGAGAATGAAATTAGGTTGCAGTGTGCTAAAGCCTTTTATGTCCAACCACTTTTAAAATTCACCAACTGCCACTAGTTTCAAATACAAAGAAAATATTTAAAAAAAATAAGCCTGGAATTCACCCGAATAGAATACTTATCTAGCTGAGTAGTTTCAGCACACACCCTGTATTATTACTTTAGCTCCTGATTTAAAAACAGCAACCCCCTCGATTGCAGGTGTTGATAGAATCAAAATGGAATAAAACATAACAAGCTCTGAGTAGATTATTTTTCCCAACACACATTAAAGAGCCTGTGGTTCAATAAAAAAATATTTAATGACAAGACATGGAGGCTAGCACTACACATGTATAGCTTATGAAATGTTTTGTAGACAGTGAAACAAATAAACGTAGACATCCACTATTTAACTTCGGAACCAGTGAGGAGGAAAAGATTCATAAACATTAGCACTTTTGAATATGTTAACTTGATCATTTAGAATATAGTATGTGGCCCGCCAATGTGCTTAGGAAGCAACGGTCCCACACCACCAGCCTGGCAGTGGATAGCCCACTATATTCTGAGTTCTTTGCTGCTCTGTATTTCTTTTTTGTTTCACAAACAAATCTGTCAACGTGTAGACATTTGTTTCTAAAAACCAAAAATAAATGTGTGTAGCAAGAAACATGCCTTCTCCCTGAGTAGCTGGGCATGTTTCCTCTTTTCCAGGAAGGGAAGCAGCAAAGAAGAAAAAAAGAAATAGGGAGAGGAGGAAGGTACAGGAAGAAAGGAATGAAGGGGGTAGCAAAAAGGAAGGAAGTAGTGGGCAGGAAGGAAGGAGGGAGGGAGGAAGGAAAGATGAGGAAGAGTGAGGAAAAGGAGGAGGGAGAAAGAAGGAGGAAAGAGTAGGCGTAGTAAGGGAGGGGAGCAGGAGGAGGATCTTAAGTTTTCTTCATAGCCTTGACTTTTAGGTAGTTGCTATCAAGGTTTTCTTTCACTTGAGAACCAAGCCTTTAAAGTCATATTTAATGGGCTTTGCAGTTTTTTTCCCAGTCAGGATGGATCCAAAACCACTTCATACATAGATCATGAAAGTCCATTTTTGACCTTCATTGTAGGGGCCAAAAGTAGATAGTCATCCAAAAGTTTGCAAGACCAGGACTTTGGAGCGTTTATTTTGGGGTTAGCCATTGCTGCATAAAAGGCAAAAGAAGGCTATTTTAGGGGTAACCTCCTGCTTGAACACTGACAAAATAAAAAGTAAAAAATGCATGAAGCATTAAAAATTATTTTGAAATGATTTGCTAACAGCATGCATGTAGAGGATTAATAAATGATTGTGGGATGACGCAGTGCAATTTGAAGACACAAGTGAGTCTTTCATATAAAACAAGAGCAGGTAGAAAGATGCAACAAAACAGCTTACAGTTTAAGGTGGGAGATAATTACTCCCATATGGTAAAGTATCGGTAACAGAAGGTTATTACTAGTTAAAGCTCTCTCTAGCTAGATTCCTATAGAATTCCCATAGAAAGCACTGCAACACCTAGCTCTGGAAGAATTATACCCTTTGCTACTGTAAATAATCTCGATCTGTTAAACATTTTTAGCTCCAGAAATGTGTCAGCCATCACAGAAATCAATCATGAACTTGATGAAAAAAACTGTGACTTCACCACCATCACAATGAGAGCTAATGTGGTATAATGTAGCTTCCAAACAAAACAAATTATAGAAAAAAACTCCCATGCGGTCCACTGTTTATGACAAAAGCAATTCAACACTTTATTGCATTCTGAATTCTCAAAATGAGATGTTTGGTACAAAAATATTTAAGATAACCAGCTGACCTCAATATTGTGACTTAGAAGTATACAAAAGCACAAATGCGGGAAATGCTTTATGACGTTCCTGGAAACTAGATGAATGTGTTATTTCAAGCTTCTCAGGCTAAACAGAAAGCTAATACATACAAAGAAAATTCAAACATCTTTACCTTTTTAATATCCAGCTAATAAAAGTAATCAACCCACATACCTTACTGTCTTGAAGTACCTCTAACTGCACTTTTAAGGTCTCAGTAATTTTCATTTGTTCTTTCCATTTCAACTCCACCTCAGCCAGCTCATCGGCATACCCACTGCATTTTGTCTTCACCTCCTAATAAAGTATACATTAAACCACAAAGTTAATCACTAGAAGCCTTAGGACGGTAGACTTCACAGTCTCAACCTTGTTACCTATGAGTATTAGAAACAAACACAATCAATGGCAAAGCCAATGGGTCTCGCCCATGTAATTGTGTTTTAGCACTGTTGTACACCAGTGTGACTGCCGTTCGGCATGGCTAAAAGTTAATGGGGTTGAGTCCTGTAGATTGGATTGGGGCAGACTGAGGTAGAGTGGAACAGGGTAGATCGGGGTAGAGTGGAGTGGGGTAAATTGGCACAAGGTGAAGGTAGTAAGGATTGAGGTGGTTGGGGTACACTGTAGTGTGGGAGTTGGGTGGATTGGAATGGAAGAATGGGATGGGGTGGATTGTGGTAGATTGGAGTGTGGAAGACGGGTAGATTAGTGGAGTAGATGGAATTGGGGTGGAGTGAGGCAGACTGGAGTGGAATGGGATAGACTGGACTGGGATATACTGAGGTAGATTTGAGTGTAGTGGGGTAGAGTGGGGAAGAGTGGAGAGCTGTGGACTGGGGTAGACTGGAGTGGGGTACACTAGAATGGGATAGATTAGAGTGGAATGGGGTAGATTAGGGATGAGTGGGGAAGATTAGAGTGATATATACAGGAGTGGGATAGATAGCTGTAGATTTGAGTGGGGTGGATTGAGTGGAGGTGGATGGAGTGCTGTGGGGTAGAATGGACAGGTTGGGTAGATTGGAGCAGAGTAGACTGGAATAGGGTGGAGTGGGGTAAGGGAGCCTGGAGTGGGGTGGATTTGGGTGAAGTGGGTTATATTGGACTGGAGTGGGGTAGATTTGAGAGGCATGTGGCAGTATGATTTGGAGTGGGGTAGATTGAGTAGAGTAGAATGGTGTGTTGTAGACTTGGGGAGAGTGGAGTGGGGTAGATTGGGTGGATTGGAGTGGGTGAATTAAAGTGGAGTAGATTAGAGTGGGGATAAGTGCAATTGAAAAAACTGCAGTGGAGTCGAGAGTGGAGTAAGGAACTGGGGAAGAGCAGAGTGTAGTAGGGTAGATTAATGTGGAGTGCGGTAGACTGAAATGGAGTGGGGTAGACTGGAGTGAGGCAGATTGAAGAGGGGTGATTGGAGTGGGGTAGATGGGGTGGGACAGATAGGGTTGGGGTAGAGTAGGTTAGATTGCAGCAGGGTGGGATGGAGTGGGGTGAAGTTGAGTAGAATGGGGTACAGTCGATTGGAGTGGAGTAGATTGGAGTGGGGCAGATTGGGGTGGGGAGGACTGAGTGAGGGAAGATTAGAGTAGATTGGGGTGGGGCGGACTGTGGTGGAGGGGGTTAGGATGGAGTGCTGTGGGGCAGATTTGAGTAGAGTGTGGTAGATTGAATTGAAGTGGAGTGGGTTAGATTTGGGTAGAGTGCAGTGGATTGGGGTAGATTGGGGTGGAGTGGGAAAGACTGGAGTAGGGTAGACTGGAGTGAAGTGGGGCTGACTGAAGGAGAGAGGATTAAACTGGAGTGGGGTAGGTTGGAGTAGAGTGGAGAGAAGCAGATTGGAGTGGGTAGATGAGTGGAGTGGGGTAGGCTGAGGTGAGGTAGATTGCAGTGAGATAGGAGTGGGACATTTTGGAGTGGGGTAGATTTAGGTAGATTGGAGTGGGGTAGATTAGAGCGGGGTAGACTGGAGTTGGGTGGTTTGAGGTGGAGTGGAGTAGGGTAGCTTGGAGTGGGTTAGACTGGACTGGAGTGAGGAAAATTTAAGTGGCATGCGGTAGATTAGAGTGAAATGGAGTGGGGTATATTGGGTGGAGTGGAATGGAGTGGGGTAGTTTGGGACAGAGTGGAGTAGGGGTAGACTGGGTGTATTGAAGTGTGTAACTTGGAGTGGGGAAGAATGTGGTGGAGCGGAGCTGAGTGGAAGTAAATAGATTCGGGAACAGTGGAGTGGGGTAGACTGGAGTAGAGTGTAATGGTGTAGATTAGGGTGGGGTAGCTTGGGTGGCTTAGAGTAGGGTAAATTGGAATGGAGTGAGAAGTTTGGATGGGGGTAGATTGGACTAGAGTAGTCAGGAGTGGAGTGGGGGTAGACTGGGGAGGGATGGATTGTAGTAGGGTAGATTGGGGTGGAGTGGCATGTGGTAGAGTGAAGTGAGGTAGAGTGAAGTGAGATAGAGTGGAGTGGGGTAGAGTGGAGTGGGGTAGAGTGGAGTGGGGTAGAGTGGAGTGGGGTAGAGTGGAGTGGGGTAGACTGGAGTCGGGTAGACTGGAGTCGGGTAGACTGGAGTCGGGTAGACTGGAGTCGGGTAGACTGGAGTGGGGTAGACTGGAGTAGATTAGAATGAGGTTGAATGTGATGGAGTGTGGTATATTAGAACAGAGTGAGGTAGAATAGAGAGGAGTTGGATAAATTGCAGTGGAGGTTGACGTGGAGTGGAGTAAACTGAAAAAGAGTGGGGTATATTGGAACCACTTCTTCATAATATATCCTCTTAAATGGAGAGGCCTGCAGAGTCACTTAAGAGAGAGAAAATTATTATGTAGCCTATGGGTATAGGCTACAATGGCCTCAAACCTTCATCTTAAATTCAAAAAAGGGCCCAAGAGATTACATTTATACACAATTTGATGATGTTTTAGTAAATACAGCATAAATGTATTTCACTAACCCTTTTTTAAGTAACAGAGATATCAAGCAACCAGAACAAAGTAGCCCCTAAGGCAGCCATTATGAGAGGAAATAGAGCATGTGTCTTTAAGAAGCGAGAGACCACCAGTATGCCATCATGCTGAGCAGGTGACAGTTGCTTCAGGTCTTTTTTACGGCTCCTGCTGACAGCTTCCTGGAACACTCGACCTTTTCATAGTTTTTTTTTCTCCACAAAATCCTCACAGATTTTGTTGACAACTGTTTTGCTCGGCAGTTTTAATTTATCCCTAGGAGTTTCTTTATTTTTCTGACTGAAAAGTCACATTTTTTAGTCAAACAAAATGTCATCCTTGTTTGACAAGTTTCCTGCCTGTGGAAGAAAGAAGGTCAAAACAGACTCCCACGAAGTCTGTATGATTGCCTTCCCTCAAGTCATGTTCCTGAGTCTTGCCAAAACGGCAAGACTTTTTCTAGATGAACCCTGAGAGACAGGAAGAAAATCTGACTATATGGTACTGAGGAGTGGCGAAGACAGCAAGCTTCATCTGAAGGTGGGACCTCAGGGTGAGGAGAGGATCAGTCATCTACCAAGGCCCCGTCAGCTGTCCCTCTTACTTCCAGAAAGAAACCACAGTGCAGAAAACACACCGGTCCCGGTCGATGTCGAGAGGGTCAACATCGATGAGGGGTACGAGCATCTCCCCAGAGATAAGAGAGGATTTTGTGGAAATCGTAAATGAAGGCTTGATGGTATCCAATCAAGTTATTGCCATGGAGTCGCTCTCCACAGACATTGTTTGCTCCGTTTTACTACCCTCAAACCAGAATATTGTTCGCAATGGATATTATTAGCTGTCAGCAGCAGGGTTGACATCAAGGAAGCAGCGAAGAACAACACAGTCATGACGAATTGACACACAGGCCTCGTTCGACATTGAGAAATACAGCTACACCACAATGTCATCACTCGACGTCAAGGTCCCCATCGACATGCCGTCATAGATCACTGCTGAGGGCAACATTACAGTCGAGATGCCGCTGATCATCATCAATGAGTAGATCGCCGTCGGGCATAGAAGATAGACATTGAGGAGTCATTCACCATATCCATATGTAACATATGTAACATTACAGGAGGCAAGGAAAAAGAGGAGACGCATTTATTCCTCTCCTGATTCTGAAGGGTTGATCCTCCTCTCCCTCCTCCCTCCTCCCTTCCTCCCTCCTTCTCCTCCTTCTACTCCCTCCTCCTCCTCAGCCAATACCTCCTCAGCCAACACCGAATGTGCCTCCTTCACAGGCACCACTCCTGTAACGACAGGACACTCCCAGATCAAGGTCCAGGTAAAGCCATCACTCAAGTCGGCACCAAAATAGGTCAAGGTGCCCCCTACCGTCCATTCTGCCGAAATAAATCTCAGTTACACGTGGAGGTAAACATCCTCTTACAGAAGCAGGCGGTGGGGGCCCGTTTGTCCTCTCCAATGAGGAAATGGAATCTATTCCAGGTACTTTCTTGTCAAGAAGAAAGATAAGAACTAATTCAGACCCATTCCCAACAGAATGGGACAAAATTCAAAACAGTTAACAAGTGGATTTAGCGCAAAATGTTTCAGAAGCGGTCTTTACACCAAATTTATCCCCAATTACACCAAGGGGATTGGCTGTGTTTCATAGACCTTCAAGACGCATACCTTCACATTCCAATTGCCATAAAGCACCACAAGTTCTTCAGGGTTGTAGCAAGTCGAGACCACTACTAGTACAAAGTCCTTCCATTTTGCCTCAAGCCAGCACCCAGAAAATTCTCGAAGTGCATGCTAGTGGTGGCTGCCCATCTGAGGAAAAACAAAATCTTCGTCTACCCCTACCGTGACAATTGGCTGATCAAGGCGTCCACGTCTCAAGAAGCTCAGCTTCACTACACCTGGACTTGCAGTCTCCTCAAAAGATTAGGCCTAAAAGTACATCTCAGCAAGTCAAATTCTGTCCCGGTTCAGATTTGGCACTACCTGGGAGCGACCATTGACATATTACAGGAAAGAGTGTATCCTTCGGAGGAGAGACGTTTATCGATCCTTCGGAAATGTCACTTTCTCATGACAGCTTGCCGTCTAACAGTAAGAAAAATATCCTCTCTTCTAGGATCGATGACATCTGGCGTCTTCCACTGAATGCTCATCGCCACATGCAACCTTTGCAGGAATGTCTCGAGGACCAGTGGGACCAGCTCACAGGCAACTGGAGGACAGGATAATATCATGTCATGCAAAGCGGTCCCTGAAGTAGTGGTGCTCTCCAATGAAGCTGCTTCGGGGATGCCTTTTCCTAAGAAGGTTCCTACAAAAACAATAGTGACTGACGCCTCACTTCTAACCTGGGAGCTCACATGGACAACATCCAGATCCAGGGAACATGGTCAGAGAGAGTCCTCATTCCACATCAACCTTCTGGAGCTACACACAGTCCATCTAGCGCTAAGAGTTTCATCTGTCCTTCAAAGCCAACTCCTTGCTTGTACAAACAGACAATACGACTGCCATGTGATAACTCAAAAAGCAGGGAGGGATGAGGTCCAGACTGCTTTTCACAAAGCCCAAACAATACGGAAATGGCTCATAGCCAGGAATCTAAATATCATCGCTATGCATCTTCAAGGTGTGCAGAATGCTCAGGCAGACTCAACGGGATTCTGCAAGAAAGTCATCACTGGGTTTCGCACGAAGATGTCATTCACAACTTATTTCCTCTGTGGGGTAAACCTTCCATCGACCTGTTCGCCACCACAGACAACAAAAAAAGGCAAAGTTTTGCCTCAAGGTATTACCAACCAGGGATGCTGGGGAATTCCCTATGGATCGACTGGTCCAGCAAATTTCTTTACGCTTTTCCACTCATTCCCCTAATACCAGCAGTTCTCATCAAGCTGTCCTACTCGAGAAGCAAGATGATCCTAATAGCTCCAGAGTTGCTATGTGAATGGTGGTTCCCAGACCACCTTCACAGGTCCATTCATCAACATCTCAGGCTGCCATGCAGGAAAGACCTCCTGACCAAGTTCCAAGGACAGATACTCCGCCCCAAACTCTCCTCCTTGAAGTTGGCGGCATGGCTCCTGAGATAGTACAGTATGGACACTTGACTATGCCAAAGGAATGCATGGAAATCCTCAAAGAGGCTAAGTGGCCTTCCACCAGTTCTGCATAAATGCCCTTCAAGTGGAAGAGATTTTGCATTTGGTGTTCCTCCAAGAACGTGGACCCCATGTCTTGCCAGGAGGAAGTCATACTGCCATTCTTGCTCCATCTGGCTTGTAGTTTTCCTCTATAAAATAGGTTCACCTGGCAGCCCTTAGTGCCTACAGAAAATGTCCTTCACAAACCTTTTTTCAAACTCCCAGTCAAGGATTTTCTAGAAGGTTTGAAAAAGCTTTTTTCTCCCATTAGCTGTCCCCCACCTCCCTGGGAGCTTAATATTGTACTCTCTCGTCTCATGAATGATCCTTTTGTTCATGCATGAGCATCCTTGAAACACCTCTTCTGGAAAACAGCTTTCCTTGTAGCACTAACGTCAGCTCACAAGGTCAGTAAAATCCAAGCTCTCTGTTCTCGTGAACCATATACAGTCTTCCACTCCAAAAAAGTGGTTATGGGAAGTCAGATTAAATTTCTTCCCAAGGTTATTTCAAATTTTCATTTAATCATACCATATCTCTTCCAACCTTTTTCTAGAATCCCTCTACTCCAGGGGAAATATCTCTCCATACCCTGGATGTAAGAAAAGTTTTAAAATTTGACCTAGACAAGACACGAGACATTCGTACATCGAACCAGCTGTGTATCAACTATGGTCCGGTTTGTCAGCTTTGGCCTCTTCTAAACAGTCCATCTCCCACTGGATTGTTTCTTGCATTCTCTTATGTTATCAAAAGGCTAATAAAACAATATCAACTAAGCCTAAAACACACTCCACAAGGGGCAAAGCAGCTACAAATGCTTTAATAAAAAAAATATCCCTATCCGAGAGGTTTGCAAATTAGACACCTGAAGACCTATCCACACATTTACCAAGCACTACTGCTTTGATTCAGATGCCAAAGCTCAAGTAGGACCGACCTCCCTTAGGAATCTTTTTGCTTAAAAGAGCATTGTTTCTTGTCCTCTCCACCCCCTCAGGCAGGGATGGGCTTGCTACTCTATTCAGTGCTTATGACTATAAAATGGAAATCCCCTACAAGAGAAGGAATGGTTTCTTACCTGTAACTCCTGTTCTCTTGTAGGGGAATTTCCATTATAGTCATAAGCAGTCCTCCCCTCCTCCCCGGTGGACTGGACAAAGTTCATCAATACTCTAAAAGTGTCATCACACACATATTGCCTTAAAAAAAGAACTGAAGCAAATGTCACCTGCTCAGCAGGATGGGATACTAGTGGTCTCTCTATTTTCACTCATATAATGGCAGCCTATGGGGCTACCTTGTCCTAGGTTGCTTCATCTTGGTTACTCCAAAAAAGGGTCTGTGTAAGACATGTATGCTGTTTTTCTAAAACAACATCAAATGATATATAGATATAATCTCTTGGCCCCTTTTTTTTTTTTAAACTAAAGATGAAGTTTTGAGGCCATTGCAGCCCAGCCCTATAGGCTGCATAATACCTTTCTCTCTCAAGTGACTGTGCAGGCCTTCCCGAAGAAAGGCGAACATTTCCACTAAAGAGGATATAGTATGAAAAAATCCTCCGGGGTCCCCACACGTGGGCGGGACTATTAAGTGCTTTTGACTATAATGGAAAATCCTCTACAAGAGAACTGGAATTACAGGTAACAAACTATTCCATCTTGGATTCTGAGTGCTTGTATTTCACTCACTCTGAGAAGGGAATGTTATGGCGGCCAAAAAGGAGGTCTTCAATATGAGCATTTTAGGGAGGATTTATGTAGAGGTTCAAAGGGCATTTTCATCAAACGAGTTAGTACCACATTCGGGTTTCATGTGAGTGCGGGTACTTTCCTTGGTGATGCTATTCTTTTAGCCCTTCTAAAAACCTTTGGCTACTGGAGCTGTGAAAAAGCTTCCACCTATGTGATCTCTTGTGTAGGCCACTACTACCACTAAGTGTACTTTTAAAGATGCATAAGTTAACTTGTAATTTAGAATGTGTTTCGATATTTCACCACTGCCGTTTCCCTTGCGTTTTTCTTTGACAAACCATTTTTTAGATACCATAAGAAGTATCGTTTCCATACTGTGATGTAACATTTCCTTGTAGTTAGCCTCCGTGCCTCTATGAGGACTGCCATTGTGTTCTCTGGCAGTTTTAGACGACTGAACTCTAAGTCTTCAGGAGCCAAGCTGTCAGCCTGAAAGACTCTGCTTCTGGGTGTAGTACCCTTCCTTGTTCCAGTGACCACAAGTCGGGTTGTGTTGGTAGTTCAAGAACATCCCCCTTTGCCATTTTTATGAGTTCTGAAAAACCTGTCTGTCTTGCCCATTGTGAGACCACTATTATTAATGTCATCTTGCTTCTCCTGCAATTGCTGGTAACTTTGTGTATAAGTGGTATTAGGGAAAAGGCATACACAAATGTCCCTGACCAATCTATCAACAGGACATTCTTTAATGATTTGTGAAATGGTTGCCTGGATGTAAAGTGTTGGCACTGTGAGTGCTCTGGAGTTGCGAATAAGTTTATCTTTGGTGTTCCCCAATTTCTGTAGCCCTTGTCAAGCACTTCCTGACTGATCTCCCATTTGTGAGAGCATGTTGCATTTTGTTTGCTCAAGCTTGAATATTGCCCTTGCCTGGTAGATGAACTGCTGCTATCTCTATTCTACTCTGAATTGCCCACTTACAGATTTCTTGAGCAAGCTTCGATAAAGCAAAGGATTGAGTCCCCTTTGCATGTTGATATAAAAACAGTGCTGTAGTATTGTCTGTGTGAACCAATATTGTTTTGCTGAACACCTCTTTCTGAAATGCTTTGAAGGCTGGAAACACTGTATTTAGTTCCAGGATATTGATAGGCTTTACAGAATCCTGTTCCTTCCAGACTCCTTGTACTTTGAGCACGCTCATGTGCGCTTCCCATCCCATATCAGAGGCATCTGTTGTAATGGTTACTTTTGAAGCGTTGTTCTTCCTTGCGTTATGTGAGATGTTTTCCTCTGTGTCATTTCCTACAGTACTTTCTGGGTAACAACCACTAGATCCTCCAAACTCCCTGTGGCCTGGGACTATTGATTCGGTAGCCATTCTTGAATTGGTCTCATATGCAATCTCGGATATGGAATTAAAGGAATGAATGATGCCATCTTCCCTAACATTTTCCCCATAGCCCTCACTGTCGGAGCTTGCCCCTTCTGGTAAAGGTGAATTTCTTGCAACAGAGCCTGAATTCTCTTCTCGCTGCGATATACTTTCCCCTGTATCGAGTTGATCCTTGCTCCCAAAAACATATTTTCCAGTTCCGGTATTGGTGAAATTTTTCTAGTTTTATCGAGAAACCCAGTGTGAATAATGTTATTACCTGTTCCTGGTACTTTTTGCATCCAGTCATCTAGGTAAAGGTAGACATGTATCCTTTTGTCTTCTGAGATGAGCTGCTATTGCTGCTCGGCATTCTGTGAAGACCCTTAGAGCTCATTTTATCACAAAATCCAGCCTGTGAACTGATAATAGGTTTTGTTTACCATGAATCTCAGGTATTTTTTGTGCTGTGCATTCATTGGGATGTGCAGGTAAGCGTCGTTCAGATCTACCGTTGCCATGCAATCTAATTTTTGCAATTGCAGTTGTGGGATATCCTCCTGTAAAGTTGTCTATCATGAATCTTTGTATTTTCATAAACTTGTTTACGAACATGAGATCTCCTACTGGTTGTAGGAATCCGTTTATCTTAGGCATTAGGAAATATGTTGACTAATTTCATTTGCTGAGCTCTGTTTTGGGGACCTTCTCTATTACTCTCTTTTCCAGCAATTCCTTCACTTCTTTGAGCAGACTTCAGATTTCTTTCTTTGAATCTATCTTCTTTTTTGGTCCCCTTGCTGGGGGTGTCAAACATTTTATGCAACATGCAAATTTTATGATGTTTAATATCAATTTGTTCCTACACTCCTGGAGATAGCTTTTTATTCTGCCTCCCACTGGTGTTGTGTGTGAAAGGTTGTAATGTTTTATGTTGCCTTTTGCTGGTGTTGTTTGCAAGAGGTTGTGATTCTCTTTTTAGTCACTTGCTCTTTGAGGCTGTGCTCTTCCCCTTGTTCTTCCCCGAAAGGACTGACATTCTTGCTGTTGGAACTGCCACTATTGTTGGGGTGCTGTTGTTAAACTGGTTCCTTGGAACATTTGGTGTGAGGTCCCCGACTGGTGTGAGGTCCCCGATTGGAAGCTCCCTCTGCCTGTAGGCCTTCTTCTCATGCCTCCTCTAAACTGCAATGCTCCCATTGACTTTGCAGTTTAATTTTCTTTCTTGAGTTGATTTAATGTATCATCAATCTTGCTCCCAAACAGCTGTTCAGGGTGTTCAGAATGTTGGCTTGTGCTTCAGGTTTGAACCCTGATATTTGCAGCCATGAGTACCTGCATAAGATTATCCCAATCATGAAGTGTCTGCAGCACCAAAGGCCGATTTTAAGTAGGTATCTTCAGTTTTCTTACCCCCTTCGGCCAGTTGTGCAGCCCTTTTCTTATAATGCTATGGGAGAGGTTTCATTACTCAGACATTTCCTCCCAATTCTGATAGGCATATCTATTCATTAAGGCATTAGGCTTTGCAATGCGCCACTGATTTGCTGCCCTATGTTCGAATTTGCACCCCATGAGATCCATCCTCTGACTCCCCTTATCTGAAGGCTGCCCTGGTACTGATGGGATGATAGCTCTTTTACGTGCTATTGCAGTAATGATGGAATCTGCCGGCACTGAACACTTGATGTAAGCGGAGTCTTTCAATGAGAACTTATATTTCATCTCCACCCTTGGAGTGACAGCTATACAAGTGTCAGGCTCTTTGAACGCTTCCCTCCCCGATAGAGTAAACTAGGAAGTATTGGCAGGAATTGGTTCCTGGCTTGAGATGGTAATAGTGTCGCTAGTAGGAAACAGGATTGTGGTTTTTCCTCCTCTAGTTGGACCACTTATTTATTGCCAGCCTTCTGGATTACCTGGTTATAGACTACAATGTCATTGGGAGGTGAAGGCCTCGACGAATAGGTGTTGACAACTTCTTTTGGGGACTCTGTTTCTAGGTCCTGCCAGTGGCACTCAGTATACTCCAATTCTCCTGAGCCCTAGTGCAAGGTCTCCTATTGTTCCTCTTCTTTCTCGTAGAAGAGTTGCTCCTCTTCCTCTTGAGGTTCTGGGGTGAAAGAGTCCTCGAGTTATTCGCTGTTTTTTTTTTGCTTTGCTCTTTCGGCGTTAAGGACTTGGGCGGGATTCAAAATCCCTTCAAGGATTTGTCAAATTCCTTACATTTATAGCATAAGGCAGCCATTTCAGCCTTGAGGCGTCTCCTTTTCCTTTACAATTCTGCCAACTTGACTTCGGTGTCAAGGCTAGATGACGTTTTTCTATGCAACACCGAAGAATCCTTTGACGACGTGTCAGTCATCAAACATTTGTGCTCCTTCCAAGCCTTCTTTTTCGATGTCGAAGTGTCTTTCCCTTGACCGTCAACTGGGATTTTTCAGGAGTTTTTCCTCCAGTGCTGTCCCTTTCGAGGGATCCATTGGGTTCTCTGTCACGGGGTCTGCATTCGGTCAGCGAGTGTTTCGACACCGAGGCTCCCTTTGACTGTTTAGAGTCAGATTTTGTGACTTTTAGCAAATTTCGACTAACTTCTTGAAATTTTCCTTTCCTCTCTTGGAGAGCCATCAGCCACGCATCCAGACCCAATGGTGGAAACGATGGAAATAAAGAAACCTAAAGATAGAGATCGAAGGGGTGTGCTTCTGGAGGAGAGGATACAATGTCACAGAAAGCACCAAATTGGCAGATCCAATGAAGCCCAACAACAACAAAAAACAACAAAGGAAGGACTAAAAAAAAAAAAAGACTAAAAAGTTAGAGGATTCCACACCCATCCACTAGATGGTGGAATAATGCACAGCATGTAAATCCAGAAAAGATTCAGGCTGCAAAACTATGATTTCACACACCCCACAGTTTGCAAATTGGAGACACTGAAAACGTTCTTAAAATTTATAGGACCAAGGAGAAATGGCAAAACATCTTATTATTCATAATAGTCAGCAAAAGTATTTACTTACAGCCAACATCTGCTTGCATTCCTTGTACTTATTAGTTTTATCTGTAATTTCTTTATTCATTTCACGTATTTGCTCCTTTACCATGCATTCAGAAACTGAGTCAGATGAAAAAGCGGTTGCTGAAAGTAAAATATAAAATGCTTATTAATTGAAATGTAAATGCTCTTGAATGTAATTTGAATATTAACTTGCACATCGTACAAAAATATGTAAGTTACAGTACATCCAGTTACTTGCTTGAGTACACGAGGAAAGAATAAGAAGATTCTTCTCTTAGCCTTAGCTTGTAGGTATTATACCATTAATACTGTCGTAGGATACCCCAATTCCAAGTGGCGATATCAAACACTGCTTAGGAAGCTGTTAAATCCGAGCTCTGCAGTGGTACCAAGCACACAGGTATGCATCAAATATGCAGTTGTTTGCACCTACTAAGTGCTTGAAAGCTCAGCCTGACCTGTTCCTTTTTTTTGTTGTTGTTTTTTTTTAAAGAAAAGCCAATCAGTTTGTGCTCTGGCCAAAAGCTGAGGGGTCACAGGAAAGTCCCTACAAAAAGAATTAGACAACAGACTAAGAATCCTATTCACCCTAACGTTATCCTACTGTTATATTCTAGCTCTTTTCCAATCTCAACATTGTGAATAGACTCCAAAGAATTTCAAAACAAGAAAGGTTAGAAACAATGGCAACTTCAAGCAGTTTAGAGCTATGCAAATAGAATTAACACATCTAGGCAAACTCAGCATCAGTTCAGTGATATGTGTAATGTTAGAATGTGGGGCAGTTGGTGTAACTTCCTAGTATATGTCTCAGACTCACACTTGGTGGAGAATGCTAAGAAGCTCCCTTAGACTTCTTCATGATTGTATGAACAATGGATTATAGGTTCTGCCTCATACAGTGTAGCAGTGGAGATACAGGTCATGATCTATGCAGTTTGCACCTAAATATTAAAGCCAGAATATCGAAGGACACAAATATTGAGGACAAATCCAAAATATAGTAAGGTAAGTAAGTATAGATTTGTATACCTAACTCTAAAAGTAAGTACCTTGACTATATATATATATATATATATATATATATATATGTATATATATATATATATTTGGAAAATGTCCCTTACCCAGTGTACATCTGTTCGTGGCATGTTCCGCTGCAGATTCACATGCTATGCACAGGTCCTGCCATCTAGTGTTGGGCTCGGAGTGTTACAAGTAGTTTTTCTTCGAAGAAGTCTTTGAGTCACGGGATCGAGTGACTCCTCCTCTTCGGCTCCATTGCGCATGGGCATCGACTCCATCTTGGATTGTATTCCCGCAGAGGGTAAGGTAGGAGTGATAGAGTGTAAAGAAAGAGATGTCCATGCAATGGAATAGAGATATATATACATTTGTACAAATTGAAGTGTAACTTAAATGGCTACAGGCTCCCGGGGAGGAGGGAGGGCGCATGCGAATCTGCAGCAGAACATGCCACAAACAGATGTACACTGGGTAAGTGACATTTTCCTTTCAATGGCATGTGTAGCTGCAGATACACATGCTATGCATAGACTAAAAAGCAGTTCTCCTCCCATAAGCGGTGGTCAGCCTGTAGGAGTTGAAGTTGTTTGAAATAGTGTTCTTAGTACAGCCTGTCCTACTGTGGCTTGTTGTGTTGCTGACACATTTACACAGTAATGCTTCGTAAATGTTGACCAAGTGGCTGCTTCACAGATTTCTGTCATTGGTATATTCCCTATAAATGCCATTGTTGCTCCCTTTTTCCTAGTGGAGTGTGCCTTTGGTGTTACCTAAAAGCTAAAAGACAGCTATTAGTAACAGGTTTGGATGCACTTTACTATCCATCTGACTAGTCCTTGTTTTGAGATAGGATTACCAGTATGGGGTTTTTGGAATGCGACAAATAACAGTTTAGTTTTTCTAAATGATTTTGTTCTGTCAATGTAATACATTAAAGCTCTTTTAATGTCTAATGTATGGAGCGCTCTTTCTGCTACTGAGTCTGGCTGTGGGAAGAATACTAGAAGTTCCACTGTTTGATTTTTATGAAATGGTGAGATGACTTTAGGTAGGAATTTTGGGTTTGTGCGAAGTACGACTATGTTTGTGTACCTGTATAAAGAGTTGTTCAATAGTGAATGCTTGTATTTCACTAACTCTTCATAATGAAGTGATTGCAACAAGGAATGCTACTTTCCATGTTAGATATTGAATCTGACACAAGTGCAGGGGTTCAAACGGTGGACCCATGAGCCGTGTGAGTACAATATTGAGATTCCATAAAGGCACTGGTGGTGTTCTTGGAGGTATGATACGTTTTAGTCCTTCCATGAAGGATTTGATGACAGGGACTCTACAAAAAATACAAAACAAGTCTCTATTTAAATAGGCTCAAATAGCTGTGAGATGTATTTTAACCCCTTCGCTGCCAGGCCTTTTCCCCCTCCTGTGCCAGGCCTTTTTTTGCCTATTTGGGGCAGTTCGCGCTTAGGCCCTCATAACTTTTTGTTCACATAAGCTAACCAAGCCAAATTTGCGTCCTTTTTTTCCAACATCCTAGGGATTCTAGAGGTACCCAGACTTTGTGGGTTCCCTTGAAGGAGGCCAAGAAATTGGCCAAAATACAGTGAAAATTTAGTTTTTTTTAAAAAAAAAATGGAAAAAGTGGCTGCAGAAGAAGGCTTGTGGATTTCCCCCCGAAAATGGCATCAACAAAGGGTTTGTAGTGCTAAACTCAGCAGCTTCCTAGCTTTCAGGAACAGGCAGACTTGAATCAGAAAACCCAATTTTTCAACACAATTTTGGCATTTTACTGGGGCATACCCCATTTTTGCAATTTTTTGTGCTTTCAGCCTCCTTCCAGTCAGTGACAGGAATGGGCATGAAACCAATGCTGGATCCCAGAAACCTAACCATTTCTGAAAAGTAGACAAAATTCTGAATTCAGCAAGGGGTCATTTGTGTAGATCCTACAAGGGTTTCCTACAGAAAATAACAGCTGAAAAAGAAAAATATTGAAATTGAGGTGAAAAACACATCAATTTTTCTCTATGTTTTACTCTGTAACTTTTCCCTGCAATGTCAGATTATGGAAAGCAATATACCATTACGTCTGCTGGACTCCTCTGGTTGCGGGGATATATAGGGCTTGTAGGTTCATCAAGAACCCGAGGAACCCAGAGCCAATAAATGAGCTGCACCCTGCAGTGCGTTTTCATTCTATACCGGGTATACAGCAATTCATTTGCTGAAATATAAAGAGTAAAAAATTGCTATCAAGAAAACCTTTGCATTTCCAAAAAGGGCACAAGATAAGGTGCTGAGGAGCAGTGGTTATTTGCACATCTCTGAATTCCGGGGTGACCATACAAGCATGTGAATTATAGGGAATTTCTCAAATAGATGTCTTTTTTACACACTCTCCTATATTTGGAAGGAAAAAATGTAGAGAAAGACAAGGGGCAATAGCACTTGTTTTGCTAATCTATGTTCCCCCAAGTCTCCCGATAAAAATGATACCTCACTTGCGTGGGTAGGCCTAGCGCCCGCGACAGGAAACGCCCCAAAGCGCAACGTGGACACATCGACAATTTTGGGAGAAAACAGAGGTGTTTTTTGCGAAGTGCCTACCTGTAGATTTTGGCCTCTAGCTCAGCCGGCACCTAGGGAAACCTACCAAACCTGTGCATTTCTGAAAACTAGAGACCTAGGGGAATCCAAGGAGGGGTGACTTGCGGGGCTCGGACCAGGTTCTGTTACCCAGAATCCTTTGCAAACCTCAACATTTGGCTAAAAAAACACATGTCCCTCACATTTCTGTGGCAGAAAGTTCTGGAATCTGAGAGGAGCTACAAATTTCCTTCCACCCAGCGTTCCCCCAAGTCTCCCGATAAAAATGATACCTCACTTGCGTGGGTAGGCCTAGCGCCGGCGACAGGAAACACCCCAAAGCGCAACGTGGACACATCCTAAATTTTGGAAAAAAACAGAGGTGTTTTTTGCGAAGTGCCTACCTGTAGATTTTGGCCTCTAGCTCAGCCGGCACCTAGGAAAACCTACCAAACCTGTGCATTTCTGAAAACTAGAGACCTAGGGGAATCCAAGGAGGGGTGACTTGTGGGGCTCGTACCAGGTTCTGTTACCCAGAATCCTTTGCAAACCTCAAAATTTGGCTAAAAAAACACATGTTCCTCACATTTCTGTGTCAGAAAGTTCTGGAATCTGAGAGGAGCCACAAATTTCCTTCCACCCAGCGTTCCCCCAAGTCTCCCGATAAAAATGATACCTCACTTGTGTGGGTAGGACTAGCGCCCACGAAAGGAAAGGGCCCAAAACACAACGTGGACACATCACATTTTTTTTTATAAAAAGCAGTGCCTACCTGTGGATTTTGGCCTGTAGCTCAGCCGACACCTGAGGAAACCTAGCAAACCAGTGCATTTTTGAAAACTAGAAACCCAGGGGAATCCAAGATGGGGTGACTTGCGGGGCTCTGACCAGGTTATGTTACCCAGAATCCTTTGCAAACATCAGAATTTGGCCCAAAAAACACTTTTTCCTCTCATTTCGGTGACAGAAAGTTCTGGAATCTGAGAGGAGCCACAAATTTCCTTCCACCCAGCGTTCCCCTAAGTCTCTCGATAAAAATGGTACATCACTTCTGTGGGTAGGCCTAGCGCCCACAAAAGGAAATGGCCCAAAACACAACGTGGACACAACATATTTTTTCACAGAAAACAGAGGTGTTTTTTGCAAGGTGCCTACCTGTGGTGTTTGGCCTGTAGCTCAGCCGGCCCCAGGGGGGGGGGCAGAAATGCCCTAAAATAAATTTGCCCCCCCAACCCCCACCCTCCCCCGCCGGGAGCGACCCTTGCCTACGGGGTCGCTCCCCCTGCGTGACATTGGCACCAAAAAACAAATCCCCGGTGCCTAGTGGTTTCTGCCCCCTTGGGGGCAGGTTGACCTAAACTCAGCCAATCTGCCCCCAAGGGGGGCAGAAATGGCCTAAATACAATTTGTCCCCCAGGGGAGCGACTTTTGCCTGATGGGTCGCTCCCCATCTCTAAAAAAAAAAACAAAGAAAAAAAAAAAAGAAAAAAAAGAAAAATTCCCCTGGCGCCTAGAGGTTTCTGCCCCCCCCGCGGGGGCAGAAATGGCCTAAAATAAATTTCCCCCCCCCCCAACACCCACCCCCGCCCGGGAGCGACCCTTGCCTACGGGGTCGCTCCCCCTGCGTGACATTGGCGCCAAAAAACAAATCCCCGGTGCCTAGTGGTTTCTGCCCCCTTGGGGGCAGATTGACCTAAAATTGGCCAATCTGCCCCCAGGGGAGCAGAAATGGTCTAAATACAATTTGCCCCCCCAGGGGAGCGACCCTTGCCTGATGGGTCGCTCCCCATCTCTAAAAAAAGAAACAACAAAAAAAAAAACACAAAAAAAAATTTGCCCTGGCGCCTAGAGTGTTCTGCCCCCCCCCCCCCCCGGGGGCAGTTCGGCCTAATAATAGGCCGATCTGTCCCCCGGGGGGGCAGAAATGGCCTAAAATAAATTTGCCTCCCCAACCCCCCCCCCCCCCCCCCCGGGAGCGACCCTTGCCTACGGGGTCGCTCCCCCTGCGTGACATTGGCGCCAAAAAACAAATCCCCGGTGCCTAGTGGTTTCGGCCACCTAAAATCGGCCAATCTGGTCTAAATACAATTTGCCCCCCAGGGGAGCGACCCTTGCCTGATGGGTCGCTCCCCATCTCTAAAAAAAAGAAAGAACAAAAAAAAAAAAAAAAATTGCCCTGGCGCCTAGAGGTTTCTTCCCCCCTGGGGGCAGATCGGCCTAATAATAGGCCGATCTGCCCCCAGGGGGGCAGAAATGGCCTAAAATAAATTGCCCTCCCCCCCAGGGAGCGACCCTTGCCTAAGGGGTCGCTCCCTTTGCGTGAAATTCACGCAAAGAAAAAAACTCCCTGGTGACCCTTGCCTACGGGGTCGCTCCCCCTGCGTGACATTGGCGCCAAAAAACAAATCCCTGGTGTCTAGTGGTTTCTACCCCCCTTGGGGGCAGATTGGCCTCATCAAAATAGGCCAATCTGCCCCCAAGGGGGGCAGAAATGGGCAAAATATAATTTTCCCCCAAGGGGAGCGACCCTTGCCTAAGGGGTCGCTCCCCATCTCTAAAAAAAAAAGAAAGAACAAAAAAAAAAAAACACAAAAAAAAAATTTGCCCTGGCGCCTAGAGGTTTCTTCCCCCCTGGGGGCAGATCGGCCTAATAATAGGCCGATCTGCCCCCAGGGGGGCAGAAATGGCCTAAAATAAATTGCCCTCCCCCCCAGGGAGCGACCCTTGCCTAAGGGGTCGCTCCCTTTGCGTGAAATTCACGCAAAGAAAAAAACTCCCTGGTGACCCTTGCCTACGGGGTCGCTCCCCCTGCGTGACATTGGCGCCAAAAAACAAATCCCTGGTGTCTAGTGGTTTCTACCCCCCTTGGGGGCAGATTGGCCTCATCAAAATAGGCCAATCTGCCCCCAAGGGGGGCAGAAATGGGCAAAATATAATTTTCCCCCAAGGGGAGCGACCCTTGCCTAAGGGGTCGCTCCCCACCAAAAAAAAAAAAATGAAACAAAAAAAAAAAATGGTCCCTGGTGCCTAGAGGTTTCTGCTCCCCCTTGGGGCAGATCGGCCTAATAGTAGGCCGATCTGCCCCCAGGGGGGGCAGAAAAGGCCTTCCCGAAAATATGCCCCCCCTGGGAGCGACCCTTGTTTGCAACATTGAAATGTGTTGGGAGGAGAGTTTTTGTGGTTCTGGAGGTGTATCTGGAGGAATTTGTGCGAACTGTATGCAGTAACCATGTTGGATAATGGATAAGACCCAATTGTCTGTTGTGATGGGTAACCAGTGTGTGTGGAACTTTTGCAGTCTTCCTCCCACAGGGGAAGTGTGGTGAGGGAAGATGTAGAGCAAGTCACTGCTTAGTGTGTGTGATTTGCTTTGAGGGCTGATATTTTCCCCTAATTTTGGGAAATTGTCCCCGGTAGGTTCCTCGAAACTCCCCCTCTTTGGTACTGTGGCTGGTAAGAGGGTTTGGATTGTGAGGTAGATGCCTCAGATGTTTGGGCTCTAAAACCTCCCCTATATTGAGGCTTTCGAAACGAGCCTCTGTATTGTGTTGAGTAAAGCGCCCATATAGCTTTAGCAGTGTCGGCGTCCTTTTTCATTTTTTCAATGGCTGTATCAACCTGTGTACCAAACAGCTGTTTTTCATTAAATGGCATGTTCAGAACAGCTTGCTGGATTTCAGGTTTAAAGCCTGACAACCAAAGCCATGTGTGTCGTCTAATGGTGACTGCTGTATTAATAGTTCTTGCGGCTGCGTCTGCGGAGTCCAACGCTGACCTGATTTGATTATTGGTAATGGCCTGCCCTTCCTCGACTATTTGCTGGGCTCTTTTCTGTTGATCCTTGGGGAGATGCTGGATGATGTCTTTCATCTCGTCCCAGTGGGCCCTGTCGTATCTAGCAATTAGCGCTTGGGAATTGGCTATAAGCCATTGATTAGCCGCTTGTGATGCTACTCTTTTACCAGCAGCATCAAATTTTTTGCTTTCTTTATCTGGTGGCGGTGCGTCACCAGACGACTGAGTTAGCCCTTTTTCTTGCTGCGCTGACCACTACGGAATCTGGGGGTAGCTATTGGGTAATGAAAGCTGGGTCAGAAGGAGGCGGCTTATATTTCTTTTCTACCCTAGGAGTGATTGCTCTTGCCCTAACTGGTTCCTGAAAGATTTGATGTGCATGTTTTAGCATGCCAGGAAGCATGGGTGGACTCTGGTAGGTGGCGTGAGTTGAGGACAACGTATTAAATAAAAAATCATCCTCAAGAGGTTCTGTGTGCATGGCTACGTTATGGTATGACGCTGCCCTAGCTAGAACCTGAGTGTATGAGGTGCTATCCTCTGGGGGTGATGGCTTTGACGGATAGCACTCTGGACTATTGTCAGAAATGGGATCATCATAAAGGTCCCATGGGTCGACATCATCCTGGTGTGACTCTGCAGAGTGTACTGGAGACTGTGCAGTGGGGGTAATAGGTGAAGAGACAGTTAGTTGAGGAGAATGAGGAGGAGACTGGTGAGGTGAGAACTGAAGAGGGAGATCTTTGTCTCTGTTTTGGCACTTTAGCCGGTGGCTGGTCAGTGTCCAAATGTCCTTGAAAGGCCAGCTTCCTCTTTGTTTTTAGAGGAGGTGTGGTGAGGATCTTGCCAGTGTCTTTATGAATTTGAATTCTGGCCTGTTTTTCATCAAATTCCTCCATTTGCGCAAGTTCTTCTGCAAATCTATGGCTTTCTTCCAATTGTTTGGAAAGTCCATGCTCCTCTATATATATATATGGGTCTTTTCGGATCCGAAGCCAGTTTCCTCGGGATCGAAGGGCCTGGAGTAGACGTTGGCCTCGGTTCCAAGAGGGATTTTCGGGGCTTCGACTTGAGGGGTCGGTGCTTGACTATTTCGGAGCTTGTGCTTCGGCTCGAGTCCGAAGGCTTCGGTGGCGTGGCCTTTCTTGGTGCCGAAATTGTTGTTTGGTCACCGGCAGTCTTTTTACGGGTTGAGCCATGGCCTTACGGCAGTGGCGTCCCCGAGGTCTTGTGTTTCGGCTTGGACTGGGTAGGGGCAGGTGTATTTACGTGCTGGCCCGCTGTGATTGGTCTTTGTCGGACTCGTGCTCGGAGACGGACCCCCAAACGGAGACTACGGTGTGGATCATCTTTTCTGCGTAGAGGCGTTCAGTGCTTCTCGACGCCATTTTCAACCTTCGCGCTCTTCGGTCTCGTAGAGTCTTCTTTGAGTGGAAGGATCTGCAGGCCTCGCAAGTATCCTCCCGGTGGTCTGGAGATAGACACGGGTTACAGACTAGATGTTGGTCCGTATACGGGAACTTGGCGTGGCACTGAGGGCAGAATTGAAACAGGGTCCAGTCCATGAGGCTTCAACGAGGCTTTGGTCAGGCCGACCAGGCCCGACTTGGGCACGGGTGCCCCGAAGGGCAAGTAGAGAGGTGTATCCGCCGGTACCGAATTGTCGATGATAGATGGTACGTGATCGAAAACAATACTGACGAATTTAGAGAGTTTGTAGTACTTTTCTGACTCAAACTACCGGAGTGAAAAGAAACACGTCTGAACCCGATGGCGGAAAGAAAACAATCTACGATGTAGTCGATGCCCATGCGCAATGGAGCCAAAGAGGAGGAGTCACTCGATCCTGTGACTCAAAGACTTCTTCGAAAAAAAAAAAAAGCTTGTAACACTCCGAGCCCAACACTAGATGGCAGGACCTGTGCATAGCATGTGTATCTGCAGCTACACATGCCATCGAATTTTTAAGGTTTTTTATTTATTTTCTAACTATAACATCCCTATAACCCTTGGCGTTTTCAGTGATTTTTTTTATTTTTTAAAGTACAGTAATATTTAATTACCATACGTTAATCCAACCGACACATGAAAAATCTTCCCGATCCAGGTAAGGAATGTGCAGCAAGAATTCTCCATCAGATCAGCTGTATCCAACCCAGTCTGGATGACTTGTTTCATTGCAGCTTGACCATCCCTTATTAGCTCACCAAAGTGGGTCTGAAGATAGTCTGTCAGGTTCAGGATGACTGCCTTAGACAAATCTAGCAAATAACAAACATATCTGCCACACTTCCCGCAGAGAACATCTTTTGTGCAAATAGTTCCATTTTCATAGACTCTGTCGGATAGCGTAGTGGAGAAGCTTTCAGGTGTCTGCCTTGAAGAACAAGAAGCTTGTTCTACGAGCCCCTCCATAAATGGCTGCGAAGTGAGGAAGGTGGGGTCACCAGGAGCAGGCTTGTATCTGCCGAAGATGGCTCTGAAAACTGCGGTAGAAGTTGTTGGCTTCGGCCCTATAGGTAACATACTCTTGTGAGGGGCTCATTAAAGGACAGTAATGGTTCAGACATGTGAGTGACTGAATGAAGGACCTGAGTGAGGATATTAGGCTTAACGTCTGTAGACAGAAGTTGCAGGTCCAACATTTCCGCTGCATTCCTAATAACTGAATGGTAGGAAGACACACTGGTGGTGAGGACGATTAGGGAGAGAAGATCCCAGTCTAGGGAGGTATCCAACCCACTCACATCTCTGATGCCTGCAAATCTGGGTCCTAATGAGATGACCTTCTCCATCATCCTCCACACTAAGTTAATTAGGAACTTTTTATTCTTCTCTGAAAATCCACAGCTTTCCTCCATCAGCCTCTGTGATGCTCTTCTGGAACAATGAGGTTGCTCCAACAGAAGAAGAGATTCAGGTAATCAAGGTTGCTACAGCAGAGGAGTCTGTGGCACTGGTGGAGTCGAGTCGGCTGAGATGCCAGAGATGCTGGAGTTTGGCACCAAAGGTAATGAACTCTGGATGTTCAGTGGCTGTGGCGTCATTGTCAGGGTCAATCCCAGTGGGAGGGACTTTACCATAGCTGGGGTCGGATTCGACAAGTAAACTGGTAGCAGTCAGAGGAATGGTGTGAAGGGTGGCGAGTGATAGGTCAAAGGGCTAAATGGGCCGGCATGCACTCCAGGGTCCATGGAAATGCCGAAGATCTTGAAAACTGCAATCAGGAACAATGACGGATCCGTCCCAGGAGTTGGCAACTCTGGATAGAGTAGACTTGCCTGGCGCCTCGGAGTTGACGCCACGGTTGGTGCCGCAGGCAGCAGTGTCTCTGGAACCAGCGCAGAGTTGAATGGGGGCTCAGGCACTGGATAGTCCCTGGGTTCTGTTGGTGGCTCTGATTTGGCACCAGGTTAGGTGAAGCAGTTGGTCTTGGAGACTTGCACCTCGATGTGTGACATTGAGATTCATGACTCTTATGAAAAAGTGAAGATTCTGGTGACTTCAACCTCAGTCATGATTTACAGTGCACTCGACAAACACTTTTGACCTCCTGTTCCTTAAGCAATTTGGGATGCATTTGCTGCCATGACAAATAGACCTGATGTTGTGGTCAGACTCCAGACACCAGAGGCACATGCTGAGGGGGTCTGTAATAGACATCTGACTACCACCATTATAACATGGCCTGAATCCAGACCGTTTAGGCGGTGATATGCTGTAGCAAAACCTGCTCTTAAGAATAAACTTTGTATGCACTTTTTCAACTATGTAGACACTCCTGAGGAGATTTTAAAGAGCTCCGGAACAAGTCCATGGCGTAGGAAAAAGCTAAATTATGTTATCACTCACAGGCTGCTTTACGGCTCTATTGACATCACAAGGCGTTGTTTGCAGGACTGATGTGGAACCAGCACCCTACCAGCAGTGGGACACCTACTGAAGAGTTTCTGGATCCAGACTGCCACATGGCAGATTCAAAGGTGAAGAGCAGGTAGAAGTATCCATCATAAAGACCATTTTCAACGTGAGGGTTCACAATGGACAACTGTGAATTGGCTCGAAAGGGGTACACACGAGGAAAGCGAGAACCAAGTTCAGGTCACACTGATGCATCACAAAGGTCTCTGGCGGAAACATGTTGCAAACTTCTTAGGAAACACATCACAATAAGCTGATTTGAACAAGGACAGCTGGGCAGAAAAATAACTTAACAGTGTCCACTGTAAATCCTTTCAGGACGAAAGACAAAACAAACAACAATATATCCAAAAGAGTGGTCTGCAGTGGGACAATAATTTGGGTACTGCACTAAGCCACACACTTATCCCAGCATCCAGCATACACAGATTTCGTGGAAGGGTGTATGGCTTCAAGAATGACATCAACTACTTTGGGAGGGAAGTAAAAGGAGAGATTTTTTTGCCTCTGCTCAATTTCCACACATGGAGGTGCAGGTTGCGTAGGCCTGGATGCAAGACCCATCTGCTGCTTTCACAGAAATTCCTCCGGAAGCAGCAGCCTGAAATAAGGAAAGATGCTCAAGTCCAAACAGTATGAGTAGCTCAGTTTCCTAGCCCAATCTGGAGCAACAAGGATGACTTGGGTCCGGTCATTCCAGATCTTCTTCGGAACTGGGAGGAGAGGTAATAGTGGAAAGGGGTACAAAAAGCCCATGCTCCACTCCATGAAGAATGAGTCTCTAAGTGAGCCTTCCCAAAAATGTGGGCATTGCGTGTTTTCCGTGGTGGCAAGAAGATTGTGCCACGGTTCACCCCATTGTTGGAAGATACCCTGCGCCATCGTTGGGTGTAACCGTCATTTGTCGTCACCAAACATCTTCAGCTCAGTTTCCAGCCCTGGTCTTTAAAGATCATGCCAGGTAGAGTACCACTAGGGAACTGCACTGTCGATACAGCTAGTTCCAGACACACAGAGCCTCCTGGCATAGGCCCAGGTCCCTACCCCATCCTGCGTCTTGCAGTACCACCTGGCAGTGGTGTTGCTTGTGAGAAACTCCACTATTTCCCCCCCTTGATATTTGGAAGGAAGGCCTTCATCGCAAAGCAAGTCACTCACAACTACAGCAAACTGATGTGGAGGAAGTTCGCAACAAGACACTTGAATCCTCTGAACACCACCTCTCTCAGATGCCTCCCAGCCAAGTAGTGAGGTGTATGTCATCAGTGTCACCTTTGGGTGAGGTAGGGAGAGGGGTCTGCTGCTGGTCCAACTGCAGTCGAGCAGCCATCACTGCAGTTCTTTGGCATGCGGTTCTCAACAAGACACTAGGGCCTGATTACAACTTTGGAGGACGGTGTTAAACCGTCCCAAAAGTGGCGGATATACCACCTACCGTATTACGAGTCCATTATATCCTATGGAACTCGTAATACGGTAGGTGGTATATCCGTCACTTTTGGGACGGTTTAACACCGTCCTCCAAAGTTGTAATCAGGCCCTAAAATCCTATGATCACCACCTCTCTCAGATGCCTCCCCACTCAGTAGTGACGCCTATGTCATCACTGTCACCTTTGGGTGAGGTAGAGAGAGGGGTCTGCTGCTAGTGCAACTGCAGTCGAGATCCACTGCTGCACATCTTTTGCAGGTGCATGGACCACATGGATCACTTCCACCGGTAGTAGGTCCAATAAGACTTCTGGTCCCAATCCAAGGCTTCCATGCCCCATTTCGCATGATTGGCAGCAAGGATGCAGGTTGCCAGTAAGCCAAGAAGCTTCAGAGCCATCTTCACTTACATCAGGACAAAGGCTAAAAAAATCAGTTTTATAGCCCGAAGGTCCTGGAGTTCTTGGTCCACAGGAAAACCTTAAAAGCACAACATATCCAGGATGATGGGGAGGAGGCTCTGCGATTAAATCAGGTGTGACTTCAGCAGGCTGATTGAGAACCGCAAAATTTAAGAACATTCACTGTCATTTGCAGGTGGTCCGTGACTGAATGTGGCTAACCTGCCTTCAACAGCCAGTCATCAAGGTAGAGGAAAATGGGACACCCTCCACCTCCGCCAGCAACCACCACAATTGCCTCTATAAACATTCAATGAGTATTGGTGAGGCAAAAGGGAGCACAGCAACCTACAAGTGTTTGTGGTCCACCTTGAACCAAAGGTAGCAACTGTGGGCCTGCAGGACAGGGAAGTAAAAAGAAGCATCATGGAAGTCCGTTACCATCCAGTCTTTGGGATACAGGACAAATAGAAGGCCAAGGAGACCATCTAGAATTTTTCTTTGGGCAAGAAAGCTGAGAAGGAAAACACCTAAGAAAGGGAGGCGGCCTCTGTCCTTCTTCCACACAAGGAAGTAACAGAAATAACACATCCAGTCTTCACTTCCAAGCCTGGTACCCTCTCTAGGTCTCCTTTGGCCAAAGGAGCCTGCACTTTCTGTCATTAAACAGAGAGATGGTCTTCTGAAAGAGGATTTGGCAGGTGCAGTGGATCATAAAGAAATAGCAGGAAACAGCCCCACTGCGATCTGCAGGACCCACTTGTCGGATACAATGTGTTGCCACCCCCTGTAGAAAGTGGCTGATTCTGCCTTTTACCAGATGGCCCCTAAGGATGCACAAAAGGGGTTCAGAGGTTATTGCCAGTGGGGCCAAAAACTGGGAGGTATGCTGTCCTGTTAGGCCTACATATGTTGGATTCCACAATGGGCTGTGGTTCCTCTTCTGGCACCAGGGGGATCGGTGCAGTTGTAGACATTTTTCTAAGATTTGTAAAGCGTGGCAAATCACCCATGAGAGTCTCAAGGTGCTGAATTGTAGGCACAGGAAGATGCCGCGACTCTGACCTGGTTCCCCCAGCTCCGAAGTTGGCAACTCAGGTCATTATGCCACACCCTCTCGGGCCAGCCTCTGATTTCAGCACCAGGCTTTAGCTGGCACTGACCCCGCTATGGAAGCAGACTCAAGGGGCACATATGGCACTGTGGGAAACCCACCGTCTGTAACCCAACTTGAGGTCCCGGAGTATCCTTGGGGCTCGAAGATGTGCCCAGAGAAAGCTGAAAGCTTACCAAATATGCACTGCATAGCCTCTCAAAAGGCTTGGACCTACTGTGATGTAGCCAAAGACATTCCAAGTCTGGGTGCATCAGGACAACGAAGGAACCAGCTCCTCAGTGGAAAAGAGTGAACGTTTCAGACACAGTGACATCCTCACACCATCTCTGGAGCACAAGATTGGTTAAAACAGACTGAGTCCCATTTGGACTTCTAGTGTTTTTTTCATTGACTTACTCAAGGACTTTGACCGCAATGAAGATTTGCCATGGGAACTACAGTAATGTCCATCATCTAGCTGAACCAGATAGCTTTTGGGTTTCTCTGGGCACAGATATCTCATGCCCTGGAATCATGTGTCAGACCCAAGCACTATAGCTACACCTGGATCCATCATAGACATCTCTTTGTAACAGACACTACATGGTTCATAAACCCTGTAGCTTTTGGGAGTCAAATGTTTCTTACAGAGAAATTTGCAAAAGAATCTCTTCACAGAGTGAAGAAAGAAAGAGCGGAGCACTGGGTAAAAGTCTGAAAGTGCAAAAAGGAAGGAACTAACAGTGCACATGTGTACTCCTTATATTTGGTTCCGCACATCACTTCTGAAGAGAAACATAGTAGACGTGGTGCTGCAGGACACCACCTACTGACCTACAAAGCACTGCCTTTTGAGTTTTCAGGTCCCTGTTTGGAGTCTGAGGATATTCACAAGGAGAAGAATCTGATGTTAGAAGCAGCCATCACAAGTTGGAGGTTTAACACTACAGTCACCTGGGACAGAGACAGGGCTGTCATTTTGGAGACTCCAGACTTATCAGAGAACATTTTCAGGAGGCACCAGTCGGAAAGTATTCACTGAGACAAGACGGAGTGGCTGTACTAATTCCTGGTGTACTGTCCAAACCTGCCTCTCCAGACCAGTGCTTGGGTCCTGGCCTGTCTTAAAAGGAAGAAGGCAATCAAAACAGTATCAGGCAATTGTAACATGGGCCCATCCATGTGATGGATTGTATATTCTCTTATCTGTTTAGTTAGAAAACCTTTAACACATTTTGATGAGTGTGATTCAAAGGTATACAGTGACAGAACACATGAAAGTAGAAATCGCTAAGTTATTGGCATACACAGAAAGAAAATGTTATATATATTTGAGTTATGTAGATAGTAAACAGTCATTATGTCTGAATTCGGGCAGTATTTAATCACATGATTTTTGGTTTTCTAAATGATTAGTACAGCTAAACTAAAACGCCTGTCTTTGCTGAACCTTTCTCCACAGTGTGATGTGCCATCCCACACAAGTAACGTGAAGGTCGAGTTAAACATGAGCTTCTAATTAACCAGGATTCTATGGGTTTCAGTGACTGTCTTTGAACTTAACTTACCTTTAGAGTGCTAGGGTGTATTGACAAAGTTAATTTGTTTTCTAAAGAAGGAAAGGCAGTGGGAATCCAATAATTCGATGGGTCATCTCATGTTTTTGACAGGCAATGTTCTATTGAAGTTTTGTTTAAGGACATTGTACATTTTTCTAACAGTAAGTTGTGCACAAGCAGGTGTTTGAATTGCATGTGAAAGAAAATGTGCACTGAATGGTTTCACGGTGGTTCACAACCACCAGTAAAACATTGTAAAACGATTGAAATTAGATGTAACTAAACCTTGTTTTGGATTGTAAAATAATCAGAAGAAAAGGTAGTCTTATTCCCTGCGTGGCTAATTAGATGTGTTCACGCTGACATTTAGCCAATTGAAAAGTACAGAAATACTATTACCTGTTTCATAATAATCAGTGGAGATGTCCGGCTCTAAGTATTGCCTGACTAATCCTAGAGAGAAATCTTACCAAACTGTCTGAGAAGATAACCGAAAAACCATAACATAACTCTTCCTACATGATATCAGCCACAAGATTCCTCGGAGCATCACTTAATGTGTGCCAGTTGCTGCGTATGCCACTCGAACTGAAGGAAAGTGAGACGAATAAACAACAAATTATTAAACTGCGCACTGGAGAAGCAGGTTGCAGTCAACACTGGTTCTTGGAAAAACTGAAGGTGACAGCACATACAGCCAAGGAAAGTGGACGGAATGTGAAGTTCACGTGTGGTTTTGGCATACAGCATTGTTTAAGGAGCTCTGGTAGCCATTTTAGGTCCCAAAACTAGATGGCAAAACACCACACAATGCTGAGACTGGGAAAGAGCCAGGACATAAGAGTAATAGGAATAGGTGTAGGATTCACAGACTTGAACAGCAATAGGACATTGGTGATATTAGGAAGGGAGTATTTTACCTAAATTGTGCCAATGACGCAAGTGTCGGCCATATAGTCTAAATCTAGACACCACAGAGTACATTTATGGATAGATCAATAGATGGCTGCTTTGTAGATGCAAGAAATAAGGACATTTCTCAACAAAACTGTAGCTGACGTTCTTTTAGTTCTGGAATAACAGCTTGATTTTCTGGGAACTTTAGTGTTCTGGTAATACAAGACAATAAGACTGTCATTTACAAAGATATTTAATCTTTCTAATGTCCTTTGATTTTGTCCAAGTAGAATAAAACCTTTCCACACCCAGCACGTGCAGAGATCTCTCTACTCAGGGGATAGGTGCTAAAAGAGAGAGGTGAGAGAAAAACAGTCTGATACTACTTTCAGCAGGAAGGACCAGTGGGTTCTCATAGTCAAGCTAATTTTATGGAAGCCCTGAAAGTCCAGGTGGCAATACAAACCTTGGATTTCACTCATTGTACGACTGGAAATAGTTGTCACGAGGAATACTACTTTCCATGAAAGATGTTGTAGACATGAGTTAGGCATGGGCTTGAAGGACAACACTGAACTTCTCTGAAGGGGAAGGCTTCGCTACTGAAGAAGTAAAGCTGGGATTAGCTTTTTCAACAGGCTGTAATTTCTGACTAATGCACTGTAATGAAAGAAAATGTATAAGATGACTTGGCTGCGGCCTCGTGCCACATGCTAGGACTGACTGCTTCCTAAAAACATGATGTAGTCTCTTTCACATAAAGGCATTCAAAGACTTCCCATGGTTTTCTGCCATATTCAACTGACCATGGTTGCAGAACGTTTGGGACTAAGATGTCAATTCTGAAGATGTTATACTGGGGTAGAGAATCTTGCACTAAAGTCTGGAGTGAAATTCCAGTCTGCATGGCAACTATGTATGGGTCACCTCTTAAGACACCTGGAGAAACCGAAATGATCACAGTTGGTGTCACTGTAGCACAATTAGATATGGGCTTGCATCGGTCATGATGCCGGAAAGTAAGAAGAGTAAAACTGAATTACATCACCCAGTCAGAAAACTGTGCATGTCTCCAGTAAAGACTGGTGAGCGAAATGTATAAAAAAAAATTAAACAAAATAAATTAGGAAAAATGGGTAGAAGGGCATGTCTATGGGTTGTAGAATTCTACTTCTGTAATGTCAGGAGAAGAACTGAGTGCCTGCTGAGAATGTGGAGGTACTTCGCAGCTTAAAAAGATTTGAACACATTACACCAGTACTCATAACACTGAATGACTTCACACTGAAGTCAGAAGCATATTTCCTTCGACCTACATAACTTTACAACTACTTCTTGCTGTAACAATAAATAATCAAACCCATAAACTACCAATCTCTGGTGACTCGAGCTCCTTTCATGAGCTGCGATAGCATTTCCTTTAAAAAGCCCATGCTTCCTAAATGAGTTTTCTTTTCCCCAGGAGTGCTTCAGAGTTATGAGGTCTATAGTGCCAACTACATTAACAACATTTTCAAGTTTGAAAGGCTACGTTCACTGTTCCTGCTACAATATGTTTAACACAGAGGGATCTTGTTTAACGTAGATCATGCGAATAATCCTTCAATTATTTGTATAAACATTTATTATGCATACAGACTGTATAATTCGTAAGTTATAATCAGGGCCACTGAAATTATGCGACAGGGAAGCATCAATTTATGCCGCAGCGTTGACTGAATTATGCAGCAAAAGGGTAAATTATGTGGCATAATGCAACACATTTTTCGCAGGATTACTTCATTATTTTGTAATTTTTACACTTCGTAATATTGTCTGAGCATAGATTTAATCTCATTAGTACCAGTAGCTTTGTGAAGAGCCTTCCATTACACACAAGAACATGTTGCCAGGTTTTTATAAACTTTTGATCCGTATGATCTAGAAACAATTTTCTTTTGTTGTGTGGCAAACCCACAATTTTCCAAAAACCGTAATGTCCGCAGAATCCCATAATTCCAGTGGCCCTGCCAAGAATGCTCACATCAATTTAAATTTGCATTGCTTGTAACCTGTAACTGTTTGTTCAATGTAAAATGCGCTGGTACCCGCTGGTCCTGGAACACACAGTAGAATTCCGTAAATAACGTGACAATGTCTTTTTAGGTCTGTGTGATGTTGAAAGACTACAGAAGTATTATTTTTCCTTTCAACTTGTTTGAAAGGAGAACAATGAAAAAAAGGAAGACATGTACCTGACTGAATTTATTGATATCGTTTTGTCAACGTAATCGTCTCCTTTCTCACACATTGCCCTGGCTACGGCCAGGAGTGCCAGCCGCTGCTGCTTATATGGGTCAGATGTGGAAGACAAGGTCCATCTATTGCGTGTCTGTCTCAAGCTCCTAACGGATAGGAGAGCACACTTAACAGAGTGCCCTTTAACAACGGGGGAATTCACTCTTGCAGACAGGCTGTCATCGCTTGAGTTAATTCCCTCGATAAGCCTCTAAATTGCACTTTTACCGCATTCTTAAGAAAAGAGGATCAAAAACGTAAGGCACAGAAGCCCATTTTACCACGTAACTAACTTATCGTTTACTGAAATTGTACTTTTTGAAATGTTGTGCCATTATCTTTTATTTTAAATTGTCACCTGTTTAGGGACTACTTGTTTTGTATGCAAATATTTTAAATAATTATGCATAACAACAACATTTTATATTGCTCTACAAGTGTAACATAATACAGAAAAATGGGGAAAAAAACTCGCTTTTATATGAGGACTGTTACTTACATTTATTTAAAAGCCATTTTTCTCAGTTTCCAAGATTTTTTCGTGACTACACATGGAAAGAAATATTAATTATTTCTGAATGTAAGGAGAACCCCAAGACAGGGAAACACAAAAAATACTAATATTTACTTTGTTTTTTATTAACAGCACATTAGTAGAAATGTGATGCAATATGGACAATGGCAGTGATTCCCCTGCAATACAGCATCACAAGCCTTTTCCATAGTTTCACCTTCTGGCTTTATAGTGCAGCTGTCACCAGACCTTGAGAGCAAAACCAAAAAAAAAAACCTCTGAAAAGCACTATTGAGAGTAGAGGTTTGACTCCGCCCACATGTTGATTCCTAGAATACATTTTTTGACTTAATGTGCTTCTACTGAAAACGTCTGTTTGTATTGCATTTTTAGCCGTGCATATGCTCAATACAGCAGGACTAAGTTGGTTACGGTGACAGGTCAATGTTTAAGACTATAGTTATGATCTACGTATTATGAAAAGTTACAACAAAGTTAGCAGGCCTAGCTTATGGACTGTGAAAAGCGTATGGTAAGGCCAACAGGCCTTTTAGTGTTGACTGTCACTATAATGTGTGAAAGCTTGTAGAGAGGTAATGTGTTACATGTGATGTCAGATTACCATAGTAGGTAGGGGTATGGTGGTTGCAATTGTTGTGACAAACCCTTGGGCAGTCGATTTGCACTTTGAAATTTCCTGTTACACTGTGTAAGGAACGGCAGAAAATTGTTTTTCCAACAGTAATTTTGAAAACAGTTGAAATTTCAGTTTTGTATACTGATAGATGCCTTGAAGTGAAGCTTAAGCAGAATGCAGGAGACATGAGTCAGTCTTGTTGACAATCCTGTGAAAAAGACTATCGGACCAATTGGTTCATTGAAAAAAGTTATGTTGGCTGTAATTAATCTATTGATGTTCCCAAAGAATTTACAACAAAAGCAGCAGGCCTGACTTTTTTTGTGGAATCACATGTTAAAGTCAATATGCCTTTAAAGGTGGATTTCATTACACACTGTTAAACCTAATAGGTAGGCATTTTGTTACACCAAACTGTGCAGGTTACCATATCAGGCAAGTGTTTTGGTATTGGTTACCTCCTGTCATAATCCCTGGGGATAGGAGATGTGCACTTTGAGAATCCTTGTTAAGCCATATTAGGAAGGGTCTTGAACTGTTTCCCCCAGCTGTAATTTTGTACATATTTATAACTATACAACTACTAAGAGAGGGGTTTTGGCACTGCCTCAGTGCTGATAGTTATGAGTACAGTTTATGATTAAGCAGAAGTTGTGTACTTCCACTGAAAAGCTTCTCTTGCACTCTTTGTCTTACGGAAAACCACATAGGTAATGGACCAGAACTATGAGTTTAATCGTGACAAGCCATTGATCAGGTTTTAGGCCTCATCTGTTCATGAAAGGTTATGTCAAAGGCAGTAGGTATGACTTATTTATTGTAAAAATCATACATGAAACCCAACAGGCCTCTAAATGAGGATTATCATTCCATTGTGTTAAAGCCCACAGGCAGGTCTTTCATTACAGGGCCTCTCACAGATTACTGCAGTAGCAATTGCTGTGGACTTGGTTAGCCACTGTGACAAGCCCTAGGGGTAGAAGATCTGCACTTTGAGAATTTTTGTTGGGCCATTCTATAAACTGTCCTAAATAGTTTTGCCTACAGTAATGTTGTTTGTATTTGTAATTGTATGACTACTGAGAGAGAGAGGCTTCAGATCCAACCAAAATGTTGATTTCCTCAAGTTCAATTTTGAGTCTAGAATTGATCAGATAGACATTGTGTGCCTCCACATTGTTAATACCTGAAGGCACATATCGGTTATCAGATACTACTCTAATAGGCAAGGGATTTGGTGTTGGATTTGCAATCAGTGCAACTTTGAGGGTAGAAGATTTGCTCTTTGTTAATCTTTTTAGGAGGACTTGAATATTGTTTTGATAACTGTAATTTTGTATATATTTATATTTTCCTGGCTGTGTGCCAGAGTGCTGCCTTGTGGGAAAGCTTATACAGATATCAGTAAGGAATGGTGACAAGCCAATGATAAAGGCTATGGGCCTGACTGGTTCACTGGTAAAATGTATGTCAGATGCTATAGATCTATTTTGATTAAAACAAAACGTTACAACAAAATCAGTAAGTCTAGCCAATCTATTGTGAAAAGTGTTTAAGGCCAATAGGGCTTTGAGGATGGATTGTCCTACATGGAGAGTTGGATTTTCAACATGATAATCCTTGTTAGATCCTTTACAGTGGGGTTGTACTTTGAATTATTTTGGTGAATGTTTGCCTCATGGCTGTCATGTAAGAAAGCTTATGGTGGATAGAGTAGGCCTGAGTTGGTGCTGGTGAGATTCCAATCATGAAGGGTTTAGGCCTGATTGGTTACTTGGGAAAAGTTATATCAAATGTAATAGGCCTGATCTGCTACTTTAAAAAATGATTACAAAAATGGTAGGCCTGACATTTATTGTGAAAAGCATATGTTAAAAGCAACTGGACTTTAATGGTAGATTGTTATTACAGAGCGTTAAAACATGTAGATTAGTCCAGAGTTACAAGGAGTCTCACATACTGGTGCAATAGGCAACAATTTACTGGTGGTAAAACCCTCTGACAAACCCTGGGAGTAGAAGATTTGCATTTTGATACTCATTGTTAACATCTTTTAAGAGTGGTTCTGTATTGTTTTGACAAATGTAATTTTATACCTGTATTCAATGTTATGACTATATACTTGTACTGTGATAATTCTTGCTAGATCCTCTTGGGAGGGCCTGACACATGCAGTTGCCATAAAAAAAAAACTATGAACAAATGTAAACATAGATGGCCTATGGGTAAGCCCTCTAGTCTGTTTTAATGTCATTCGTATTGCTTCTCAACACAAGAGCATACTGGATAGGACTGTGGGCTGGCCCATTTTAGCCACTAGCTCTATTGTCTTTTGAATGATTGCACACTTTGCCTGTTCACAAGTGTACATCCACCTGAAAATGAAAGTGCTTCAGTGCCTGAGCTGGTGGGACAGACCTTTAATTTTCAAATGTTTTCATTTTCTAGGTCCTCTCATTTATTTATTTTTTTAAATTATTTTTAAAAGAATATCCTGTAGCTCCCCAGACAGTCTTGCTGGGCTGCTCACGAGTCGCTCATTTAATCTGCAGTGAGCCACATCTTCTGCAACCACTACTTCTAAACTGGTTAGAATGGTACTCTCCATAGCATATTATTGCTTAACTGGTCGGAGATGCCCACCATATTTAGAAGCATTAAGCTGGCCAACTTGGATCAGTACAACAATCTGTAACATTCAGAGATGCAGGGCAACTGAGATAATTACTCACTAGCCAACGTAGAAAGTTGTAGGGCATAGATTACCATGGTTTGCTTCAAGATGCCCAACACGTTTGAAAATACAGTGTGATTTTGGAACACTGATAGACTATATACAATGGCAGTGGAAGATGGCTGTCTGCTACAAAGTGTGATTTTATTTTTGTACTGGAAGTATATGAGAGCCAAGTTTAGGTGGTGGCATGTCTTTTTTCTATTTTCATTTTTTAATTTATTTTGCATATGCTTGATGAGTTTATGCTGTTTATTGGGGATAATCAAGTAGGTGAATGAAAGAATGAGTTAATGGGTGCAAAGATGAGTGAGAAAGTGCATTTATGATGATTCAGTAAATACTCAAACTTATCAGTGACAGCAAAAGCATTTTCACTTTTAAGCCAGACCTACTGGCAATGCTAACGCTCTCTAGGTATGGGGTTAGACAATGCAGCTGCCAAACAAACCTCTTGCTAACAATATATACAAAGACATACATTATGAGTATGCCCGAATTTGGTGCTGGGGTATTCGAGAACCAGACATTTCCAAGTCGGCTGGAGCCCTCATACCAAATTCCGTCAATTACAACCTTTTTCCCCCCAAGGTCGCAGGATACAGTCTTTTTCTCTGTTGTTTTTGCCAAGGTAGAGAAGGAAACCAGTTACTTTTTCTGCTTGCATAGAATCTCAAACAGCTTGATTGTGAACACTGGTGAGAAGTTATGCCTTGAAGTCCTGGAATGGTGATGTCTCCTATGGTGGGGACTCCCAGGGTGCAGCCTTAGAATTTTAAATCTCCCTCTTCATGCACTAGAACACTCAACTGGAGATACAGGACCCTTGGTACGAAGAGGTGGCAAGTTGGCTGAGGATGCTGCAAAGTTTGAGGAACATCCGTAGGTTTAGATGAGAATGTCACATCAGGTAGTGGAAGAAGGGCAGTCACTCTGCTGGGAGAATGCAATGTGGGAGCAGAGGTAAAAGAAAGCAGTACCAGTGGAGAGAGTGCTTGGAACTAGAGAATATGCATCAATCTCTGCTTTTACAGCTTGCAGAGGAAATTCATTGATAGATGGAAAGGTCCATTAGATGTAGTCTCTCTTAACCTCAATACAATCTTTGATATTGACAAAGCCTTCGAGAAAGACTTCACAGATTTTGACAGCACCATACATGTTCCCTTCTACTTCAAATGATATTGTGACCACAGGCATGTGAATACTGATGCTACCATCAACATCATGACTCTCAAAGTGGTGAGCTCCCACATTTTTCCTTGTGATATAATTCCTTTGATCTTCCCCGCAAGGAGTCACTGGAAATAGTGTAAGGAACTGTGGTAGCTTGATATCCCTCTCTAAAGCCCCTAGACCTTCCAGACGCTGATTCTTCATACCTGCTCTAGTCGTCCTGCAAAAGATCCAATTGGATTTTCTCCTTCCTTCAAAGTCCTAGTGTACATTTTTTGGCAAAATTATGAGTAGTCTGGATGACGTGGGCTAGGAAAGCTCACAATATGGGCATTGCAACAATCTGTTTGGGCCTTTGGACTTCCTCAAGCAGGGAACATTACAAAAAGGGACATTTTGAGAAGATTATTTGTCAGTAAGTAGAAAAAATGTACTGTGGATCCAGAAAACAGAACTTGCTTAACTGCCACTAAAGGAACCTGGTAATACTCTGGCGGTGTGCTATACGGTTCCCAACCTGTGGTCTGGGATTCCCGGGGGCCATTGGAGCCTCCTCAGGGGGCCCGTGACTGCTTATAAAAATCAATAATAATAATAGAATCATAAAGTGTATATAAAGTGGCTAAATATACAACTGAAATTTTTAAAACGTACTGTATAAGTCAAGAAATTTGAAATAGGAGGCTAAAAATTAAATAACTATTCTCAGATTGATTCGTGGGAGCAATGCAGGCGCAACAAACAGAATATACTATAGATGATGTGTGGCTTCAATTGAATTAAAAAAATCTCCAACCTTTTTTATTAACCGGTTGGGTGCCCTCCCATAGGCTTCCCCTTCAACACCCCACCTTCTCCCCCCTATCCCGCCCTGTGGCATCTGATGACGCCAGAGCGCCATTGCGCGCTTACCTCATCACAGGCTGACCCCACCACGCTGGCTGCGGATTGGAGGAGAAATGCTTTAGCATCTCTCCTCTGATCACGTGGAGCAGGTGGGAGGCATCAAAGAAAAGGAAAAGAAAGGCCTTGCCTTTCCTTTCCTTTGATGTCTGTCTCAGCATTTCTTCTTCCCGATCGCGATGCAATCGGGCAGCAGAAATGCCCACTAGACACAAGGGAATTTTTTTTCTTCATATTTACAATAAAGGGGGCCGACCTTTTGGGCAAGGGTCGCTCCCCTGGGGGGCATTTTTTCTTAAGGCTATTGTTATTAGGCCAATCAGCCCCCGGGAGGGGGGAGGCAGAAACCTCTAGACACCAGGGATCTTTTTTTTTTTTTTTTGCTTACTGTGTTTTAACATGTGGGAAGCGACCCCTTAGGCAAGGGTTGCTCCCCTGGGGGGCAGACTTGCCTATTTCTATTACGCCAATCTGCCCTTAATGGGGGTTAAAAACCATTAGACACCAGGGATTTTTTATTTTTTTCCCGTCAATTTCAGGCAAGCGGAGCAACCCCTTAAGCAAGGGTCATTCCTCTGGGGGGGCAAATTTATTTATTTTAGGCCATTTCTTCCCCCCTTGGGGGTTAATAAGCCTATTTTTATTAGGCCGATCTGCCCCTAGGGGGGCAAAAACCACTTAGGGGCCAGGGATTGGTGTATGTATGTTTTGTTTGGGGGGGGGCTGCCCTTGGGCAAAGGTCGCTCCCCATGGGGGCACATTACTGTTGGCCATATCTGCCCATCCTTGGGGCAGATTGGCCTATTTTTGGAAGGGGGCAGAAAGCCCAGCAGAGACCAGGGAAGATTTTTGTTTTTTATTAAAAAAAAAAGAAAAAAAAAAAAAAGGGGATGGGGTATGGCCACATCTCTGCACCAAATAAATGGGGCCAAAGTTGTTCTGCCCACTGGTGGGAAGATGGGGTTATTACCCCTAATCCACTCCCCGGGGAGGGGGCAGAAAGCCTACTAGATGCCAGGGAATTAAAAAAAATAAGTAGTGGGGAAAAAGTGTTTCTTGGCCAAAGTTTGAGGTTTGCAAAGGATTCTGGGTAACAGAACCTGGTGAGAGCCCCACAAGGCACCCCATCCTGGATTCCCCTAGTTTTAAAAAAATGCACAGGTTTGGTAAGTTTCCCTAGTTGCCGGCTGAGCTAGAGGCCAACATCCACAGCTAGGCACTTTTAAAAAAACACATCAGATTTCAATGTAAAAATGTGATGTGTCCATGTTGCTTTTCCTGTCGCAGGCATTAGGCCTACCCACACAAGTAAGGTACCATTTTTATGGGGAGACTTGGGGGAACACAGAATAGTAGAACAACTTTATTGCCCCTTGTCTTTCTCTATATATTCTTTCCTTCCAAATATAAGACACTGTGTAAAAAAAGACGTTGATTTGAGAAATGCCCTGTAAATTCACATGCTAGTATGGGCAACCCGGAATTCAGAGATCTGCAAATAACCACTGCTTCTCAACACCTTATCTTGTGCCCATTTTGGAAATACAAAGGTTTCCTTGAAAGCTATTTTTCACTCTTTATATTTCAGCAAATGAATTGCTGTATACCTGGTACCTAGGGTTCTCGATGAACCTACAAGCCCTATATATCCCGCACCAGAAGAGTCCAGCAGATGTAACGGTATATTGCTTTAAAAAATATGACATGGCAGGAAAAAGTTAGAGTAAAATGTGGAGAAAAATGGCTGTTTTTTCACCTCAATTTCAATATTTTTGTTTATTTCAGCTGTTATTTTCTGTAGGAAAACCTTGTAGGATCTACACAATTTATCCCTTGCTGAATTCAGAATTGTTGCTACGTTTCAGAAATGTTTAGCTTTCAGGGATCCAGCATTGGTTTCACACCCATTTCTGTCACTAACTGGAAGTAGGCTAAAAGCACAAAAAAATATTAAAATGGGGGTATGTCCGAGTAAAATGCCAAAATTGTGTTGAAAAATTGGGTTTTCTGATTCAAGTCTGCCTGTTCCTGAAAGCTGGGAAGATGGTGGTTTTAGCACCGCAAACCCTTTGTTGATGCCATTTTCAGGGAACAAAACACAAGCTTTCTTCTGCAACCCTTTTTCCCCATTTTTAAAAAACGAAAGAAATTGTTGCTGTATTTTGGCTAATTTCTTGGCCTACTCCAGGGGAACCCACAATCTCTGGGCACCTCTAGCATCCCTAGGATTCTGGATAAAAAGGATGCAAAATTTGGGGTGGGTAGCTTATGTGGACAAAAAGTTATGAGGGCCTAAGCCTGAACTGCCCCAAATAGCCAAAAAAATCCCTGGCACCTGAGGGGGAAGGGCCTGGCAGCGAAGGGGTTAAACTTTTGTTTTATTATGTTTTTTATTTATACTAATATTCAAACTAAATTCCATGTGTTATCATCTGTGTATGCTTTTGTTGCAATGCTTGTTTCGGTATGTTTTGTGTATTGCTTTGCTGTTCAAAACATTGACAATCTTTAGGCTGACAGCCTCGGCTTCCAGTAATGTAATGACTCCGTGGGGGTGGGGTAGTCCCTGAATTCCGATAATAATCCAGTGGGGGGTTCCTGGGTTCCAGAAATGATAAAGTGGGGGTCCAAAAAAGTCAAAAATGTTAGGAATCATTGCTCACTACGAATAGCATCACTTTTCCACGTTTTTCAGGATGCACCCTAATAGGCTATAGTCTCCCTCTTCCCTATCGGCACTCATTTTAAAATGTTAGTGAAAACTTTCTTGAAGTGTTTTATAGTTACACCATTTCTTCTTTTAACACCAATTTATTGTTCTTAAAGAAAATAGGCATGTGGACGAGGCAATTCAGTGCGTATGATTAGAAAAATTCCCCTGGAGGAGAACAGGACTTTCATTTATGAAAAAAAGACAAATATAAAGCTAAAATATATAAAGCAGGAAGAGCATGCTGTGTAATTAAAGAACAAGTTACTTACCTTCGGTAATGATTTATCTGGTAGAGACATATTCTAGTTCCTTACCTTAGAATTTCCCCAGGCATCAGACTGGATCCAAAGATTTTTCTTCAAGCAGTACCTTTGAGCGTCGGCCAGTGGCGTCCATCGGCTCTGCATCAGTTGTTGGCGTTGTGGTCGCTGTACTGATGTCGGGGTCATGTATATGCGCCACCTCGGCGAAGTGACGTCAGTTCCTTTTCACGCCTTTCCACGCCAAAGCGTGGAGCCGTGAAGAACACTGAGAATGGTGCGCCAAAACTAAGGCCCGAAAGGGTAATCCCTGTCCCTAGAAATCAGATCGGAAGTGGGGAGGATGGGTGGGTCGGTAAGGAATCTGCAACTAGAATATGTCTCTATCAGATAAATCATTACCGAAGATAAGTAACTCGTTCATCTGATACAGACTTCTAGTTCCGGATTCCTTACTTTAGAATAGATGCCCAAGCAATACCATCCTCGGAGGTGGGCTGCGAACCAAGATCATAATAGAAAGTCTCGTAGGACCGAACGACCAAATTAGCTGTCTCTGCGGACTTGACTGTGCAGACAGTAATGCTTTGTAAACGTTTGCAGAGGCCCACATTGCTGCCTGACAGATATCCAGGACAGGAACTCCACATGCTAACGCTGCGGTAGCAGCGGCTGCTCCAGTGGCGTGAGCGTGTAAACCCTCAGGGGGTTGCTTCTTAGCCAAAGCGCAGCACATTTTGATGCAAAGAAACACCCATTGTGAGATGGCACGCTTCTGCACCACCTTCCCTTTCTTCGCACCCACATATCTAACGAAGGGTTGATTGTCCACCCGGAAATCTTTGGTACGATCAAGGTCGAATGCCAATGCTTTTTTGGGATCCAGACGGTGGCGTCTCTCCTCTTCATGAGAAGGATGTGAGGGTGCGCAAAAAGTAAGCAAAGTGATGGATTGGCCTACATGAAAGGGCGTGACCACTTTGGGAAGGAAGGAGGCCCTCGTACAGAGCACCACCTTGTCAAGTAAAACAGACAAGAATGGGGGTTTAGGACAAAGAACATGAAGCTCACTCACCCTGCGAGCAGAGGTGATGGCAACAAGAAATTCAGTTTTAAGAGTCAGGAGCCGCTAAGGACAGTTGTGTGATGGCTCAAAGGGAGCACCCATCAGATAAGTAAGAACAAGATTAAGGTCCTGCTGAGGCATGATAAATGGAGGGGAAGGGAACAAATGTGTAAGACCCTTAAGGAATCTACCCACAAGAGGAGACTTAAAAAGAGAAGGTTGGTCCGGCAACCTTAGGAAGGCTGAGACAACCAACAAGTAACCTTTAAGGCTGCCCAATGCAGAGCCCTGCTGGGCTTAAGATAGGATGAACAGAAGAACCTCAGAGAGAGGAGCAGAGAGGGGATCAAGAAACTTGTTTGTACACCATGCCACAAATTTATGCCAATGGCAGGGGTATACAGTCTTGTTGAGGAACGCCTGGTTGCCAAGATAACCTCACAGACTTCAGGTGAAGGGTCAAAATCCGTCAACTGCTGCCGCTCAATCTCCACGCAGGAAGGTGAAGATTGAACACGCTCTTATTGAGAACCCTCCTCAGTTGCTGCGAAAGAAGATCCTCCCTAAGAGGCAGTCTGAATGGAGGATCGGTGGCCATGCTCACTAGTTCTGGATAGAACTCTCTCCGTGTCCAGTCCGGAACCACAAGGATTACTTGGGCCTGGTCGTTCTTGATCTTCTTCAGAACTCTGGACAGAAGTGGTATTGGCAGGAAGGCGTAAAGGAGGCCTTTGTTCAACTCAAGACGAAAAGTGTCGCTGAGTGAGTGCCGCTTTGGAAACACCAAAGTGCAAAACAGCTGACATTGCGTGCTCTCTACTGAGGCGAACAGATCTAACCAACACTCTTCCCATATGTGAAAGAGACCTTGCGCCACCTTCGGATGGAGAAGCCATTTGTGATTGAATATGCATCAATGGCTGAGTTTGTCTACTCTGGCATTCAGAGATCCCACCAGATGTTGAACCACCAGCCAGCCATCTCCAGAGGCGCAGAGATTCTTGACAAAGGGTCTAGGACCCTACTCCACCCTGTTTGTTGCAGTACCACATGGCAGTAGTGTTGTCCGTGAACACCTGCACTACGTTCCCTTTGAGAGAGAAGGAATGCTTTCAATGCAAGCCTGATCCCCCAGAGCTCCAGAAGGCTGATATGGAGCCCAGACTTTGATGGAGACCAGAGGCCTCTGATCTCCACCTCTCCCATGTGGCCACCTCATCCCAGGAGTGAGGCATCTATCACTATGGTCAGATCTGGCTGGGGAAGGGAGCAGGACCCAATCCTAATTCGCAAGCCACCACTGCAGATCTTTCGTAGTCCCCTCCAAAATCTGGACCCTGTCTGAGAGATTCCCCTGATGCTGTGCCCACTGGAACTTCAAGTCCCACTGCAGAGCCCGCATATGCCATCTGGCATGTGTCACTTGCAGGCTGCAGGAGGCCATGAGGCCCAGCAGCCTCAAAGTCGTTCTCACCGAAATCCAGGATAGAGGCTGAAACATCGGAATCATAGCCTGAATGTCCTGGACTTGATTTTTGGGAGGATAGGAACTGTGTCCAGAACAGCCCAGATGAAAGGGAGCATCTGAGAGGGACTTAGGTGTGACTTTGGCAAGTTTTTAGTGAACCCCAGCGTGTGCAGGAGGTTCGCCATAGTCTGAAGGTGGGAGATGACTTTCTCTGGCGTGTCTGCCTTCAACAGCCAGTCGTTGAGGTAGGGGAAGACTGAAGCCCCTAACCTGTGCAGATGAGCTGCAACCACGGCCATAACGTTCGTGAACACCTGAGGGGGCGCTGGTAAGGCTGAAAGGGAGCACAGTAAATTGAAAGTGCTCGTGACCTACCACGAATCGTAGGTAGCGCCTGTGGGCAGGCAGGACGGGAATATGGAAATAAGCGTCCTCCAAGTCCAAGGCTACCATCCAGTCTCCTGAGTCCAAGGCAGACAAGACCTGAGCCAGAGTGAGCATTTTTAAACTTCTCCTTCTTGAGGAAGAGATTGAGGGCCCGAAGGTCTATGATAGGACATAAGCCCTTGTCCTTTTTAAGCCCCAGAATGTAGCCGGAATAACAACCACAACCTACTTCTGGCGCAGGGACCCTCTCTTTGCCCACTTGATCAAGAGAGCCGTGACTTCCTCGTGGAGAAGTGCCAGATGGTCCTCTGGTAAGGGGCCATAAGATGGAGGCATGGGAGTAGTCTTGAAGGGAAGGGAGAAGCCCCTTCGGACTATCTGCAAACCCCACCTGTCCATTGTAATGGTCTCCCAGGTGGGCACCTGGTATGGTATGAGGGGGTATTGACTAGGAAGGTTTGGAGGCTGCAGCAGGGGCGGGGTGGACTAGGTAGACCTCTGGTTCCCAGTCCCACAAGCCAGTGGAATTCCGCGTCCTTGGCCATGCAGGGGCTGAGCAGCATGGGTAGCTGGAAAAGTGGAAAAGGTAGTCAACAGGGATCCCCTTCTGTGGCCATGAAAGGGGTAAAAGGCGGACTGTTGGGGGCACGAGGCAACAGAGAGGCCAAGTTTCGAGCCATAGGCCAGGACTCCATAAACCTCTCAAGCGCAGAGTGCGCCCTGTCTCCAAAGAGACGGGTGCCATCAAAGGGCATGTCCACGAGGGTCTGTTGGACATCCCCTGAAAAACCAGATGTCCTCAACCAGGTGTGGTGCCTCAAGGCCATCGTTTATGCGACCGATCTACCAAGAGAGTCGGTGTTTTGCTTTTCACGAATGACCAAGCTGACAAAAATCTCTGGAATGCACTTCTTAGTTCAAAGAAGACATTTATTATTTCACCACGAGGTTCCTAAAAGGAGATTGGCATGTTGAAAGCACACGTTTCAAAATAGTCACAGCAATGAAAGGAAAATATACCAAAATGATTCTCCACTGCAATATACACAGCAGCTATATGTATTTATATTATAATGAACAGCAAATAATGAATTAAAAATGCATCACGTAGGGCCTGCCAGGTTCTTCATCTTTCTCATGCCTGCAAGACAATGACCCCGTTCGACTGTGAAAGAGATCTCTACTCTCACAGGAAATATATCAGGCATCTGACGTCTAGAATCCTGACTGTGGCCACTGAACCTCTCACTGTCGCACTGGGTCTTTTTATAGCTCAAAAAACGAAAAGGAGCTTTCTGGAAAAAAAACCCCTCATTTCGCAATTCAAACCTGCTGGCTAGTTTAAGTATGCTTTGAAAATAACACGCTGGGGTTTGGCCAAAATCCCAAGATGACAAATCAAAACAAGGCCGTTCCCTGCTGTCTGAGTACATCCTTATCAACCAAAGCCCTTAGTGAGAAAAAAGTACGAAAACAAGACAGAATGAACAGTTTACAATGAGGAAAATTGCAGGCAGCCTTGTACATGGTAATGTCTAATGCTACGATAAAGTCAATAGGCAGCTAAACTGAATACAAAATGTAGTCTGTAACTGGTGAACACTGGACAGCTAATCCAGGTGCAAAGTGGTGCAACACGAAGTCAGTGGTCAAAACACACATTTCACTATCCGGTCGTGTCCAATACACATTGAATGGTGAACTTAGCTGCATCTCTCCCATCAGCAACAACTTGAGACAATAGCCCGGGCCTCCTCCAGGATCTGCGGCAGAGCTTGTGTGAGCATATCCCACAAGTAGTGGGTACAGCGGCCCAAAAGGCATGTGGTGTTCACCAACTGCAACGCCAGACCGGAGGAAGAAAACATCTTCTTCCCAAGTTGGCCCAATCTCTTTGATTCCCTATCTGGGGGAGTGGAAAGGAATGCGCCAGATGACAAGGATGCCTGGATAACAAGGCTCTCAGGCATGGGGTGTTGGGACAGGAATTTAGGGTTGTTCGAAGTGGGCCAATGGCAGCGAGTGATTGTCCTGTTCAAAGGAGCCCCTGTGCTGGGTCTGGACCAAGTACCCAGAAGGACATCAGTGAGGGCTTCATTGAAGGGGAGGAGAGGCTCTGAGGTTGAAGCACCTCCTTCAGGAGATTCATCCTGACCGCTACAGTGGGGAGCTCCAGGCCAAGGACCTTGGGCGCCCTATCGACCACCACAGAATAAGAGACACCCTCCGCCGTAGCCCCAGGAGGAGGAGAAAGCATGCCAGCGTCTGGAGAAGTATCCAGACCCCGAGCCTCGCCCAATTCCTGTGCCCAGTCTAAATCGGAGTTATCTAGCTGGTATTCTAAAGGGTCCAGCGTCCCCTCCAATCCTTCCTCGTATTTGTACCCAGCATAATAAAGGTCTGGTCCAAACTGAGGTGAGAAGACCCCAAAGTCAGAAGCAGTTTCTGCTCCGGGTCGTCGGGGATAAGGATTGGGTCGACGGCGATTGTGGGCCCAACCGGCGTTGGGAGCGTCAACAACCTAGCAGGCGCCGGGGAAGGTTGCAATGGTAATATCAGCATTGGCATGGATCCGGTAGCAGATTCGGAGGGACCCTCGGTGGCCAAGGCCAAAGCTGCCAGCACAAAATCCGAAGAGCCCTCATCCAGACCCCCAGGCCCTGAAGGCACCGCAAAGGGGTCGGACTGCCCAAATATGAGGCACATGGCCTCATAAAACTCCTTGAGTTGGGCAGGGGTAGCCCAGGCTTCTGAACACTCAGGGAGGCATGAAGCAGACCCAGAAGTAGGCTCCACTGACAGAGACCTGGAGCATTGATGCTCCTCCAGAGTCGCATCGGCTGAGCGATGCAGTGAAGCCGAAGAATGCCTGGCTTTTAGACTTCTTTTGATTACCCAAATGAACTGAAGATTTGGATGACGAAGAGTGGTGGTGACTCCGCGTACGGTTTCGAGACCTTCCTCTTGCGCGAGACTGAACGATGTGGAGTTGAGTGCCGGTCCGCCATGAGCTTTAGGGACCACTCCTTCAAAGCCTTCGGGTGCAATTGCCCAGCACTTGCAGCACAACTATGGTTTGTGGTCACGCTTCAGACTCCACAAACAGACCCCAATGCAGATCCCTCTCAGACATCATATGGTGACAGGCCTCACAAAGCTTGAACACTGTCTTGAGGGACATCCTAGACGCACCAAGGGTCACCACAAATCTCAACAAAAGGGTTGAATTCGGTCAAAAAAAAGACCAGGGAAGTTCTTTGCTGGATCAGCGTGTGGCACAGAAAGAGAAGAACTGACGTCACTATGCTGAGGCAGCACCTATATACTACCCCGACGTAATCACAACGCCAACGGCGGACATGGAGTTGACCGACACCACCTGAGGGCTCGCAAGGGTACTGCTTGAAGAAAAATCTCCAGATACAGTCTAACGCCTGTTGAAATTTGAAAAGGTTAGGAATCTGTAACTAGAAGTCTCTATCAGATTACAAAAAAAACTGTACAAGTTTGAGATACCCTGCTAATTTAAAGAAATACATAATTAGCTCAGACAGCATGCATAACTATCTAACAGAAGGCAAATAAAATATATACATCTGTGGTCGGTCATTTCATGCTTTATTTCAAAACAGGACTGTTTTAGACCTTCAAAACTATATATTGGTAACACTAATAAGCTTAAAATATGTGTTGATAAAAGTATTTAATAGAAATAAAAGACTTTGAGGATCTTGCGGATGAATGTTCACAACTCTCAGCAAGAGCATCACAAGATAATATCACTGCATTGGGGTGCTGCAATTATCTAAGGAAAGCACCCTCAATTCTATACTGTGACTGACATTCAACTAAAATGATGGTTATATTTTTATCAAGTAAACAGACTACTGCACCAGAGTACGATTTTGTGGAAAGGTCAATACATTGAACTCCGAGCACTTTAGACCCTGATGAATTTTAGGTGAGAGAATTACAAGCAATTTGTCTACTACAATCCTAACAAAGGCAGATGTTGACATGGAAGGGACCAGATCCAACAACTTCAAAAGCACAGGACATGCAAGAAAGTAAGTAGCCAATAATAATTTACAAATAATTTTACTACGTATATGATATGTGTTGAATACAGGAAATTACAACAAAAGGCCCGATTTATTTCTTGGTGGTCGAAAAGGAAACTGAATATCCTTACCGTCAAGAATGCTGTCCACCTGCCACAATTACATACGGGCAGAACTTATGGTTAATCACGGTGGAGACAACTCTGTCTCTGACGTATTAATCTCCTCCGATGGCCAGGGCCGTCTGAGAAATGGCTACCTGTCTGCCTGCCTAATTTAGATGAGAGGCCACTTTCTTACTGAAAACCTGCCAGTAAGGGTTAGTAAAACAACTATAATGTTCTATCTTCCCACCCCATGGGAGAAGCTTCCCAGAGTGAGGAGAGCATTACTTTTTCCTGTTCTAAAATAAAATCCAGTTTGGGGTTTTCTTTATGGGGAAAAAAAAAAAAAGAATACTGTTTGCTACAAGGTTGCAGCCCTGTAACAAACAGTAAAATACATTGATAGGAACTGCTTGACCGCAGTTGCCACTGATACCTTTCTAAAGGACCGCCAGCTAGGAGGTCATTTATAAATCTGGCGGGCAGAGTAGTTTCGGCCTGGTGGACGCAAGCTCTCTGGTAGACCAGGGAAGAACACTCCCTCCACCAGGAAATAAATCTGGCCCAGTCTTGAATGCCATGGAAGAAAATATTTTTCACAGCAAGGAAAAAATTCTGGTGTCCAAGAGCAGGATGAACAACACCCAAGTCTAGTCTTTGGCATACAAATACCAATACAAACACACCTAGGTACACATGCACACAAACATGTACCTACACTTATCTTGCCCTGGAAATGGTCTAGACATTGTTTAAGTGAGCTGTGGATGTAGTAGTATGTACCACTATGCATTGCTCATTCAGCATTAAATATTCAAAATAATTTTCACCCAAGGCATTCAGCGATCGCGCGAAAAGCTAAAGTCATCCATTTAATATAGGTGTTGTGTGACTTTCATCTTTCTTATGAGAATACAATATGCAGTTTAGAGACTACTTAACAAAGATATGGTAAATTTACTTTTTCTGATTGACAACTTCAGCAACAATTCCTGATCAAAATATACACTTTATGCTTTCCTACAATGGCCAAAAAGAGCACACAATAAAGTTTAAGACAAAAAATGGATGGCACTACACCCTGCTCTGGATTCTGGTTTGACTAATTATCAGCAATTATAGCAAGCACAATCATAAGTTTAGCCTTTTACTTTGCAAGAACCACAACCTTTGTTAGGGCTTCAGAGTAAACCTTCCTACTTAAGTGGCCTGCTTCAGGTTCTACTTTCAAGCCATCCTCAGAAACAGGGCATTAACACTAGAGGGTACAAAGAGGCTCTAATCTTCAAAATCTGTTGAATGTATGTGATAACTTTTAGGTTATCTGATTGTCTCCCAGCAACATACCAACACTTCCCCAATTCTTTTGATACCTATCTCATTCATAAGCTGTAGAATCAATATTTTAAAGTGAACATTGAACAAGTTAGAAGAACAGTGACTACCCATTCCTTCTCCTTCATTTCCCAGGCTCATTTTTCCACATTTGTGGTGGACCGTATTTTATACGTTTCTACTACAGCAAAATATCTTTCTTTCATCAACCATTATAACCAATATACCAGCTAGTGTAGTGGTTCCCAACCTTTTGACTTCTGTGGACCCCCAGTTTATTGTTACTGGAACCAGGGGACCCACACTGAATCATTATTGGAATCTGAGAACCTCCCCCACCAATGAGTCATTACTGAAAGCAGGGACCACAGCCTAAACATTGTCAATGATTTGAAATGCAAAACAATACACAAAAATACACAAACAAGCATTCATCAAACACACATTTAATTTAATTTGCAAACAAATATGCTGCTCCCACGAATCTATATGGGGATACCAATTTATTTTTTAGCCTCCAAATTCAAATTCCTTGACATTTATAGTATGTTTTAAACATTGCAATTGTACATTTAGACACTTTATTTATATACATTTTAATAATCTGTTAATATTATTTAATTTTGTAAGCGGTTGTGAACCCCTTGAGGAGGCTTAACAGATCTCCTGGGGTCCCCAGACCACATATTGGGAACCACTGGGCTAGTGCATATCGGAAAAGAAAAGCTTGTACTACTGGGGCACAATGTTAGAGGTTCAAAAGAAGCTATTTTCATGGTCAGTCTTTGTGCTGCAAATCTTATTACCAATGGTCACGAATTTCCAACAAGTAAAACATATTTATTAGCAGAGTTTAGCTTGGGACTGAAAACTAAATTTCACATAGTTGGTGTGTTAAAACACAAATTACAGCAACAAAGTAGTGAACTATATCTGTAGGGTATTCTAAAGGAAGAGCAGCCTACACACATTAAAAATTAGCTTTGAAGCTTACCACTACTTATTTTTATCCCTAACTGTTTGCTTACACCCTGCAAAGCTACATTTGATAAAAAAGCATAAGGAAATTGATACAACAGGCAATATACATATATATTTTTATATACCTGAAAGCACAGGCTGTTTTATCTCAGCAACTGGCACTGGAGAATGGTTCTTGCTCGATGAAAACTCCGTCAACTGCGGATTCACTACAATTTTCTAAAGTTAGAAACATCATTATATTCTCAGTAAAAGAAAGAAAGATAACTTAGAATTTTTAGTTTCACAGACCCAAATTTGGGAAAGTTTTCAATTTTTTAAAATATATTTGCAACATTTCAAAATAATGCAAAAGAAAAAAAAAAACATAAAATAGGCTGGGTAAAGAATGAACGAGAAGAACGAGTTACTTACCTTCGGTAACGACTTTTCTGGTGGATACATTAGCTACCTGTGGATTCCTCACCTCATGAATACTCCCATGGCGCCAGCATTCGACGGAAATCTTCTTACTAGTCTCTGCACGTCGACGAGGACGTCACTGTCTCGCACGCGACGCCGTCTGACGTCATACAGGCAATAAGAGGTCCTCGACGACGTGCGGACGTCAGTACCAATCATTTTTTACGTGCATGAGAACAACCAGGCAATGCAATGAAAGAACAAAGCAACATCCATTATATTGTAAAAATACACCACATTGTATGAATAACTGTAAATCTTTTTATGTACATATATATATATATATATATATATATATATATATATATATAAAACTCTCTCTTTTAAAATATATACACACACCAAGTATATACATAAAGATATATACACATATACCTATATATATATAAATATATTATATATATACATCTATCGCACCCTCAAAGACCAAGAGGAGCGCACTCAAGGATTACTTGGCAAGACCATAAAGGCAACGGGGAGGCGGGTGGGACCGTGAGGAATCCACAGGTGGCTAATGTATCCACCAGAAAAGTCGTTACCGAAGGTAAGTAACTCGTTCTTCTGATGGATACAACTACCTGTGGATTCCTCACCTCATGAATAGAGTCCCAAAGCAGTACCACGCCCGGCGGTGGGTGCCTAAATGGTCAAACCAAGAAATCCTGCAGCACTGACCGTGCAAAATGGCCGTCCCTTCTAACCTCAGAATCTAAACAGTAATGTTTTGCAAAAGTGTGAAGGGACGACCAAGTTGCGGCCTTGCAGATGTCGACCACAGGAACACCTCTGGCTAAGGCCGAAGTGGCCGACTTAGCTCTGGTGGAATGAGCTCTAATGCCCTCAGGAGGATCCTTCTTTGCCAAAGAGTAACATATTTTAATGCAAAGAACAACCCACCTGGATAGTGTTCTCTTGTGGACTGCCTTTCCTCTCCTCTTGCCCACGTATCCAATAAACAGCTGATCCTCCAGCCTGAAATCCTTTGTTCTATCGATAAAGAAGCTCAACGCTCTCTTTGGGTCCAGACGGTGCAGTCTTTCTTCCTCTTTGGAAGGATGAGGCGGAGGATAGAACGTGGACAAAGTAATTGCCTGAGCCAAATGGAAGGGTGAAACAACCTTCGGGAGGAAAGCAGCCTTGGTCCTCAACACCACCTTATCCCCATAAAAAGTTGTATAAGGGGGTTTTACTGATAAGGCCTGCAACTCACTCACTCTCCTTGCTGATGTTATAGCTATCAGGAAGACTGTTTTTAAAACCAAATACCTCAAGGGGCAAGAATGCATAGGTTCAAAAGGGGACCCCATAAGGAAAGTCAGGACTAAGGACAAATCCCATTGCGGCATAACGAATGGCTTTGGAGGATATTGATTTAGAAGACCTTTCAAGAATCTGATAACAATAGGGGATTTAAATAAAGATGGTTGGTCTGGAAGACATATGAAGGCTGACCAGGCCGATAAATAACCTTTAATGGTAGCCACTGCACAACCTTTTTGCGCCAGAGATAGAGCAAAAGACAAAACGTCCGATAGATGAGCATGTAAAGGATCAATCTGCCTCTCTCCACACCACGCAACAAATTTAGACCACCTATTAGCGTAGATAGATTTAGTGGAGTGTCGCCTGGCCGCTAATATAACATCCACTACCTCAGGCGGGAGAGAGAAGGAACTCAGGTTGCCCCGTTCAATCTCCAGGCATGTAGGTGCAGACTCTGGAGGTTGGGGTATAGAACCTGCCCCTGCGACTGTGAGAGGAGGTCTGCCCTGAAAGGGAGACGGAGCGGCGGGCACGTTGAGAGTTGGAGAAGGTCGGAGTACCACACCCTCCTTGGCCAATCCGGAGCTATTAAGATTACTAGAGCCCGGTCTTGGCGAATCTTCCTCAATACTCGAGGAATCAAGGGTATGGGAGGAAACGCGTAAAGCAACTGGCCGCACCAGGTCATTTGAAACGCGTCCCCCAATGCTTCCTGCATCGGATACTGAAGGCTGCAGAACAACGGACAATGCGCGTTCTCTCGAGTGGCGAACAGATCTACCAGAGGAAACCCCCACTTCTGGAAGATTAAATGGACTTGATCTGGATGGAGACGCCACTCGTGGTCTGCCGAGAAGTGGCGACTGAGACTGTCCGCACGCACGTTCAAGACTCCGGCCAGATGGTTTGCTATCAAGCAAATCCGATGGTCCTTTGCCCAGGACCATAGTCGAAGAGCTTCTCTGCAGAGAAGGTACGACCCCACTCCTCCCTGCTTGTTTATGTACCACATCGTGGTAGTATTGTCAGTTAGGACCTGTACCGACTGACCACGAAGGGAAGGGAGGAAGGCCTTGAGAGCCAGACGTACAGCCCGTAACTCTAACAGATTGATGTGAAAAATCTGTTCCTCTGGAGACCAAAGACATTTGATCTCCAGATCCCCCAGATGAGCTCCCCACCCTAGAGTGGAAGCATCCGTTATGACTGTGGCCACTGGTGGCGACTGCTGGAACGGCTTTCCTTGTGAAAGATTGTTGCTTGCAATCCACCACTTCAAATCCACAGCAGCATCTCTGGAGATCTTGACAGTACCCTCTAGATCCCCTCTGTGTTGAGACCACTGCCTTCGGAGGCACCACTGAAGAGACCTCATGTGCCAGCGAGCATGCGTGACCAACAGAATGCAGGAGGCAAAAAGACCGAGCAGACGAAGGACCTTGAGGACTGGAACTACCGCTCCATTTCGAAACATTGGAACCAAATCCTGAATATCTTGAATCCGCTGAGGCGGAGGAAAGGCCCGACCCAATGTTGTATCCAGTACTGCCCCTATGAACAGGAGGCGCTGAGAGGGCTCTAGGTGAGATTTGGGCTCGTTCACCGAAAAGCCCAGGTCGAACAACAACTGGGTTGTTGACTGCAGATGACGCAACACAAGCTCCGGGGACTTGGCTTTGATCAACCAATCGTCCAAGTAAGGGAATACTGCTATCCCCTTCCTTCTGAGCTCTGCCGCAACCACCGACATCACCTTCGTGAAGACTCGAGGTGCTGAAGTAAGACCAAACGGAAGGACCGCAAACTGGTAGTGTTGCGATCCCACCACAAACCGGAGATACTTCCTGTGTGACTTGAGTATCGGGATATGAAAGTAAGCATCCTGCAAGTCGACAGACACCATCCAGTCTTCCATGTTCAACGCCAAAAGCACCTGTGCTAGGGTCAGCATCTTGAACTTTTCCTGCTTGAGGAACCAATTCAAGATCCTCAGGTCCAGAATTGGTCTCAAACGACCATCCTTCTTGGGAATCAGGAAATACCTTGAGTAAACTCCTTGACCCCTTTCCTGCTCCGGGACCAACTCCACCGCGCCCTTTAAAAGGAGGACTTCTACCTCCTGTTCTAGCAACAGGAGGTGTTCTTGTGAACAATACGAAGGGCGGGGCGGGATGAGGGGCGGAAACTCCCGAAAGGGAAGGGTGTAGCCTTTTCCCACAACACTGAGAACCCAAGTGTCCGACGTAACAGTCTCCCATTTGGTGAGAAAATGCTGTAATCTTCCCCCTACAGGAGAGGAGTGAGTGGGAAATGGTGGAAGCCTAAGGCTGCTTCCCCTGCTGCACCCCGCCAGAGGATGAGGAAGAGGCAGAGTGCTGCTGAGAGGCTCCCCTGGTGCGGACCCTACCCCTCCCCCTAAAAGATCTATAGGGATGGGAAGAGGCAGGTTGCTGATATCTTCCCCGAAAGGAAGAGGAGGAAGAGCCACGCCCAAATCCACAAAACCTCCTGGAGAATCTGGAAGAGGCCGTGGAAGAAGGAGCTTGGAGTCCCAACGACTTAGCCGTGGCCCTGCTCTCCTTAAAACGTTCCAAGGCCGAATCAGCCTTAGCCCCAAACAGTTTGTCCCCATCAAACGGGAGATCCAACAATGTGGACTGTACATCTGCCGAAAAGCCCGAGTTACGGAGCCAGGCCTGTCTCCTTTCCACCACAGTTGTGCCCATTGCTCTGGCTACCGAGTCGGTGGTATCCAGTCCCGTCTGGATAATTTGGGTCGCAGCAGCCTGGGCATCAGAGACAAGATCCAAAAGACCCTGGGGAAGCTCTGTAAACGAAGAGGAGATGTCATCCATCAGAGCATGAATATACCTCCCCAGGATACAGGTCGCATTAGTGGCTTTTAACGCCAGACTGCAGGACGAAAAAATCTTCTTCGACTGCGCCTCTAGCTTTTTTGAGTCTCTGTCCCCAGGCACCGTCGGGAAAGAACCAGGCGCTGACTTGGACGAACAGGAGGCCTGCACTACCAAGCTCTCCGGCGTAGGGTGCCTAGATAGGAAACCAGGATCAGTTGGAGCCGTCCGATACCTCCTGGCCACGGCTCTGTGAACTGCTGGGGAAGATGCCGGCCTCTTCCACACCTCTAAAACCGGATCCAGCAGAGCGTCATTAAAAGGTAACAGAGGCTCCGCCGCGGCTGAGGCCGGATGCAACACCTCCGTCAAAAGGTTTTGTTTCGCCTCCACCACCGGCAAAGGCAGGTCCAAAAAACTAGCTGCCTTCCGTACCACTGTATGAAAGGAAGCAGCTTCCTCAGTATATTCCCCCGGGGACGAAAGGTCCCACTCAGGGGAAGTGTCCAGCCCACTGGCCGACTCCAGTCCACGCAGCCCATCACCCGAGTCCTCTAGCTCTCCTTCCTCTAGGGCTCGTTGGTACTCCTGCTCTTCTAGTACCCGGAGAGCACGCCTCCTTGAATGCAGTCGTTGCTCAATCCGCGGAGTCGACAATGCCTCCGCCGAAGTCGGAGATCGGCGCCGATCTTCCGAAGCCACCGACGCCGCATCCGGCGCCACGGGTAACTTCGGCGCCGACTGAAGAGCAGCTGAAACAGATGGACCCACCGGAGTCACAGGCCGAAATCTCGACGTCGACGGGATGGAAATCCCTGGGGCCAATCCCTCCGAAGACACCGGAGCGGCCACCGGCGCCGACACTGGCGCCGAGCCCACGTTCCCAAACGGGAGAAAGGGCATAAAGGGTGCCGGCCGAAGAGGCGCAGGATCACCCAAAGAAAAGGCCAAAGGCCCAGCCGGAGCACCCCCTGGAGCCATCTGTTGGAAGATGGCATACATCGCATTCAAGAATGCGGAACTATCGGCTCCAGGGGTGGGAAAAGCCGGATACTGGGGTGCCTGTCTCGGAGGCGACCCCGACGCCGGCCTCGGCGTCTGCGCCGGAGAAAACACTTGAGACTCCAATACCTCAATCACCGACGCCTGTCCAGGCGAAGTTGGTGACGCCGGAGAGGGCAACGGCGTCGAAGGATGCGGCGTCACCGTGGGGCTGATCTCCCATGTCTTTCGGCGCCGATCCGGAGACCTGGAACGAGCCTCCCTTGAATGACGCCGAGATTCTCTACGGCGCCGGGAGTCTCGATGACGCCGATGTCTTGGAGAAGACTTCTTGTGAAGCTTCTCCTTTGACTTGGCCATAAACAGCTTCGCCTCACGTTCTTTAAGGGCCTTCGGATTCATGTGCTGACATGAATCACAAGTCGAGACGTCGTGGTCGGAGCTCAAACACCAAAGGCAATCGGAATGAGGATCCGTCACCGACATCTTGCCTCCGCACTCACGACAAGGCTTAAATCCAGACTTTCTCTGCGACATTATTTCCACAGAGAAAGAGTACGCAGCAAGATATACACTGTAACCGCAAGAGTAACAGTTGCTCCCTCGAAGATAACCGTTTCGAATGCACGGAAAAAAGGGAACTGACGTCCGCACGTCGTCGAGGACCTCTTATTGCCTGTATGACGTCAGACGGCGTCGCGTGCGAGACAGTGACGTCCTCGTCGACGTGCAGAGACTAGTAAGAAGATTTCCGTCGAATGCTGGCGCCATGGGAGTATTCATGAGGTGAGGAATCCACAGGTAGTTGTATCCATCAGAAAGACAACATAAACAACACGTTTGAGAAATATGTTCTAAAACTGCCTACTAAGGTTGAAAGGCAATATTTTTTACCTGCTCAATTAACAAAAACATATTTCCTATTTTTCAGCAAATTTTAGTCATCTCTAGATCTTTCATCAATTTTTAAAGCATTAATCTCCCTATGAGCTGCTACCATGACGGCTCTTTTTATAGCTGAAAGCTCTGGAATACTATGCAACAATAACAATTCAACATGACAAGAGTAAGTTTAGTGGTTATGAACTTGTGATACGTGTCTATTAACAATTACCCTAGCAAAATGTTTCCAATGCTTTGTGACAAATTAGTATTGACCATGGGCACATTTAATTGTTTTATATCTGTTAATAATTTTATTTAGATTTTTAATTTTATTAAATTAAATGTTTCTTCTAAATATAACTGACATATGTACGTAAATGCCAAATGAGCACAAATTATTTCAGTTTAAATATGGGACAAGCAATAAGCATGTTGTTCCATATTACTTGCGTTTGACTGTTCATGCATCCACTGAAAAAGTTATGCAACGAAAATCTAATAAAAATAATATTAAAAAATGGTCCTTTCTCTTTCGAAAAGCTTTCCAGGACATTCATTTTTATGGTCCTCAGAATACAACATCTAGAAGAGGTGTCTTAACTGGAGACAGATAATTTCTACTCTGCAGAGGCTTGCAATGTGCATGTTACCATTTTCTTTACATTGCAAATGTAGCTATACTTCACGATCAATTCTTTAAACCTTCCCCTAATTAAGGACATTAGCCTCAGACTGTACTACATTCATGAATGGATAGACTACTGGAAACTGGAAGTAAAGGGTAATGATGTGACAATCCGTAAACAATGCAGAAAAAGGCAAAGATAAATATAATAGAATGCCTAATATTATTTTGTTCAGATTTCTGAAAACATTCTCAAAGCTGTCCAAAGCACGAGAAGGAGGGACTAGAGTAACAAAGAAACTGATGGATTGTTAAAATTCACGCAAAGTTTGGCTTAGTAGTGGCATGCAACTAAAAATATGTAACTTGAATGAAGTTCTAGACTTCATTTTTTAGAATATGAAAATGATTCTACTTGCTAGGTTTGCTTCCATTGTTCCTGCCTCATCAGTGTGAAACCAGAATCGATTTTAAATTCTATAATATTTGAATAGAAATAGTAATCACATGAACATCATGCTGAAATTCATAAGTTACAGAAGAAATAGAGCAAAGACTTTGGTTTAATTTTCATGCAAGATTATTTTATTTTTAAATTATGTATATACTAGCTACACTTTATAAATATTTACCTTTCATTAGATTTAACCCCTTCGCTGCTAAGCCTTGTCCCCGGTCTTGTGCTAAGCCTTTTTTTGGCTATTTGGGGTAGTTCGCGCTACCATAAACTTTTTGTTCACATAAGCTATCCACACCAAATTTGCATCCTTTTTTGCAAACATCCTGGGGATTGTAAAGGTACCCAGGGTTTGTGGATTCCCCTGTAGGGGACTGACAAATTAGCCAAAATACAGGTAAAATGTGTTTTTTTGGGCCGGGGGAGATAAATGGGGAAAAAGTGCTGCAGAAGAAAGCATATGTTTTTTCCCCTGCAAATAGCATCAACGAACAGTTTACTATGCTAAAATTACCATCTTCCCAGCTTTCTGGAACAGGCAGACTTGAATCATGAAAAACACATTTTTCAACACAGTTTCAGGATTTTTCTGGGCATAGCCCATTTTTCCTATTTTTTGTGCTTTCAACCTCTTACCAGTTAGTGGTAGAAATGGCTGTAAAATTAATGGCGGATCCTGGAAATCTATACATTTCAGAAAAGTAGACAAAATTCTAAAATTCAGCAAGGGGTCATTTATGTAGATCCTTCAATGCTTTCCTCTAGAAAGTAACAGTTGAAATAAAAAAAATAAAAAATTGAGTTAAAAAAACAGCTATTTATGTCTACGTTTTCATCTGTAATGTCTTCTATGGCAGATTTTTAAAAACAATATACTGTTGTTTGCACTGGACCCTTCTTGTTGAGGGGATATATAGGGCTTATAGGTTTACCGAGCACTCTGTTCCCAGAGCCAATAACTGAGCTGCACCTTGCAATAGTTCTTCATTGTGAACCAGGTATACAGCAATTAATTTGGTAAAATTGCAAGAATGAAAAATAGGTATCAAGGAAACCTAGGTAGTTTTGAAATAGGCACAATATATGGAGTTTAAAAGCAGTGATTAATTGCACATCTCTGAATTTGTGGGACCCATACTAGCATATGAATTACAGGGCATTTCTCAAAATGACTTCTTTCTTACACACTGTCTTACATTTGGGAAGGAATAAATGCAGAGAAAGACAATTGGTAATCACACTTGTGAGGGAACACAGAATAGCAGAACATCTCCTGATAAAAAAAGTCACCTCACTTTTGTGGGTAGGCCTAGTGCCCACAACAGGAAAGGCCCCTAAACTCAACGTGGACACATCACATTTTCCACTGAAAATGGACTTCGTTTTTGCAAAGTGCCTAGCTGTGGATTTTGGGTTCTAGCTCAGCCAGCACCTAGGGAAACCTAGCAAACATGTACATTTTTGAAAACTAGACACCTACACCTAGGGGAATCCAGGTTGGGGCAACTTGTGGCGCTCTCACCAGGTTCTGTCACCCAGAATCCTTTTCAAACCTCAACATTTGTCTAAAAAACACATTTATGCCATATTTCAGTGATGCAAAGTTCTGGAATCTGAGGTGAGCCACATACGTACTTCCACCCAGCATTCCCCCAACTCTTTAGAAAAATGGTACCTCACTTGTGTGAGAAGACCTAGTGCCCACGACAGGAAACACCCAAAAATGCAACGTGGACACTTCACATTCTTCACAGAAAACTGACTTGTTTTCTGTAATGTGCCTAGCTGTGGATTTTGGATTATATCTCAACTGGCACATAAGAAAACCTAGCCAACCTGTACATTTTTTAAAACTAGACACATAGGGATATCCAGGGTGGGCTGACTTGTGTGCCTTTCCCCACATTTCTTTACCCACAACCCCTTGCAAACCTCATCTGTGATGGAAACTTCTGGAATCTGCAAGAATCCATAAAATTCCTACCACCCAGCAATACCCCCAGGGCCAATAAAAACGCTGCCCCACCTGTGTGGCTGGGCCTAGTGCCACAACAGGAACTGCTCAAACCAAGGACAACGGGAGCGCTTGCGTGGAGACACCTAATGACCTCAATGGAGTCTGTTTCTGTCGCTGGCACTAGGCCCAGCTACACAAGGGGCAGAGTTTTTATTGGCACAGGTGGAGCAATGCTGGCTGGTAGGAATTTTGTGGATTCCTGCAGATTTTGGAACTTTATATAACAGAAAATGTGTGACTTCAGGCACAGTTGAGAGTTTTGCAGGACATTGAGGATAAGAAAATGGTGTGGGATGCATTTGAAGCACACCATCCTGGACCTCCCCAGATGTCTACTTTTCAGAAGTGACTAGGTCACCTAATCACTTCTGGTAGGTTTTTCCAGATAGCAGCCTACCCAAGCCCAAAAAGTGCAGTCGCTCACCACTGCAAGTGGGACGATACTGGCAGTTAGCCAAGCTCTGCTGGCCCATATGTGAAATCCACACCCAAAAGAGAGATCTCCTTTTCCTTGCCACTGGAATGAGATGCTTTAGTCAGCAGGGTGGACAGAAAGATTGCATCCATTTTAGGTGGGTGTGGGGCATTGCCATGCCCAGTCTGGGCAGCCCCCACCACTAATAGTCCCCGGTGCCTAATAGGCTTTCTGCCCCTCCTGGGGGCAGATCAGGGGGATATTGCCTTCATCTGCCTTCCAAGGGGAGGAGGAGAAAGACTGTGCCCATTTTTTGGGGGAGCTGGAGCATTGATAGGGCCATCATGGGCCACCCCCTCCACTACACTAAATTAAATTTAAAAAATCCCCGGCAGGGGGTAGAAAGTCTGAATATGCCCAAAATTCTCAGGGGGACCAAACGCCTTACCCCTTCCCTGGTGCCTAGTGGGTGGATCCTTGGGGGATCACGCTCCTTGGGCGATCCCCAAGCAGGGATCCACTTATATGGGTACCACTGGAAAGGGGAGATTCACCCCTTTCCAACGATACTTCTCCCACCTGCCTCGGTGCTCTGGGGGCTGAGATAATCCCCTGAGCACCGAGGCAGGGATAGTGAAATTAGGCAATCTGTTCATTTCACTTTTGTTTTCATTGAAATGACGTCAGTGTGCCGCAATCGCTGATTGTCATTTGAATGAAAACCCAAAACACCCTCGGGAGGTGGAGAAGTTGTTCCCTACCTCTCGAGGCCGAAAGAAAATCACTCTAGTGCCCGCACCAGAAGGATTTCATGACTCGTGTGCGAGGGCGGCTGGGAGCCGTCTTCAGCACACAAGCACCATGGCTGCGGACGGCTCCCGGTTGTACCCAGCAAGCAAGGGTTTAAATGATTGTTCTAAAAAAAAGAAGAAAAAAAGTATTGAAGCCATACAACTGCAAAGTTCACTATGGTTTAACGTTGCAGGACGGCCATATTGGTCCATTAATTCCCGTAACAGACAGCCTTCCTGTGAGCCTATGTGATGGCTTGCGTAGTAATATGAACAAACTCGGGAGGGGGATGGTTGGGGGAGGGGGGTGGGGATGGATAATATGGATGAACTTACAAAACATTTATTATTTGGAATTAAGGAAAATTACTCTTATTGTAGTGCTTAATGTATTATAACACAAATTCCCTGAGGGTTTGACAGACGGTGTCCCGAAAAGGGTCAGAATTGTGACAGAAAATTAAATGCACAAAACAGATGCTAGGAACATTAAGAATTCTGTGAAAAGTATGTAAATAGCCAGCAGAACTGCAATTAATAAATACTAGAAACATTAAGAGAAAAACGTTTTGAAAAAGCTAAGTGGTGTGTGCCCTTAAATAACATGACTCATTTACTTATTATGCAGAGAGCGCTTACTAATAATCAATCTGCTTTCCAGATTCCTCCATTGTCCCTCCATTTGCCACAAAATGCGATACAGTTTGCAATTTTGCTTCCTGTATGCACTTTATTGTATATGATTACTATCAGCTATGTTTAAAACATAGTTTTGCGGCGTTGCATGCAGCCAGACAAGTATGTAAACTGGCTAATGAGTGCTGATCCTTGGGTCCGTTTTTAGGCCATTCCCAGCATGCACACTAAACTTCGCTAAACCAGAGATGCCAATACCTCTGTCAGAAGCATAGCAGAGCTGATAGGAGAAACGTTTGAGCAGCGAAAGAGACACCTTTGCTGCCTGCATGAGAGTGCATTCACTTGAGAGCATTCTGACTGTGACAGCCATCTGGAGGCGTACTGCATCCTCAAACCTGACAATGAGGCAACCTTGTAAGAGCCCAGTGGCCATCGTGGATAGAGAGGTGAGAATCAAAGAGAAGGGCACTTGGAGTGGGGAGTCACAAGGAGAGACAGGTCGTAAACACCAATGACTTCTCAGACAGGACAGCAGATGGGCTGCTGGCGTCATTATTCAGGTGGTCTACTTTCTATATTTCATAGAATCGGTCTGAGTGCATATTTGGCTCCACCAGGCCTTAAAGCTCGATAGGCAAGGGTGTTTAACAACATCTTGTGGCACCCTGGAAACAATTACACCCTCATTTGAATAGTGGCAGCTCTGCATGGGCCAGCAAATAAAACCATTTGACATTCAATATTTGCCTCCTGTAAACTAGAAGGCTTCTTTACCATAAACGGACCACTATCCAGGGGTGAATTAACTCACTGTGCCAGCTGTCCTCATCCCCATCGCATCCTGGTTGGCATTCCCCCTCCAAGATGATTAGGTAACCTCATGAATTAGACTATGACTCTAGCTTACATGAGTAAAAAAGCTGAAAGCACAAAAAAGTATTTGAGACTTTTAGAGACAATCAGATTTATTAACAGTGGTGCCACTTGATTTTTCACCAAAAGACAGTATGGCAATGGTAATCGAGAAAGGAGAAACAAGTGCATCCATAACTAAGGAGGACCTAAAAACCTGCTTGGGTGAGCTCCATGACAAACTCTCGCATATGGTCACTACACATTTACAAACCCCAAAGATCAACCAAGCATCCAGCATTTGCAAAGAAGTCACTAAGGAGATACAACGCGTGCATTTGAGCGAGGAAGACATATTTGTCACAAGTTAAGAATGTGGAAAAAATGCAAGACTCCAATGCTAACGTAGAAGAAAAAATTAAGGAGCTCTGGAAGAAATGGACGGACCTACAGGATAGATCAAGACGTGTCTATGTGCACATTCACAGAATATGGGAACATGAGGAAGGTGACAACATGCTCCAGTTGTATAAATCCTTGTTCCATGTCATGCTCAGAAAAAAACAAGATTTTCAAGATCCTCATTATTTATGCACACAGAGCTGGGGCACCAAGAACCACACCAGGGAAACCGTGAGGGCTATAATTAATAATCTGAGCTCCAACCAATTTAATAATAGAATAATGAAGGAACTTGGGAACTCAATCAACTGTCTTTTCAGGATAAAGTCATTAAAAAAAAAAAAAAATATATATATATATATATATATATATATATATATATATTTTTTTTTTTTTTTTTTTTATTTAAACATAACCATGCATTGATTACAAAATATTTGTAAATGACTAACATAACAATTCGCAAAATATATGCTCAACTTACATCCAGCCATGCGACTTAACTCCCTATTCCACACATCCGTATCCGTCCCTCCCTTAAATTGCCAGAATACATCTTTCCACATCACATTTGTGGATTTAACACCCCAGGGGTCCCCGGCCCACAGGTTGGGAACCACTGTCTTAATGCACTACAAATCTACTACGGCACAAAGTTTTTCAGTAGTCTTGTCCTGCCCATCTCCCCTTACAATCTGGACTGTTACATGTTGAATTCGCCGCACCATGCTCCCCAATTTTTTTTACATTTCTTCATACATCCCTTAGCTTTATAGATCACCCTCTCCATTAACCTGCATTGTTCCAGCCCTAATTGCCACTCGATATCAAGCTAACACACCACATTCTCCAACTTATCGGCCCAAACCAGCTGGGCTTTGTTCCCCAAAGACAGGCAGTGGACAACATTAGGAGAATACTTCACCTGATTGGAAAAGCAAACTTTAGAATGATACCCCTAGCTTTCCTGTCATTGGATGTCGAAAAGGCATTCAAAGAGTCAACTGGCTGTTCCTCACCTGGGAGCTAGAGACACTAGGCCTGGGTCCTCATAAGCTAACCTGGATAAGAGTTAGTTACATTAGCCCAACATCAAAAGTGGTTAACAACATCAGATCAAAAGGAATTTCTACACCAACAGAAAAAGACAGAAATGCACCCTTTGCCCCGGGTCATGCAGGGTTTAATACAAAAAATAAAAAATACAGAGGTGGGCGCACAGGGCCCCCTACAAATATTTCAAAGTACCCAGGGGCCACCACCTCCCCTGGGCGAATTTTAAAAGTAAGCGGGGGGAGGATGTACACTGGAAGCTCAAGTTTCATCTCTCTCCCTGCCTGAAGAAATGCGGGCAGGGAAAGAGATTAGATTATTGCTGTAGCACACAGGGAGCTGCATGTTTAGCAGCTCCCTGAGTGCAATAGCAATGCCAACTCTGCAGGAGGGTGAGGCGCTGGCTAGGACCACGGGATCTTGAGGTTCCCCCGCGGTCCTCATCATGCACACTGGGTGCCCAGTGCACCCAGGTGACCTGGCTGGGCCCTGGGGCATGGGGTCCCCGGGCCCGAAATCTGTTGGGGGGGATGCGGCCCCCAGTCAATGAAGACTGGCCCCAAGAGATCGGGCCCCTGGGCCTAATCTGTCCTTGATGGTCATTTCTAAGACATTATTCCTCAACAGGAATCACTTACAAATGTAAACATAGCAGGTGCCTCTGCTGAAGCTCCACTTCGGTAAAAGACAAATGATCCTAACTCCTGGGCTTGGCAAAGACAAAGTAAGTGAGTTTTCTCGGCGATTCCATATTGAAAAATGATCTGAAATCCTTTGTGGAGGTGACTGCATCGTTGATCTATTGGAGTGCAATCTGTTTGTGACTGTGACCAGTTAGTTCTCTGATGTCCTGCCCTGGTGAGAGCAGAGTCCATGTTCTCCCTTTAAATTGCTACAAGTATCCAAATCACTTGGAAGCTTCCGTGTTTGGCCGTGCCTACCTTAGTAGTGTCTAAACGTGTTCCTGCCTTTTGCCAGGATGATGGAGATCTTAACAAGCAGCCTCCCCAGCATGTTACCCGCTGATTTTGGTGAGGAGTTCTTGATGCCAAGGAATATGAGGACATCTCCACCAAACTTCATATAGTGAAGAGGAAGGACCCATGTTTGGCATAGATTTATGTCTTTGTAGTCTAGGTGTCTTCTCTACAGGAGGATTCATATTATCATATTTCCGGATAAAGATGCACAAGGAACAATCCTATATCCAAAACACACACAAGATCACCGGTGACATTACCTTGTGCACCATTACACAGCTGTAGTGAGGTTTATATACTAGACATTTACCCAAGGAGGCAGAAAGAACTCCACTTGGGTAGGTATTTTGTGCTAAACTGTGGACTTTTGTTTGATAAAAGGACAGGTGAGGTTCCTTTGTTGCTGCGTCACTTACACAGCTACTAACACACCCACAAAGACACTCACAGATGCATTCAGATGTGCATGCACCCACTCATTGTCACACTTAAGACACTCATGCACCCATTCACAGGCCCTCTCACACATCCATGCACCTACTCAGGCTCACGGACCCACTCACAGACTCCGACACTCTCTCATGGACCCACTCAGACTCATGCACTCACTCATAGATGCATTCAGGAACTCGTGTACCCACTCAGACCTCCTCGTGCACCCACTCACAGACCCACGCAGGGACTCGTGCACCCACTCACATACCCACGCAGGGACTCGTGCACCCACTCACACATTCATGCTCCCACTGACAGACCCACTCAGGTTCACACACCCACTCCGACTTATGCACACACAGACCTACATTCATGCACCCACTGACAGACCCACTCATGCTCACGCACCCACTCATTGACCCACCCAGAGGCTCGCACCCACTCACAGACCCACTCAGACTTATACACTTACAGACCTACTCAGACACACTCACCCGCTCAATGACCTACTGAGACACCTATGCACTCACTCACACACTGTCACATGTTAATGGCTACAGTTAGGAAATAATATCTAAAAAAAAAAAAAAACAGAAATTCACTGAAAACACAAAGGTTACAAGGCTCACATTGCACTCATACAAAACCAGTGAAATTCAACAGTTATAGTTACCTGAGCTAACTATAACATACACCCCACAATGCACTGCTTATGACCTCACATATTAGTTACATCACTCATGATATGGTCAGTGACATCACTGATGACATCTCCAATTATATCACTGATATCATCATCTACAGAAGCACTCACCCCCTTTAAACCTCTCATACAACCACTCACACACACACACACCCACCCACATGCATGCATACTCATTCACAGACCCATACATGTACTCACACAACCACTCATTCATCCATCCATAGAGCCTCTCCCACACTCACTCACACAGACACTCACACAACCGGCTACTTACCCATATAGCCACAGAGCCACACACACACTCACCCATACAGCCACTCACACACCCACTCACCCATACAGCCACTCACCCATACAGCCACTCACACACCCACTCACCCATGCAAGCACTCATACACCCACACAACCATTTACTTACCAATTCACACATCCAAACAAGCACTCACACAACCACTCATCCACCATTACATCCATTCACAGACACTTGCTCTACAATGCGAACAATGACATACCAGCTCACTTAACCAAACAGCCATTCAGACACCCACTAGCTCACCCATACAGTCACTTACACACTCAGTCACACACCCACCCATACACCAATCACTTACCCATAAAGTCACTTACACAGCCAGTCATTTACTCATACAGCCATTCAGACACAGACTCACTCACCCATTCATCCACCCACCCGTAAAGCCACTCACCCACCCATATAGCTACTGACAAACCCAGTCACTCACCAATATAGTCCCTCACACAGCCACTCACTCAACTCCACAGCTACTTACAAACCTATTTATACACCCTACAGGTACTCACACACATATACAAGACACTCAGACAACCACTCACACACCGATACACACAGTCACACAGGCACTCACATAATATATGTTCGAAATAGTATCACTGATTAGTAGTACAGAAAGTATACTATTTTAACTTTTGTACTACCTTGGTATATATGCTTAACACTCCATCGTTTAGAAAACACTCACATTCACTGGATGATATCATCAGATCAGTGATGTCATTTGAGGTCATCAGTAGATGTCAATGACCATGCCATGAGTGATGTAATATGTGAGGTATTTAGCAGTGCATTGTTGGAGCGTAAGTTATAGTTAGCTCAGATAATTATAACTGCTTAATTTCACTGGTTTTGTACGAGTGAAATGTGACCCTAAGTATAACGTCCCTGTAACCTTTGTTTTTTTCAGTGAATATATATATATATATATATCTCCATCTTAGATTGTTTTCCCGCAGAGGGTAAGGTAGGATTGATAGAGTGAGAATAGTAAAGAAGTCCATGCAATGGAATATAGATGTATGTACAAAGTTGAGGTAAAGGAATGTTTATTTACATATGTACAATTTCTGATTGCAACCTAAACGGCTACAGGCTCCCGGGGAGGTGGGAGGGCGCATGTGAATCTGCAGCGAAACATGCCACAAACAGATGTACACTGGTTAAGTGACATTTTCAGTTCGGTGGCATGTGTAGCTGCAGACACACATGCTGTGCATAGACTACAAAGCAGTAATCCTCCCCAAAGCGGTGGTTAGCCTGTAGGAGTTGAAGTTGTTTGAAATAACGTTCTTAGTACAGCCTGTCCTACTGTGGCTTGTTGTGTTGCTAACACATCTACACAGTAGTGTTTGGTAAAAGTATGAGGTGTGGACCAAGTGGCTGCCTTACAAATCTCTGTCGTTGATATGTTACCTAGAAAGGCCATTGTTGCTCTTTTCTTTCTAGTGGAGTGTGAGTTTGGTGTAATGAGTAGTTCTCTTTTAGCTTTTAGGTAACAAGTTTGTATACATTTCACTATCCATCTGGCTATGCCTTGTTTGGATACAGGGTTACCTGTATGGGGTTTCTGGAATGCGACGAACAACTGTTTTGTTTTACAAAATGGTTTTGCTCTGTCTATATAGTACATTAGAGCTCTTTTTATATCTAATGTATGCAGTGCTCTTTCGGCCAGTGAGTGTGGCTGTGTGAAGAAGACTGGGAGTTCCACTGTTTGGTTTAAATGAAACAGTGAAATGACTTTTCAGTAGAAATTTTGGATTTGTGCGGAGAACAACTTTGTTTGTGTAATTGTATAAAGGGTTCCTTAATAGTGAAAGCCTGTATTTCACTAACTCTTCGTAATGAAGTGATTGCTATTAGAAATGCCACTTTCCAAGTTAAGAATTGGATCTGACAAGAATGCATGGGTTCAAATGGTGGACCCATGAGTCGTGTAAGTACAGTAATAAGATTCCACAAGGGTACTGGTGGAGTTCTTGGAGGTATGATCTGTTTTAGTCCTTCCATGAAGGCTTTAATGACTGGTATTCTAAATAGGGATTTTGTGTGTTTAATTTGCAAATAAGCTGACATTGCAGTGAGGTGTATTTTGATGGATGAAAAGGCTAGATTTGCTTTTTGTAGGTGTAGTAGGTAACCTACGATGTCTTGTATGGACGCACCCAACGGTGTGATGTATTTTGCTTGGCAGTAGAAGACAAATCTTTTGCATTTGTTAGCATAACAATGCCTGGTGGTAGGTTTTCTTGCCTGTTTAATGACTTCCATACAGTCGTTTGGAAGGTTTAGATATCCAAACTCTAAGGCTTCAGGAGCCAGATTGCTAGATTGAGCATTGCTGGATTGGGGTGTCTGATCTGCTGTTTGTGTTGCGTTAACAGATCTGGTCTGTTTGGAAGTTTGACATGAGGTACTACTGAGAGGTCCAACAGTGTGGTGTACCATGGTTGGCGGGCCCACGTTGGTGCTATAAGTATTCGTTTGAGTTTGTTTTGACGCAGTTTGTTGACTAGAAATGGAATGAGTGGGAGAGGGGGAAAAGCGTAAGCAAATATCCCTGACCAGTTGATCCATAGAGCATTGCCCTTAGACTGAGGGTGTGGGTACCTGGACTCGAAGTTTTGACATTTTGCGTTTTGGTTTGTGGCGAACAGATCTAGGTCTGGTGTTCCCCACTGGCAAAAGTGTTTTTGTAGTACCTGGGGATGTATTTCCCACTTGTGAGTTTGCTGGTGATCCAGACTGAGATCGTCTGCTAATTGATTGTGAATCCCTGGGATGTATTGAGCTATTAGGCGAATGCTGTTGTAAATTGGCCAATGCCAAATGTTTTGTGCTAGGAGGCAAAGTTGTGATGAGTGTGTTCCCCTCTGCTTGTTTAAGTAGTACATTGTTGTTGTGTTGTCTGTTTTGACAAGAATGTGTTTGTGAGCCAGAAGAGGTTGAAAAGCTTTTAGTGCTAGAAAGACTGCTTGCAGCTCTAAGTGATTTATGTGTAGCTGTTTTTGCTTGTTGTCCCACTGTCCTTGTATACTGTGATTGTTGAGGTGTGCTCCCCACCCAATCATTGATGCATCTGTTGTGAGAATGGCGTGAGGCACAGAGTCTTGAAAAGGCCACCCTTTGTTTAAATTTATGGGGTTCCACCACTGAAGCGAATAGTGTGTTTGGCGGTCTATCAACACTAGATCTTGGAGATGACCCTGTTCCTGCGGCCATTGTTTTGCAAGGCACTGCTGTAAGGGCCACATGTGTAACCGTGCGTTTGGGACAACTGCGATGCATGATGCCATCATGCCTATGAGTTTCATCACAAATCTGACTGTGTAATGCTGATTTGGTTGTATTTTTGGTACCATGGCATGGAATGATTGTACTCATTGTGGGCTTGGACTTGCAATCTCTTTTTGAGTGTTAAGTGTACCTCCCAAGTATTGCTGGATTTGGGAGTGTTGCAAGTGTGATTTTTGTTAATTTATTGAAAACCCTAGTGTGTGTAGGGTATCTATTACGTAACGGGTGTGATCTTGACACTGCTCTTGAGTATTTGCCTTTATTAGCCAATCGTCGAGATATGGTAATACATGCATGTGTTGTCTCCTTATGTATGCTGCTACTACGGCAAGGCATTTTGTAAATACTCTGGAGGCTGTTGTTATCCCGAAGGGTAACACCTTGAATTTGTAATGTTTTCCTTGTATAACAAACCTGAGGTATTTTCTGTGAGATGGATGGATGGGTATGTGAAAATAGGCATCCTTTAAATCCAGTGTTGACATGTATTCCCCCTGTTTTAGTGATGGGACTACATCTTGTAGTGTCACCATCTAAAAGTGTTCTGAATTGATGTATAGGTTGAGAGTCCTGAGATCTAATATTGGTCTTAATGTTTTGTCCTTTTTGGGAATAAGGAAGTACAGGGAATAGATCCCTGTTCCTTTTTGTTGATGAGGTACTAGTTCTATGGCTTGTTTTGTTAATAGTGCCTGCACCTCTGTTTGTAACATTGTTAGATGTTGCAACAATAGTTTGTGCGTTTTTGGGGAAATATCTGGAGGAAAATGTGTGAATTCTATGCAGTAACCATGTTGGATAATTGATAGTACCCATGTGTCCTTTGTTATGTTTGACCATTGACTGTGGAACATTTCCAGTCTTCCTCCCACAGGGAATGTGTGTTGTGGGAAGGTGGTGGCAAAGTCACTGCTTGTTGTTAGTGGCTTGCTTTGTAGGTTGCAATTTTCCCCTGGATTTGGGAAATTGCCCTCTGAAGGACCCTCGAAACCCCCCTCTGATACTGTGATTGGTATGAGGGCTTTGTCTGTGAAGTGGATGGTTCTGATGGCTGTGGCCTGAACCCCCCCCCCATACTGTGGTTTTCTAAATGTCCCTCTGTATTGGGATGAGTAAAGCTCTCCCATCGCTTTGGCTGTATCCGTATCTTTTTTCATCTTTTCTATTGCTGTATCCACTTGTGTGACAAATAGCTGTTGCTGGTTGAATGGCATGTTGAGGACCGCCTGTTGAATCTCCGGTTTAAAACCTGATGATCTACGCCAATGAATGGCATCTAATTGTCACTGCAGTGTTTACTGTTCTTGCGGCAGTATCAGCTGAATCTAATGCAGACCTTATTTGATTATTAGTTATTTCCTGTCCCTCCTCTACTATCTGCTGAGCTCTTTTTTGGTATTCTTTGGAGAGATGTTGAATGATGTCGCTAATCTCATCGTAATGAGCTCTGTCATATCTTGCGAGGAGGGCCTGAGAGTTCGCTATGCAACACTGATTAGCAGCCTGTGACGCTACCCTCTTTCCTGCCGCATCAAACTTTTAACTCTCTGTATCTGGAGGGGGTGCATCTCCAGATGACTGCGAGTTGGCCCTCTTCCTCGCCGCACTGACCACTACCAAATCTGGGGGAAGCTGCTGGGTGATAAATACCGGGTCAGAAGGTGGCGGTTTATATTTCTTCTCTACCCTTTATGTTATGGCCCATCCCTTAACCGGCTCCTGAAAAATCTGTTGGCCATGTTTGAGCATGCCTGGGAGCATGGATAGACTTTGATAAGATGTGTGTGTGGAGGACAAGGTATTGAAAATAAAGTCGTCCTCTAGTGGTTCGGTATGCATGCTTACATTGTGGAAAGCAGCCGCTCTAGCCAAAACCTGTGTGTAGGAGGTGCTATCTTCAGGTGGAGAGGGTTTAGACAGATAGCACTCTGGGCTATTGTCTGACACAGGGTCATCATAAAGATCCCACGGGTCTGTGTCTTGATGTGACTGCACAGTGCGTGTGGGTGACTGTGCAGTGGGTGTAGCAAGAGGAGAAACAGTTATTTGCGGAGAATGCGGAGGAGAATGTGCTGGGGAAAACTGGCATGGAGGAGATTGCTCTTGTTGGCACTTTAGCCTTTGGCTGGTCAGTGTCCGAACGTCCTTGGAAAGCCAGTTTCCTTTTAAATTTGAGGGGAGGTGCTGTGAGGATTTTTCCGGTCCCCTTGTGGATCTGTATCCTGGCTTGTCTCTCATCAAATTCTTCTACCTAAAGAAGTTCCTCCTCAAATCTGTGGCTTTCTTTCATCTGCTTAGAAAGTCCATGTTCCTCAGTATGAGGCTTTTTTCGGCTCCGAAGCAGTTTTTTCGGTACCGAAATGCCCATGGTGATAGTAGGTCTCGGTTCTTAAAGAGTCTTTCGGGATTTCGATTCGATGAGTCAATGTCGAACTTTTTCGGAGACTGTCTCGACTTGAGTCTGAAGACTTCGATGTGTGTGTGGCCTTTTTCGGTGTCGAAGGTGTTGCTTGGTCATCGCTTGATTTCTTCCGGGTCGAGCCATGGCCTTCCGGCAGTGGCATCCCCGAGGCCTTTCGTTTGGTCTTGGACTGACTCTGGGTTTGGGTCGGGGCAGGCGTACTCATGTGTTGGCCTGCTGTTGGTGGTCGGTCCGAGTCAGATTCGTCCGAATCGGATCCTTGAATGGAGATGGCCATCTCCTCTTCTTCAACGTCGAGGTGTTCGGTACTTTGACGCCATTTGTAGTCATCTGGCCCTTCGATCCCTCAAGGTCTTCTTGGAACGGAAGGACCTGCAGGCCTCACAAGTATCCTCTCGGTGATCTGATGACAAACACAGATTACAGACCTGATGTTGATCCGTGTATGGATACTTTGCGTGGCACTGAGGGCAGAATCGGAATGGGGTCTGGTCTATGAGGCTTCGACGCTTCCTGCAGTCGGGCCTACCAGGCCCAGACTGGGCGCGGGTGCCCGAAGGGCAACCGAAGATGTGTTTCGCCGGTGTCGATGCAAGATGGTTCGCGATCGAAAACAATACTGATGATTTACGGTGTTTTTTTAATTTGTCCGAATCGAATAACCGAAGCAAAGAGGAACACGTCCGAACCCGATGGCGGAAAGAAAACAATCTAAGATGGAGTCGATGCCCATGCGCAATGGAGCCGAAAGGGAGGAGTTACTCAGTCCTGTGACTCAAAAAGACTTCTTCGAAGAAAAACAACTTGTAACACTCCGAGCCCAACACTAGATGGCAGGAACAGTGCACAGAATGTGTATATGCAGCTACACATGCCACCGAATATATATATACACACAGACATATATGTATATATTACTCTATATTACTATATACATTACTCTGGTAATGTGCAACTCTATGGCCAGTAGAAGGCTCAGGCCGAAACGCATCGCCATTTGTCCTGAACAGCACCCAGCACTTTATGCAATGAAATAAATGGAATCTTCATACTCCCGATTTGGTGGTGTCGTCGTCATTTGTGCGAATTGACCCAGAGAAGACTGGAAGGCAAATGTGGAATGACATAAAAAATAGTCAGTGCAGTGACCGTACTGCATTTGACATGCACTCGAAGGTGAGCGGAGGTTACACAACTCCGGGAGATGAGTGGACAAAGAAATATGTAACCCTGCTCTATTCTTGCAAGCCAATACATAAGGATTTTCACTTGCTGTTTTTTTAAAAGAAGATATTCTCCCTAAGCCCCATGAGGGAGACGCAAAACTGATTCCAAGTTGTGGAAGGAGGACGTGGGAAGATGCAGGTCCAGTGTGATGCTTTATAAGAAATTGGTGAGCATGGAGTGGAGTTCACAACAGAGCTGAGCCGAATCCAGCGGGTTATGACGTAAAGAAGGTGACCCCATTTTGGGGAACAACCGGACGCTGGTGTAGCATCCAACGTTCATGTTATATTGCAAAGAATGGAGTGAGCGACAACTTGGAAGAGTCAAACTGGAATAAAATAAATGCCTATAATGCAACATTGGGGAAGCATTTGGAGGAATACAATGGACAAAACAGCTATCTGCTGAGAACGCGTAAGCTTGATAGTCCTCCCAACCCCAAACATGGTAAGAGGCAATGTGAGGGGAGAAATCAGGGAGGAGGCTGAAACTGTGACCTCTTTTCTTCTTTGGAACTTTATTAAATATTTACATTATTTGGAGAGGAGACGCTGATTAAGATTTCAACACGCTTGATGTCCCATATGCTTAATGAGGAGTGAACTGTACAGCATGTAGAATGGCAATACCTGTAAGGAATTATAACAGCTTCGACAGTATACTTCAATTTCTCTCAAGAGCTAGACTTTATAACTTGTAATAAACTTTTGATCTATGGAGATTTGAGGGAACATACTCAGGAAGAATTCAGAGGATTATATGACGAAAGAGTGCATGGAGTTTCAAGATTTGAGCTGCTTTTTGTTTTCTTCACAGATTTATTACTAGATCGCTAACAATGGCTGAGAGAATTTCTAAACGTGTACAGATCATAAAGACTATTTGAAGAAGGAGGAGACAAAAATCATCAGGAACTATTCACCTAAAAAAATTGTGAGTTACCCTTCAATGTATTGATGAAGGAGTTACAACAAGCAAAAACAATGGAGATCAATAAGTGGTGGGAGAAAGCCACAGTGCTAAAATTTATTGAGTGTGGGAGAGTCCCTATGGGACTAAGGATCTTTGTACTACCAACACTAAGTGATATTGATACGGATTTACTCACAAACAATGAACTAGAAAGGACATTACAAAGAATTAAAGATATTGAAAATCAACTTGACTATGCACAGGTCACGGAAGTAAAACAAAACAATAGAAGAGATGAAGAAGAAACTAGTTAAACATGAAAAGGAGATACAAATGAAAAAAGCAAAGAAATTGAATAGAGATAAAATAGTCTACTCTACAGGCAGGATATACACCTTTGCAAAACGTTTTGACTCCTTTTACAGTAAACAAAACATGGACAAATCCATTGAACAAGATAAGGCCCACTCAAGCTTTGAAATCTCAGATCTTAGCTCGAGGGACGAATTACCAACAGGAGCAGGACCGAAACTGGATTTTTCTGGAGAGATGCACCTGTACAACATGGAAACGAGGAGGCGAGGAAGAGCAGTACAAAACAGAACAAGCGCAAGAGCACAAGGAGACCCCAGAGGAAGAGGAAAGGGAGAAAGATGAGAAGGAGGATAAAAGGAGAGAGTATTACAGTACAGGAGAACCTGGTGATTGATCTCTCCTCAAAAAACATGTAAAATTATTATTTAAGGGATTACGTTTTTGTCCTATAGTAAATACAGATTTAGCGACTGCCAGAATTGATTTATATAAGTTTTCCAGGAAACTAAAATTGAAAACATTATATGCACAAAAAGATCCAAAGAAAACTCAGACAAGAAAAGATCAAATCCCAAGAGATCTCCCCACTAAATACATCTGAATTAGGGTCACTGAGAATTCTCTCTGATCTAGAGCAAGAATCAAAGATGACCTCAGAAGGTCCAAATTATTTAAAAAAAAAAAAAATCAGATTATGAATTGTGTCAAACATTAGGATTATCAACTGATGCAACAACGTCCAGTCAATGTAGACTCAAATCACGGGTCTGCCCCCATCTCCCTACTGGGAATAAAATAGACCTATTTCAAGAAGTAGTGATGGATGGGCTAACGAAGATGGCCCTGAGATCAAGTAAACCTGGATATACAAATATGACAAAAGAAGATTGGACAGCACGGAAAGATCTACGAGAAGATGACACAATCGTTATAAAACCATCGGATATAGGATGGAATACTGTGTTTATGGACTGTAAAGGTTACATTAAGGAAGCCAAGAGACAACTGGAAGACAAAAATAATTACATTGAACTAGAAAGCAATCCTATGGAGGCGTACACTGCAGATTATCATCATAAATTACAGGTGTGGCTAGATAAGGGATTAATAGAAGAGGAAGAATTCTGATTCCTCAAAACTGATCATCCAATTATCCCTACAATATACATTTTGCCCAAAATACATAAAAACAAATCTAGCCCACCTGGTCATCCAATCGTAAGCTCCATAGGATCATTACTTGAACATACCTCCAGATTTGTGGATATCTTTTGGTTTCCATATGTTCCAAATCTTCCATCATATTTGAGGGATTCCATGGATTTTTTTATTAGAATTAACAACATACCATGGAAAGAGAACTACATAATGGCGACGATCAATGCAGTCTCCCTCTACACTTCAATAAGGCATGAAGATGGTCTGGAAGCATGTCGATACTTCCTGAGATCTAGATATATTAATTTACTAGAACATACTGAGACGTTAATAGAACTGTTACAATACTGCCTGACACACAATATGCTTATATTTGATGGAAATCATTGTCTACAAAAAAGAGGAACAGCCATGGGGACTTCTTTTGAGCCAACTTATGCAAATCTCACAATGGGGTGGTGGGAGGTAGAAACAGTTTGGCAAGAAAGTAATCAGAAAATATTGGAACATGTGATGCTATAGGTACGGTACATCGATTACCTCTTTTTAATATGGGAAGGAGAACAGGAGGCTTTAGTGGACATTATAATTTCCCCTAATAACGACCCGCAGAATTTAAAATTCACCTATGAGGTCAGTGGCACAGAGATCAACTATTTAGATATTGGGGTCTACATTAAAGATGAGAAAGTAGTAATTAAAATGCACAAAAATCAACTAGTGTTAACAGCCTATTGCATGCAAATAGTGGTTATCCTAGAGCCCTTAAATGGAGTGTCCTATATGGTGAATTCCTGAGAGTGAAACGTAACTGCTCAGAGGACATGGAATTGAAAACTCAAATGGATGACATGTACAAGAGGTTCTCTCAGAAAGGATACCCCAGCTCAGTTTTAATTGATGCCATGGAAAGGGCAAAGAAGCGTAAGAGAGATGAACCTTTGATACCAAAGCAGAAAAATAATCAGGATGGACTACGATGAGATAAAATACATTAAGCGCTTTGACGCCACTAGCCAAGAAACTAAGAAATTGTTAAGGGACAAATGGAAATTGTTGGTATTAGATGAGACATTACAGAAGGTATTGCCAAATTACCCGCATCATTGGGTGACCAATTGACAAGAAGTTATATAATGCCTCAGAAAAATTGTGGTCCCAAATGGCTAACATATAAACAAGTAGGCTTCTGGAAATGTGCAAAATGCAAAGCATGTATGTTTGGAAAGAACACAACAACACTCAAATTAAATGATGAGTGATGAAAATAAAGGAGACAATAAGCTGTTATACCTGATAGGTGATCTATATATTAGAATTTATCTGTGGCAAAAAATATGGTGGGAGCACTGTGAACAAATTGAAACTTCGCATATTACAGCTTCTCAGAGCAATTAACAACAGGGACCTTACATAATCAATGGCAAAACTCATCTGGGAACAACATCATGGTGATTAAACAGGATTAAAATATTATGGCATCCAATACGTAAATCCCAGTCCCAGAGGAGGACTTCGAGAACTCAAGTTACGAAGAATGGAATCCAAATGGATCATGTTGGTAGGGACTGAGAGTCCATGGGGTTTAAATGCGGATGCAGAACTACATATACACTTACAAAAAACATGAAATATATATGAATGCAATAACTTCGATCTAATGACACTTTTATCGGGTGGCATCCCATTAATATAACATATGTGTACTTTCTACACCGTAAGGGCAGCTTAAAAATATGTTATGCATTTGCACTTTATACTATTAAGAGGAATCTCAAACTTGTTACTCTTTCCCTATACATATAATTAGGCATTTAAGATGGACATTTGATTAATTAATCTGGTTTTAGAAAGAATCTCCTTCAAATAATGCATTTGCACTCCTCATAACGCATGGGTATTTCCAGAATATATAATGCATCTGCACTGTTGGCAACTAGGAAGAACTCTTAACATGGACTCAGAAAGAAATCCATCTTATGCACTTGCACTTTTTCTTTAAAACCTATAGGCACCTTAAAAATATAGGATGCTTTTGCACCTTTGACAGTTAGGAGGAACTTCATGAATATGTTATACTTAATAGAATTTAATTAGATGAGTGCTATAAAAAGTGAGTTTCCATGGGATCCTAATGGAAATGCAGAGGATTTAAAACATGTGATGCATCTGCACATTTGGCAACTAGGAGGATCCCTTATAAACATGTCACATTGAAATAAATGAGTGCAATAAAAAGTGAAATCACACTGGAGCCTAATGTACATGTAGAAGACTTTGGACAACCTAATGGCACTTTAGAAACATAGGATTCATTGAGAATTAAGATAGATATGTCAAGAACTGACATGATCCTAGAAAAAGTTTTTCTTCTGAACAATGCACGTGCACTTTTGTACAATTTGTGGGTACTGTATAAATATGGGATACATCTGTACTGGTATATTTGTCTACTATTCACAATTCTCTATATTTTTTATAATTAGTTAGAATTCCACATCTTTAGATAGTCAGAAAATTCAATCTGAAGGTTAAATTGGGAATTTGTACATATGCAGTAATTAAGTCTCTAGTAACCTTTGGTGTTTATGTGTTTCCCATTATTTCTATAGAAGGCAGAAATGTAGAAATTATTGAGTGTAGATGGAACTCGAGTGTGATAGGGTACTTTACCAGACCAGAAATGGTAAACAGTAAAGCTCAGATTTCCAAATCAGCCAATATGGTTGCCCTATAAAATTTAAATGTGTGAAACAAGTCAGAGGGGTTGCTGAATGGAGTGAGAATAGTAAGCTGTAACATTAGCAATACTTTGTAATATATTTTGTTGTGTAGTGGATTTGAAGTACTTTACTTTTTAAATTTGTATAATTTATATTAAGTATCGCATATAAATAAATAAATATATATTAGAAATCAGCAAAGCTATTTTTTGTCTTAAGTCTTATAAAAATATATTATGTCTAAAGAACATGACAACAGAGTTCAGATATGTATTAAAAAGGTATTAAAAATGAGACAAGGACAACAATCTCACCGTCACCAAGAGAGACTGATGGTCATCCACAGAGGTCTAATAGTAGTTACATTTTAATTGGTAGAGGGGGATGTTACATGTGTTAAATATACTCACCATTTGTCTTGAATAGCACCCAGCACTTTATTCAATTAAATGAATGGAATCTTCATATTTCTGATTTGGTGGTGCCGTCGTCATTTTTGCGATATATATATATATATATATATATATATGGATAAGTTACTTACCTGTAAATGCTAGTTCTCTTCCAGGGGTATCCTCATCAAAGTCATAAACATTGAATATTCCCGCCCTTGTGCGGGGACCCCGGAGCATATATATATAAAATACATACATATTATCATGTGTAAAACAGCAATGCAGGCTATAATCATAAATAGGCTAAAATGCTTTATTTCTATGCAAGTTTTTTTTTTTTTTTTTTTAATATTATAAAATCACAATAGATCATAAATATCTACCTAAGCCCCAAAAACTGGACTTAGGGAAGTAAACAGCAGTAAATAGCAGAGAAAAATAGAAAAAACCACATTGAAAAACAATGAAGCATTCTTAGCCAATAGGCTGCATGCAGGTTAACACAGGAGAACCATAAAAACTTTGGCACCGTGCCTTTAAGACCCTGAGCACCTCCAGTATCCCACCATGCCTCAGGGGTGAAGGGAAGGTGACAGTTGGTTCACAGTTAGGTCAGTACTTTTTTACGGTGACAATCTGTGTAACTGATCAGAAAGATAATCTGTCCTGCACTTCTAGGAGACTTGAGTCCGGGGAGGAGGGTGGGTTGTTTATGACTTTGATGAGGATACCCCTGGAAGAGAACTAGGATTTACAGGTAAGTAACTTATCCTTCTCTTCCAGGGGATCCTCATCAATAGTCATAAACATTGAATAGATTAGCAAGCCCATCCCTAAACTCTGCGGACTGTCTGAAAGAAGTGCAGGAAAGAATACATATTCATGCAAATAGATTTCTAAGAGAGGCCTGCCCCACCTGGGCATCCGCTCTTGCATCCGAGTCTAAACAGTAATGCTTAGTAAAGGTATGCACAGACTTCCATGTAGCAGCCTTACAAATCTCGGAAATTGGTACATTGTTAAGGAGGGCAGCAGTAGCCGCTTTTCCCCTAGTGGAATGCGCTTTTGGCCTAGCCAGTAATTGCTTATTAGCCAGTTGGTAAGTGTTAACAATACAAGACACAATCCATCTTGATATCGTTCGTTTAGACGCTGCCTCTCCTGTTCTTAAATGACCATAATTCAGAAACAAATGGTTAGAATGTCTAATCGGTTTTGTTTTGTCCAAATAGAATTTCAGCACTCTTTTCAAGTCTAAAGAATGCAATGCTTTCTCAGCCGGAGTCTCCGGATTGGGAAAGAAAGTCGGTAAAGATATAGTCTGATTGATATGGAATTCTGACACCACCTTCGGAAGGAAAGATGGGTGAGTTCGCAGAACCACTCTATTATCGTGAAAAACCGTGTACGGTTCTCTGCAAGACAGAGCCTGAATTTCGCTGACCCTCCTCGCTGAAGTAATGGCCACCAAAAAAGCCGTCTTCCACGTAAGGTGCTGTAAAGAGGCCTTGTGGATAGGTTCAAAGGGAGGGACCATAAGTTTTGACAGGACTACATTCAGTTCCCATGGAGGAGAAGGTCTCCGAATGGGAGGAAAAACCTTTTTCAAGCCTTCTAAGAAATCCTTGACTACAGGTATCGTAAAGAAGGATTCCTGAGAAGGCGACTTACGATACGCTGTAATTGCAGACAAATGAACCTTAATAGAAGATACCTGCAGACCAGACTTCGCCAGATGAAGCAAATAGGACAGTATGACATCCTCCTGAGCTCGTATGGGATTTATACCTTGTTGAGAGCACCAGATGTAAAATCTCTTCCACTTAAAAGCGTAAGAACGCCGCGTGGAAGGTCGTTTTGACTCTTTCAGGATGTTCATGCACTCCTGTGAGAGCCCTAGGTGCCCATACTGTAGGAATTCAGGAGCCATGCTGTCAAGCTCAGAGAGGGAAGGTTGGGATGTAGGATTCTGCCTTCCATTCTGCTCATGAGATCCGGTCTGCACGGCAACCTCCTGTGAGGTTTTTCCGATAAGTTGAGTAGATCCGTGTACCAGAATTGGCAGGGCCATTGTGGCGCTATCAGAATCATTCTGGTTCTGGAGTTGTAAAGTTTGTTGATTACTGCCGGTATGAGGGGAATCGGTGGAAAGGCGTAGAGAAATATCCCTGACCAGTTGATCAACAGGGCATTCCCTTGAGATCCCGGACGGCAGAACCTGGATGCGAAGTCTGGGCATTTCTTGTTTGCTTCGTCTGCAAAGAGATCCAACTGGGGTCGACCCCATTGACCGAAGATGTCCTCGACGACTTCGTCGTGTAGGACCCAGTCGTGCGCGTCTTCTAGATGTCTGCTCAGGAAATCTGCCTCTACGTTTTGCTGACCTGGCAGGTGTATCGCTGTGATAGACATTCCCCTGGCCAGGAGCCAATGCCATATCGTTTGGGACTCTCGAGACAGAGGTAGTGATCTTGTTCCCCCCTGTTTGTTCAGGTAATACATTGTGGTTGTATTGTCTGTCTGAATTAGGAGAGATTTCCCCTGAACCAATGGAGAGAAAGATTTGAGAGCCAGATGGACCGCTCTGAGCTCCAGTAGATTTATGTGATAGCTCTTTTCCTTGTCGGACCACAGACCCTGAGCTTGGAAGGAACCCAGATGAGCACCCCAACCCTGAAGAGACGCATCCGTTACCAGAGTGTCGGCTGGAATTGTCTGGTGAAACGGAGAACCTATCGACAGGTGAGGTCTGTGCATCCACCATTGTAGTGATTGAAAAGCCGCTGCTGGTAGTCGTACTCTGTCCTCCCAGCGACCAGTCTTTTGGCTCCAGTTGTTCTCTAATGCCTCCTGAAGGGGCCTCATGTGTAGCCTGGCATTCGGGACAATGAAGATGCATGAAGCCATGGAGCCCAGAAGCGATGTTACCTGACGAGCAGTAGGTGCATCGGCTGTTAATAGTTGTTGACACTTCCTGTGGATTGATAAAAGTCGTTCCTCCGAAGGATACACTCTTTGGAGCTCTGTGTTTAGTATAGCTCCCAGGTAGTGGAGGTTTTGTGTTGGAATCAAGGTTGACTTGTTGTGGTTGATTTGAAGACCTAGAGACTCGAAAGTTCTTAGTACAATGTCTCGATGTTTTCTCGCCTGATCCGGAGAGGAAGCCTTCAATAGCCAGTCGTCCAGGTAGGGGTAGACGAATATTTTTTGCCTTCGAAGATGTGCCGCTACCACTGCTACACATTTTGAAAAGACTCGGGGTGCAGACTTCAGGCCGAATGGTAGGACTCTGAATTGGTAGTGCTGTGACGCTATCTGGAAACGTAAGAATTTCCGATGTTTGGATGCTATTGGGATGTGAAAATATGCATCCTGTAGGTCGATGGAGCACATCCAGTCTCCCTGATGCAGTTGCGGAACAATCTGGTGAAGGGCTAGCATCCTGAACTTCTGTTTTCTTATGTACTTGTTCAGGAGCCGTAAGTCCAGAATTGGCCTGAAGATGCCCTGTTGACCTTTTTTCGCCACCAGAAAGTAACGGGAGTACACCCCTTTTCCTTTTTGTGCCGGAGGAACCTTTTCTACAGCTTTCTTTTGTAGGAGTGCAAGAACTTCCTTGCGTAGCAGGCTGAGATGAGAAGGAAAACATCTTGCTGGCGGCAAGTGTGGCGGAGGTTTTTTGAAAAGGAGAGAATAGCCATGTTCGACAATATTGAGCACCCATTTGTCTCTTGTGATGGAGTGCCACTCGTGAAGATGATGCGTAATACTTCCCCCCACCGGAGTGGTGCACAGTGCTGAGGGAAGCAATGCTTCATTGCTTTGTTGGTGTCTTTGCTGCAGACTGTTGAGGTCTACTTGCCCCTCGGTCTCTTGTGGGTCTACGTGCCTGAAACAGGGGACGTCCCTGTCGTTGTTGTGGCCTCTGAGACCAGTGAGGGGTTTGAACCCTCTGCTGGAATGGTCGTCTGTCGTACGGCCTGTACCTCCGCCTGAAGTCTTTCTTACGTTCCAGGCCCACTGCCCTCATAGTGTCCACCTCCGTTTTCATTCGGGCCATCTCTTCATCCGCGTGGGTACCGAACAACGAATTCCCGCTGAATGGGAGGTTTAAAATGCGTTGCTGTGCTTCCTGTTTCAGACCCGTGAGCCGTAGCCAGGAAGACCTCCTAGCGCAGATTCCGTGCGCATACCCATGCGCAGCCAAATCCGCCCCGTCCGCCGCCGCGCTGATGACCTGGTTAGATACTAGGCCCCCTTCCTGCAAGATTTCCTGGAAGTCCTGTCTATCTTCCCTGGGCAACTTTTCTGTAAATCTGTGGAGTGAGTCCCACAGAGAGCGGTCATATCTGCCCAGAAGTGCTGAGGCGCTGGAGACCTTCATAGCAGATGCCGCCGTACCGCACATCTTTCTCCCCAGGGAGTCTAGGTGTCTGCTCTCCTTATCCGGGGGGACTGTGGAAGATGATGCCACAGAGTGTGTTTTTCTGGCTGCGGCTAAGATAACAGAGTCCGGTGGCGGATCCTTCCGCAGGAATAAAGGATCTTGCTCCGGAGCTTTGTACTTCTTTTGAATCCTAGCCGGGGCAGACTTGAGAGTGGCTGGAGTCAGAAAGGTGTCCATAGTAGGTTGCAGCAAACCTGGTACTAGTGGCAGCAGTTTTCTCGAGACTGATCTGTGTTGTAGGGTCTCAAAGATAACTGAGGATGAGGTGGCCGGCTCCGGTACCTCAATATTTAGTTTCTGCGCTCCCCTTACAAGAACCTCATTAAAAGTGGTGATATCATCCACCGGTGAGATCCTAGCAGGTGGAGAATCTGTCAGTGTGGGGGAGTAGCGCCCAACAGACGATCCTGAAGAAGACCAAGAAGGTGATCTTCTGTGTGGTGTTCGCGACCTGGTTCTCCTTCGGGAACGAGACCTGCTACGAGAAGCTGTAGCAGAGTGTGCAGGTCTTGTGGTCGGCTGACGAGAAGCAGAACGAGCCCGTCCTGCTCTAGCTGTAGGCGATGGCGTTCTAGGTAATGAGGCAGTAGGAGAATACATCCTAGAGTATTGGGAATCCGGGGATGCTGCCGTTCTATTCAGGCTCTCTAACCATCTAGGTGATAGAGTGATGGGAGAAACATGCCCCGATGAGCCCGCTCTGGAATGGGATGATGCACTCCGTATAGAGACCACCGGTGAGGGAGCTTTATCCGCTGGCTCTACTGCCTGTGACACAGCTGAAGGTTGTGTCGACGTCGATTGCATCCTCGACGTCGAAAGTTGCGATGGGTGGTCTGTTCTCGACGTCGAAGGTCTTGACGTCGAAGGCCTCGACGTTGAATGTCTTGACGCCGATCGCGGGACCTGGACCTACTCGCCGTCGTGTGTCTCGACGTTGAGTGGCGAGTGGTCGACGGCGGATGTTCATGCCGTCGTGGTGTTTTTGGCGTCGTGTCCTTCGACGGCAAGGGGCGAGATGTTCTCGACGGCGAACAGGAGCGCCGGAGATGGCTCGACGCCGAACGGCGGTCTGCCGTCGACGGAGATGTACCCCTGTGCTGTCCATGCTTCGACGCTTTGTCCCTCGACGTCGGTCTGGTCACCGTCGACGGCGATCTATGCCGGTGAGACGGTGGCGCCGATGACGTCGATGGAGAACAAACAGGCACAATCCTACCTGTCGACGTCGATCTGGCCATTCCTTCTGTTGTAGGCCTGGGAAGTGAAGAGGATGTTGACTTTTTCCTCTCCTGAAGCCCATATAGCCTGATTTTCTCTCTGTCTTTGAGAGTCCTCCTTGACATCTTCTTACAATACTTGCAGGTGTCAGGACAGTGACTCTGTGGCAGGCAGACAATACACAGAGAGTGTGGGTCTGACTGGGCTTTCTTCTTCCCACAAGAAGGACATTTTACTAAAAGAGATGGCATTTTCTGTCAGAAAAAACTGCCAAACTCAGACAAAAGATGTTATCTGTCGAGTAAACAGGAAAAACACTATTTTTAGGGATTTTTCTGAAGAAAAAAACTCAGAAAAACTGAGAGCTCAATGCTCCAGGATCCTCTCAGAAGAAGCCGGAAAAAAGAACTGACCTAACTGTGAACCAACAGTCACCTTCCCTTCACCCCTGAGGCATGGTGGGATACTGGAGGTGCTCAGGGTCTTAAAGGCACGGTGCCAAAGTTTTTATGGTTCTCCTGTGTTAACCTGCATGCAGCCTATTGGCTAAGAATGCTTCATTGTTTTTCAATGTGTTTTTTTCTATTTTTCTCTGCTATTTACTGCTGTTTACTTCCCTAAGTCCAGTTTTTGGGGCTTAGGTAGATATTTATGATCTATTGTGATTTTATAATATTAAAAAAAAAAAAAAAAAAAAAACTTGCATAGAAATAAAGCATTTTAGCCTATTTATGATTATAGCCTGCATTGCTGTTTTACACATGATAATATGTATGTATTTTATATATATATGCTCCGGGGTCCCCGCACAAGGGCGGGAATATTCAATGTTTATGACTATTGATGAGGATCCCCTGGAAGAGAAATATATCTCTCTCTCACACTGAAGCACCAACTGCTTTATGGAGCAAATTACCCAGACTTCTTAAGATTATTATTAATGACTTATTTAAAATGGTTAAATCTCTTTATAGAGTAGCTAGGTAAAATAGCAGTGATTAAGCAAAATACACCACCCAGGTTACTTTACATATTTCAGGTTCCCTCATTTAAATTGCCTAACTAGGATATAAAAAAAGATGCATTTATCTGGGCAGGAAAAAGAGCATAAATTTGAAGGAAAATACTCAAAGCACATATACGGCCTAGGGGGTTGGGGACTCCCAAATGTTACAAAATACTACCAGGCAGCACAGATCAGAATGCTCTGAGTGGTCCCAGTATGAGACTGAGCAACAAGGGATACATTTGGATGTGGTAGTGGTGGGCCATCCCCAAGGCCATAACTTCAGTGTCTAAACATGGGCCATCGGTGTGTTATCATTAAGAAAAACTAAAGCCAAAGTTAGAGGTTTGGGATTTGGTTATAAAGAACAGGGCTTTTACCACCCACCTATCTCCATCCACCCCGCTTGTGGGCAACTCAGATTTCTCACGAGGACAGGCAAAGAGTAACTTTGAATCCTGGTCAGAAGGAGGCAACTAAACACTATAAGATCTATTTCAAGGAGGGGAAATCAAATTCTTACATCCATGTAAACTGGATTTTGAGGTACATAGGTCTGATCGTTTTACTTCCAGTTACAATATTGGGCCCTTTGCCCAGGGAATAAAGAAGCAGCTACTAGGCCACTAACAGGCTGGGATACGCTTGTCACAACTTATTTCAGTCCCAAAGGCCTTATATCAAATATCTAAGCAATCCTGACTTAGGAGACTCTTGATCTAAATTGGACATACATGTGGAAATTACACCAAATTCTTGGTAACCAAATTCCCTTGGACACTGGCAAAAACGTAGGGCAGATATCACCTCTACGTGTAAAGGTGTTCAGAATAGAGAGTTGATGCATACAATTATGAAGTGAATCAATACTTAAGACATTGAATCAAATGTTTGGCACAACTGATGGTGTCTTTTGGAGGGGCTGTGTAAAAAAGAGGGAGCTGTGCAACAACTTTGGTGGGCGTGTCCTAAGCTATTTTTTAGAAAGAAGTCCTTAGGTACATTAGGAGGTGGTGAGCTATTCAATCTAGCCAGATCCAGCTGTTATCATAATGAGTCGCAGACCTACAGGACACAGATTGTTCACTACTGCAAACTGGAGACTAAACTAATATGCTTTTGCCAGCAACTCAATGGTCATTCCAACAATGCAGGAATGGGCTGTTAAGTTGTGAATGTTGCAGACTATCAAAAAACTGAATGGGGCACACATATGAAAGCCAGTTGCAACCACTAGTACACAATTTACTGGACTATGGATTTAGATACAAAGCACTGAGATCTATCCGACTCACCACCTACTAGGCAGAACCAGACAAAATGCCCTTACTTCTTACAAAGAGAAAAATGAAATCCTGGAAAGTATATTGAGGAAGGAGCAATTGCCAACAATTGTTTTCAGTGGCACTGTATACAAAACGTTTTGCATTGGACTGTGACTGAAAACTCCCAGGAGAAGGGAGAAAGGCCTATATGTGTATTTGTGCTTGGAGATGTGTATGATGTTCATGCATTGTGTTTAAGGGCATGATCAGTGTTCATATGTTTTCTGAAAAACAAAATACAAATTTAAGTGGGAAACACACGTAGTTCACTAGTGTATGCATGATTTATCGTAAACCTCTCCTTTCCATTATAAGTAACATTTTTTATAATCCATTCTATATTTGCATGTGCTGTGCTGTCTGGATGTCTACCTTAAAATAAACAGTTGTTAGATTACTCATGTTTACTGGAAATCCTTAGGACATAACATTTCCTTCAAACTACTTGCTTTGAAGGTGTAATTGTAGTTGATTTTGATATAAATTCCAGAAAATTAGAGCAAATAACCTTTTGTTTTATCAATTTAGTGTACATTACAGTTCCTTCCCTGTTTTGTGTGTGTGTGTATGTATGTGTATGTATATATATATATATATATATATATATATATATATATAGGGAGTGCAGAATTATTAGGCAAATGAGTATTTTGACCACATCATCCTCTTTATGCATGTTGTCTTACTCCAAGCTGTATAGGCTCGAAAGCCTACTACCAATTAAGCATATTAGGTGATGTGCATCTCTGTAATGAGAAGGGGTGTGGTCTAATGACATCAACACCCTATATCAGGTGTGCATAATTATTAGGCAACTTCCTTTCCTTTGGCAAAATGGGTCAAAAGAAGGACTTGACAGGCTCAGAAAAGTCAAAAATAGTGAGATATCTTGCAGAGGGATGCAGCACTCTTAAAATTGCAAAGCTTCTGAAGCGTGATCATCGAACAATCAAGCGTTTCATTCAAAATAGTCAACAGGGTCGCAAGAAGCGTGTGGAAAAACCAAGGCGCAAAATAACTGCCCATGAACTGAGAAAAGTCAAGCGTGCAGCTGCCACGATGCCACTTGCCACCAGTTTGGCCATATTTCAGAGCTGCAACATCACTGGAGTGCCCAAAAGCACAAGGTGTGCAATACTCAGAGACATGGCCAAGGTAAGAAAGGCTGAAAGACGACCACCACTGAACAAGACACACAAGCTGAAACGTCAAGACTGGGCCAATAAATATCTCAAGACTGATTTTTCTAAGGTTTTATGGACTGATGAAATGAGAGTGAGTCTTGATGGGCCAGATGGATGGGCCCGTGGCTGGATTGGTAAAGGGCAGAGAGCTCCAGTCCGACTCAGACGCCAGCAAGGTGGAGGTGGAGTACTGGTTTGGGCTGGTATCATCAAAGATGAGCTTGTGGGGCCTTTTCGGGTTGAGGATGGAGTCAAGCTCAACTCCCAGTCCTACTGCCAGTTCCTGGAAGACACCTTCTTCAAGCAGTGGTACAGGAAGAAGTCTGCATCCTTCAAGAAAAACATGATTTTCATGCAGGACAATGCTCCATCACACGCGTCCAAGTACTCCACAGCGTGGCTGGCAAGAAAGGGTATAAAAGAAGGAAATCTAATGACATGGCCTCCTTGTTCACCTGATCTGAACCCCATTGAGAACCTGTGGTCCATCATCAAATGTGAGATTTACAAGGAGGGAAAACAGTACACCTCTCTGAACAGTGTCTGGGAGGCTGTGGTTGCTGCTGCACGCAATGTTGATGGTGAACAGATCAAAACACTGACAGAATCCATGGATGGCAGGCTTTTGAGTGTCCTTGCAAAGAAAGGTGGCTATATTGGTCACTGATTTGTTTTTGTTTTGTTTTTGAATGTCAGAAATGTATATTTGTGAATGTTGAGATGTTATATTGGTTTCACTGGTAATAATAAATAATTGAAATGGGTATATATATTTTTTTTGTTAAGTTGCCTAATAATTATGCACAGTAATAGTCACCTGCACACACAGATATCCCCCTAACATAGCTAAAACTAAAAACAAACTAAAAACTACTTCCAATAATATTCAGCTTTGATATTAATGAGTTTTTTGGGTTCATTGAGAACATGGTTGTTGTTCAATAATAAAATTAATCCTCAAAAATACAACTTGCCTAATAATTCTGCACTCCCTGTATATATATGAAAAAACTTTAAAAGTACTTTTGATTTTTGTCTTCTGAAGGTTAGGTTGTCTGAAACTTAATCTTTTCAGTTTAGTAACCTTTTCTGTTCTGGCGGGACTTTTTTCTTCACCTCCTTTAATTAGAAAAGCTTATATGATCTCTACATTCTCCTTTTAATTATTGCTTTCTATACTATGATTTCTGCTTCTTTGCATTAGTTTACCGGTTGAGTACATTAATAAAAATCAGTTAAGTACTGGAATGTAGTATTGTACTGACCAACATTGATTTCCTGTAAATATCTGTTTCAATCTGTTGATCTTAGAAAAAATGTAATGTCCTAAAATCAGCTCTTTAAGAATCCATTCTTTTAGTTCAATCGCAACATTATTTATAATCAGATAATGTTTTATTCTTTTACTTTGCTTTGGCAGGCTTTCCACCTTCAGAAGGACAATGTCTTACATTTTTCTCTCAGCTTATCTCTCAGGCACCAAGGAGGCTCTTTTTGACACTGCTGCGGTGGAAAGAGCTCAACAAATGATGACTGTCATTTGCAAAATGCACCTTTTTGAGAGTCATACTAAAGTAAGTGTCCAATGAGTAGGGAGGTGTTTGCAGGAAGCTGAGCAAAAGGGAGAGAAATCACATGCAGGCCAAGCTTGACATTCCGTTAGCGCACTATAGGTGCTGTTCAGTCTCGAGTACTTTTCTCTCTGCATCAGGGTTCTAGCCCAGAAATGAGCATCAGATGTGGGTTTGGGGAGGCCTGGCCCTATATATGGCCCACTCTGACACTAAAGATCGTTACTTACCTTCAGTAATGTATTTTCTTGTAGAGACAATATCTAGCTGCAGATGTCTTACATTAGAATTTCCCCAGGCATCAGATTGGATCCAGAAGATTTTTTGTGAGCAGGACCCCTGCGTGCCGTCAGAAGGCACTGTTCAGATCCCCGTGCATCGTCCATGACAGAAGTGAAGTCGCCTGCACCTATATGGGTACACTGATATCAGTTTTTTTTTCACATTTCTCCACACCAAAAGCGCATAGGCATGAAGAACACTAACCATTGGTGTTGCATTATAGAGCCCTTAAAGGCAACAGCCCTGTCCATAGAAATCCACTTGCAGAGCGAGGAGGATGGGTAGGTCAGTAAGGTGTCTGTGGCTATGTATCGTATCTACTAGAAAAGATGTTACCGAAGGTAAGTAACTTGTTCATCTGATAGAGACTTCTAGCCACAGATTTGTTACCCAAGAATAACTACCAAAGCAATACCATCCCCGGAGGTGGGTTTGTGGACCAATTTCAAACAAGGAAGTCTTGCAGGACCTAATGGACAAAGTGCCCATCCCTATGGACCTGACCTTTCAGGCACTTGTGCTTTGTAAATGTGTGCAATGAGGCCCACGTTGCTGTCTGGAAGATACTCAGGACAGGAACTCTGCATGCAAACGTAGTGGTCCAGCTTTAGCTCTGGTGGAATGAGCTTGCAAGCCCCTAGGGGGTAGGTTTTTGGCTTGTGTTTTCCAGATGTTAATGCAGAATACAACCCAACTGAAGAAGGTACTCTTCTGCACGTGCATGTCCTTTCTTCTCGCCAACGTACCTCACGAAGAGTTAGTCATCGACCCAAAACTCATTTGATCAAGGTAGAAAAACAACACTCTTTTTGGGTTGTGACAGTGGAGTTGCTTCTCTTCTTTAGAGGAATGTGGAGGAGCATAAAAAGTAGAGAGGGTGATGGATTGGCCTATGTGAAATGGGTGATCACTTTCGGAAGAAAGGGGGCTTTTGTACAGATCACCAGTTTGTCAGGATAGATAGTGAGGTAAGGGGGCTTAGATTATAAGGCCTGAAGCTCACTCAATCTTTGGGCAGGTGTGATCACCACGAAGAAAGCTGTTTTAATTGCAAGAAGCCTGAGGGGACAATCATGGAGAGGCTCGAAGGGAGTACATATCAAAAATGTCAAAACAAGATATGATCCAACTGAGGCATGTTAAATGGCGAAGGAGGAAAAAGATGAAGATGACCTTTTAGAAATCTATGAATAACAGGGGACATGAAAAGGGATGGCTGATCAAGACAACTGCAAAAAGTAGCAATAGCAGAGAGATAGCCTTAGGAGTGCCCTGAGCAGAGCTCTGCTTGACAAGAAGGGAATGAAAAGTAGAACGGGAGAAAGGGCAGAAAGGGGATTAATGTGTTTTTCTGCACACCATGTCACAAATGTTTTCCAATGGCAGGCGTTTACAGTCAGTGGAGGGACGCCTGGCTGCCAAGATAACATTACAGACTTTGGGATGAAAGACGAAAGCGGTCACCTGCTGCTGCTCAATCAGCAGGCAAGAAGACGGAGACTGGACATGTTCAAGTAGCGGACTTTCCCCGGCTGCTGCAACAGAAGATCCTCCCGAATGGGCAGCCTGATAGGAGGATCAATGGCCATGCTTGGTAGATCTGGATACCAGACTCTCCGTGCACAGTCCAGAGCCACAAGCATGACTTGGGCCTGGTTGTTCCTGATCTTCTTGAGAACTCTGGGCAGGAGTGGTATGGGGAGAAAGGCTTACAGGAGGCCTGCACTCCACTCAAGATGAAAAGCGTTCCAAGCGAGAGCCGCCTTGGAAACTCCAGCTCACAAAACTGCTGATATTGGGTGTGCTTAGATGAGGTGAACAGATCTAACCAAGGCTCTCCCCACTGCTGAAAGAGACCTTGCCACATTTGTGATCTGCTAGGCATCTTTGGCTGAGTTTGTCCGTCCTGGCATTCAGAGAGCCCACCAGGTGTTGAACCACCAGGGATATGCCCTGATGTTTCAGCCATGTCCATAGATGCAGGGCCTCTTGACAAGAATCCACAATCCCACCTGCCATGTTTGCTGCAGTACCACATGGTGGTGGTGTTGTCCATGAGCACCTGCACTAGCCTTCCATTTAGGGAAAGTTGAAGGGCTTTGAATGATTAACTAATCAGACAGAGCTCCAACAGACTGATATGGAGTCCAGATTCTGCTGGAGAATAGAGTCCTCTGACCTCCACCTCTCCCAGATGGTCGCCCCATCCCAGGAGTGACACATCTGTCAATACTGTCAGATATGGTGGAGGAAGGTAGAAGGGTCCTCTGCTGACCCATTCACAGTTCATTAACCACCACTGCAGATCTTTCTCTGTTCCTCGACCCAAGATCTGGACCATGTCAGAGAGATTCCCCTGATGCTGTGACCATTGGAACTTCCGATCCCACTGCAGAGCCCTCATATGCCAAGCTGTATGTGTTACCAGCAGGATGCAGGAGGCCATAAGTCCCCAAATCCTCAAGGTCTATGTCATCAAAATCCAGGGTAGAGGGTGAAACATCTGTGTCATAGCCTGAATATCCTAGACTTGACACTTGGGACCATCGGTCTGAAACTGCACTATGTCCAGAAAAAGCTCAGATGAAAGGAAACGTCTGAGAGGGAGTCAGGTGTGGCTTCGGCATGTTTATTTTGAGCCCCAGTAACTGAAGGAGGTCCGCCGTAGTCTGGAGGTGGGAGACGACAATCTGGGAGAGCTCACCTCCAGCAGGGAGTCAACGAGATGACACCCTTGATCTCCACAGATGAGCTGCAACTACTGCCATCACCCTGGTGAATACCTGAGGGGCACTGGTAAGGAAAAAAAAGGAGCATGCTGATCTAAAATGCTCTTGGCTGACAGTAAACCGTAGGTAACAAAGCCTGTGGTAAGGCAGGGCAAGAATGTGGAAATATGCGTCCTGCAAGTCCAACATTATCATCCTGTCTCCTGGGTCCAGGGAAGACACGACCTGAGCAAATATGAGCACTAAGAACTTCTCTTGAGGAAGTAGTTGAGGGGTATAGGTCTAAAATAGGATGAATACCTCAGTCCTTTTTCAACACCAGAAAGTAGTAGAAATAGCAACCACAACCCACTTCTGGCAATGGTACCCTCTCTATGGCTCCCAAGAGAGCTGTGACATCCTGCAAAGCAAGGAGAGATGATCATCCGTAAGCCAAGATGGTAGCTTGGGGGCAGAGGGGAGGGAGTAGCCCCTACGGACGATCTGAAAAATCCACTTGTCAAATGTTATGGCCGGCCAGTGGGGCCGGTGATGGCAAATACTGCTGCCAACTGGATGTACATGATGGTATGTGGAGAGATTACGAGGGTTTGGAGGCTGCACTGGTGGACTGACCTGACTGCTGGCTCCCTGACCCATGAGGTCTGTGGGTACCACACCCTGGATAGCCTGAGAGAGCGTGGCCCAGGGCCTCTTCTGGAACCACTGACAGTATCTGTGCAACCGTGTCCAACAGAGCCTGGGAGTAGCGGCATAAAAGGCATGCGATGTTCACAGACCACAATACCAGGCTGGTGGAAGGAAAGAAAATAGGTTACTTACCTGTAACTGTAGTTATCCAGTATTGGCACCTTTCATAGATTCAAATGCTTGAATCATTCCCCCTCATCAAAGTGGGAGTCCCATGGTACCATTATAAAGCAGTATGCAAGAGCAGTAGGCCATCAGTTTGATAGCCTATCTATGTCCTTTTAAAAAAAGGACCAAACCTGAACTATGACCAATCAGCTGCCAGAACCCACTAAAATACTCCCAAGAGAGGATGATTCCCTCTGAATTTTTGAGCACAAGTGGAAACCACATTCTTAATTATAAAGGTAGCCTCTCAGGGTAGGAGGGTGGGTTGCATGTGAATCTATGAAAGATAACAATACTGGATAACTGCAGTTACACGTAAGTAACTTATTTTCTTATCCAATATTGGCTCTTTCATAGATTCACATGCTTGAAACAGAATAGCAAGCAGTATTGTAGACAACAGAAGTACCCTTAAAGGGTCGTGGGTAAAAACAAAACATTTTCATAATTGACAATGCAACATACCCATGTTTATGTATCTAGACATACATTTGAAAATGTAAGTATATATATATATATATAATGTCACTTACCCAGTGTACATCTATTCGTGGCACGTTCTGCTGCAGATTCACATACTGTGCACTGTTCCTGCCATCTAGTGTTGGGCTCGGAGTGTTACAAGTTGTTTTTCTTCAAAGAAGTCTTTGAGTCACGGCACCGAGTGACTCCTCCCTTTCAGCTCCATTGCGCTTGGGCATCAACTCCATCTTAGATTGTTTTCCCGCATAGGGTGAGGTAGGAGTGGTAGAATGAGAATACTAAAGATGTCCATGCAATGGAATAGATATGTATGTACGTAGGTTTGTGCTAATGGAATGTTTATTTACATATATACAATTTATAATTGCAACTTAAACGGCAACAGGCTCCCTGGGAGGTGGGAGGGCACATGTGAATCTGCAGCGGAACATGCCACGAACAGATGTACACTGGGTAAGGGACATTTTCCTTTCGATGGTATGTGTAGCTGCAGATACACATGCTGTGCATAGACTACAAAGCAGTAATCCTCCCCAAAGCGGTGGTCAGCCTGTAGGAGTTGAAGTCTTTTAAATAATGTTCTTAGTACAGCCTGTCCTACTGTGGCTTGTTGTGTTGCTAACATCTACACAGTAGTGTTTGGTAAACGTATGAGGTGTAGACCAAGTGGCTGCCTTACAAATCTCTGTCATTGGTAGGTTGCCTAGAAAGGCCAATGTTGCTCCTTTCTTTCTAGTGGAGTGTGCCTTTGGCGAAATGAGTAACTCTTTTAGCTTTGAGGTAACAGGTTTGTATGCATTTGACTATCCATCTGGCTATGCGCTGTTTGAATATATAGGATTACCAGCATGGGATTTTTGGAAAGCAAGGAACAATTGCTTAGTTTTACAAAATGATTTTGTTCTGTCTATATAATACATTAGTGCTCTTTTTATGTCTAATGTATGCAGTGCTCTTTCTGCTACGGAGTCTGGCTGTGGGAAGAAGACTGGGAGCTCCACAGTTTGGTTTAAATGAAACGGTGAAATTACTTTTGGCAGAAATTTTGGATTTGTGCGGAGAACCACTTTATGTTTGTGTACTTGTATAAATGGTTCTTCGATAGGGAACGCCTGTATTTCGCTAACTCTTAGTAGTGAAGTGATGGCTATTAGAAATGCTACCTTCCAAGTTAAGAATTGGATTTGGCAAGAATGCATGGGTTCAAAAGGTGGGCCCAGGAGTCGTGTAAGTACAATGTTAAGATTCCACAAGGGCACCGGTGGGGTTCTTGGAGGTATGATCCTTTTTAGTCCTTCCATAAAGGCTTTAATAACTGGTATTTTAAAAAGTGAATATGGCCCTCATTATGACCTTGATCTGACCGGGAGGGGGCCGCCAATGCAGCCGCACCCCCGCCGCGGTCATTATGAGATCCCCGCTGGGCCAGCGGGCGGAAACCTGGTTTCTGCCCACCGGGGATCTAGGCCGCAACATAGGAGCCGGCTCCAAATGGAGCCAGCGGTGTTGCGGCCGTGCGACGGGTGCAGCTGCACCCATCGCGCTTTTCACTTTCTTCATAGCAGACAGTGAAAAGCTGCATGGGGCCCCCAGGGGCCCTGCAACTCCCCGTACTGCCAGCCTTGGCTGGCGGTCGGGGACTCGTAATCCCCTGGGCAGCGCTGCAAGCGGCGCTGCCCTGGCGGATTATCACCACCGGGGCAAATTTGGAGGGAAACCCCCGGCAGAGCTACTGCGGCCCTACTGCCACGGTCGTAATCCCCTCTGAAGCACCGCCAGCCTGTTGGCGGTGCTTCAGCCAAAACAGCCCTGGCGGTCTTGGACCGCCAGGGTTGTAATGAGGGCCTTTGTATGTTTAATCTGGAGGTAAGCAGAGATTGCAGTGAGATGAATTTTGATGGAAGTAAAAGGGAGATTTGCTTTTTGTAGGTGTAGTAAATAACTCACAATGTTTTGTATGGAGGCGTCTAACGGTGTGATTTGGTTTGCTTGGCAGTAGAAAAAAAACTTTTCCATTTATTAGCATAACAATGCCTTGTTGTCTGTTTTCTTGCCTGTTTAATTACTTCCATTCACGCATTTGGACGATTTAGATAGCCAATCTCTAAGACTTCAGGAGCCAGATTGCTAGGTTGAGCGATGCTGGATTGGGGTGTCTGATCTGTTTTTGTTGTGTTAACAGATCTGGTCTGTTTGGGAGTTTGATGTGAGGCACTACTGAAAGGTGCAACAGTGTGGTGTACCACGGTTGGCGAGCCCACGTTGGTGCTATGAGTATTAGTTTGAGTTTGTTTTGACTCAGTTTGTTGACTAGGAAAGGAATGAATGGGAGAGGGGGAAAAGCGTAAGCAAATATCCCTGACCAATTGATCCATAGAGCATTGCCCTTGGACTGAGGGTGTGGGTACCTGGATGCAAAGTTTTGGCATTTCGCGTTTTGTTGCGAACAGATCTATGTCTGGTGTTCCCCAGTGGTGAAAGTATTCTTGTAGAATCTGTGAATGCCTGTTATATATTGTGCTATTAGGCGAATGTTGTTGTGAATTGCCCAATGCCAAATTTTTTGTGCTAGGAGGCATAGTTGTGACGAGTGTGTCTCCCCATGTTTGGTTAGGTAGTACATTGTTGTCATATTGTCTGTTTTGACAAGAATGTGTTTGTGAACTAGAAGGGGTTGAAAAGCTTTTAGTGCTAGGGAGACCGCTAGCAGTTCTAAGTGATTTATGTGTAGTTGTCTTTATTGATTTTCCCATTGTCCTTGTATATTGTGATTGTTGAGGTGTGCTCCCCACACAATCATTGAAGCATCTGTTGTGAGAATGGCGTGAGGCACAGGGTCTTGAAGAGGCCACCCTTTGTTTAAATTTATAGGGTTCCACTATTGAAGCGAATAGTGTGTTTGGCGGTCTATCAACACTAGATCCTAAAGTTGACCCTGTGCCTGTGTCCATTGTTTTGCTAGGCACTGCTGTAAGGGCCGCATGTGTAGCCGCACGTTTGGGACAATAGCGACGCATGATGCCATCATGCCTAGGAGTTTCATGACAAATCTGACTGTGTAGTGCTGATTTGGTTGTATGTTTGACACCATGTTTTGAAAAGATTGAACTCTTTGCGGGCCTGGAGTGGCAATTGCTCTTTATGTGTTGAGTGTTGCTGCCAAGTATTGTTGTACTTGGGATGGTTGTAAGTGAGATTTGTGGTAATTTATACAGTAGAGAAACCTAGTCTGTGTAGGGTATCTATTACATACTGCGTGTGATTTTGACACTGATGTTGAGTGTTGGCTTTTATTAGCCAATCGTCGAGATATGGGAATACATGCATGTGATGTCTCCTTATATGAGCTGCTACTACAGCGAGGCATTTTGTAAATACTCTGGGTGCTGTTATCCCGAATGGCAGTACCTTGAATTGGTAATGTTTGCCCTGTATGACAACCCTGAGGTATTTTCTGTGAGATGGATGGATGGGTATATGGAAAAACGCATCCTTTAGATCAAGTGTTGTCATGTATTCTCTGTGTTTTAGTAAGGGGACTACATCTTGTAGTGTGACCATGTGGAAGTGTTCTGATTTGATGAAAAGGTTTAAAGTTCTGAGATTTAAGATTGCTCTTAGTGCTTTGTCCTTTTTGGGAATAAGGAAATATAGGGAATAAACCCCTGTTCCTTTTTGTTGGTGAGGTACTAGTTGTATAGCTTGTTTTGTTAATACTGCTTGTACCTCTATTTGTAACATGTCTAGATTTTGTGCCGACAGTTTGTGCGCTCTTGGGGGAATATCTGGAGGGAAATGTGTGAGTTCTATGCAGTAACCATGTTGGATAATTGATAGAACCCATGTGTCTGTGGTTATGTCTGACCAATGTTTGAGGTAAAATGTTAATCTTCCCCCTACTGGTGATGTGTGTTGGGGAAAGGTGACAGTGAAGTCACTGTTTGTTGTTGGTGGCCTGCTTGGTAGGCTGAAACTTTCCCCTTGATCTTGGGAATTGTCCCCTGAATGATCTGCGAAACCCCCCTCTCTGATATTGGGATTGGTAGGTGGGTTTTGCTTGAGAGGTGGATGCCTCTGAAGGTTGCTGTCTCAAACCTCCCCTAAATTGTGGTTTCCTAAATGTCCCTCTATACTAGGACGAGTAGAGCGCGCCCATGGCTTTGGCCGTGTCAGTGTCTTTCTTCATCTTTTCGACGGCTGTGTCCACTTGTGGCCCAAACAGTTGTTGCTGGTTAAATGGCATTTCCAATACTGCCTGCTGTATCTCAGGTTTGAATCCGGAGGACCTTAACCAAGCATGTCGCCGAATTGTGACTGCCGTGTTCACAGTTCTTGCGGCAGTGTCAGCGGAATCCAATGCAGAAGTAACTTGATTGTTTGAAATTGCTTGCTCTTCCTCTACCAACTGTTGAGCCCCTTTTTGATACTCTTTAGGTAGATGCTGGATGATATCACTCATTTCATCCCAGTGAGCTCGGTCGTAACGGGCGAGGAGGGCTTGGGAATTTGCGATACGCCATTGGTTGGCAGCTTGTGACGCCACTCTCTTTCCCGCTGCGTCAAATTTGCGACTCTCTTTATCCGGAGGTGGTGCATCTCCCGATGATTGTGAGTTTGCTCTTTTCCTTGCGGCACCAACCACTACAGAGTCCGGTGGGAGCTGTTGCGTAATGAACACTGGGCCTGACGGAGGTGGTTTGTACTTTTTTCCCCACCCGCAGTGTGATGGCTCTTCCCTTTACCTGCTCTCGAAAAACATTGCTGTGCATGTTTAAGCATGCCTGGTAGCATAGGTAGGCTCTGGTAAGATGCATGCGTGGAGGCCAGGGTATTGAAGAGGAAGTCATCCTCCAATGGCTCAGAATGCATACTAACATTATGGAATGCAGCAGCCCTGGCCAAGACTTGGGTGTACGAGGCGCTATCCTCCGGTGGAGATGGTTTTGAGGGGTAGCACTCAGGGCTATGGTCTGAGACAGGGGGATCGTAGAGGTCCCAGGGGTCTACATCATCTTGTGTTTGCACAGTATGTGTGGGTGACTCTGCAGTGGGCGTGCCAATTGGTGACCCTGTCCTTTGAGGCGAATGCGGGGGAGAAAGTTCAGGCGAAAAATGGCGAGTTGGTGATTTCTCCCTAGCCACTTTAGCTCTTGGCTGATCAGTCTCAGTCTATGAGGTTGGAAAGCCAGCTTTCTCTTGAACTTGAGGAGGGGCAGTTTGGATCTTTCCAGTATCCTTATGGATCTTTATCCCTGCCTGTGTTTTGTCAAACTCTTCAATGTCCAGCTTCTCTTCAAACCTGTGCCTCTCCTTTAGCTGTTTAGAGAGCCCATGTTCCTCTGTTTAAGAGGTCTTTTTCGGCACCAAAATGCCCATGGTGATGGTTGGCCTCGGCTCCGAAAGGCTCTTTCGAGGCTTAGTCGATTCGACAAGGCGATGTTGACTTTTTTCTACGCTGGATTCTCGGCTTGAGTCGGAAGACTTCGGCACGATTTTGGCCTTTTTCGGTGCCAAAGGTGTTGCTTGGTCACCGCTTTTTTTTATGGGTCGAGCCATGGCCTTCAGGCTGTGGCGTGCCCGAGGCCTTATGTTTTTTCGGTTGACTTTGGGGTTGGGTCGGGGCAGGCGTACTCACTTGTTGGCCTGCTGTAGGCGGTCGGTCTCCGTCAGAGTCGTCCGAGTCCGATCCCTGGATGGAGACAGCCATCTCCTTCTCTTCGATGTCTAGGTGTTCCGATGATTTTGAAGCCATCTGCATGCCCCTCGCCCTCCGATCTCTTAAGGTCTTTTTTGACTGAAAGGACTTGCAGGCCTCGCAAGTATCTTCTCTGTGCTCCGGTGACAGACACAGATTACAGACCCGATGCTGGTCTGTATGTGGATACTTAGTGTGGCACTTCGGACAGAAACGGAAAGGGGTCCAGTCCATGAGGTATCGACGGCGTGTGTGGTCGGGCCGATCAGGCCTCGGCTGGGCGTGGAAGCCCCGAAGGGCCACCGAAACAGTTGTCTCGTCGGTGTCGATAGAAGATCTTTCCCGATCGCAAACAATACCAACGCTTTCTTCAAGGATTTTTATACTTTCCTGATTCGAATCACGGACCGAAGAGGAACACGTCCGAACTCGATGGCGGAAAGAAAACAATCTAAGATGGAGTCGATGCCCATGCGCAATGAAGTATGAAATGTTCATTGAGGTGAAATTGGGAAGGAACCGTTGGAATGAACCTCAGATTAGTTTTAGGAAGGACAAATTTGTCTGTGAAGCATAGGAAAGGCTCTAGGATTGTGAAAGTCTGTATCTCACAGACTTTTCTGGTGGATGTGAGAGCGAGTGGTATGGCGACCTTCTACATGAGGAACTTCAGTTCAGCCTTATGAATTGGTTCGAAAGAGGATTTCATTAAGGATGACAGGACCACGTTGAGATGCCATTTCGGGGGAGGTGCTCGCACTGGAGGGAAAGTTCTGAACAGCCCCTTCATGAATTGTTTAATGAGTCTTGTGGAGCAGAGATGTAGTTTGTGTGAAACGTCAGTACCTTGAGATTGCGGCAAGGTTAACTTTAAGTGATACATTAACAATTATGGCTTTTTAATAGGGAAAGAAGATAAGGTATAATCTGGTTGGAAGAGGCTTTAAACGGGTGCAAGTTAATCTGATGGCACCAAGAACAAAATCTTTTCCACTATAGCCTGTACATTTTGTTAGTACTCTCAGCCCGTGCTCTGGATAATATATCTTGGCATTCCGTTACGTTTTGGAACTCACAGAACTCAGGAGCCATGCGTGTAATTGGTGAGAGGCTGGCTCCTGGTGTAGGAGTTGGCCATGGTTTCGCGTTGGAAGTATTCGCTCCTCGGAAGATGGATGGGCACAGTCACAGACAGGAGAATCAGCTCCGTAAACCAGTTTTTGTATGGGCCACTTGGGGGCTATCATTGATGAATCAACAGTGTTCAGATTTCATCTTCCTGGGAAGTAATAGGAAGGGGGGGAAAAAGCGTATGCATAAATTTCGGTCCATTGCATCAAAAAGGCTTTCACATGTGTCTCTGGGAGCAAGTGTCGACTGGCCTAGAACCAGCATTTGGTGTTCTTGTCTGTTGCAAAAATATCCAACACTGGCTTGCCCCAGCAAGAGAAAATCTTGTCTACATCAAGTTGATCCAGTTGATCCAGTTCCCACTCATGGCAACTGTCCTCTATTCTGCTGAGAATGCTCGTGAAGATGTTGTTCACTCCCGACACGAGTTTGGCTAATAGAGAACTTTTGTGAATTGTGAGCCAATCTTAAAGAGTTTGGGCTTCTTGAGAAAGAGACAGAGACCGGGTTACTCCCCATTTGTTGATGTAATCCATGCTGCTCATGTTGTCTGTATGGACTAGCACTGAGGAGCCTGTTATTCATGGTAGAAAAGCATGTAGAGAGATAAATAGCACTTTTAGTTCGAGGCGGTTGATGTGCATTAGTTTATGATACTTTGACCATTTTCCTTGGATCTGAAGGTCCTGTAAATAGCTGCATCAACCCTGTAGGGAAGCATGGGTCGTGATGATGAAGTATGGAACTGGAGTCAGGAACTTCAGGCCTTGAGATGTGATCTATGCGAGACCACCAAGCTAGAGTTTCCACCATCCTTGGGGTAATGCTGATCAAGTCTTCGAAGGAGCCTTGAAACTGGATCCATTGCTTCTGTAGCTCCTCTTATAATGGTCTTATCTTCAGTCGTGCTAGCGGCACTACGTTTATTGCAGAGGAGATCATCCCCAGAATAGACTTGAATAGTCTTAAAGAAACTGACTTTCTTTTGGAGATTTGTAAAGCCAGATTGGATAGTCTTCGCTGTCTGTCTTCTGACAAGTAAGCTTTGCTCTCGATTGTGTTGAGGCTGGCACCCAGGAAGGTTATTGTTGGAGTTGACATGGTAGGGGATTTTTGGTAGTATACAGAGAGACCTAGTCTGCACAAATAGTGAAAGGCAGGCCCTGCAGGTTTTGGATGTTTGTTGCAGTGATGAGGCTTTCAGCAGCTAGGTAGGGAAATAGCTGAAGACCTTGTTTACAAAGTGTAGCCACCAATGGAGCAATACATTTCGTGAAAAATCAGGGGTCTAACTTTAGTTCGAAAGGAAGAACTTTGAACTGATAATGGGCACCGGCTACTGTGAAGCAGAGGTATTTGCGATGATTGAGATTGGGAAGTAAGGATCTTATGAATCCAATTATGTCATGTAATCTCCGCTGTCTAGAAGATGAAGGATGTCTGACAAAGTAATCATACATAAAGGCTGTTAATGCAGAAATGCATTCAATTTTCTGAGGTCCAATGTGGACCTCCATTCCCCTGGCTTCTTTCTCACCAGGAAAAACAGGAGTAAAATCTTAATCCTTGTTGAGGACGGGGAATCTCCTCTATTGCACCGTTGGAAAGCATAAGAAATGCTGCTTTCCTTAGTAAGTGAAGACATGGGGGGGCACTCCTTTCGGAGGATGGTTTGGTGGTCTCTGCACGGAGTCCTCTGTAATACCGTAGTTTACTAAGTCTAATACTCGTTTGTCTGATGTTATGTCCCTTCATTGTTGGAGGTAGTTGGAGATGTTCCCGCCCAACTGGGTGGAAGGAGTGGGTGCAGCCAGTACCTGGTCCATGGCATTTGTTTGCGGCCTGTATTGCAACTCGGGGAAGGGGAGGTTTCTTCCGGTGTGCACCTTGCATGCTGTAGTCTGCTGTGGGAGGCTGGTGATAGGCCTGATGGTAGGAGGGCCTGTATTGGGTTGGAAATTGTTGGGGGTCGCTGGTAGCTACCTCTGTAGGAGAAGAAACCTCTCCCTCTGGCACCCTGAAAGGGCAACTTTTTAAACTGCAAAGTGCCAAGAGATCTGGGAGGGTCTACATCTGTTTTTATTGGCAATAAGGCATTGTCAATGTGCTTCCTAAATAAGGTTTCACCATCGTAGGCCATGTCCAAGTTTTTATATTGGACCATCGGTCGAAAAGGATGTGGCCTTTAGCTGTCCCTGGTGCCATTACACTGCTGCTCCAGCTAATTGGTGGAAACTTGTGGAAGCGATGTCAAGGGCACAATTGATAATCTCCACAGAAGTAAGCTTGCCCTCTTCCAGTACCTTCTTCGCCTCAGATCTTTTCGCCTCAGGGATGAGATTGGGATAGCTGCTGACATATGACCACATCTGGCAGTCATAGGATTGCTAGAATGTTGGCTTCACGGACAGTTATTGCAGACATAAGAGAGAAACTTTTCCCCATGTCGTCAAGACATCTGCCTTTCTTATCTAGTGGAGCAGATATGGGAATGGAAGGATTTTTGGGGTGCCTTTGAGCTGCCTTAAAGACCACAGAATCAGGCTCAGATGGACAAGAAGGGGAATCCTCTGTGGCATTATGGCCCTCATTCCGACCCTGGCGGTCATAGACCGCCAGGGTGGCGAATGACGGGAGCACCGCCAACAGGCTGGCGGTGCTCCATTCGTCATTCCGACCGCGGCGGTACAGCTGCGGTCGCCCAGCCGGGTCCAGCGGTTTCCCGCCGGATTTCCCCCGGCTGGGAGAATCCTCCAGGGCAGCGCTGCAAGCAGCGCTGCCCTGGGGATTCCGACCCCCTTCCCGATAGCTTGTTTCTGGCGGTTTTCACCGCCAGGAAGAGGCTGGTGGGAACGGGTGTCCTGGAGCCCCCTAACAGGGCCCCTGCACTGCCCATGCCACTGGCATGGGCAGTGCAGGGGCCCCCTAACAGGGCCTCAGCCTGCTTTTCACGGTCTGCCTAGCAGACAGTGAAAAGCGCGACGGGTGCAACTGCACCCGTGGCACACCTGCAACACCGCCGGCTCCATTCGGAGCCGGCTTCAGTGTTGCAGGCCGCCTTCCCGCTGGGCCGGCGGGAAGGTCGGAATGGCCCCAGCGGTCTTTTGACCGCGGAGCGGCCAAATTGCGGTTCCCGCCAGGCGGGCGGCGCCCCCCGCCCGCCGGGGTCAGAATGACCCCCTATATCTCTTATCCAGGCGAGGTGAGACTGAAGGAACACTAGCAGGATTTTTCATCATTTTAAGCCCCCCACTCCAGATGTAATCTATAATGTGAATGGCTCTCACCAACTTTCTGGCCTGCTCTTTAAAGTCATGTAACAATTCAACTGTGAAACTGAGGTTGGTAGATGGAAACGTGCTGCAGCTCAGTCCATTAGGTTGTACCCACCCCCTCCCCCCCAAAGTCCTCATGGGGAGAGGCTGAGGGGTGAGGAGGTGAAGGAGATGGAGTAGGGACCAAGTAATCATCCCATTCATCCTGCGACTGTTGTGGATCAATGATTTCTCCCTCTACCCTCTTTTCTTCTGAAGTATCATCCTTCTTAGGAGGTGGTGCAATGTTTGAAGCTCATGTAAATTTAGGTGTTGGTGGAGAAGGGATGTTTCTCGGTGTGGAAGGAGAAACAGCCCGGTGTTGTGTTGACTGTTGTTTCTGATTAGAGCCTGGAAACCTCTTATAATTTTGAAGAATGGCCTGCAAATCCTGATCCAGTGATGTGGGCATCTGTACCACATCTCATCTAGGTTGGGGATAGGCATAATGTACTTAGTGTTTGCTATGTGGGGTGAAATAAGACTCAGCCTTGCTGGTTGTCTTCTTCCTCGTCATCATCTTGATATTTCACCTGAAGTTCTAAGGGACTGTGAGGGTCCTCAAAAGGTCCCTAATCTTCAGACTCCTCCCAATCTAACAGAGGCTTGGAAGCAAAGCTGAAACTTTGCTTGGAGAAGTCACCTCAGGACACAGGGCATTCTTTGATATTTTGGTGATCTTAATTGTAGTAGTTTTATCCATCAATAACGTGGTAGATGCAATAGTGAAGGATGATGTTGCAGGCAAAATTCCTCCTGTCAGCAGTGGTGTCGAGGATGGTGCTGCCGTCGACGGTAGAACTGCCAACGGTGTTGCAGAAGTCATCCATGGTATCTTTGTTGACACTGGCTTCGTCGACCGTATTTTCTTCTTCGATGGTGGTGATGTAAAATCCACTGTTGGCGGTGACCTATAGGCCATTATCTCTGTGGACGAGATGGGCACATTAATAGGGTCGTCAACGATGTTCCTGACAACTATGGCCTCGTAGACAAGACGGTAGCAATGGTGGCTGTGGTCGCTGTCATCGAAACGAACGTCAATAGTGTAGTCGTTGACGGAGTTTTAAGAAAAGTTTGGGACGTGACAGTTTGGATCAAGGAAAGCGGTGATGCTCCTTTTTCTTAAAGGATGGAGTGGATGGTTGTGAGGAGGCCGAACCTGTAGGGACAAGAGGGATTTATTTTTTTAGTGAGGGTCCTTGTGGTGAGATTTTAAGGCCTTTCTGCTTTCCTCAGAAACCCCTTGGTCAGAGGATCTTGACCTTTTATGGTGCCTTACAGTAGTATCACTGTCCTCACCACCAGAGCTGGATTGTTTGGATCTGGACTTCTGTAGCCACAGAAGTAATCTTTCTTCACGGTCTCAATGTTTTTTACGGCAAGTTTTATACTCCTTCACCTGGTGCTGTGTGTAAAGGCAATATAGACAGTCTCTGTGTAGGTCATCCACATGCAACCTTTTCTTCCCACAAGACTTGCAGGAACGAAACAGACTTTTGTTCGAAGACTCAGACATTGTAGATGCTGAAGAACTGGGTGGTTTTCACAGGAAAAAAGTTGAGCAGAGTTCAGGGAGACTCCCTTTACATGATGTTCGGAAGAAAATCTGAGGCAATCAGCCTTTCTCTGAAGTATTATAGAGGGTGCTAGCCTACTGCCATTGTAGCCTATTATAGCTCTTGAATACTGCTTAATTATGGTACCATGGGAGTCCCACTTCGATGACAGGGATTGATTCAAGTATGTGAATCTATGAAATGTCCAATACTGGATAACATCTTCTTCCCCAAAGTGTCCAGCATGTTGGATTATCTGTCTGGGGTGCGAAAGAGAATGCACCAGGATTTACATGGGAAGCAGAGGCTTGAATCACCAAGCTCTCTGGGTAGGGTGTTGGATGAGGAAGTCTGGTCTGGGGGGGGGGGGGGGGTTGGTAATGGGCTTGGACCATGTCCCCCGTAGGACGTCAGTAGGGCTTACTGGAGTAGCAGTCCTGAAGTGGAAACTCCCGGTTGCAGTACCTCTTTCAAGACATTACTCTAACTGCGACAGAGGGCAACTGAAAGTCAAGGACCTCAGCTGCCATTTGTACCACTGTTCGAAATGACACTCCCTCGTCTGTAGCCACCATCAGAGGAGAAAGCATACCAACATCTGGAGCAGTATGTACTTCACTGGCTTCACCCAGTTCATCACACAATTTTTGGGTCTTCATAGGGCTGGAAATTTTCAGGGTCCAGCGACCCCTCCCATTCCTCCTATCATCATCATCATAAAAGGAGCTGCTACCAAACTCAGTATTATAACAACCAATCCTCGAGCTCAGTCATTTTTGAAACCCAAAGGCATCATATACTTTGACACTCTCAAGACACTGTTGCGAGGACTGCAGGAAACCGCAATGAACACTTCCTTCATTCCAGCCTACAGATTGAGACAATAAAAGAAACAGGGTTCCATATCAAGACCCTCTTAATTTGAGGAATAATTTATCAACAAACTCAGTGGGAAACAGATTTACTTCCACCTAAGTAAATCCAAAGGATCCAAATTAATACACAAACCCCAAATTGCACCAGAGTTCATGTGGACATAATGGATTTTTTGCACATGATATGAAACTACCCAATAGTTAAAGAATACTGGTGCAAGACTGTCCAAACGTTCTCTATAGCACTGCAGGTCAATAGATATGTGACCCAAAATAATGGTACTGGGAGTGATGAATGAGTTTGAGAGAGGAGTGGACTCTGGTGGGCCTGAGGGTATTTCTAGCCAGCATGAATATTGCCAAACATTGGAGATCTGTGGTGGCCCCATCACATAGTGGCTGAGGGGCAGGTATTGGTGCTCAAAACTAGAAGAGGCATGGGATGGTGTAGGAAGCTGGCTCTGTATATACTATATCAAAATGAGATACAGGCCCCCCATTACAACCCTGGCGGTCGGTGTTAAAGCGGCGGTTATACCGCCAACAAGTCGGCGGTAACAAAAATGGAATTATGACCACAGCAGAAACCGCTCAGACAGCCACTTTAACACACCGACCACCAGGGCCGAATCAACAGGCACCACGGCAGAACCACCAACAGCCAGGCAGAAGGCAATGTTCTGCCCACTGTATTATGACCGGCCAATCCGCCACCTTTTCTGGGGCAGTACCAACAACATCAAAAGCCTGGCGGAAACACTGCACAGAAGAAAAACGAGACACCTCTGGAGACTCAGGGAACAACCTCGACGCCATAGAGCCCGAGCTGCATGTCTCCCCCATGCTCGTCTACCTTCTGCTCCATTACGAACACCAACGCCGGCGAAGACAACCACGGTGAATACTGCCACCTAGCAAACAAGGGAGGGGGGGGGGGAAGGAAAAAGAGAGTGACACACACACCCAACACCCCCACCCCCAACACCATACACACAATCAGATGCAGCAACATTACATACTTACCCCGTACCTGTCAAAAATAATGCAAGGACAAAATAATTTAAAGAAAGTGAGTGTAATAATATAAAATAGTATAAATAAGTGCATCCAAATCCAAACGTATATACATATTTACAAATGTAGGGGCACTGCCCAATCTCAATGTCTGTGGGCCACAAGACATAGGCCAAGGCCCGCCTCACTCCTGCAACAACACGGAGAGAACACTCCAGGGGCATCAGGTTGAAAATAGCCAGGCACCTCAGGGGGACAGGGAATGGGGGTGCACCTCAGCCAGAAGATGGTACAACGCCACTGGTCCTGGAGGGGGCTACATGCCCTGTGCGCTGTCCTGGGGAGTGCAAAGCCACAGTCTGTCAAGTAGGTGGTTTGCCCACTGCTTGGTCCTGGGGAGTGCAAGGCCACAGCCTCTCACGTGGGTGGTTTGCCGACTGCTTGGTCCTGGGAGTGCAAAGCCAGTGTCTCTCAAGTGGGTGGTTTGCCCACTGCTTGGTCCTGGGGAGTGCAAGGCCACAGTCTCTCAAGTGGGTGACTACTTCCACTGGTTCTGGAGGGGGCATTGTGCCCAGTGAGCTTCATCCTGGGAAGGATGGGGTGAGTGGATGTCATCTCCACTGGTTCTGGAGGGGGCATTGTGCCCAGTGAGCTTCATCCTCGGGAGGATGGGGTGAGTGGATGGCATCTCCACTGATTCTGGAGGGGGGCATCGAGCCCTGTGATGCAGATCTTGGGGAGCGCAAGCTCACAGTCTCTCACCTGGGTGTCATACCCACACGATTTGCAGGGGCCAGGCCGCACAATAGCCCAAGGACGCAGGACTACACACTGTCCGCCGGCGGAGACGGATGTTCAGTTGTGGCAGTGGTGCTTCTGCTGGTAGTGTTGGGGGGAGGCTCCAGCCCATCCCATGCAGCCTCGGACGGCTGCCCACTGGGGCTGCTGCTGCTGGTGGTGGCGGTGCTGGCAGTGGTGGGGGGAGGCTCCAACCCATCCCCTGCAGCCTCGGACAGCTGCCCATTGGGGCTGCTGCTGCTGGTGGTGGTGGTGGTGGTGGTGGTAATAGTGCTGGTGCTGGCAGTGGGGGGGGAAGGCTCCAGCCTATCCCCTGCAGCCTCGGACGGCTGAACCACCATAGTTGGTGGTGGGGGCTCCAAATGAGACCCAGTACCAGGCCTCTTGTCCTACCTGCCTGCTGATGCAGGCCCCTTGCCCTGCCTGTCAGTAGCCGGGGATTGCTCCTTAACCTTCTGTGTAGCAGCTGGGGGTGCTTCCTTGCCCTTCCTTGTAGCAGCTGGGGGTGCTTCCTTGCCCTTCCTTGTAGCAGCTGGGGGTGCCTCCTTGCCCTTCCTTGTAGCAGCTGAGGGTGCCTCCTTGCAGCACCTGGTGCAGGCACCCTTTCAGTGTGGGTGCCTGGTGCCCGGTATCCTCTCCCACATGGAGTAGCTCTGGACACTACAGTGCCCGTGGGGATGTGGGGATGGGTGGCTGAGGTGGTCGCCTAGGTTCTGAGCACCCTGGCCTGACGTAAAAAAAGGGGGGTGGGGGGAGTGGTAGGAAAGAGGTCAAGGGTGGAGAGGAAAAGCTTCTTAGGGACATTGGGGCGGGAAGAGGGAGAAGTTTTGGGAGTGGAGGAAGAGGAAGTGGTTGTAGGAGGTGTCTGTCTGCTGTGTTTGGGTGCAGGTGCATGGGCTGGATGCTGTTGTGAGGTGGATGGCTGTTGGGTGTCTTAGTGCTTGCGTTTGTGTACTTTGGGAGGAGGGGGTAAAGACAGTGGGAGAGGACACAGGGGACATGTGCACGGATGTAGGGGTGGTGACTGCCAGTGAGGGGTGTGTACTGATAGGTGTGCTGGTGATGGAGGTAGTGGATGAGGATGTAGTGCATGCAGGTGTGAGTGGAGAAGAAACTGGTGGACGACGAGGAGGAGGGGGCCACAGTGGAGGCAGTGGATGTTGATATGTCTGCATCTCGATGGTGTTTGTGTGAGTGCCTGTGGGATGAAGTGTGGTGCTTGTGTTTGCCATGTCCACTCTTGTGTGTTGTCCTGGGTGTCTGCTCGTCTGACTGTGTACTTGGGATAGGTTGGGGTTTGAGGAGAATGGGATTGGGTAGAGGAAGTTGGAGGGGGGCTAGAAACAGGGACAATGGCTGCCATCAGAGAGGCGGACAGAGCCTGGATTGATCTCTGTTGGGCAACCAGGATAGTGTGAATGCCCTCCAGGAATGTATTTGCCTGTTGCATTTGTGCTGCCAGCCCCTGGATGGCATTCACAATGGTTGACTACCCAACAGAGATGGATCACAGGAGGTCAATAGCCTCCTCACTCGGGCAGCAGGGCTAACTGGGGCAGGGCCTGAGGTTACTGGGGCAGGGCCTGAGGTTACTGGGGCGAAGGAGATGCCCACCCTCCTAAGTGAGCAGGCACGGGAAACTCGCTGAGGGGCTGCTGGGAGGGCGGTGCTGGTACGGAAGAGTGGCGGTTGTACCTGTAGTTGGGGTGGGCACAGAGATGTCCGCCCCCACCAGGGAGCTTCCATCGGAGGAGGTATCACTGTCAGAACTGTCCCCTCCAGTCTCTGCCGTGGTGCTCCCCTCGCCCTCCATCCCACTGGTGCCTTTACCCTCAGTGGATTCGGCATCCTGGGTCCTGTGGGATGCAGCTCCCTGCGTCGCCGGTGCATCTGCTCCTCCGCCAGATTATGCTAATGCCCATAAGGACAGGGTGACAAAACAAATAGGGGGGGGGGGGGGAGGAGACAAAGGATACACTTGGTCAATGGCGGCACCAACACCACAGTTGGCGTACACGACACACACAGGGAACAGTCCTACACACTAGGCAATGCACTACCAGTCACAATGCTAGTCACCAGGCCATGGATAGGGACAACTAACAACAACTGCAGCATACATGAGACCCACAGACCACTGCCCAGTAGTGGATGCCTACTAGCTTGGTTGGAGGAATTTTACATCAGAACCCTGGCCAACATGAGACCGACCCTGCAATGTCAGTCCTGGCCTAGGGGCACCCACAGGCCCTCATCCCCCACCCAGATACCACCCCACCAGGCGCAAGTTGTATATTGGGGCACTGTACTCACCCCCTTGTGGCTGCTGTGATGCCCCCAAGCACCCATCCAGCTCCGGAGAGGCCACTGCCAGTATACGGGCCAACAGAGGGGTCAGGGTTCGACGGGCACCCCTTCCTCATTGGGAGGCCATCCCTAGCTGGGCCTCCGCCGTCTTCCATGCCCAGCGTCTCAGGTCCTCACACCGTTTCTGACAGTGGGTGCTCTGCCTGCCGTAGACCCCCAGGGTCCGCACATCCTTGGCGATGGCACACCATATACCCTTTATCTGATTGGCACTGACCTGCAGGGAAATGGACACAGGGAAAGGTATTAGTCCGACCGTCCAGCCTGTTACACTCATGGCCCACCATTCCCCTTCCCATTCCCATTAGCACAGACATGGACCAGCCTAAATGATGCACGCTGACCAGGGGACATCCATCCCAACACCCCCTACCCCCACCTACACGAGGCCTTCACACACCACTCCATGCAGTCATGCCCCATGTATCATGCTCACAGTGCACTCACCTGTTGGTCTGGAGGCCCATGCAGCAGTCGGTACTGGGGTAGGACCCCATCCACTAGTCTCTCCAACTCCATCAAGGTGAAGGCAGGGGCCCTTTCCCCAGTGACACGAGCCATGGTCGGTTCCAGACACAGGTCACAGCAGCACATGCAGTGTAGGTCCTCTCCTGTTGAAGGTCAGGTAGCAAGTGAGTGAACAGATAGAAAATGGCAGTCAAGGCTGCGGCGGCGCGTACCGTCACTGCCGGCGTACATCACCATTGGCCACTGTACCCCCATAGGACCCAATGAAAACGAATGAGGAGTTGAACAGCAGTTCTCCACCGCCTACCGCAACGGCGCACAACATCAGCAGAATTACCTCATTTCCACATGTCCCTCCATACAGGACAGGTGGGTGCCATTTCGGAGGTGGGGGGAGGGGGTGCAGGCCATGGCTCCTAACTGCGTCATAGTACACAAATGCACCATTTGGACATCTCCCACAATATATTGTTACAATCACAGCATGCAATGAGGTGTAGTGTTTGGAAATATGAGATAATGACCAGCTGCTCACCCTTTTGTCCCATAGATTGCAACCACTGCGGAAGAATAGTAGATGGAGACATCCCCCGGTATACAGACCCCTGGTGGACTTGGCAACAATGGAGGACAGGCACATTATCCTCACCTATAGACTTGACAGGGCCACAAACCCAGAGCTGTGTGCCCAATAGGAGCCTGACCTAATCTCTGCTATCAATCACCGCACTGGGATCCCCCCTCTTGTGCAAGTCCTATCAGTGTTCCATTTCCTGGCAACTGGCTCCTTCCAAGTGACAGTGGGCTTGGCAGAAGGAATGTCTCCGCCAATGTTCTCAATAGTGCTGACCAGAGTGTTGCCTGCCCTGATTATACACATTCGCAGCTACATCGTGTTCCCCCATGTGGAGGATTTGTATGGGTATGGAGTGGGCCCTAAGGGTTAGTGTGTGGCTAACAATTGTCCCTCGATATTTGCAGGTGACTCTGGTTACCCCAACCTCTCATGGCTACTGACCCCTGTGAGGAATCCCAGGACAAGGGCAGAGGCACATGGGCGAACAAGAAGAATTACAGAGCGGACATTCGGCCTACTGAAGGCCAGGTTTCGTTGCGTCCATCTAACAGGTGGATCCCTGTGCTACTCACCCAAGAAGGTCTGCCAGATTATTGTGGCATGCTGTATGTTGCACAACCTTGCCTTACGTCGCCAGGTACCTTTTCTGCAGGAGGATGAGGCTGGAGATGGGCGTGTGGCAGCAGTGGACCCTGTGGACAGAGGATGAGGAGGCAGAGGATGAGGTTAACAAACGTGCAATAATTCATCAATATTTCCAATGACACACAGGTAAGACAGTGTAACTTAACATTTAATTGACAGTTTTGTGTTTGACATTGTCACTGGCAGGCTGATTTTCCCACTTCCATGGCCACTCACTGTACCCTTTGGCATCTCCATTTGCAGATACGTGTGCCCCACTATCGCTCCTGGTGTGTTGACTGCAGCCAACTACAGGTCATTCCTATGTATACATTACTGTACAGTTGCAATGAAATGTTTAAACCTTGTTGAACGAATACATTTTTAAATCATTTGACATACTCCATACTTGTATTTTTTCAAAGGGTGTTTAAGTGCTAAGAAGACGAGGGGGATGTGCAATGGGCTGGGGTGATGGTGGAGGAAAGTCCAGGACAGAGCCCAGTCTATTTGTATCACAGGTGCATTGTCCAAGGGCACATAGGAAGGGGAGCAATGGCAGTTCAAGGTGGACAGGGTGATGGAGTGGGACACAAGGGTGACAATCAGTAGAGTCTTATTTCCTGGCGGGGGTCTTGGCAATAGTCTCTGGCTTCTGCCTGGTCAAAGGGAACGTTTGTGGGGTGGTTCTCCTTCTGCAGGGGAAGGGATGCTGGTGGCCTGTTAGTCCTGTGGCGGGCCTCCTGTTCACTAGCAGAAGCGAAGGTGGAGGGCTGTTCATCGGTTTGGCTAGTGATTGGGGCCCAGTGGTATGCCACTGCCTCCCTCAGTGTTGGCCATGTCTGCCAGGACCCCTGCAATGACCAGGGTGGTGTTGATGTCCTTCAAGTCCTCCCTGTTCCCCAGGTACTGTCCCTCCTACAGCCACATGTTGTCCTGCAGCTTGTCCATGATCTGGCCCAGCGTATCCTGGGAATGTTGGTATGCTCCCAGGTGAGTGCCTCCTAGAGAGTCGGTTCCCTGGGCCTGTCCTCCCCCTGTGTGTGTCATCATGTGCATGGGTGTGCTGCCTTTGCAGATTAGCCTTTGTGTGATTTGCTATTTGGTGTGCTAGGAGATTCTTTCCAGCGTGCATGCAGTGGTGATAGGTGTCCATGCAGGTCTGTGAGGGGTGTCCATGCATTTGTGTTGCATGCAGAGCTTGGTATTGGGATGAGAGCGTTGTGATAAAGTAGTCAAGAGTTGATTTACCAGAGTCCAGTCCTTCTACTTCTGCCAGGCCCTCAGGATGCATGATTGCCAAGACTTGCTCATCCCATGTTGTTAGTTGTGGGGGAGGAGGTGGGGGTCCACCGTCAGTCCTCTGTACAGCTATTTGGTGTCTTGCTGCTGTGGAATGCACCTTCCCCCGTAGGACATTCTACCTCTTCCTGATGTCATCCCTTGTTCTGGGGTGCTGTCCCACGGCTTTGACCCTCTCCACGATTCTCCGCCATAGCTCCATCTTCCTAGCAATGGATGTCTGCTGCACCTGTGATCCGAATAGCTGTGGCTCTGCCCGGATGATTTCCTCCACTATGACCCTTAGCTCCTCCTCTGAGAACCTGCGGTGTCGTTGTGGTGCCATGGGTGTAGTGTGAGTGATGTGTTGGAGTGTGGGGTGATGTGTTGGGGTGTGTGATGTAAGGTTCGTGAATGGTGTATAGGTGATGGTGGAGTGTGGCTGTGGCCTTGTCTGTGGTCTTGCTATCTCTCTAGTGGCAATTGTTTGTAGTCGTAAAGGGTTGTGGGTAATGTGGGTGTGTGTTTTATAGTGGTGTGGGTGTGGTGTGTGTATGTGTGTCAGGTGTGTGTAGTTTGAATTGTCCAATGTGGTGTTGTTTTGTTTGAGTGTGTGTATTTTGAGCATGGCGGTATGTACAGTCAATGGTTTAGTGCCATTGAATGTCTGCCGCAGGGATTCCTGGGCCATAATGTTGTGGGCTTTGTTCTGTTTGCGTAACGGTGTGGGTTTTGATACTGCCAGTTTATCACCCACCTTTGGGCTGGCGGACTTGTGTGTGTGGCTGTATAGTGACGGACTGGTATGTGTGTGTCATAATATGCTTGGAGGTTATCCGCCGCGGTGTTGGCGGCAGTCATCATGGCGGTAAGCGGCATTTACCGCCAATGTCATAATGAGGGCCATAGTGTGCACAGAGTCCAGGGGTTTCCCAGAGGCTTAACAGAGGCCAAAGTAGATAACACTAATGCTCTCTTTTGTGATAGTGTGGTCGAGTAGTTAGGCTTATCAGAGGGTAGTGCAAAGCATTTGTTGTACACACAGACAATAGAAGAAACACACACTCAATGACCAATGGGTTTTAAATAGCAAAAATATACTTTAATTTATTTTTAGAACCACAAGATTCAAGTTGCAGGTAAGTACTTCAATAGATTCATATTTCACACATGTATCAACAGAACTTTGTATGAAATCGATAAGTTATACAGTTTTTGAATTATTGGCAATAATCGGTTTTAAAAATGGACACAGTGCAATTTTCTGAAACAGTTCCTGGGGGGGGGGAAGAAGTGTTAGATTGTTTTGCAGGGAATTAGGAAGTCCACCGGTTGGAGTTCAAGTTAACCCCAAACACCCACCACCAGCAACACGGGGCCGGCTGGGTGCAGAAGTCAAAGTTTAGCGATTTTAATGTGGGCTCTTATGGAGACATGGGGTACTCTGAATCAGGTTGGCCAGCAGGTAAGTACCTGCGACTCAGAGGGCAGACGAGGGGGGATTAGAAGAACACTGGAGGGGCCACAAGTAGGTACCAAGCACGCACCCTCAGCGGCACAGGGGCGGCCGGGTGCAAACAGGATGTCGGGTTTCCAATGCTGGACTATGTTGAGACCCCAGAGGTCACTCAGAGGCTGCAGGCGAGATCTTGGGGGGGAGGGGGGGGGGGGAGAGGGGGAAGGGGGGGGGAGAGGGGGGAGGGGGGGTACTGCTGGACGTAACTGCACTGGCTGTCGGTTTCTCCAAGGCCTGGGGGCTGTGGGTGCAGTGTGTCTTTAGGCGTCGGGTATATTCATCCGGAGCATCGCTGTCAGGGGGGGTCCCCACGATTCCCTCTGCAGGCGTCGTAGTATAAGGGTGAAGAGGTCAACCCAAGGTGGGCACTTGCTCGCAATCGCCTAGGGACCCTCTCTTGATTGGTGGACCACCTGGACACTGGCCGTGAGAGTTGGGTGCACAGGGGTCAGGACTCATGCATCCAGAGTGAGGTGGGAGTCCTTGGTTGTAGGTTTTCTTAGACAGAGCCACCGTCCTTGGGAGTTCTTGGTCCTTTTGGGTCAGGGCAGTCATCTGGAGTTGGGCAGAGGTCACTAGTCCCGCTGGACACGTCACTGTTGTTTTGCAGGTTCTTTGAAGCAGGAGACAGGCAGGTAGGGCTGCTGCCAAAGCAGTTGTCTTCCTTCTTCTCTGCTGGGGGTTTCAGCTTAGCAGCCCTTCTTGTAGGTCGCCAGGAATCTGGTGAGCTGGGTTCAGGAAGAACCTTAAATCCTAGATTTAGGGGCGTTTTAGAGATCAGAGGGCAGTAGCTAATGGCTACTTCCCCGGAGGGTGGCTATACCCTACTTGTGCCCACTCCCTTAGGGAAGGAGGGCACAAACCTAATCCTATTGGTCCCTGTCCTCCAAACCAAGATGGAGGATTCTGCAGGGAGGGGGTCACCTCAGTACTGGACACCTTAGGGGTGGTCCTGGCTGGGGTGGTCACTCCTCCCTGTTTCCCCTAATTTTCCCACCGGACTTGCCGTTAAAAGTGGGGCTTTGTCCAGGGGGCGGGCATCTCCAGTAGCTGCCCTGGGGCAGTGTAATCTGAGGCTCAAGCCTTTGAGGCTCACCGCCAGGTATTATAGTTCCTGTAGGGGGAGGCGTGAAGCACCTCCACCCAGGACAGGCTTTGTTTCTGACCGCAGAGTGCACAAAGGCACTCACCTCATGTGGTCAGAAACTTGTCTGAAAGTGGCAGGCTGGTACAGACCGGTCAGTCCTACACTAGCAGTTTGGCTAACATACGGGACATCTCTAAGATGCTCTGTGTGCATTTTTCAATAAATCCAACACTGGCATCATTGTGGGTTTATTGTGCTGAGAAGTTTGATACCAAACTTCCCAGTATTCAGTGAAGCCATTATGGAGCTATGAAGTTTGTAATGACAAACTCTCAGACCATATACTCAAAATGGCTACACTGCCCTTACAATGTCTAAGAATTGATTTAGACACTGTAGGGGCATATTGCTCATGCAGCTATCAGCTATGCCCTCACCTGTGGTACAGTGCACCCTTCCTTTGGGCTGTAAGGCCTGCTAGAGGGGTGACTTATCTATGCCACAGGCAGTGGTTTGTGGGCATGGCACCCTGAGAGGGGTGCCATGTTGAATTTGTCTTTTTCTCTTCCTCAGCACACTCAAGCTGCAAGGCAGCATGTATGTGCTTGGTGAGGATCCCCTACGGTGGTATAATACATGTTACAGCCCTTTGAGACCTTCCCTGGCTACAGGGCCCTTGGTACCATGGGCACCTTTTACAAGGGACCTAACTGTGTGCCAGGGTTGTGCCAATTGTGGAAACAAAGGTACAGTTTTAGGGAAAGAACACTGGGACTAGGGCCTGGTTAGAAGGGTCCCAGCCCACTTTCAATCAAAGTTGGCATCAACACTAGGCAAAAAGAAGGGGGTAACCATGCCAACAGTGGCACTTTCCTACAGATGGTCTCAAACACAATAGGATTTGGAGACCTTGTGGGGGGAGGTGGGGGCTTCATCTAAGTGACTCCAAACCTAATTTGCATCACTGAACTGAACAGACAACACTAGACTACATTAGAATTTACCTGAGAAAATAATATGTATGTCAAGTTATTTCTGCAATTTATTTATGCATTAAAACCAATACAAAAGGTCTATTAAAAAAATCAGATCCATTATAGACTTATGAACTACAAACAGATGAATGAAGATTTTTTTTTTAGTATGCTGGCTCCATGTAAAAGGTATCCATACTCGCATCAAGAGGATTGGTTGGGCTCAACAGATCTTTTGGATGCATACCTTTGCTGTAAAGATGGTTAACCTGCCAATAATTCAGGTACTACTGCTTTATTTGGAGAGGGATAAGTCAAGAAAACGCGGTCTACCATTAAATATATTATATGGGCTCCTCAATCTCTGTGTTTGGCTTGGAAGAAAATGCCAAGGATTTTGAAAAAGGCTTTTTTTCTTCTTTTTTGTTTTTGGGTCAGTACCCAGCCAAAGGAGTCATTAACTCATTTGCAGAAATAAAAAATATGAGGGAGTATCAGGTAAATTCATATGATGACCTAGATTTGCATGAGATCAATAGTTTTATTCTCAAATAAGGTGCTGCTGTGGGTCGGTCCCTTTTATTCATTAAAATATCTCATTATTAAATGATACCAATGAGAACCACTGTTGCGTCAAGATCTACTGATTAAGGAATTTGTTGATGGGGATTTAAAGAAACAGTAGAAATTCTTGAGGGACCTTTTGTGGAGTACTGTGAGGGAGGGGGTTGGGTAATAGTAGTGGAATAGCCGTTTTAAGGCATCTTAGTCTTAATAGCCTGCAAAACAGGTAAAGATAGTAGGCAATTTCCAAGAGTCATTGAACTCAGGCCTATGTTAAGGGATCCTATTAATAGAAAATGAAATATTGTGGAGCTCTCAATGTACTGCTTGCTGTGATGAGGAAAATTCGAGGGAAGCCTTATAATTGGAGGCTTTGATCTGTCAGCCCCTTGGGTACGCAGGAAAGTTTTGTAACTCAATGGATGAAACTTTGTCGAAATACCTTCTCCAATTTTCTAATTTTATGGTTTTGGGTGATCTCAATATACATCGAGATATGGCAGCAGACCCACAAAGCTGATGGAGAAGTGGACTTTCTGTAATCTAGTACAATTTATTTGGTGCCCTATGCACTCAGATGGCCATATTCTAGAGCCAATCTTCTCGAACTGTGAGATCGGACTGAAAGACATTAAAGCTTCTGACTGGAATGATTATTTTATTATATACTTTACCTGGCGAGCCGAGCATCAACTGTCTGGGAGATGGTCAAAGATGCCCTTCTTATATAAAAATTGTTCTATAGCTCTAACATTGAATCTTTCTAAGGAAGTTCTAAACCCTGCCTGAGTGGAAAGATAGAGGCAGACGCCATAGCAGATAAGTCTTGGTTATTGAATATGGCCAACACATTAGAAGATACTGGAGAAACTCACCTTTAGGCAGCTTTCCAAATATTTGGAACAAGATCAGCTGTTGCATCAATCTCATCTCTTTTCTAGGTGACAGAGTTCAATCAGTTTTGACGGCATCATTTGCACCGGACTCTAAACAGATCAAGTTTGGAGTCCCACAAGGCTCTGCATTGAGTCTGCCCCTTTTTAATATGTACAGGACCCCTCTGGTCTCTTTAGTGGAGTCCTTTGGGGACAAAATAGTGTCATATGATGATGATGCTCAGCTTTTCCACGCTATGGATAACAACTCACCGGATGTCTTTAGGATGTTTAATACCTGTCTGACGGACATTTTTCAGTGGATGCAGGCAATACATTTACATTGCAATGCCAGCAAAAATGAGATTCGGCTATTCAGTTCACCTCCACTCACTTGGAAGTGTTGGCTATGCTGTGTTTCCCCACTTCCCTTTCCAGCGATGGTAGTCAAGATTAGTGGTCAAGATCGGCTGCCAGCTATCCTTAGGTCGGCACGAGGTGAATGTGGTATGATCTTGTTTTCAGATCCATAAGGCGGTAAAAAATGTTTGTATCTGCTGCCTTTTCAAGCCCGAAAACCGGTGATACACGCCCTCATTACCTCACGTTTGAATTACATTAATGCACTTTATCTGGGCCTCCCAGCCTATCTGTTCAAGAAGTTACAGATGGTTCAAAAGCCTGCTGTGTGGACGCTATTAAAAATCCCTATGTACACTGCTATTCATCCATATTTAAAGGATTTACATTGGCTCCCTATCAAAGAGAAAGTTCAGTTCAAAACCCAACCTTAGCCCATAAAGGTTTTTATCAGAAGGGCCCTAGTTACCGCTCCGCAAGGATCATCCACTACCACCCCGCTAGAACCCCCCGCTCTTCCGGTGCAAGGTTGGCCCTGTTTTTGAGAGGAAACAATTGTTTGCAATTCAATAGGTCTCGCATTTGCTCGAGTTAGAGCTACTGGCACTGTAAATTCATTACTGGACTTTTCATGCCACAAATTGGTCAACCTTGTCTCATAATTTCGTCTTTTCCTGTGACATAATTCCAGTGGCCCAGAATATAACTAAAGCACTTCAATTACCTTCTTCCTCTATCTGCATAAAAATGAAAATGATGCCATTCAGCATCCTAATTTAAATCTGTCGTGCTAATTTCAAAAGAATACCACTTTCACCACCCCACCATCAGAATTGCTGACAATTCCCCAAACAAAAACACAAGACAGCCACAGAGGAGAAAAAAATAAACTAGAAGGGTCACCCAAACATATCAAGAGTGTTCAAACAGTCATAGTGTAATAAGGTGGTTAAGTTGGTCTGAATTATGGTCATAACTGTAATAATAAGGAGAGACTATTAAAACATATACAATTAAGATGTAAACCTTTATCAGAAAGAAACGTTTGACACTAGACTGTAATGCTCAAAACAGTCCCTAGAGGGCACCATAGCAAAAATATCATTTGTATGAAAAATGGTCATGTAATCATGTTGTTAGTGCTAGAAGGTAAAACCCCATGAAAAAAACAGGAGAAAATAATGCCTATGTAAGCAGATACTTAGCCACTAGAATATGTTTTAGGGCTAGCATGCCTACTGAAATATTACAAATAAGGTCTTTGAAACAAAACTTCCACTATCTATTAAACAAATGTTATAGCCATGAGAAAGCTATAAAGACATTGAAAGTGGGAGGGGTTGCTATTTTGGAGTCCTCACTAATATAGTGTGGGGAATCAGAGATGATGTACACAGAAAGAGCACATTGTGGTCAATGTTTTGAAGGTGGCCCCATCGTCCTAGGACCACCACAGGCTGAGTTATGAGCAAAAATGTTTAGTAAAAGTAACGCACTACAAAGCATTATGGGGCAAGGAATATTTCAATATGTTCATATGACTGTGATACTTAGAACAGCCCCTAGAGGACACAGCAATGAAAATAGCATTTGGAAGAAACATGGTCATGTAACTATATAGTTAGCCTCTAGAGGGCATAACCACACAACAAAAATGGTAATAAATAATACAAAAGAGGCAATAAATTATGAAGAATAACCATGTATGAAGCCCCTATAGGACAAAGTGCATTATGTATTTTCAGGGGTAACAGTCCTATAGCAATGATATTACAAACAAGCCCCTTAATATACAAACTATTCTCAGCTGTAAAACAAAAGTCCCAACCATAAGAATGCTTGGAGACTGCATGGTGGGAGGGGTTATTATTTTGGGCTCCCCACTAACCTAGTGTGGGGACCCATAAATAACATAGCTAGAAACAGTGTGCTGTGCTGAATGTTTTGGTGGTGGCCCCATTGTCCTTAGACCACTACAGGCTGAGTTATGGGCAAAAATGTTGTGAAAAAGAATGCTTGCAAAGCAATTTGTGTAGAGTTTTCCCAAGTGCAGTAAATATTGTAGTATCAGCTCTTCTGCTGTGCTGCAAGAGCTGCTTTTGCTTTGAGGATTTCTGTTTTACCCTAAAGAGTTAACCAATTTCAAGTGTTTTACAGAGAGAGTCACAAGAAATGATTGATTAGGTAATTGTGAACTATATGACCAGCGCTTCAATACCGCAGATTGAGTTCAAACTGTTGTGCCCCTTCACGATGTGAGTGCCATGGCCCAGTGTAGTACGAAGGGGAGAGACAAAGAAAATAGTTTGCCCATGTTGAAGTATATTGGCAATCATGCAATTATCCATGAAACCGGGGCAGACTGCAAGGTGTGACAAAACCAGCCTCAAGGTGGGGCAAATGTAAACCATTTACCAATTACATCATTGGATTTTTTGAAAGGCAAACCCAGGAACGATTGAAAGTGATGGCGTGACATGGCGTGGTTAAAAGCCCACAATACTTACAACGGGTAACCGCCAGCCGTCTGCCTGGAGGTGGTGTTGTGAGCGCTCGCCTGCGGGGGGCCCCGGACCCCGGGTGGCACGCCGGAGCGCCCAACCCGCAGCAAGACGGCAAGTTTTGACCTCCCAGGTCCTCATCCACACGGGCACGGTACGCGCTGGGGCCTGGGCTGTATAAAGCGGCCTGCTGGTGGCGGTAGCCCCTCCCCCTATGCCTGAAAATTGTACGGGCCTGCTCGAGGACCCTGGAGAGGAAGTTCTGAAGGGAGCTGCAGCAGCGACCGTGGATGGGGCCACATATAAAGTAAAATAAAGGGCACTAAAGAAAAATCTAAGAGAAAGAAAAGAAAGGGGAAAAAAAAAAAAAAAAAGAAAAGAGAAAAAAAAACAAAGAGGAAAGACAATAACATCAACAAAGCACCAGAGTGTAAGTACAAGGCCAACTCAGACGCAAGTTATATCATATCAATACACAACAAGTGGAATCCACTGTTACCGAGGTGTTGGGCCCACAGCAACAATCAGGCAGTTAGAACCGTCACTCAGAAGCCAAATTCCCGTCTGCCTCCATGCGAGACCCACCTCTCTAACACCACCCGCCCCCCCCCCCCTTGAACCAGCCATTCGCCACACGTAGACTGCCTGTCTTGATCCGCCTGGGCCTTCTGTTGACCTCGTTCTGCCCAATTCCCCCCACTGCGCGGAAGGCGCCATGGTCAAGCCGAAACATCCCAAACCGGGTGCCCCCCCGGATGGGGATTCCCCCTCCCTGCTGCTGGACATTCTGACACGCAATCAACAACGCTGCTCCAACTGAGTGAAACTCTACGAACACACTCCCTACAGTTTGACAAAATCATGCAAGCAATAATGGAGACCAAGACCTCGCTGGAAGGGAAAATTGACGCTGCGGCACTGGAAGTCTCGCTGCTTCGCGTTGACCACCGCAAACTAACAGAGTACACAACACAGAATTGTCGCTAAAAACTGTTCAACCAGAGGTGGCAGACATGAAGAATCCAGCAAATGGAAACGGAACTAACGCAGTTACAGCGAAGGACCGAAGAAGCGGAAGGTCGCTCAAGACGCAACAACATCAGATTCATTGGCATCCCGGAACGCTTAGAACTACCTAATGCCGAGGAATTTACAGAGAATTGGTTGAAAGACATAATGAACATACATGGCCCCACTAAAGCTCCTTTGACAGAGAGAGCCCATAGAATCCCGGGCAGGCCCCCACGGCCCGGAGCACCACCTCGCCCTCTGATAGCCCGGTTTCTTAATTACAGAGAGAGAGATTCAGTCCTCCAACATGTCAGAACCTCTAACCCACTCAGTTTGGAAAACAGCAATGTAACTGCATACCCGGATTACACGATGGAAGTACAACGTAAAAGAGCTGCATATATCAAGATAAAACAACTTCTGCAGGAACATAATATCACCTACTCTCTTATGTTCCCAGCTCGCCTGCGTGTAACCATCAACGAGAAAACACTCATGTTTCCCACTCCAGAGGACGCATGGACATGGACATGGATCCACGCCAAGGGTCTGGTCGGCTTGCCCAAAGATAAGGAAGCGACTGAAGATTGGATCACCCCCCGCACCAGAAGGAAAAAAAAAAAAAAAAAACAACATTGCGCCTAACAAAGTCACAAATAGAAGCTGTTCAAGCACAAAGTTTGAAGAAAACTAGGACATTCACCCGATCACAAACCGACACCAGGAGCGAGACAGACATCACCGATAGTGGCTCTCCTGGAGGGGAATCCAGTTCATCCCTCTCCCTGCTTCTAGTTGGCCCCGATCTTACCCCGCGATCGGCGGATGAGCTCTAGGGCCCCGGGGTGTGCCTGGGCCACACCTACTCCGGATGCTACGTGAGAGGAGACAGGGCCCCTCTACCCCCGCAGCTGCGCAGGGAGGAACGCGACAGCCCCGGGACGGGGTCCGACTGACTGCTGCCCCATCAGGACCTCATCGCACACAGGGAAAGAAATATCCTGGAGGTGGGCCACTTGACGTCTGACCTCAAACAACCCACGTTCCCCACCACACTAACTATACCCGTATGGAACTTAACTTCTTGGATTGCTGTTTAGGCACCGGTTGTGCCACATTGTTTAAAATCGGGCTTTACCCAAAATATCCTTTTTTTTGTTATTTTTTCTTTTTCCTCTTTCTCTATCCCATCTTTGCACTATCCTCCCCTTTTGGAGCCGCGATGGCTGGCGGGCGGGTGCGGGGGGTATGGACAGGGGGTGCGTGCATCAGGCTGACGGCGCTTAGCGGACGATATTTGAGCTGGGATCCTGGGATCGCGGCACTTGGTGCGTTGGTACTCAATCCAGCGTAATGAGTAAGGAACCAATATACAATATAATGACTTGGAACGTGAAGGGTATGGCGGGAATTAAAAAGCGCAATAGGATACACGCACATTTAAAAAGACACCATATCCACATAGCCATTCTTCAAGAAACACATATCACCTCTAAAGATATCCCACAACTAGAAAGGAGCTGGGCAGGACAGGTTTATGGTTCTGGGATCTCATCTTTCACCAGAGGCGTCTTGATCTGGATAGCCCCAGGGGTCCCCTATGTGGTACATCGCAGCGTAACCGATAGAGATGGCAGGTACATACAATTAGCAGGCCACTTGGACGGGGAGAAGTTAGTGATAAATGGGCTATATGTTCCGAATGTCCGACAGGGCGACTTTTTACTAAGAACGATCTCTCACTTATCAAATGACCTACCCACAACATGCATCTGGGGTTGGGACATGAACTGTGTCCCACAAGTTGGCACGGACAGATCACACACCCCCATAGCAGCCACCCCAATAACTAAAAACTCACAGACACTGCGGCTGTGGATGTCGGATCGCCGCCCGATAGACCCTTGGAGACATATACACCCACAAGACCGGGAATACTCCTATTATTCCCCGGTACACCTCCTCCACACCCGCATAGATCTCATTCTCACCACACAGGACATCACACATAGAATTACGGGTGCCGAATACACTGCCAGAGTAATCTCAGATCATTCCCCACTTATTGCCCACATTAGATGGGGGAGGCCACGCGCTTGTATCCCAACCTGGCGCCTACAAACTCAGTTACTACAGGACCCGCCATTTAAAAAAGAGCTAGCCACACACATTTCCTCTTAATTCTCCCAAAACAATGGGACAACGAGCTCCAGAACAAACGAATGGGATGCACACAAGGCAGTCATAAGAGGAGCATGCATTTCAACGACAGTCGGGGTACGCCAAACACTAGTACGTGAGCTCCGCAACTTAGAAAGGGAAGTTCACTCCTCCGAAGGTAAATTTGCAAGTGGCACAATTACCCAGGCTGAGCTCACCAGAACGTGCATGCAATGGAACGAAGTAGATAAACGGCTAGGGCTCTTTGATTATAGTCACTACATGGCTCGGGCGCATGCGGAGGGGGATAGATCAGGCAAACTATTGTCATGGCTCACGCGCAACGAGCGCCGGAATTCTCCCATAGGAGCTATCCGCCTTGACACAGGATTAATAGTTAACACCCAAGCAGACATCAATAGTGCCTTTAGAGAGTATTACAGCACATTATACAAAGCTCACTCCCCACCCTCCACAAGCACTTGTAAATTAGTTTTTCAACAATATCAATTTAAACTGCCTAACTCCCACGCAGGTAGCGGACCTAGACAGGCCGATAAATATTACCGAAATACAACGGGCTCTACAGCAACTATCACAAGGCAAGGCACCCGGCAGCGACGGCCTACCTATTGAATATTATAGCATGTTCTCGACTCAAATATTAACCCCATATCTTGCCGGACTGAAGGTGAACTGGTCAAAATTGTGCATATTTCCCATACGCCCAGTCCCTGAAGCACATAGGTTGCTCTCAAACCCGTATAATCTGAAGTGGTGTTATACCTCTTTTAAATACCTGGACATAAACATATACCACGCCACACGCGACCTCAGAGACGGCAACCTTGGGCAAGCGATCAGATCCATTAGAGGCCCTTTGCCCTTCTGGTGCTCGCTTCCACTATCGCCTCTGGGTAGAGTGGCCATAGCAAAGATGATAATTCTATCCCGCCTGCTGTATTTCTTTATGGCCCTCCCACTGGCTTTACCAGCCTCTTTCTTTAAACCCCTGAATAGCTTATTAACTGCTCTAATATGGGGCAACGGCGGCGGCACGTGGCATTAAATAAAGTATGCCAACCACTAATTATGGGGGGGTTAGGAGCACCCAGATTTGAATTATATTATGCAGCTGCCCACCTGCAACGGATATCTACCTGGCTTGGATGCCCTGATTGTGATTCCGCACTATCGATTCTCTCATCTTTGGAAACTTGGATGATTGGCATTACCTCATGAACCGCGAGTGCCCCAAACATCCACAAAATATTTTATTGAAAACTGCGCACTGGATATGGGGCCGCTATGCCCTAGCCGGCGACAAAAAGCCACAGTACTCCCCCAGGATGCCACTACTGGCCAACCCGAAACTCGCTAATATAGCCACCAAGGTGGGCCTGGGAGGATGGTACGACAAGGGTATACGCACAGTCGGCTACTTATATAATGAAGGACACCTCCTAACTTTCTGACAAACATAATCTGAGGCAAGGTAGTTTTTTAGCATTCGGAGCAGTGCGGCAGATATTGCGCTCCTGCTGGAATGGTGGAAACTCAGAACCAAACGTCTCCCCTACGCTTCATGACTTGCTAGGAAGTATAGCCGCCCCACTAAACGTATCAAGAATATACACGATCCTAACCACACACCTAGAACATAGACAAGAACAAGCAAAAAACAGATGGGATAGCGTGCTATCAGAACCCCTAACACAGCCCGCATGGAGTCAGGCTATGAAAATGATAAGAGGTGTCACGCAACCCGCGTTTCCGTTATACCCAGTTCAATTACCTGCACCAAACATACCTATCACCCCACCGCATCCCGCACATGTTCCCCCAATCGATGCAGACGTGCCCTAGATGCGCCACCTCCGAGGCCACTTTCTTTCACATGACCTGGGACTGCCCCCCCCAATCCATACTGTGTGGAACGACATAATAACAATACTGGCAGAATGGACGGCCATCACACTTGCCCCTACACCTGAATTGTGCTTACTGGGAATAGGCCTATGGCCTAACAAACGGAAGCAAACATCCAGATGCATAGCTCTAGCGCTGGTGATGTACAGACGCCTCATAGCCATGCACTGGAAAGCCCCGGTCGCCCCAGGGATTGCTCAATGGCGCGCTGAGCTGCTGCGCTGGGCCAGGGCTGAGTCGCAGACGCTGCAGCTTCTATTGCTCAAAGGGATTCCAGTCAAGGGCTTAAATACTTGGAACTCCTTTGTAATAGCCTTAGAAAGTAAAGACGCCGAGAGACCGCCATGAATATTTATTTAAACGACAACTCCTGTGCGAAAGCGACAACAAATACAGCAAACTATCCAAACACCACTATAAACACTACAAAGACCCACTCCAACGTACACAAGATCACACTGTCACATGCGGAGGCCTAACCACGCTACTGGCAAATAAGTATACAACGGGGACACGCAATGCTACCACTAGTAACGCACCGGCTGAGGGATAGCGTACGTGCGGAGTTTGCTTGCCCGCCAGAGTGTCCCGTGACCTGTCCCGTTCCTGCCTGACTGAGGATTCCCTCTCCCTTCCCCCTGCCCGCCTGTGGAAGGGCTCCCCCACAGGGTTCTCTACTGGCCCCGGGGCAACATGCCAGGCGGTGCGCTTAACACCCGAGGGAGCGAGCGTGGCGTGGGGGGGGGAATCTATGGCCTACCGCCCCTGTACTTCTCTTCCCCCCCCCCCCCCGTCTGTCCTCGGCCCTCCCCGCGCGCACACTGGGTCCCCCGACCCCTTCACTGGGCTCAGCTTTCACACCCCCCCCCCCCCTGTCTGTAGTATTTTATTTCACAAGGTAGATTGGACTAACGTTTAGCTCGGGCCCTGTCCCTTCAACCTGGTGCGCGCCCGGGCTGGGGCTCCCGCGCCTGCGGCCGGGGAGTGAGGCATCTGCCCGGGAAGGGCAGATGCGGCGGTCAAGGGTTGGGTAGAGTGTATCACCCTTCGCACCGTAGTATAATCACCTGTATCTTATTTTTTAAAATGTTAATGTTTATTTGTTGTGTGACATAATAATAAAACTATATAAAAAAAAAAAGCAAAAATGTGTTGATTTCAAAAAGCATACATTGCCTTACTACACCCTGGAACTTAGGGGATCTGGAATTTGGGTGTGTCACTCACAGTGAGTTTAGCTAATGGAAGAACTGGGCTACCTCACTGCCTCTACTTATATGATGTAGTGGGAGGACTAAAAACATAAGTGACACAATAAGAGACCAACAGATGAAGATGGCTGTCTAAAAGCCAATGTAAGTATATTATACATATAATTTTAGTAAAATTAAAAGATCTTAGCAAATTTCAGACCTGAAAATGGAAGCAAATGTTACTTTTGCATAACCATGGTGTTCAGCTTTATCTGGGGGTCTGTTCTTTCTTTAGGTCTGGCGTGAACCAAGACCTTTTTATTTTACTAACAATATCTGCAGTTAATATACTTATTGGAGATTTTAGCCAGCCCTCTTCATCTAGTGGTCTTTGGTGTCCTTCACAATTTCATTCCGCACACTCCAGCACACAGGATGGGCCAACAGGTCAGGTCACTGGCTAACATCTGTGACCAATGGCATGCTGCTCTTTCACAAGGAGCACATCGCACATACAGTATCTCTTTACTGCCATGAACTAGTTTGGAAATGTGTGCTTTTTGATTTTAAGAGATTTTTACCTCTAGAATTGTCTTTTGTTTTCATTTTTATTGGTGGGGGCATCTCCCCAAAACAGTTTTACAAAACCACAACAAAAAATAGGCATTACAAGGTAAAAAGTCTGGTCAAACCAGACCTATGGGCCTGCTTGTTATCAAGAGTGTTCCAGGATCTAGAAAATAGGAGGTGCGGTTTATAAACCATAATGAAGATCCATTAGAGAGAATTAGTTTTAGCAACAAAAAAGTACTTTAAATTATGTTACTCTTTAACATTTAGTCATCTAAGAAATTGTATTACAAAATAGTTCAAATATTGTCACAGGAAAAATGGGAGGCATTGCTCCATGAAAGAAATTCGAAGCATAATTACCGACTGCTCAGTGAGCTTCACAACTTGCTTTTGCAGCTTTTGACACTCTTTAAACTTTTCCTTGTAATGATCTGCAGCCATCTGAAGCCGAAGTTTCAAGTCCTCAACTTCCCTGCGTAGCTCCTGCTCCACTATAGGATTTACGGCTTCCTAAAAACAGAAAAGAGGCACTCTATGTATACCTAGATATATGCAACATGTTTTGTTTAGATTCTACAACCAAACAACAAGTAGGATTTGTGTCTCAGGAGTGTTATTTGTACACAAAAGGGGTCTTGTGAGAAACTAAAAATAGACAAAAGCAGCATAGCAATTGCTCAAAATAGCACATGTAGGAGAATGCTGTAAGTTAGAATGCTTCTGGAGCAACAAAATGATTAAAAGAATAGTACAGTGAACCAGAGTAAGCTATCAAGCAATCAAAAGGATTCTTTGATTATATCAATGATAGGGAGAAAACGACACTATGGCCCTCATTACAACCCTGGCGGTCAAAGACCGACAAGGCTGTTTTGACGATTGCACCGCCAACAGGCTGGCAGTGCAATCTTGCGAATTACAACCGCGGCAGAAGCGCCGTGCTCGCACCGCCGGGACCGGCGTTTTTCCGCCACGTTGGTCACAGCGGTTGTAATCCTCCAGGGCAGCGCTGCCCAGGGGATTACGAGTCCCCCTCCCGCCAGCCTTTTCATGGCGGTAGGAACCGCCATGAAAAGGCTGGTGGAAAGGGGAGTCGTGGGGCCCCCTGGCACAGCCCCATGAAGCTTTTTACTGTCTGCATAGCAGACGGTGAAAAGCGTGACAGATGCAACTGCACCCGTCGCACCGCCACAACACCGCCGGCTCCATTTGGAGCCGGCTCCCATGTTGCGGCCGACATCCCAGCTGGGCCGGCAGGCGGAAACTCGGTTTCCGCCCGCAAGCCCAGCGGTGATGTCGTAAGGGACACAGCGGGAGTGTGGCCGCATTGGCGGCCGCCCGCCAATGTTGTAATGAGGGCCTATGTGACTTAATATAATGGCATAGGTTAATTCCCGAAGATACTACAACAGGAAACCGTTGAGTTTTGCCCTACGTGGGCCTATTAGATTTTATGTTTAGCTGAAAATGTGTGAGACATGCTCAGATGCATTTATTAGCCTTAATACAGCATTAACAGAGAGCTACTGGGTAGTAAGCAGCCACCAGCAAATACTTAAATAACTATGTTGCTGGATACATGCGAAAACAAACAACGAAACCTTAAGATCGAAATTGTGATCTTCGGGAGGAGCACATCACCCTAAGACTCCATTTGGTGGCCAACAGATTTAGGGTTAACACCCACCTACACCCCCATCCAAGAACCTCGGGATCGTCATGGACAGCAAACTCGACATAACCGCCCAAGTCAGCGCCATACACTTCCATACCCTCAAGGTGTTGAGCAACATTTTCAAATGGCTTACAATCAGCACCCGGTAGGACGGATGTTCACTCTGCCCTGGCAGAACAGACAGGCGTCCCCCACTGGAACACTGTGGAGCACTGCGCCTTTTAGGTCTGCTTCCATGCCCCAAGACCTCCAAAACCATGTCATGTTTTGTAGCTCTGGCGCTGCTGTTTGCAAAGAGACAGATTACCAGGCTTTGGAAGTCTCCCAAAGCCCCTCCTACAGCTGGCTGGTGGGAGGAGGTCATACACTGGGGTACAGAGGAAGGCTGCACACTGCACAAAGAGGAATACCAGGGACTCTGCAAACAGCCCACAGCTTCCATGTGGCTTGGCTTATTCAAAACATTTAAGTCACATGGACAGCAGTTAATGGTCAATGGGTGGACTGGCTTGGTATATACTGTTGATGTCCCCTGGGCTGCTTATAGAGCTACATTTACAAGTCACGGCAATCGTGTCACCCAGATACTCAGGAGTACACTAGGTCTACCCCATGTACTGCACATTGTCTCTGTTCCCTCCCAGGACCCTCACATTGCTACCCCTTTCCAAGAAGTTCTACGGGTATAGGATTAGTTGGGGCTAGGGCGGGGTAGTTGTTGGGAACTACTAAGTTCGAACTGTTACTCTTCTGGCAATAATGTGATAGCCGCTATATGTATATGCTGATCTTCAATGGCTATAATAGTTTATGTGCTCCATCACTCAAATTCTTAAGACACAGTTGATGATGTACATTTCTCTGATGGCCTCATGGTGGGCTTTTCCTGTTTCTTATCACAATGTATACAACAAGTCAAAACTTAATAAAGTTTGTTTTAAAAAACAAAATCAGCACCCCGAAACTGTCATGCATGTCCCGGTGACAAGAAAGCAGGAATATGGGAAAACTCTCTACGTCGGGATCAACAAAAAACTCACCAGAAGGATGCAGACCATTCAGTACTCCGAGGCCAGAACCACTTTCAACCTTCACACTCGCATCACATCACACCACACCTGGAGGAGCTTCACCGACTCCTCACCGACTCCTCATACACAAACACAATTCATACACTTCACCCACAATGCCAAGGTACTACATAACACTGGTCCAGCATACCTCAACAATTTCCGCTGCTTTCACAAACCTTCCAGGCACCTCCACTCACCCAGATTCTACTTGTTCACATCCCACACAAAACTAGATCTGGCAGTAAAGCCTAATGCTCCTAAAGCATAGAATGACTTGGTACTACACATAAGAGCCTTCTCCTTACTTCTTGTGTTCTGCAAAGAACTGACATCCTAGCTTTTCAAGAAGTCCCACTTAACCCTTTAGGGCGATAGTGTGATTCACAACCTACAAGACATGACAAGCTTCTCTCAGAATAAATGTCTACCACTTGCAATTAGGCATAATAATTTGTCTGTTATGTCTTAAACGGGGTACTGTAAGAAGCTACCCCCAACAGTCGTATCGGACAATCATACCTGTAGCATGGGCCTATTAAATAATTCATTAAGCAGGAAGTCTACTTACCCCGCCTCATATCTGAAAGACTTTACATACTATTACGTCTGTGTGGAAGGGAAAAATAACTGCTTCACTACCTACAACGACATTTGTTTCTTAGAGGTGGGTTGTGAAAACTAAACACTGCTGTGAAGCAGCCTGCTCTCACAGAGGGTCTTAATTAGTTATTTTGTTTAAAAAAAAAAAAACACCAGTCATGTTTAAACATGTCTGCCTGAACATAGGGGCTTGAAGGGCTAAATGAAGCTAAACTCACTTGATAAGTCAGAGGATTCGGGGGTTTGGTGAAAATTTTCACCCTCACCTACTAAAGCAGCCACCATTACACTCCTTTACACAGATCCAGGTATTCACTCTAATCACAAATTACATCAAAATCAGTAAGAAATGTTTTGTTACCAATGTTTAGTTAAGGCAGAAGCTGATTGAACTCAAATATTGGGACAGTAATGTGCTGAGGTTCAAATCGAGTGGTTGTCACAAGATAACTTGTTCTCGCTCTAGAACACTGAAAATTTGCCTCTCACAAAATAACTATTTTGTCACGTACGTTACCTTTTCCTGTTTCAATATGGCCAGTTTACTCTTCTCAGCCTGGATCTCCCGTGACTTAAGCTCAGCCACAGCCTCAGATAGCTGCCTTTTCACTTTGTCATTTTCCAAACGAGCATCATGAAGATCAGACATTGTTTTATCTCGCATATTTACTACGTCACTGAGCTCCCTGGCCATTAAAACAGATTCCTGCCTGCTCCCTTGAATCTGCTCCTCAGCTCTTCGAAGTTGCTCTTTTAAAAAAGCAGCATCCTCCTGAAATATATCAAGGCATACTTATGTTACATTTACTAGGCAGAAAATCTTAGATGTCTCATATTTGAAAACAAATCATCCATTTTAAGTATTTATTAGATTTAAGTTGTTTTAATAAAGCATTTATGTCACATGACATGGGATACAATAAAAGCACTTTGAAGTAGTAAAAACATATGCTACAACAGTAAAAACAAAAAATTAAATTGGAAGGCAGGCCAGCCAGCCAGACTTAAAAAAAAAAAAAATCCTTTCTGGAGCTAAATGGGAAGGGCGGTGTGCATACATTACAGAGGAAACACTCCAAACCCACAATGATATCACAGAGAAAGCCTGCAGCACATTTACTGCTTTACGGACTCCAAGAATCTGATGATGTCCAAGATCCTCAATCACATTATGCAAGGAAGTCAGGAAAGCACCATCTTACAGGTCGAAGTACAATGGCATTGTCTACACCATAAACGTGTAAACTAATCAGTTGATTTACAGACGCCAGAGGTAGCTAATGTAAAAATGAAAAATTTTATTTACCTGTTACAAGTTTGTAATGCTATAGATTCATACATAAAGATTTTAGTAATCCTATAGAAAAGTGGGTTTGGTTCGATAGGCAAGACAGAAAACAGCTCCTGGCCGAGTCGCAACTTCCCACGGTATGCAAACCATGCAATAGGCTGGTATGAGTCATGATGTCAAGTGCAATTCAAGATCCAGTAAGATAAGCGGACTTATACTGCCTACATTGTGTGACAAATAGCGTCCAGCACCGGAAGAATGGATGATGATACACCCCTGCAATGGACAGAAAACCATACGTAAAGATCATACAGAAGACTGATGCTATCTGGCAGCGAAACAGGGAGCAATGTTAGCTTTTTTGATATCTGGCTAGGTTAGGAGTTGGTAAGGACTGGAATTTTGCGAAGTGTGGTAACAACTGCATGTTTAATTTCTGGTGGTATCATTCTCCTGATTTTAGACAGAAGAACCAAAGATATAGCAAAGATGATAAATCAATTTTGGCCAGAAACGTTTGAAGGATCTTGGGAAGTGTTACTCACTGAAAGAATGTCTCCGTGTGGATATCCTTGTGCTAAGACAGATATGTTTTCCATATGTGTACGCAGTTTGCCAATTCCAGCATCCACGCTAGGTAGCACTGGAAAAAATATCAAGTATCAACAGAACTAATGTGTTACTGTTTTAATATTGTGTGTTGTTTACGGACTTTGCTCTACTGATGCAGAATTATAGTGCAGCTGCTATGGTTTGAATGGTATAAACGGAATACTTAATAAAATAATGTTTTTAAAAAGAGAATCTCTAAATGCAAGAATGAAATGGCAATTGGGTCTTTAGGTGACAGTGCATCTTAGAGCGCCAGGTAAAGCAGCTAAAGTGAGGCCAGAAGTTGCAGAGCAACTGAACATTAGCAAGTCCATGGCAAGCACAGACCGTCCTGAAGTGGGCAAGTCCACTGTATGCATTCAAGGTGCTGACACAAATTCCACACCATGTTGTAGAGGCCAGGCACTGAGGTGGAAGGGTGATCAAACCAGCAGGTGCCAGAGAGTACAGATGCAAGCTACGAGACAGGGGAGACATGGCTACATAAAGCAGACTGACAAATAGAGGCAACACATTTCTTACATTTAGTAACATTCTTTAGATTCTAAAGATTCCTGCAGATTCTATACCTTTTCCCCAAGTGCCAGACAGGAACTGAGTAGATTTTCCATTTTCTATGCCCCAAAGGCAGCAAAGGGTGTGAAGGAGCCACAAATGAATAAAGAAAAGATCACATACATGCTCAACAGGATAGGTGGGAGATATTAAGTAACTGCGGGGCTGTTGCATCCATGAGAAGAACGTTACACAAGAAAAGTTACTTTTTCTTCTAATTGATACTAGCTACAACAGATTCCTGCCTTTTGAGTCACTAACATAGCAATTTGACTTAGAGTAAGACTGAGGTCTTTAGGTAGTTCATAAGAACTGGAAACTCGCCCTACCAAATTGTAGGCCATTGCATTAAGGCAATAATGTGGCAGAAAGAAGACAATGACATTCAGAAAGCTACTCGAATGAACTAGAACTATCCTAAAAGGACAGAGGTAGCCATGAACCTCTTGAAATAGTGGACTCGAAAAACCTCAGAAGGATTCATGTCTGATAACTGATCGAACCACCTGCTTTAAAAAACAAAACACCCACTTAGAAAAGTCTGCTTACGACACCTTTGTCAAGTTTATCACCACGAAAACCTACCTTTTAATAATGAAAGCCAAAGTCTTTTGAATACAATGTCTAATAATCATAATAGAGTCTAAATTTTGCAATGTTGTGATGTTCTCAAATGATGAGAAGAAGCAAAGAAAGCTAGCAGGGAAATTAACTGGAAACATGAAATTCAGAGGCTACCGTAGGTGGAGAAAATGATTCAAGTCAGACTTTGTCCCTGGAGAAATTAGTGAATGGAACAAAAAAAGAAGAAATAACTTGGCATAAGCCTCGCTAAACTATGACTACAAGGAAAGTCACCTTTCAGGAAATCGATTTGGGTGTTGTTAATGAGATGAGATTTGAGCACTTGAGACAGAAACATTGTTAAAGGCAGCCTCACAGCTCACAATCCCAGAAGGCTGATATGGAATTATCTCCCTGGGTCCAGGGTGTCTTAACTGTCATATCCTTGTAGTGGATACCCAGAAATGAAAGGGGGGAAATCCATTACCAGTGTCACCCAAGTCTAAGGTGCCTGAAATAGACCATCTTTCAGAAGATTCGGGCAAAGCAGCCTCCACTGCAGAGAATATGAAAGAGCAGGATGCTTATAAATGGTGTCCTTCAGATTACAGAGACACTGTTTTCATGTGGGTCTCCACTCTAATTGAGGATGTTGATTTTGATGTTAAGGCATGCAGAACTACCAACATGAAGCCTTGAGCCCCAACAACCTTAGGGCAGATGAACAGTCCTGCATCTCCATCAAGAGCTTTCACTGCCTCGGCCTTGTGTTCAGTACAGTTGAGTACATCTTCTATGTAATGTACTTTTTTTTAATGGTTTCTGCTTGTTCGCTAAAAATAGAAGGTTGAACAGGTGAGTTGTTGTAGGCACAAATGTTTTTTTCTGCAAACTCTCCAGGCAGGAGGCTTTTAAAACCAAGTTGATCAAATAAAGAAAAATATGTATCCTTCTGCAGTGCAAATGAAAACACAATCCGTATCAGCTATCTAAATACTCTAGACACTATGGTTAGGCCAAATGAAATGGAGTGAACATGGAAGCGCATTTCTCCAACCCTGAACATGAAATACATTCATGAAATACATTCTGTGCCTTTCAACACCTTTAAACGTGAACATGGAAATAAGAGTCCTGAACTCCCAAAGAGACCATCCAGTTCTGTTTCTTCAACACAACCAAAACTTCAAAAACTGCACTGGAGTGAGAACTTTGATTTATCCTATCTGAGGGAGTTATTTTAGACCTAACTCTAAGACATGACAGATTCCTACCACCCACCACCCCCTACGCACAGCAGGACTCTCCACTTCCCCCTTAGTAAGCAGGGAGGATACTTTGCTCAAGATGCTTGTATGGGAGAGGGAGGAAAGATTAGGATGTAAAGGAGGTGGGATGCAATGTCATATCCTGCCACTCCTGGAAAAACAAAGCACCTCCTCATTGTCTTTTGACTACACTCTAACAATACTCAAATCTGGTTCACCTTGGGAAAAGGAAATCAATATCCAACAGACATATCCATGTATATGGAACCACTCAATAAAGGAGATCTTCCATCATATGGATGAAGCCAAGACAGCAATCAAAGTGATTAGGGAACCTTAGTCCAATGCACCGCTGTTTGACTCTACTACACACCTTATAGCACCGCTAGTGACTTCATCAGAAGTTGTAAATTTACTCTGAAACAAATGTTGTCTTTGTACCCCCTCCTACCAAAATCAATGCTGTCCACTCCGGTAAAGGTTGTGATTATGCAGGCCTCCCTTATCCAAAATATTCTGCCACTCTTTCGTATTGAACACTAAATTAACTTGACCAAAGCCCTCTTCCTGACATGGTTTCACCATATGAACATTACCTCTTCTGACCTACTCAAGAAACTTACTGCCATACTCCAAAGACTTTACAACAAAGTAGCAAGAATATCCCTTGAAATCACAAAGTGACAGCACTTAATACTCGCCCTTAATGCTCTCCATTGGCTCCTGGCAGACATACCATCCACAAAGCCTATTGGGACAAAGATCCCGCATATTTGCAGAAACTAAGATCTTGCTACTTTCTTACCAGAGACCAAACACCAAACTCAGCCCATCCGATCAACCAATGATTCTTCAAGATGATAAAACTTGTTAACAGACAAGGGGGTATGCAAGGACTCTGGGACACATTTGACCTCAAACTAAGTTTATGTTCAGAAAAACAAATGTTTAAGTAGTACCTTCATCATGGCATCAGCAAATCAATATCTCCCAATCTTAAACAGGTATTTTATTATGTGGTTTACCTGTGTCTGTTTTACTAAGGCCAGTTTATTCTTGTGAAACTGTGTCTCCTGTGACTTAAGTGCAGCCCTAGCATCGGCTAGCTGCTTCTTCATCTTTTCATTTTCCAAACGAGCACTATGAAGAGTAGACATTGTTTTATCCCGCATATTTACTACATCACTGAGCTCCCTGGACATTAATATTGCTTCCTGTCTGTTCGCCTGAATCTGTTCCTCAGTTCTTCGAAGTTGTTCCTTTAAAAATGTGGCATCCTCCTGAAAGATAGCCAAATTGAAAAAAGTGTAACAAGATTATATCTACTACCCCAAATAAGTCTGATGCTTTGAGATTTAAAAACAAGCTAACCTTTCAAATGAACTACAACTATTTACTTACACAGAGTGTTCAAGACACTGCGCTGGAAAACCAAGTATTACATATGTCATACTTCTTGCACAGTACTAGTGGGCAGTGAAGGGCTCCACACTACCCAACCAACGAGCATCAATCCTGCCTTGTCCAAGTGATCCATAGAGGGTGTGAAGTTAGTTCATTCTATGTTGTTAGACAGCCAAATGTAGAGTCTATCTGGAACAACTGAGATGACTCATCATACTGGCATTTTTTTTTTTAAAGAGCAAGATTTAGACCACCAACTTATTTAGCAAAGACCATAAAAACCTTCAGGTTACCATTTATACTGACAGAACATACCAATCAGTAAAATACAGAAAATGCTTCGGCGTACATTTCAAAAACAATAAGAATACCTTTAAGCATGATATCCACAATGTTCAGCTTGACAGCGTCACCATAAGCAAGAACCAATCATCACAGTTGATTCATACCCATAAGGAATTTACCTTAATTAGTTTGGTCACTACAGCAGATCTACTACACAATTGATTACTTATATCAACCAACCTTCACCATGATTTTTCTTGGAATGAATGTGTGCACTTTACTAACTTTTAACATGATACAACTTTTACATCACCCGATTTCTTTAGTTAACATGACTATTTATACAATCTAAATGTTACATGAAAAAATAGATTAATCTGCTCTAAGTACCTGTGGAGACCAGGAGACTGGTCTTCACAGTTCTCTTGGATGCAGGAAATGTATAAAGAACAAATAATAGCTAGCGTACATGATTAGCTGGACAGATTTCGGGAAATATTGGACAACTTCATCTGAAATCCAATAAGGTATATAACCTGTGATACCCAATAGGATAAGCAGACTCGGGGGGGGGGGTGGGTGGAGGGGGGGTGCAGTCTATCAGAGGCACACACCACATCCAGACATGTGAAGGACCACATAGTAGAGCTAGACATTGCCAAATTGTGGTGACCTAACAAGAGTTCGCAAAGGAGACCTAATGAACATTCTTGAAAGCCATAAAACATCCTTTACCCCATGGGAGTGAACAGAAATGAAACTATATGAAATGAACCCAAACCAAATTAAACATCATGTACTATATTGCATCCTTTTAAATATACGGGCCCTAACACAGGGTTGTGTTGTGCCCAGTCGTAGCACAACAGGACTCTTCTTAATTGTATAATGCTTGAACTGCTTTTCCAACATTAGAATACTAGATGGATTAGGGAAAGAGAGATGGAGGATTCAGAAACATATATAGTTCAAGATATGTCTGCAATTGCACTGACATCAGTCAATGCTAAACACATTCTTGTAGGAAAAAATTTAATTTAAAAAGTAATAATAAAAAAAATCTTTAACTATTCCCCATGCGCACTAGTAGAACATGCGATAAACATGAACAGATGATTAATACTGGCATTATCTCAATGAGGGTTCCTGGTGGCTGCCATGACTATAACTAGAAGGCGAGAAGGAAAGCTGTTTGTCAACACGGCTTGCGACAACAAAAAGACCTTCTTTATTCCCAGGGCACCCACAGCTCACCATCTGCAACAACAAGTAGCTCAATGAGTGGCAATTCTGAGGCAAGGGAACAGTGCTGGGAGTTCATGGATCATGGACCATACTGGGCTTTGCCACTGGAGGAGACAAACTTGAACCCAACCAGGGGAAAAGATGTACTGCAGGGAGGAATAAAAACAAACTCCCTACACTGTTGCACAACATACTGGTGACCATTTTGGGAGATGGCCAAAATAAACTTCCAAGATACACTAATAGACTTTTATACTTGGTTTATCGTACCTGTTTTTACCCTAATTCTCTACTGTATCATGGAACCTTTTAATGTTTAGTATTTGTAATTATGTTTATATTGTTGAAACTGGTTTTTATGTAAATTGCTCTTCTGCATTATGTAACAGTTCGTCTGTAACCCACTGCGATACCAATTTGGTTTTATGTGCGCAATATAAAACTGCAAAAAGTAACAGACATTGATCTTGCGCAAGCTGCCAACTTCATGCAAGTATAATCATTTCTGTTCCTCATTGGTAGAAAGATGATATCTCTAGTTAGCTTGAGCAGTGGGTCCTCAAATGTTTGATACAGCGATGGCAGGCATAACATCAAGACTAATAAGACAAGTAAGCAACCTATTTGTTTTTCTTGTATTACCCTTAATTAATAACAAGGAAACCAAGGTGATTACAGTGATTAGCAATATGGACTAGCAAACTTATTCTACAGAAACGTATTTTCAAACTAAGTCTGCATCCGAACTAGTGTCCAAGAATCGCACAATATGACAAACAAGGGCAACACTAACTTGTGTCATTTACAGCTGTCTGAATGGCAAAGCTGCAACAGTCAGCAATACATTTTTTTAAAAATAAAAATATTTTTTCTTCCTATTATTATTACTATCTGGAAAGAATCTGAACCTACATTGACTCTGTTACACTGGGCATATGTAACTTCTGGAATGGAGGGCCCAAAGGTGGAGTATTATTTGCTCATGTATGAGACAATGCTACAAGCAATGGACAATTTTTGTTTTTATAAAGACTGTGCCAAAGAGGTTTTTCTGAAAATTAAGTTTGGGAAACTTCCTACTATAATCTAGTTTATACAAACAAAACAACAGAACACAATGTCACAGCTATGAAGACTGCTTTCTATTCTATAGGAATTAGAGATACAAAACCTGGTAGTTAATGAATTCAGTGAGTCATTACTGATTAGGGAGGAGTGTTAAAGGACAAGTTATTTATCTTCAATAAAACCTTGTGAGAGAAAATCTAGCAGCAGATTTCTTCCCTTAGAATATTACCCAGGCATCAGACTGGATCTGGAAAATTGTGAGCAGTACATCGGTAGGTGGTGCTGAAAAGCTCTGTGTTGGTCGCAAAGAATGCAAATGTGTTATGCCTATAAAAGAGCCTCTGCAGTGTGCTGACTTAAGTTTCCATGTCATTTTACCCACCAGAAGCACAGGTCAATGCCAAGGTTTTGTGACTAGCAGGCCAAAACTACAGTACAAAAGGACCCCTGTAAACAGATACGTTCAGTTCGCAGATCAAGAACATTGGCTTGCTCAGTAAGGATCGAGGCAGATGGCATGGTCAGTAAGGAATCTGCGGCTAGATAGAGTCTCTAACAGACAAGACTTTATTGAAGTTAAGTAACTTGTTCATCTGATGGATACTTTTAGTAGCAGATTCCTTCCCTTGTAATAGATACAAAAGCAATCCCTCCCTGAGTGTGGTCCTCAAACCAAAGGATTCAAACCAAAAAGTACTGGAGGACTGAATGAGCAAAGTGCTATTCAGGATAGACATGACTATTAAGGCAGTAGTGTTTACTAAATGTGTGCAGAGATGCCCATGTTGCAGCTTGACAAATGTCGAGGACAGGGACTCCACAAGCTAATGCAGTGGTTGCAGCTTTGGTGCTGGTACAATGAGCCTGCAAGCACTTAGGAGGATGCTTCTTAGCTACTGCATAGTAGATCTTAATAAACTGGACAATCGATCTGGAGATGGCTTCTGCACTGCTTTCTCTTTCTTTGTACTGATGAACCCCACAAACAGCTGAACATTTATCCAGTGTTCTTTGGTGCAATAGAGACAGAACAACAATGCTCTTTTTGAGTCCAAACGGTTGAGTTTTTCTTCCTCTTTGGAGGGTTGTGGAAGAGCGAAAGATTATGGCACTGTGATGCTTTGGTCAGCATGGATAGGCATCACCACCTCCGGAAAAAAAAAAAAAAGAGGCACGGGTGCGGAGAACCACTTTATCTGGGAAGCAGCTGGCGTATGGCAGTTGAACAGAGAGCCTGTAATTCACTGGCCCATCTAAATTATGTGCTGGCCACCAAGAAAACACAGTCTTGGGTCTCAGAACAAATATGGTTTCTAAGTGAGAACACATCCAGGTAGGTTAAAACAAAATTAAGGTCCCCATCGGGGTATAATTAAAGATTTGGGAGGAAACATGAGTTGAAGACCTTTCAAGAAACATGTCACAACAAGTGACTTGAACTGGGATGGTTCAACTACAAGAAAGCGGATATGGCTGAAAGATACCACTTAACTGTACCCAGAGCAAGTCTTTGCCGGCAAAGGGTAAAACAACACTTCAGACAATGGTGAGAATAGTGGAACAGCATGTTTGTCAGTGCACCCAGCCACAAACTTGTCCTAAAGGCAAGTGTATACAGCTTTTATTACTGGCTGCCAAGATGCCATCACAGACCTCAGGAGAGGTTTCGCAGCTCAATCTCTATGAAGGTGGAGAGTGGCCAGGTTTGGTTCCATAACTCTGCCCTGTGTGCCCTCCCAAAGGGTGAATGGGCAGCCTGATCAGAGGACAGAATCTCATGCTCAGATGTTCAGGATACCATACCCTCCTCACCAAATTCGGAGCCACCAGGATGGTTTGGGCCCAGTCGATTCGGATCTTCTTGAAAACTCAGGAAAGGAGAAGTATCGGTGGAAAGGCGCATAGGAGGTTCATATTCTAGTCTAGTCATAATGCGTCTCCGAGCTAGAGACGATTTTAAAACTCCAACACGCAGAAGTACTGACACTTCACATTCTCATCAGTGGTCAATAGAGTGAGCCAAGGTTTTCCCCCAGTTTTGAAAGAAACCTTGAGCAACCTCCGGATGCAGTTGTCATACGTGGTGTATCGACAGCTGAGTTTGTCCGCCCTGGCATTTAAAGATCCCGCCAGGTACTGCACGGCTTGTAAAATGTTATGATGTTCCAGACTTGACCAGAGTTGAACAGTCTCCTGGCACAGGGTCCATAACCCCACCCAGCCCTGTTTATTGCAGAGCCACATGGTAGGGATGTCATCCATGAACACCTGGACCATCTTCCTTTTGATAACACAGTTAAGATTTCAACGCCAATCAAGTCACCCTCAGCTCCAGAAGACTGCTGTGGAGCTGAGTCTCCGCCATAGACAAGAGGCTTCTAATCTCCGCCTTTCTCAGATAGCCACCCCATCCCAGAAGCAATGGATCGGTCACCCCTTTCAGCTATGGGTTGGGAAGTGAGAGGGGTCTACCAGTGAACCAGTCTGGGTTCAGTAGCCACCACTGCAGATCTTGTGCAGTCTCCTCCGATATATATGGACCAGGTCAGAGAGATTCCCTGGTGCTGCACCCATTAGGGCGCCATATCCCACTGCAGATCCTGCACATGCCACCAGGCATGTTTCACTAGAAGGAAGCAAGAGGCCATCAGACTCAGCACCCTCCGAGTCAGTCCCACTGAAGCCCAGGACAGAGGGCTAAAACATCGAGATCATAGCCTGAATGTCCTGGGCTCTCTGCTCTGTTGAAAAAATAAGCCACAGAACTACACCGTGTCAAGCATGTCTTCGATGAAAGGGAGCATCTGAGAAGGCACCTGGAGTGACTCTGGTATCTTAGTAGTGAACTCTAATGGATGCAGGAGCTCCACTGTAGTCTGGAGGTTGGCGACAATGCCTGTGGCGACCCAGCCTTCAACAGCCAATCATTGGGGTAGGGGAAGAATGGAACCCTGGCCTCTAAAGGTGTGCTGCAACCACCACCATCACTTTACGTGAACTCCTGAGGGTGACTGGTTAGGCCAAAGTGGAGCACAGCAAATTGAAAATGCTCCTAGCCCACCTAAAACAGCAGGTGGTGCCGATAGGCCTGTAGGACGGGGATCTGAAAATAGGAATCCTGCAGATCCAGTGCTACCAGCCAGTTACCAAAGTTGAGCACAGGCGCAATATCAGCGGGTGTGAGCATTTTAAATTTCTTCTTCCCCAGGAAGGCACTGAGAGGGCACAGGTCAGGGACAGGATATACGCCTCTGTCCTTCTTGAGCACCAGAAGGAAGCAGGAATAACAACCACAAAATACTTCTCTTCTGATGTTGCCACCCTCTCCATGGATCGTTTGGCCAGAAGATCCTTCACTTCCTCGCATAATAAGGAAAGGGGATCCTCCATCAGCAGATCTGAAGGCGGTAGTAGGGACAATTTGAAGAAAACACTCGTCCGAAGTTAAAGGCCTTCCAATAGGACAGGTGGTGTTAATCCTGTCACCAGTAGGGTGCCCATGTTGGTGTGAGGGTATACTAAAGAAGCTTGGAGGCAGCAGGTGCCAGGGAGATTGGGGTGGTGGGCTGGGCAGATCATCTGGTATGAGGCCATAGTGAGGGCTAACAACAGGGTAGTGACCATACTATCCTTGAAATGCTCAAGTGCCAGATAAGCTGATGCTGTTGAAGGGCATGTCTATAAGGAGTGCCCGGACATCCCCCAAGAAGTCAGATGATTTGAGCTGGGTGTGGTGACAAAGTGCCACTAATAAACCAATGGCATTGCCCAGCGAGTTTGTAATGTCCAGCCCACATATGATCGTGAATATGGTTGCATCTCTGCCGTTGGCAATAGCCTGGGTCAGGATGGCTAATGCCTCCTACTAGGCCTTGGGGCTACACTAGTACATCGAGTCTGCCAATGAGGCACACAGTGTTCTCTAACCGCAGTGAAAGGCTGGTAGAAGAGAAAATCTGCTTCCAAACGTATCCAGTCTCTTGGATTCCGTATCTGGTGGAGTGGTAGGGAATGCACCAGGATTAACGTTAGTAGTCCAAAACTGCAGCACCTGGCTCTCAGGGATGTGATGCTGTGTGAGGAAAGCTGGGTCTCCTGGAGCAGGGAGGGATGCAACTGTTCTGTGCACAAGAGAATACATGCAGGGCTTGCCCCAGGCATCAAGGAGGACATCAGAGAAGGGAAGGGGAGGTTCTGTGCGTGGGGTAAACCAAACCTCTCCTTCCCTATGTTAAGACCCTGGGCTTGAGTTTCACCGGGGTAGCGATAAGTTAAGGACCTCAGCTGATGTCCACACAACCAAACCAAACGCGGCCCTTTCTCTGTATCCATACTAGGCGGATAAGCCAGACATGTGTCTGGTGAGGTGTTCAGACCACTGGCATCAGCTAGGTTCACATACCAGTTGTTTTCTGGCAAAGGGTCTTTAAGGGGGGGGTTAGGGTAGATGTAAGGGAACCTCCGATTCAAACAAATCATACTGCTCACAGGGCTTGTCAGGAAAAGGAGGCACGGTCTTCTACCCAGATGTTCTTAATCTGGTCAGCGCCAAAGATGACATCCTGTGACACAAATTCAGCTCTGTATCAGAGTCAGGAATTACTATGGGGTACCATGCCTATGAAGCGAGTCAGTGGTGCCAGATATAGAGCAACTGGATCGATCCCCAGCGAAGGTCATGGATTTGAGACCAGAGATGGTCTGAATCAAGAGGGCTGACTGGAACCAAAGGCGAACCCACTAGTGGTAACCCAGTCTTGGCACCTTCCAAACCTGTGGGGCCCAAGGGTGCTCCAGAGAAGTCTGGGAGCGATAATATGAGGTACATAGACTCACAGGACCCTTTGAATTGGGTGGGGGTCGCACTCGGGATGCACTGCAAGAGTCTGTGAATCATTTTTAGAGTAAGGTGAAGTGGACAAGCACACAAAAATCTTTCAGAAATATTGCAACTGTGAGAAAGGCCTCATTTCTGCCCATGCAGGATACGTATGTGCTGCACTAACAAACGTGCTAATGTGTTATGGTCCCAATATATATGATCCAATCTGACACATGGTCCATGCAGGGGTTTGGGAAGTCCCACCAAAGAGAGGCTATAGCTTAGCACTGAGCTCCTTAGATCTAGTTCCAACCACAACAGCAGGACAGACAGGCCAATTCCCTGCCTGTTTTATAAGAACACTGAAGAGGTAGCTGGAGCAAAATAAATGCCTTGATGTCCAGAAGGTCTATTTGAGTCACAGAGTAATGTTGAGTAGACGGCCTTTGCTTGACTACATTCCTTGCTTAACAAATGGGCATGTGTACGATCACATGGTGGTAGAATACCATCTACACGTCTCCAAGCTGTAAATAAAGATAATAGCCCATTTAGGACAAATTTAAGAACTGGCAATTTTAAATATTGCAATTGACTGATACTGAATGGAAGTGGGTAAACACAGTATTACAGTCATTTGGTGTTTTGATGAAGAAATAAAAATTGTACCTGATATAAGTTTTAAATCGCCCTGAAGAGGTTCCGATGCTGGGAAAGAAATGCGTTGGTTGGCTCATGGCTATGTGAAATATGAATAAATGAACTATTACATTTTGGAGCCAATGAAGACAAAGAAATTTGAACTGAAGAATTTTTGAGCATGTGACATTAAACATGAATGACTGTTTTCTAGGTGCAACCCAAAAAGCTTTTTAAATAAAAGTTTGATGAGGTGTGATTGCAGGATAACTGAGCCTTCTTGCAGTAGGATTCTGGGGTGTGTGCCAGCACCCGGCCCATCCTTTAGGGCAGAGGGGCCTGCCCACCACCTTTTGCCCCTCAGGAAGAGGGGCGGTCAGGCTGAGCAAAGGTCAGACTGAAAGACACTCTTCATGTTCAGATCAGGCAGCCAGGAGGGAGACATGCGCAATTTGCGCAGACTCCTGGCTGTCTGAGCTGAACTTTGCTGGGCTGAAGAGATCACAGCTCCTATGGGCGTGTCCTCCTCAGCTCAGCAAAGGTGCCTTCAGGCCCTTCCCCTCGGTGATAAGGGGAAGCGTCACCGATGGACTTCAACCTGGACTCTTCAGGTTTAAGCCCTGAAGTGCCCAGGGTGAGTGTCAATCAGTGACACCTCATCACAGAGGGGGGGGGGGGGGAGGAGGGATCAGAAAAAAAAAAAGAAAAAAAAAGCGAGATTTTTTTTGTTGTTTTTTTTAATGAATGTTTGCTGCGTGTATGTATTTGAATGTTGATGACTGTGGTGAATGAATGTGCGTGCGTGCGTGCGTGAATGAATAAGTGAGTGTGTGCTTCCCGCCCAGCCCCTCCCTCCTAAAATTACCGGCCGCCACTGGTGTGTGTGTGTACTAGATTTTGGAAGCGATTAGAAGAGAATGATGATATTAGTGCAGTATTAAAGATCAAGTTTGTAAAGTAATATCAGCACGTTGGTGGTAAATGAGACTTATTGGCCTGGAAGCCTTAAGTGAACTACACTTTGGTGTTTTGCTTTATAGTAGACAAGACTGATAGCTGGACCCACATAGAGGAGTTTTACTTACGATGTGTCTGCTGATCCATTCTGGTTCAAGTTCAATGATAAGTCTCACATCCTGAACATAGCCTGGTGAAGAACTAAAATACTAGTGGTCATCTGGTCCTTAATTATTTGATATAGGGAGGATAGGATGACTGGATGACTCTGAAATTAAAGCACTCTGTCTTTCAGTACACCAGTTCAATACCAAGGGAAGCAAGCCCTCTTCTCCATGCTGGGTCCAGCAATAAACCATTAAACTGAACTTTGTATGTTGGCGATAGAATTGTTTTGGGTTCAATTACAAAGTCCTCCAGTGAATGTAGGATGTCCAAGGCACTGTGAAAATAAGAGCTGAACTCTATTGCAGTACAATATACCTACATTGCTCTCTTTTCACCTGAGGTAATGCTGTCATTGTTGTAAAAACAGTTGCTACAAACTATGTTACACTACTAGAACCCATCCATGTTGCAAGGTTATGTATAAAAACGCTGTAAAGTATCCAAAAGATACTGATGGTATCAAGTGTTATTATACCTACATTACCTTGTTTGAAGAATTGAGTATTATGTCTCTCTGAAGTTTTTCCTTGTCAGCCATGCACATTTGGAGTCTGGCGACCTCTTCTTTGTAGTGACCGATCATGTTTTCTCTATTAGCATCCATAGTCTTTAGCGTCTGAACCTCTGTGATCAACTTTGTGTTTTCGATTTCTGTATTTTTCAAATGAACCTGTAACAATAATGACAATTATTAACTGAAGAGCAGAATAATTAACCAGCAATGCATTCCACTGGATAATATATTCTATTTTGGGTTTACAAGTAAAGAGCATGAGCAACACAGACTTTGTAAGGAAGGTACAACAACAGATACATGCCAAAGGTAAGCTTTACATGCAACACCAAGCAGCTTCTAACATAACAGCAACCGACACAAAGGAACTCACCAACAAACAGTACCTAACATAAAGGACTAACTCCACTGCAATATATCAAGACAGTTTCACAATCAACAACAGGTCCCACATACCCAATAAACTGCCACATTACATCCACGAAAAATGCATTATCCTCCTGCTAGACCAATCATCACATCAAATATACCACCTCACATGCATACTTCCAGTTAGCACAATTTACTGTGCCACAAAACCCTGAAACACTACACTACAATGAAAACGCATATCAAGGATTAAACCAAATGTGTCTGCCTCTTCTAGTTTAGCAGGCAATTCAAAAAAATATGAATGACAATTAGGATTGCTGGAAAGTAATATATATTCTTTCTTTGTCATTAGATCTTCAGTGAAATTCATAAAACGCCAAAATGAATATCCAGCACATTCCTAGCCCTGGGTGGTAGAACAAAAGCTGTGTAACCATGCAGGCGAAGCCAAGCACCCCCAATGATGAACCTCTAGCCCAGTAGTAGGATCCAAATAGTAACGTATTTTACAAGTCTTATTTAACCATGGACACGTTGTTGTGCACAGATTCATAACTGCCACGTGGACCCACACATTCAGCTAAACCTGTCTTTTCACTGCTTTATGTAAGGTGTGCAATATGCCGCTTAAGACTGATTGAGGGGCAACATAATCTATAAAGCCATTTCCAAATAAAACGGAAACATGGCCACCTCTCCCAAATATAGGCACTTTGGTTTACTGCCAAAGGGTTATGTGCCTTTGGATGAGACACCAAGGCTGGTACAATTATTGATCTACATATATACTTTTTAGAAACAGGTTGGCACAGTAAACTTAATTTTGACTGTTACCTAACCAACACTTTCATCGTCTCTTTTTCTCCATAACAGAGGCGAAGAAGTATACTCTAATAGAAATGAAAAAACTAAAGGAAACGTGAGCAAAAGAAACAAAAACTTCACAAATATATTAAGTGCATTTCAGTCTTTGGTGAACACCAGTGGGTGCTTAGATTAACTTAAAATTCTATCTGGGTCATCATAGAGAGAGGATTTGAATAAATGCAGTAGTTGAATAAACAAGTTAAGTAAATGTATGGTTTCAAGCAGGTGAATGGTCAAGTCATGGTGAGAATTTGATCTCATGAAAAACAGGAATATCACCAGAGATGGTAAGCCTTTTAGATGGTTGCACACATTTTACAACTGAAAGAAGAAAATGGTTAGGGGAAAACCTTGTTACAGGCTATGAAAGCTGCCAATTTTAACAAATATAGTGTTGTATCAGAAAAAAAAATAACACAATACAGTTTTGCCTTGAGTTAAAGAAGAATTTTCAGGACCTCTCTCTGGGTCGAAACTCAGAACAAACACTGAACTCTTTATCTCAAATGTATGTCGTTTTGGATGTCTTTATTTTATCCAATTTTGACCTGAGTTAGTCATACTCCATATAAGTTGGCCTAGCATATTGGTCTGGAAACAGCGCACATACATTTTGCCTGGACCATGAGCCTTCCAGGAAAATACTGGTGTGTTCCATTAAGACAGTATCTCTCCTCATGCAAAACATGGTGTTATGGGCAGAAGAGGGTTTACATCTTACTTTGATAGGACTCACTGAATGCATTAATCAGTTTGAGTTTTTTATACTTTTCTCCAATATCTTAGTCACTGTTTCCTTTCTGGATCAACCCTTGTTTTCAGATGAGGTCTGCCTGGGTTTTACTTTTTCAGTTTCTTGCATCTTTCTATTAAAAATACATCAGCTGTAGTAGGAGCCATTTCAAAGAATCTAGAATTTCTCATCATTTGATCTCCTACAAAAAAGGAAGCCGCTCACTCCTCAGAAGGTCGTAAGTTCAGGAAATCAGTCTTTCAATGCAAAAAACGTTTTTTCTCTAATATAGGATGCTCTGATTCCCTCAGAGAAAGGTGCTTTATTGTAAGGAAATAATGTTTTGCAAATTCCCTGCTTGAAGGCTAGTCTATTTGCACTTCTAAATCATTACAACTTTTTTTGTTTATGGCTTGGGTTTGGAGAATGGTGGCCTCTGCTACAGCAAAGCCTTTCCTGTGTTTGGGGTACTCAAAGTTGATAGATCGATAAGACTGATGTTCCTTCAGAAGCACATCAGTCTCACTAGCTGAGAGTTCTTGAGGCTTTTTAATTTTCTCTTGCCATTCCTAAAGGTTTTATTCAATATCCTCTTGGTTTGACTAAATCAACTACTATTTTTGTTTAACTGAACTAAATGGTCAGCAGGTTCAGGTGGGTGGCTTCCTTTTTGGAAAGTTTTAATGGAGCTTAATGCCTGGGAGGCAACCTGCTCCATCCAACAACTGTCAATTAGATTTCCACTCACACAGCTGTTCTTTTAGCAGCATGTCGTATGTCAGCAGAGTGCCACTGTAGTTAAATCTGCTCACCACGCACGGTCCGCCTTCAGGGTCAGTGTAGGATCTGACGCAGGGAGATACACTAGTTTCCTTCACATCTTCATTTCGGAAAATTAGCATTTTGGAGATAGGTTTGAGTTAGGTTTCAAAAGCCCATGGTCCCGCTTTATTTGATAGTACAGAGTCCACTTTTGCCTTTATTGTTATACGCAAGGGAGTGTATTGGCCTGTACAAGGAAAGAAGACAAGCTTGCAACCAATTCCCTTCATTAAAAATATTTGCCTTGGTTATGGCTATCGAAAGTGTGAAGGTGCTGGAGGACGTAAAGGCAATCCTGCAAATATGTGAAATAGTTGACTTTCGTCAGAGGTTTGTGTTCAAAGTATTATTATTTTTTTAGTTTTTGTGTTTTTGATCATGGTTCCCTATGCCATTTTTTTTACTTGTTTGATCTTTATAGTAGTTGTTACATTTTCTGATTCTGTGTAAGTCAAAAGGCACTGCAGGGAACTCTGTGTGTTCGGTCAAGATCATCTTGGGTGTAGAAGCATTGCAATCTACAGGTTTATTTTTAAGAGACTTTCCAGTGCGCTAGTCAGTGTTTATGCAGATCACTAAGATAAATATTGGGATGTGCTGAAAGGCATCCTTGTTTCACACCAGTCTTTATATTCGCTTTGCTTTCTCCATCAGCTGTTCATGGGTGACAAATCCTATTTCAAGACTGAATTCCTGGATGTGCTTTATAAGATGAAGTCATTTTGAGTTTCCCTTTTCTAGATTTTATATTTTAACTCATTTACCCACAGCCCGTGTGTGGTACAAAAACATGGGGAACAGTTGGCCTTTCCTTGTACACAATAGTACTGTCATAAAACATTGTACAACTGAAGATTTAATGAGCACAAATAAACTCAGTCAAAAGACTCCAATCACCTTTGTGCATCTTTTCAGGTGATCTTTGTAAAAATTCATTTAAATATTTTGCCCTTAGCATTGATCAAGCATTTTGGTGTGTTTTAGCTTTGGGCAAGTCTGTTTACATTTTTATAAATTAGAATGGTAATGCTTTTGTGCCCTGATGCAGAGAAGGAGTGTTGGGAAGCTGACACCAAGCATAACTGGTAAAATGCTGGCACCCACCACTTAACATGCAACTGATACTGACACTAGCAGCACTGATGGGCAGCCAGTCATGTGGGAAGTCCTCAAATGAAAAACTAAGGGTTGGGGAAATGAGTCAGCACCAGATCATCACCACCATATCCATATCCAAGCTGTGTGGTACAATCAAAATATCTTTTTGTGGTAGTGCATCTCAAATTGCCTTTGATATTTCGAGTGAAGGTGCCTTTTTAATACTGGATGGTCAAAGATCTGGAAGTGCTAATAAAGTCAGTAAGAAGTTCCAAAGCCCATCCCCCCGTCTCAGTGGGATTCCTATTGTATTAATGAAATTAAATCATACCTTCTGGGAGCCACAGTAGTTGCAACAAACTTTTCAAAAGCCCTCTCATTAGAGCAGGAGGACCTAACTGAAGCAAATAGATTGATTTCTGAGAATCAAAACAGATTTCTCTAGGGCATGTCAAACACATTCAAAGCAACAGTTTTATTTTCGCTGACATTCTGGTCTATGTCAGCCCTTCGGAAGCTGTACTAATGTTTTGCAGACTATAGAGAAGCTGGCACATGGGTAGACACATCTAGCCTCTGGAAGAAATTTGATTTTCACTCAGATACCCGGGTGCAGCTATAGATGGAGACACTTGGGACTGACGACTAAAATTAAAGCTGGCAATGGACTTAGGTAGGGAAACAACTTTTCTCCCTACTTACTCTATCTTTATACTGAAGAGTATTTATCATCATACAAATGCTTTTCTTCGTGTTTAGGAGGTACACATCTGTATTTCAACATATGCAGTTGACCTAAATCTTATTAGATCAGACACCCATATGAAGCCAGACACTGCTAGACACTATCAGTATAAAGAAATCAACTTATGAAGGTATTTGAAGCAAAGATCACTACTATATTGTTCTTGCACAGAATTATTCTAAATATTTTAATATGTACAATGCCACGGAGCACGGAAAACAAGTTCCTTACCTTAATTATTTGCCTTATCTGGTAGGGACTATCTACCCACAGATTCTTTAATTTAGAATATTCCCAAGGTGTCAGACTGGATCTGGATTATTTTTATTTTTTTAGCAATCCCCTTGCCTGCTAATAGATTGCACTGATTGGCTCCATGTGACGTCATCGGGACAGTCTGTGCTAGAAGGGATGTGTGCAGTGCCTATATTGGTGCCTCCCCAGCATATTGACCTCAGTTCTTGACTGTTTTTCCACAACAGAAGAATGATGCCAAGCTGAGGAGGAATGACTAGCGTATCAAAGTAAATCTTTCATGTAGCAAGACAGTGCACAAAAAAGGGATGATGGTATGGTCGGTATGAAATCTACGGCTGGATAGAGTCTATACCAGATAAGGCATTACAAAAGTTAAGTCATTAGTTCAACTGATAGATACTTCTAGCCCCAGATTTTTTACCTTAGAACAGATACCAAAGCAATCTTTTCACGGAGGTGGATCTGCAGACCGTTTTAAACTAAGAAGCCCTATAGGACCTAACAGGCAAAATACCCATCTCTCCAGACTGACTATCGAGGCAGTAGTGTTTGGTGAACGTGTGCAGTGTTGCCCATGTAGCAGCCTAACAGATGTCAGGGACTGGGACCCCTCTAGCCCATGCAGTAGTTGTAGTTTTAGCTCTAGTAGAATGAGTTCTTAAGCCAACAGGAAGTTGCTGTTTGCCCACTACATAGAAGATCTTAATGCAGAGGATGATCAATTGAGAGATGGTTTCTGAATTGCCTTCCTTTATTTGTCCCCCCAAATCCAACAAAGAGTTGATCGTCCACCTGAAACATTTTGGTACAATCAATATAGCACGATAATGTCCTTTTTAGATCCAGGCAATGGAGTCTATCCTATTCCTCAGTAGGATGACAGGGGAGCCCACCAGATGTTGAACCATGAGGAAGAGGTCCTGGCATTCCAGCCATTTCCAGAGATAAATAGCCTCTTGACGAAGGGCCCACGATCTCACTGCACCCGTTTGTTGCAGTACCACACGGGTGTGGTATTGTCCGTTAACACCTGCACTAGCCTTCCCTTGATGGAGGGCCAAAATGTTTTCTATGCCAGCCACAGCACATGGAACTCCAGTAGGTTGATATGGAGTTCGGATTCCGTCAGAGACTAGAGGCTTTTGGTCTCCACCTCTCCCAGGTGGTCACCTCATCCCAGAAGTGATGCATTTGTCACCACTGTCAGATCTGGTTGGGGAAGGGAGAGGGACCTGCCACTGACCCAATTGCGGTTTGTTAATCACCACTGCAGGTCCTTTGCAGCTCCCTCCGAGATCTGAACCATGTTAGAGAGATTACCCTGATGCTGTGCCACCTGGAACTTCAGGTCCCACTGCAGAGCCCACATATGCCAACGGGCAGGTGTCATCAGCAGGATGCAAGAAGCCATGAGTCCCAGCAGCCTCAGAGTAAGTCTCACCGAAATCCAGGAGGTCGAAATATCAGTATCATAGCCTGAATATCCTGGAATCAGCATTTGGGAGGATAACTCCTAAACTGTTCCGTGTCCAGAACAGCCCTGACAAAAGGGAGTGCCTGAGAATGAGTCAGGTGTGACCGGCACGTTTATAGTGAACCCCAGCGAGTGCAGGAGGTCCACCATAGCCTGGTGGTGGGAGATGACAGCCTGGGGCGAGATCGCCTAAAACAGCCAATTGCTGGGGTACGGAAAGGCAGTTATCCAGTACTGGTATCTTTCATAGATTCACATGCTTGAATCATTGCCAGTCGTCAAAGTAGGATCCCACGGTACCATGGCAAAGCAGTATGTAATACCATCACAGGCTATAACGGCAATGGGCACTCAGTTTAAGAGACTATCAATCCTTGTTAAAAAAGGACCAAACTGAAACAATGACCAATCGGGTGTAAGCACTCTCTAGAACCCCTTCAGAGAGAGAAAGAATTCCTCAGATTTTCAAACACAAGAGGGAATAATACCCCTATCTATAAAGGGAGCCTCTCAGGGGAGGAGGGTGGGTCACAAGTGAATCTATGAAAGATAACAATACTGGATAACTGCAGTTAAAGGTAAGTAACTTGTTTTCTCATCCAGTATTGAGTCTTTCATACATGCACATGCTTGAATCAGAATAGCAAGCAGTGCTGTAAATAATTGAAAACTTTGAGAGGATGGTGGGTATCACAGAATTTACATTTGTAAGTAAACCATATACAATACTCACAGTGTGTTTTTAGAGATAAATGTATATAAATATAGATCTATATACCTATATAGGTAGAAGTAGATCTGAATCGTTCATGTCAAATATTATCATATCACGGAAAAAACAAATTTACAGGACAATCAAATAGGACTATACAAGTAATGTGGAAATCTCTTTAAAATGTATTATGAACAGAAATCATCTATTGCGAAAGGCTCACCTTATTGGAACAGATGACATGACACTGCTTGCCTTACTGCTGCACCACTGTACTGTGCTGATTGGATGGAGTAGTGCTGCATGAATGAGCAGCACAGCTTATTTGATCCAGCATGCCTGCAAACAGAGCAGCAGAGGTGGATACTGCCCTTGTAGAGTGCGCCTTAGTTTGCCTTGTTGGGGGTTTGCTCACTTTGCAGTGGCAAAACTGAATGGTTGACGAAAGTCATCTTGCTATGAATGCTTTTGCAACTGCAGTTACGTGACATCCTGGCCCATAGGAAACTAGTAGTTGATCAGTCTTGTGAATAGGTTTGGTACGATGAAGATAAAATGTAAAGCATTGTTTAACATCCAAGGTATGGAGAGACCTTTCAGCTGGTGTGGCTAGGCTGACAAAAGAAATGTTTGAATAATTATCGGTTCATTGAGATGAAATTGAGAGGGAATCCTTATCATGAATTTGGGGTTTGTTCTGAGAAGGACAAATTCCTCTGTAATTTGCAGAAAATGTTCTTATGTGGTGAAGGCTTGAATCTCACTAACCCTTCTGATAGACGTGATAGTGAGTGAGAAAGCAACCTTCCACGTTAAGGACTTTAGTTCAGCTTTATAAATAGGTTCAAAGGGAGACTTCATCAACTGTGATAGGACCAGGTTAAGATGCCACTCTGGGGGTGGAGCCAGACCGGAGGACAAGCTCTGAACAACCCCTTCATGAATTGTTTGATCAGTCTTGAGGAACAAAGAGATAAGAGTCTCTGCAGATCATCTGTATCATGAAATTGCAGCAAAGTGGACCTTTACTTAAGAGTGAACAAAGCCAGATTTGGCCAACAATAGAAGATACAGCAAAATCTGCTTTGAACAGGTGCAAGTCATTTTGCTGGAACCAGGAACAGAAACTTCACCATTTTAATCTGTACATGTTATATGTGCTGACCACTCTTGCTTTAGATATTATGTCTCTGCATTCTTGAGTGATATTCAGTTCTCTAAATTCATAGAAATCAGGAGTCATGTGTGTATATGCAAAGAAGCTGGCTCCAGATTTAGTATTTGGCCCTGGTTCACTGACAGGAGCAGTCACATCTGTAGAAAGGTGTATTGGGGTCTGGTTTCTGACATGAGGATGAGTTCCTTGTACCAGTGCCTGGGCCACTTGGGAGCTATGGGAATTATGCAGCAGTGTTTGCTTTTAATCTTGGTGAGGACTTTGGGAATCAGAGAGAAGGGGATAAAAACGTATGCATAAATCCCAGACCATTGCATCGATAATGCAATCCACCACCACCCCAGGAGGGCATTTCGACTGGTGCAGAACTGGTATTTGACATTGCTGTCTGTTGCGAAGAGATACAGTGCTGGTTTTTTTCCCCACTATGAAAATATTTTGGCCACTAGCGTGTTATGTACTCCTGAGAGGTGTTCGGCTTTCAAGGAGGTGGTGTGAGTTTTAAGCCAGTCCCATAGTTCTTGGCTTCGAGAGACAGTATGAGAGATTTTGTGCCTCCTTGTTTGTTGATTTAATACATGCTGATCTTATTATCCATACGAACCAGCACTGAAGATCCTGCTATTCTTGGGACAAAGGCATACAGGGTGAGAAAAATGGCCTTGAGCTTTAGGCTGTTGATGTGCATATTCTGCCAACTTGCAATTTTCCATGGATTTGTAGGTCTTGTAGATGGTCTCTCCATCGGTCCACTGAAGCATCCGTCGTAAAGACGAAGTCGGGAACCAAAGGTAGAAAAGTAGGGCCTGAGACAGATGATGTTCGTGAGACCACCACTTAAACATATCTGTCATCTTCAGTGTGATGGATATCAAGACTTCGAAGGTGCCTTGAGACTGGATCCATTAGAGTTGTAGTTCCTCCTGTAGTGGCCTCATCTGAAGGCACGCGAATGGGACCAGGTCAATTGCCGAAAAGATCAGGCCTAGGAGCAACCTGAACAATCTCACTGAAACATATGTTTTTCTTGATATTTTGGTGGCAAAGTCTGTTAGCCTCTGTTGTCTTTCCTCTGAGAGGTAGGCTTCGTTTTATATTGTATCCATGGAAGCTCCTAGAAATGTCATAGTTTGAGTAGGAATGGTTGAGGACTTTTGTTTGTTCACTGTGAAACCCAGTTTGCGAAAAAGCAACAGGCAGGCTTTCGTGGCACTGAGAGCTTGTTGTGGAGTTGAAGCTTTTAGCAGCCAGTTGCCTAGGTAGGGGAATACCTAATGACCTTGTTTTCTGAAAGCAGCCACCAATGGGGCCAAGCAAGGTACAAAGGCGGGGGCTGACTTGAGGCCGAAAGGGAGGACTCTGATTTGGTAAGAGGTATCAGCTACAGTGAAGCAGAGATATTTGCGGTGTTTGGGATGAATGAGAATATGAAAATATACATCCTCCAGATCTTGAGATGTCACGTAGTCTCCGCTGCTCAGCAGGTGAAGGATGTCTAATAGTAGTCATTCAAAAGGATTTGGTTGCAGATAAGTGTTCGGCTTTCTGAGATCTAAGATAGGTCTCCATTCCCCTGATTTCTTGCATATAAGGAAAATGGAAGTAAAATCCTTTCCCTCTTTGTTCCATTGAGATTTCTTCTATCACTTCCTTGGAAAGCGTAAGTATGGCTTCTTTTCTTAATAAGTGAAGACTAGGGTGGTCCGAACCCCTCAGTGGATTGTTTTGGTGGTTTCTCTATAAACTCCAAGGTGTGACCATAGGTGACTAGGCCCAATACCCATTGGTCTACTGTGATATGTTTACAGTGACAGATGCTTGGAAATGTTGGCACCTATGGGGTGAGAGGAGGGTGGTGTAACCGGTACCTTCCTTGGATTACTGTTTGCAACCTGTGTTCCTGGCCTGATGTGCTGATCTTCAACGTGTTCCTTGCTTGGAGAAACCAGCTGTAGATGGTTGTCAATAAACTTGTGTTGACCTTTATTGAGACTGATAGGGCTGGTACTGCTGTGAGCGCTGATATGTTCCCCTGTAGGTGGAAAAACCTCGACCTTGTACACCTCAAAAGGGCAACTTTCTATATTGCAAGGTTCCGAGGGACTTGGCCATATCAGTATCTGCCTTAATGGAAAGAAGGTCTTTATCAATATGCTTGCCAAAAAGTGTGTCCCCATCATAGGCCATATTGAATATTTTGAAATGAACTTCAGGCCTAAATGAGGTTGCAATAAGTTATCCCTGGTGGCGCAAGACATCCACATCTGCAAGCTGCCTGAAGCCAGCAGAGGAGATACCCCTGGCACAATCGATAATTTCGGAAAAGGCACGCTCGCCCTCTTTGAAAATCTTTTTTGCCTCAGACCTTGGGTCTTCCGGGATAAAGTCAATTATGTCTTTGATGTCTGACCACATCTGTTGATCATAGCAGGCCAGAATGGCTAAGGAACTGGCAGTTCTGACAGTGAAAGTTACAGCCAACATGATGAAAAATCTTTTTCCTATAGTGTGTAGGTGGTGTCTGTCTCTAGCTGGTGGCATTGATATGGGGGCATATGGATTCTTTTATCATCTCGGTCCTGCTTGGGAAACAACTAAGTCCGGTTTGAGATGATCTATCAGGCATGCAGAGGAATCGTCTGGTGCTCTGTACTTTTTGTCCATGTGCAGCAGAACCGATGACATGGTAGAAGGTTTTTTCATTACTTTTATACCCTCTTGTGAGATGTAGTCAATAATGGGTATTGACTGGCCCGATTTCTTAGCCTGGTCTTTAAAATCGTAAAGAAATCAGTCAGACTGCCTGCCTGCTATAGAAAGGTGGCATCATTCTGGTGCGCTTTCCATAAGGCTATGAAACCCTCTGATGTCTTCTGGAGGAGAGCCAACAGGTTGATGTTGAGGTGGAGATGGTGCAGGAATGATCAATCATCCCAAGCATCCGGCTGAGGTGGAAGTTCTTGAATCTCGCCCTCCTCTCTGTCCTCGTCATCAAAGGACGAACAGTTATCCCTAGGTGGTGGAGCTATACGGGACAAAGGTGTCATCTTGGGGGTGGTAGGTGGCGAAAACTTGGTGGAGCTGGTAAAACAGACCGTGGTGGTGTTACCGGTCACTCCTCTGGATGTAGAAGGAAACGTTTCCTATAATCAGACAGCATAGCCTGAAGGTCCTGAACCAAAGAACTAGGCATAAAACTTTCATCCTGTGGAGCGTCAGGATAATATCTGAAACGCTCCGGATGTTTCTGCAGAGGGCTGATCATAAAAATCCTGAAAGTTCTGTTCTTCATTCGTGACATTTGACATCAAATTCAGAGGGGCTGTGCGCTGTTCCAAACAGACCCTCATCGTCACAATCCAAAGTATCCAACAGATGAGGGAATTCCTGCTCTCCTCACAAGTGCTTTCTAAAGATCCGCCTCTTTTATGCGACTTCGAAGAGTCACTATCTTTGTCTGAATATGTCTTTTGGGCTTCAGCCTTTTGTAGCCACAATAGTAACCTTCCTTCTCTATCCTTCAATGTTTTGGTAGAGAAAGTGCATCATATTTTGCATTCTGTGTCTTATGGTCTGTGTAAAGGCAGTAGGTACAGTTTTTATGTGAACCATCCACATGAACTCTGCTTTACCCACAGGTCTTGCAGTGACGGAAAAAGGCCTTTTTAAAGAGGCATGGCAGGAAAGAAACTTTCAGTACCTTGCTTGAAAAGGAAGAAACTGAGCGGAGCTGAGGGAGACTCCCTTCACACTCTACGGGCGGTGAAAATCGGAGGGTTTCTTCCTCTTTCTGGAAAGATCTAGAGAATGCTTACACCTGACTGGTCATTGTTTCAGTTTTGTCCTTTTTTAACAAGGACATTGATGGGTTATTAAACTGAGTGCCTAGTGCTATTATAGCCTATGATGGTATTACATACTGCTTTGCTATGTTACCATGGGACTTACACTTAGACAACGGGGAATGATTCAAGCATGTGCATATGAACCTATGAAAGATTCAACAATGGATAGGACTGAAACCCCCAACCTCTGCAAAAGAGCTGCAATCACCACCATCACTTTCATGAACACCAAAGGGGAGCACTGCAACCTGAAAATGCTTTTGGCCCACCGTGAACTGCAGGTAATGTCTATGGGCATGCAGGATGGGGATATGGAAATAGGAGTCCTGTAAGTCCAATGCTACCATCCAGTCTCTAAGGTTAAGAGCAGAGAGAACTTGGGTGAGTGAGCATTTCAAATTTCTCTTTCCTCAAGAAGAGGTTGAGAAGGCGCCAATCTAGAATAGGATTGAGACCTCCGTCCTTCTTTGGCACCAGAAAGTAGCGGGAATAACAACCACAGCCTATTTCTGATGCAGGCACCGTCTCTATGGCTCCCTTGGCCAAGAGGGCCTGTACTTCTTGATGGAGCAAGGAGAGATATTCCTCTGTCAGCCAAACATTCGTGGGTGGCATGGGTGGTGTGGTAGTAACAAAGGAGAGGGAGTGGCCACTCTAGACAATCTGGAGAACCCAGCAGCCTGAATTCAGTGACCACCAGTAGGGCAGGTGATGGCGTATCCTGCCTACCTCTGGGTGACCATGATAGTTGTAGGACAAACTAAAGAGGTTTGGAGGCAGCAGCTGCCGGGGGAGTGGTAGAACGACTTAACCTCGGTCTGCTTATTCCACGCTGTCTCAGAGACCCACGCCCTCAGCCACATAAAGACTGTGAAGCCTGTTGGTGGCGGTGGCTGGGATGGTAGGAGCGCAGCTGGAGACTCCTTTGTGACCATGAAAGCGTAGTAAGGTGGATTGAGCTTTGTGCGGGCCTTAGACAAGCCTAAGGACCTGGCCGTAGCTCTGCAATCCTAAAAGCGCTCCAGCTCTGAACTCACCTTCTCTCCAAAGAGGCGAGCGCTGTGGAAGGGCAGGTCCATGACTATCTGGTGGAGAAGTAAGGAATGCACTTGGGTTAATACTGGACATGGAGGCTTGGACCACCACACTCTATAGTGGGGGTGGTGGGTGAGGAAACTAGGATCCCCAGGAATAGGGCAATGGCAGAGGGCAACACACCTATGCACAGGGGCCCCTGTGCAGGGCTTGGACAAGGCCACAAGTAAGACATTGTCAGGGCATCAATGAATGGGAGAAGGGGATCAGAAGGGGGAAATCCCAGCTTAAGGACCTGTTAAGACATTGGTCAGCGCCACTGTGGGCAACTGAAGGTCCAAAACCTCAGCTGCCCAACACACCACTATCGCAAAAGAGGCTCCCTCCTTCATAGCCATGGTAGGAGGACAGCCCAGACCAGCATTGGCTGAGGTGCCTAACCCACTGGCCTCCGCCAGTTCCTCATACCAGTTGTCCTGTTCCTGCTCTTCTTCGGGGGCCTGGTAACCGTAAGTTTGTAGACCCCCCCCACCCCCAGTTGTTTTTCTCCAGGTCCGTAACATAAATAAGACACTGGCGACGCTCTGGCAAACATGAAACTGGTTGGTGCAGGGGTCGGTGTTGGACGACGTCGCTCCAGCTCCGTGTCAGAGTTGGGTATAACAATGGGGGCGACGTTGGCAGGGTCAGCACTGGAGCAGGCGTCGAGGAAGGTCTTGGTTTGTTGACGGCTCTGCTCATGATCCAACAAGGGATCCACTGGGCCCAAACTGCACCAAGGGCAAACCTGCCGGTGTGGATCCAGTAGGGGCCCCTCTCGCACCAGTGAAGCCCCAGGGCTCCCCTGAGTGGCCAGGCCACCCAAATAGGACGAGAATGGTCTCACAACACTCTTAGCTAGATGGGGTGGGGGCGGGATCACTCAGGGAAAATTGGGGAAGCGCAGTGCATACCTGGATTCATGTTCCGCCGACTCGCGAGGCCTGGAGTGTTGATACTCCTGCATCTCAACAGAAAACTTCGATGGATGCGGTGAAATGGAATATCTGTTTGAGTTTGTGGTATTCTTGTGTTTGTGGGACTTACCCGACGATTTTGAGTGCAACAATCATTGTAAAGGGCTAGGCAAACGGTCGTGGGACTTTCCACATAAACGAGACCTTGAGTTCTGTAGAGTCGACTGACATCAGGCAGTGACAAACTTGAGGAAGTGCTCCCTCAGGGTCTTGAGGTGGATGGCATTGAAGTCCTCACAGGCCTTGGAGCACCACAAACACACCACGTGAGGGTCTGTCACCAACTTCTGCTTGTAAAAGGCAGCATGTGATTTGAAACCAGCTGGTTTCTTAAGTGACGCACCTGCACATCAGAAGTAAAGCTAAAAAAGTTTGGTAAAACAGTGAAAATGAAAAAGCCAGCAAAAAGTGACTGAGGGTTAGCTTCGAATGGATCTGCGCTATCTGGCACAGAAAGGTAAAAACTGACATCAATGTGCTGAGGTGTCGCACACTTCACTTCTGGAGCGGATGACACCACGCAGAGACAAACAATGACACCTACTGGCATGCAGGGGTACTCCTCAAAATGTTTTTGGATCCAGTATGACACCGGGCATTATTCTAACATAGGGAGAATCTGCAGCTAGAAGTCTCTATCAGATATGACTGTGCAACTCCAATGATCTTTTGTGGAGGAAGAATATCTTGGCCAAAAACTGAGGGGGCTTCATTATATTGTCATGAAAGAGCATCAGCCAGAATATTTATGGAACCAGTAAGATGAGTCACGATGAAGTCATATTGATTAAAAAAATAAGCTCATTGAGCTTGGATACCTTTCTGGCACTGCATATTCCTGAGGCATTGAAGACTGCGGTGATCAGTGTGGATTTCAAAGAGTTCTCAAGCTACCATTAAGAAATGCTGCCTTTCAGAGAAAGGCTTCTTCACGGCTAAGAGTTCTCTTTCCAAACTGAGTAATTCTTCTCAAAATATGACAAAATATGAGAAAAAAAGAATACAGGATGCTCTAATCAGTCGTCTTCTTAGAGCTGAAGAAGCACTGCTCAATAGCTTTGTCAGAGACATCAGTTTCAACATTAAACTTGTTAATTGGATCAGGGTAACGTAAGAAGAGTGCTTGAGTAAAGTCTTGCATTAGAGCCTGGAAGGCTTCCTCAGCTAAAAAGTCTCAGTGAAACCCGTGGCTGAGTAAGTCTTTTACAGAACACTAGTGTAGTTGCTGTTTAACTGAGCAACGTTTGCACTGCACTGTCGGTAGAAAATGGCCATGCCAAGAAAGCAATGGGTTTTCTTGACACTTGAAGGAGACAGCCAATCCAAAATAACTAGTACTATACTTGGATCCATAGAAACTCTAGTACTATGTATGCAAAAGCCTACATATTCAACGTCGGATTGGTTAAATTTGCATTTTTTAAGCTTGCAATAATGTTGATTTTGGAGCAGTCTAGTTAATACTTGAATGCCATGCTTGTGATGTAACTGTGGCTCTTTTGAAAAGCCAGGGATATTGACAAAGTGCACTGCAGCAAATTGATTTATTACATCGGACAATATGGGATCCATAAAACACTGAAATATGGAGGATGTGTTGCTTAAGTCAAAGAGCATTACAAAATAATAAAAGTGACCTAATGGAGTCCGAAAGGCATTTTTCCATTTGTCTCCTTTATCTGAGAAACGTGGCAGGCTCCATGAATATCTAATTTGGTGAATATTATAGCATTTCCTGATACTGAGATGTTCATGATTCAAGGAAGAAGATAACGGTCTTTTATGGAAACGTTGTTCAAACCTCTAAAGTCAATGGATGGTCTCGGTTCTTTGGATCTTACCCCCCCCCCCCCAGGAACAAAAAAAAGAGTGATGCTCTGGCAGGAGAGGTAGACCAGGTTCTGAGGCTGATGTGTGGGCTTTCTTGGAGATATTGCCTTAGGGTTTCTTTTTCATATTCTGACAGAGAATACACCCTCCTAAAACCAACAGTTGCTCCTGATTCAATAGGAATAGCACAATCAAACTCCTGATGAAGGATATTTTGTTTAGTTTCTGAAATAGAGATCAGCAAAATTGTGGTATTTAACAGTAAAGCCCTAGTGAAGATTGTTTATACTATGTCTTGTACTGAAACTATTTCCTTTGAAGTCCAGTAATCATCTGATGAAGAGCAATGGTTATGGCAGTACTGAGAAGATAAGGAAATAGTTCTGGTTTCCCAACTGATATATGGGTTAGGAGAGTCAACCAAGGTGTGCCAAGGATAGCTGTATGATTAAAAGATGAAATTAGGTCAAAAAACACGGTTTCCTGATGTCTACTGAAGGACATTCTTAATGTAGGGTAATTTCTATGACTGGTCTACATCTTAAAGGGCTGCCACTGACTGTCTGAATCTGTTCTAGGGATTCCTTGGAAAACCTAGAAATGTTCTTGCCCATGGCCCAGCTCTCATCTAGGTACAAGCCACTTGCCCCACAAACCAGTACTGCCAGGATTCACTCTCTTTTTCTGTCCGGTATATCGAAAAACACTGGTAGAAGAAAGATTGAAACAAGTGTATCACCTGATACTCCAACAAAAGGGACTTGAAAGATTTCTGTCCTCTCCCTTTCACAAATGTCAAGATGTGGCGTTTCGTGAAGGAGTGGAGGACAAACTTGACAGTTGACGATTAAATGTTCAGGTGATCCATAATACATGCACAGGCCTTTTTAGTGGCCAGTTTCTCTTTCAGTCTCAGAAAGAGGGCCCTTGGCTAGGCATATTTGCATAGGGTCTTTGTTGGTGATTGAAGACTCTTTCGATGGAAGTGCTGCCTTCCAACATGAAATTCGAGATGGGCCAAGGCCCAAAGAGTAACAAATCTTTAGTCGTTTTACTTTGCTCTCTTGTAAGCAGTGTTTGATTTGTAAAACATGGTCTATCAAAGCAGTAAAGGATTCTGATTGAGTTGAATGAACTAGTTCGTTTTTTATTTGCTCCTTGAGGCTTCTGCGAAAAAGAGTTATCAGGGTTCATTCTATCCAGGATGTCTCAGCTTCGCAGCTGACGGAAGCAGGTCACATATGATAGACATTCTGATTTCTCTGTTGACTAGAATCTTCTGCAGTCACTAAAGAGGTCGCCCAGGTTAGCCCTGTCCTAGGTAATGCACTGATTGAATATCTCACCTTGGACTAATCTTGCGAAAATGGAGCAGGGCGAAAGACAAAGAATACAGTCAAAGAGTCAGTAAACTCTTTCAATGTATCTGAATTCCCAGAAAACTGTGGAACGGTTAATGAGACCATAGGAACATTAGAAGATTAGAAGACATTAAGGCTAGTCGTAAGGCCAAATTTCCATCTTTTAACTGCTGTAATTTGTGCATCTGCTGCTGAACACTCTGAACAAGTGCCTGAGCTTGGTCCACCAGAACTGCTTGGAGCCAAGCTGGATCCAGTTCCACGTTTTTTGGACTAGGATTTTAGCTCTGGCGTCACAAACTGTCACAGAGCTGACACCTGGCGGATAGTCTGACTGCGGTTTGGACCAGAGGTTCAGGTTTTCTCAGTTCTTGACTGCCAGAGGTATGGAAAACTACTTCCAGTAGCATGTTGCTTCCCACGTAGGATGATCCTTAGCAGAAGGAGCCTTATGGAATTTGCACCAGGAAGGAGGAAAAAGCCTAAGGGCAAAAAAACCTCCAAGTTGCCCATGGTGTGAACAGAAAACCCTCCTTACATAGGTTCAGGACAGGAAATGCCTCACAGAAATTCAGACCACAATTTTGGACTGGGACAATCTTATAAAAAGCAATGGAGGAACCATAATTTTGGCAAACCCATACCAGAGATCCTCTCCACTGGATTCTCGGAAGAAGAGAGAGTTGCAGCATAGAGACACCAAGGCGGTCTCTCAAAATGCCCTCAAGAAGAAGACCGCCACCTAAGGAAGTATTTCTGGGCTGGCTGCCTTACGGTAAGGCAAGTAAGGGACTGCGGCAGTCCGCTGGTTCCCCCATGGACTTTCTTGCTCCGGCTCGAGCACGTGTCTCGCAAGCCGTCAGTTGCAGACTTTAGGCGGGACGCCACACTGGATTTGTTTCTAAACCCCCTTTTTTTTTTTTAGGTAAGCCTTGGCCATAATGTTGCTATTGGTAGGACCAATGAGGAGACAGAACCCTCAGTCTTGTGAAATAGACGCAGTACCTGTGCATGTACTGTGACCTGAAGAATTTCTTCCAACCCAACCATTTTCAACATTTCAGCCTTATTCTCCATTCTGGTAATTTCTGCCTCTGAATTAGGACCAAGCAAGAAAGAGACTGAAATAGGACGATTTAGGATTTTTAATTGTGCATCTGGCTTCAACAAAGTCAGACGACTCCATGACATACAGGGTAATTTGATTCAATGTCAGTAAATTGCTGCCAACTCAGCTGAATCTTCTTCATGCACTGATAAACTGGTGTGAGAGCAGATACACTTCAAGAACAAGTTCTTAAAAGTTTTGCCTATGCTGTATTGGCAGGTCCACTGATAACGCTGTAATGCCATCTCAAATCTAACTGTTGGTCTTCCAATTCAGTAGCACTCTCAATATTTAGTGCTATGGCTGCAATTCTACACATTTCCTTGCCTGCAGTGTCCATTCTCTTACTTTCTCTATCAGAAGATGTTCATGGCTCTGGGGGTGAAGTATTTCTTCTCCTCATTTCCAAAAAGATCCCAGGATCAGGCTTGGAGCTGTGTTTAGAAAGTCTGCATCCTGTTGTGCAAGGTGATATTTCTTTGGTAAACAAAGAGTAGCCACTGTCATCATAGGAGAAATTAGGAATTTGTCTTCCACTATTTCTATGAAGCCTGGCACCAATCTGCAAAGAACAGCATGAAGCTCTGCGTTCCCAAGTTCTCCATTTTGAAAGGGACCGATACCTGTGGAATTTCTATAGGGATGGTGAGCTTCAGAGTACCTCTTGAGAAGGCTTCTGTGACAGTTACGTCGCCCACCGGGTAGAATCTTTGAAGAAGATCCCATTAAAGAAGGTGTGCAGGAAGCCACAAAATATCTCATCTGTAAATGAGGAAGGGGGATAATGAGAGGAAGAGCTATTATGCGAACACTTCATATGTGGTGGATCAATATACCACGATGGAGCAGGAAGTGCTTGAAGAGGCTGCAATCTCCTAGGAGTTGAAGGTTGTTTGCCAAAAAATTATTATAGGGAGTGCTGGCACATATATAGACTGTGCTGATGTCTGAGTATATCCTCCAGTGGGGGAACGAATCATGAATGTCAGAATGGCTGAAGATACTGATCGGGGAAGGTAAAAACCTCACCCTCTACTTGGGAGTAATAACAGTCTCGGGTGGTAAGCTCAATGTCTATTTGTGTGGCACAATGGATAAACAGAGTTATAGCCACATCGAATTATGAGATGACGTTCTTGATAGAAAGCAAGTTGAAATTGATGCTTTCTCGGACACTGAAGTCGTAAACAGCCACAGTGGTTGACATCACATTAATGGGAGTGGTGATATTTTCACTTTTCTTTCCTTCAAAGTCCTCTCTCCCTGGTTCTCCCTCTGTGGGAGTCCTTAGGGGATGCAAGCACTGTGCCAGTGGCAAATGAATGTGCCCTGGAGGCCTTGTCGATATTGTTCTTCTACTTAGCCACAAAGCAGGATGCCTGTCCAGTCCTCTAAGAGTCGTTCTGGATTTTTATCATTAATCAAAAGGAAAATGTAAACTTACCCAGTAAACATCTGTTTGTTGCATGTATTGTTATAGATTCACATGCTCTGCTTACTTCTGCAATCCAGTGATGGGTCCGGAAGGTTGCAAGTTGTTTTTCCTCAAAAAGTCTCTAGAGTCACAAGGCAGCGTGACTCCTCCTTCTCGGTGATAACGCGCATGGGCATCAACACCATTTTTAGATTGTTTTCCCGCAGGTGGGTGAGAATGGAGTGTAGTGAAATAGAAAAGACAGATGTCCATGCAAATGAGTGTATGAATAAAGGTGAAGATACTGCAGCAGCCACACGTGTCCGGGGAGGAGGGCGGACACATGTGAATTTACAGCACTACATGCCACAAACAGATGCTTACTGGGTAAGTAAATTTTTTCTTTTGATGGCATGTGTGGATAGAGTTAAACATGCTCTGCGTTTACTGCAAAGCAGGTCCCTCAAAGTGGTGGCCAACCTGTGGGTGTTGAAGTGTCTGAAAAAGAGTACACAGCACCTCCTGACATACATTAGCTTGCTGGCGTGCTAAGACATCTACACAATAATGCTTGGTGTATATGTATGGTGTGAACCATGTAGCTGCCTTACACATGTCAGCTATGGGAATATTTCCTAAAAAGGCCATGATTGCTCCTTTTTTTTTTTTTTTTTTTTTTTTTTTTTTACGAGTGGAGTGCACTCTAGGAGGAACAAGCATTTGTCTTTTGGTTTTAGCGTAGCATGTCGGGATATATTTAACGTTTCATCCTGCTATGCTGGATTTAGACATAGGGTTGCCTTTGTGTGGTGGTGAGAAAGCAACAAATAGCTGTTTAGGCTTTCTAAAAGTTTTAGAGCTATCAATCTAGAACATAAGCGCCCTTTTAACGTCTAAAGTGTGGAGAGCTCTATAACAACAGAATCTGGTTGCAGAAAGAAGACTGGCAATTCAGTTGATTAAGGTGGAACTGACATACCACCTTTGATAGGAATGTAGGGTTTGTGCGAAGAACTAGTTTAGCCTTGGGCATTTGGAAAAAGGGTTCTTGTAGGGTTAAAGACTGGAGCTCACTTAAACGCCTGAGTAAAGTGATAGCAGCTAAAAATTTCACCTTTCACGACAAAACCTGAGAGGGGCATGAATTTAAAAGCTCAAATGGTGGACCCATAAGACTAGCGAGCACAATATTAAGATTCCAAGAAGGCAGGGGAGGCGTCCTTTTTAATATCACTATTTTGAGACCTTCCATAAACGCTTTAATGACTAGAAGCTTGAAAAGGGACAAATGCGGTCTGTTCTGAAGGTACGCAGCTACAGAAGTGTATGCTAAGTTTGCTTTTTGCAAATGAAGGTCGGAAAGAATACCCTGCACCGAGACCCTGAAGGGGTCCCATTGTTTGGATAGACAGTAGCAGACAAAGGCCTGCATTACAACCCTGTCGGTAAATCCTGCTTACCGCTGCGTAAGACCGCCAACATACCGTTGTGGCGGGGGAATTCCGCTACAGGTAGTACGACACACATCTCGGAATCTGCCACAATACAGACACCCATACAAGTCTGCCACACCAAAGGTCAGTGATAAACTGCGATAGCAAAATCTACACTGTCATGCTAACAAAAATACGCCCACACTATCACGACCCACAAATCAACGCAGCGGTCTTTCACCTGCGGTAATCCACTGGTGGTACACACCGCCGCGCTCAAAATACACACATACAAAACACAACCACATTGAACAATTCAAACTACACACACCTGATACCCATACACACACCACACCCACAACACTATAAAACACACACCCACATTACCCACAAACCAGGCAAACAGGTGAGTCAACTGTGTGCATGGTGGAAAGCAAATGATTGTATGGAGTGTCGTGGATGGAAGGGGGGGGGGGGGGTGAGGGGGGCAGGGATGACAGGCCAGCATGTGAGGATGGTGTGTGTATGTATGTCTGGGCCAGGGTGGGAGGTTTGTGGGCAATGTGTGAGAAGAACTGTACAGGAGAGTTACATCCATTATAACTTCACTTTCTCTCTAGGTCAGCGCCCACTAGAAGGGTATTTAGCGTGCCATCACCAAGGAAGTGCGGACCCTGGGGGTCTACCACGGACGGAGCGCCCACTGCCGTAAAAGATGGGAGGACCTGCGCCGCTGGAGCAAGAAGACGGCGGAGGCCCAGCTGGGGATGACCTCCCAACGTGGAAGGGGTGCCTGTCGCACCATGACCCCCCCCAGATGTACCGGATCCTGGCGGTGGCATATCCTGAGTTGGATGGGCACATGAGGGCATCACAGCAGCCACAAGGGGGTGAGTATACTCTTATTCAGCTGAATCTGCGCTCTTGACGAGGTGTCTGGGTGGGGAGGTGGGCTGTGGGTTCCCCTAGGCCAGGGCAGACGCGCAAAGGTAGATCTATTCATTTGCAGGCTCATTCCCACTCCAACCCCAAAGGTGGTATTTGCCCTCTACACCTAGTCAGGCTCCCATGGGTTCTTGCTGTGCATGAAATGGGTCTAGACAGAGTCCCCCTTGGGCATGTGCTTTTCCCCTGCCCTGTCAGTGCATGGATTAGTGCATTGGGCTTCTCCCTGTGTGTTGTGTCCGCCAACGGTAGTGGTGTTGCATGCATTGACCATGTGTCCCCTCTGTCCCCCCCACCCCCTTCCCCACTTTTGTTTTGTCACCCTGTCCTTGCATGCATTAGCATCATCTGGCGGAGGAGCAGTGGCACCGGAGCAGGAGGGAGCTGCATCCCACATGGCCCTGGAGGGTGCAGTAACGGAGTCAGAAGGCACCAGTGGGACGGAGGAAGAGGGGAGCTCCACGACGGGACAGGAGCAGACACCAGCGACAGCGGCGACTCCTCTGATGGGAGCACCCTTGCGGTGGCTGGCACCTCTGTGCCCACCTTATCAACCTGTACAGCTGCCACCCCCCCTACCAGCACTGCCCTCCCAGCAGCCCCTCAGAGAGTTTCCCGTGCCCGCTCACCCAGGAGGGTGGGCATCTCCTTCGCCCCAGGCACCTCACCCCCTGCCCCAGTCAGACCTGCTTCCCTCAGTGAGGAGGCGATTGACCTCCTGAGATTCCTCACTGTTGGGCAATCTACCATTTTGAATGCCATCCAGGGTGTTGAGAGGCATTTGCAGCAAACAAATGCATACCTGGAGGGCGTTCATTCTGGCCAGGGGGCCCAACAGAGAGCATTTCAGGCTCTGGCCTCAGCACTGATGGCAGCCATTGTCCATGTGTCCAGCCTCCCCTTCCCCCCAACTTCCTCCACCCAGACCCAATCCCCTGTACCTCAGCCTATCCCAAGCACACCATCAGACCAGCATGCACACTCATCAACACACAAGAGTGGACATGGCAAACATAAGAACCACACATCCCACCGCCACTCACACAAGCACCATCCCCATTCAGACACAGCAACATCCACTGCCTCCACTGTGTCCCCCTCCTCCATGTCCTCCTCCTCCCTGTCTCGTCTCCACTCACACCTGCATGCACTACATCCTCAGTCACTAACTCCATCACCAGCACGCCCATCACCACACATCGCTAACGTGCAATCACCACCCCCACTACCATTCACACATCCCGTGTCCTCTCCCAGTGTGTCTGTGAGCCCTCCTCCCAAAGTACACAAACGCAGGCACACACCCACCCAACAGCCATCCACCTCACAACAGTCTCCGGCCCATGCACCTTCACCCAAATTCAGCAAACGTACACCTCCTACAACCACTACCTCTTCCTCCACTCCCAAACCCCCTCCATATTCCCGTCCCAGTGTGTCTAAGAAACTCTTCCTCGCAAACTTTGACCTCTTCCCTACACATCCCCCCCCCGTCCTTCCCCTAGGGCCAGGCTGTCTAGGTCCCAGCCCAGCACCTCAGCCACCAAATCCTCCAGCACAGTGCTCCCAACAAATCCGCTCTCATCGCGGGGGCCACCCATCAGGGCTGCCACCTAGCGAGGCCAAGGAGCAGGCCAGTCCACCTCCTGCCAAGGTGAAGAAGGTGCCCACATGCCGGAGGGAGAAGCCGCACCTACCAGCAAGCAAGGGCTCCTCCAAGCCAAAAGGGGACAGTGGCAAGGAACCAGCAGCGACATCAAAGGTGGGGAAGGGACACAAGCCGAAGAGCAGGTCAGGACAGGGCACGGTGGTTCCGGATGAGGGACCAGAGTCACCCCTTCTGTCACCCACAACATCAACCTGTACGCCGGTGGACACTGCCACCTGTACCGTCAACAGCACCGCCACCTGCACGTCTGCTGCCTCAGCAACACAACAGTCCCCAGCATCATCCCCAGTGGGCAGCCGTCCGAGGCTGCAGGAAACGCCCTGCTGTGTCCCTCAATAGGTGCACCACCGCCAGCACCTCCGCCACTGACACTACCGCGAGCCCCCGCCACCAGCCCCGCGACATGCTCACACAGAGCCACCACAGCGGACATGGCAGTCATCCCCAGTGGGCAGCCGTCCAAGGCTGCAGGAGACGTCCTGGTCCCTACCCAGCATACATGAGGCGTGACTCCCAGTACTGTTTGTACCTGCAGGTGGCAGGCGAAGTCGCAGCAGGGTGGAGTGTGTCTCTGCCTCAATGGAGTATCATGCTACCTGCTCCCAGGCAATCTCGTGGCACACACCCAGGTGAGGGAATGGGACCTGCCACACTGCATGTGAAGCACTCTGGGCACAAAGCCCCTCCAGAACCAGTGGAGACTTATCCACTTGAGAGACTGTGGCTTTGCACTCCGCCAGGATACAGCAGTGGGCAAACCACCCACTGGAGAGACTTGAGACTGAGGCTTTGCACTCCCCAGGATACAGCAGTGGGCAAACCACCCAATGGAGAGACTTGTGAGACTGTGGCTTGGCACTCCTCAGGATACAGCAGTGGGTATGGAGCCCCCTCGTGGAGCAGTGGTGTTGTCCGTTCATCCGGCTGAGGTGCCTTCCCCTCTCCCTCCCCCTGAGGTGCCTGTTTATTTTCCATCTGATGCCCCTGCAGTGTTTTCTCCGTTTTGAGTCAGGTATCTTGTGTGGGTTCGCCCATGCATTTTGGGACACTGATCCACAGACAATGATTTAATTTATATCCGGACTTGTGCAGTTGGTGTACATATTTGTATATACTAATTTTTGAATTTGGCCTATCTGCTATTTAATAGATTACACTTGTTACAATCATTTCCTTTTGTCCTTGCGTTCTTCCAGGGGTGACGGGGTGTATATGTAATGTTGCTGCATGTATTTGTGTGTATGGTGTTGTGGGTGAGAGTGGGGGTTGGGGGTATTGCGTGTGTGTCACTCTCTTGTCCCTCCCCCCCCTCCCCTGTGTGCTAGGTGCAGTACTCACCGTGGTAGTCGCCGGCGTCTTTCCTGCTCCTGATACAAGAGGAGATAGACCAGCATGGGCAGGACTGTAGTTCGGGATCCATGGCGTCCTGGTTGTTCCTTGAGTGTGGAAAGGTGAGTGGTTTCCGTTCCAAGTCCTGTTTCTGCCGTGCTTTTGATCGCGTTGGTACCACCCCGGAAAAGGTGGCGGATAGGCGTGTTGTAATACAGTGGGCGGAACCTTGTGTTCCGCCTGTGTGTTGGCAGTCACTGCTGCGGTGTTTGTTTCTACCGCCGGAGTGTTAAAGTGGCTGTCTATGCTGGCAGTTTCCGCCATGGTCGTGATTCCATTTTTTTTCCCGCCGGCCTGTTGGCGGTATTACCGCTGCTTTAACACCGACCGCCAGGGTTGTAATGAGGGCCAAAACGTTTCCATTTTGCTGCATAACATGATATAGTAGTGGGTCTGCGTGCTTCCTTAAGAATATCAAGGCATTCTTGAGGCAAATAACGGTATCCAAACTCTAGGACTTCAGGAACCATATCACAAAAATTTATCCCTTGGGATTTGGGTGCCTGATTTGACCACTGTTCTGAGAATGTCCAGGTTGAGGGGAAGCTTCTCATGAGGAACAACTGACAGTTCTAGAAGGGTGGTAATCCATGGTTGCTTGGCCTATGTGGGGGCCACCAGGATCAATGTGAGGGATGTTTGCCTGAGCTTCAGAACCAGAACCGGAAGGAGAAGGTGAGGCAGCAAAGCATAGGCAAATATCCCTGACCAATTCTTCCATAGAGCATTACCTTTGGAATGAGGGTGCAGGAACCTGGAGGCGAAGATTTAGCATTTTGCATTTTCTTTTGCTGCAAATAGGTCTATGGCTGGAAACCCCTACTTTTGAGCGTAGGTAAGTAGGGCTTATGGGTGGAGTTCCCACTTGTGGACTTGTTATCTCCTCATGCTGAGGAGGTGGGCAAAGTTGTGTGTCCCTGGGAGATGTTCTGCTAGTAGATGGATGTTGTGGCGAACAGTCCAATGCCAGTAGGTTTGCAGTAGGTAAGACAACTAAGGAATGTGTCCCCTTCTGTTTCTGCACATAATACATGGTTGTTATGTTGTCTGTGTGGATGAGGACAACTTTGTTAATCAAGTGAGGTGTGAAAGCTTTTAGTGCTAGCGAGAACTTCTAGGTAATTGAAGTGAATACAGCGGTGTTTGAGATTCCAGAGCCCTTGATCTGTGAAATCCTGAAGGTGAGCACCCCAGCCGGTCTGTGAAGTGTTAATTGTCAGAATGATCTGAGGAACAGGGTCTAGGAACAGCCACACCTTTAAGAAGTTGTTTTTGTTCCACCACTTAGAAAGCATGAGTGTGGCTGTCTACCAAAACTAGATCCTCCAGACCAGCCTGTGACTGAGATCACTGACGTGCTAAGCATGTCTGCAATGGATGCATACGCAGGTGGGAATTTGGCACTATGGCAATGCAAGAGGTCATCATTCCTAGAAGTCTCATGATAAATTTGACTGTGATGTGATGATTGAGGCGAAAACACAAACGGTTGGTTTGAAAGTTCTGAATCCTTGTTGCGTTGGGATTAGCTAACCCCAGCTGCGTGTTCAGAACAGCCCTGATATAGGGTTGGATCTGAAGAGGTTGAAGATGAGATTTTTGGAAATTTATGGGGAAGCCTAGTTGATGAAGAAAGTCTATGGTGACTTGGATGTGATGTAGGCATAGTTTGAGTGCTGGCTTTGGAAAGCCAGTCATATAAATATGGGAAAAAGTGAATGTTTTGTCTGCGTAAGTGAGCTGCTACCGCTGGAAGACATTTTGTGAACACTCGTGGTGCAGTAGTTACCCCCAACCAGGAGTACTTTGAACTGGTAGTGGTTGTGTGCTATTACAAATCTGAGGTATTTACGATGTGTTGGTTGTATAGGTATGTGAAAGTAGGTGTCTTTCAAGTACAGGGTGGAGAGCAAATCGCTTTGTTGAAGGTGTAGGATCAAGTCCTGAAGTGTTACCATGTGAAAATGCTCTGACAGGATGTAATAATTTAAGGGCCGGAGATCTAGAATATGCCTTAATGACCCATCCTTTTTGGAGATAAAGTATAGGGAGTATACTTCTGTCCCATGATGGTGTATAGGAACAGATTGTATGGATCCTTTGCTTAGGACAGCCTAAACTTCCTGTCACTACATCTCACGGCAGAGGGGTCTTCGATCTCGTAAAGTTTTCCTGGATCAAAAAGACTGACAAGTCTTGCAGACTTCCTCTTTATGGTCTGGGGACAGAAAGAGGTTGCAGACCTGGTGCTGTTCGGTCCACGAGAAATTTGCATGGCACTTAGGACAGAAATGGAATGGAGTCAGTTCCATAAGGAGTTAATTCTCGAATTGCCTGAATTGAGAAAATGGGGGCCCAAAAGGGCTGCCCAGAGAGTCTCTGTCAGAGCATGTCAATCTGACAGGTGATTTCTTCTCGGCCTGAAATGTAAGTAATGGAATATGCACATTCGAAAACAATACCAATGGTGGGGGATGTATCCTGAACGGAAAGAGTCCAAAAAAACGGTCTCAAACCGGATCTCGGTGAAACATGACCGGACCAGACAGCGGAAGAAAACAATCTAACAATGGAATTGATGCCCAGGCTCAGTATCACCAAGAAGGAGGAGTCACGCTACCTCATGACTCTAAAGACTTTTTGAAGACTTGCAACCTTCCGGACCCAACACTAGATGGCAGAACTATGCAGGGCACATGTATGTACAGGCACACATGGCATCTAACTTTACATTATTTTACAGGGTAGATCAATAGGAACCTTCTTGCTTCCACAGGATGTGCACTGCAGAAATAGTAAAGGCATGATGACAAGACAAATTCCAGGAAATGGACCTAAAAACACTCTTTGAGGGGATCAAATGCATTGAGGGACTTGAAAAAGATGTGTATTCCTAGACAATTTCGATAAAATACTCAGTTTGTTCCAGGATCCCACTCACATAAGACAAAAAAAAATAAGTGACTGTTTGGCAACTGCTAGTATGCGGCATCATGGGATATGAAGGTCTATGATGCCTTTTTAAGTATTAGGCTGCCCTTTTCCATTTAGACACATTAGGCAGCATGTTATGGTTTAGGTGTTGCAAGATATTTTTTGGAACAAATTTGTGTTTATTTTTTAATTTGCTAAACAGATTAGAAGTACGAAAATATTGACTCAAGTGGCTCTCTGAGGGTGATTCTCTGCAGTTGGCATGCTGGACTCTTCACCCTCTCAGTGTTACATTTAGCACAAAAATTATTCTGGGCCAAAGCGCAAAGTGGAAAACTATTCTAATGCTTATGACTAGCAATGAAGATCCTATGATGAAACAACAGGGTTGGTGAGAGGACTCCATCAGAGAGGCATTATTAAGGCAAGTTGGTGGACATCCCACGTGGTATAAATGATGCCCTGATTTAGAGTGTAAGGGAAGTGGGATATACGCCAGATAGAAGTGGATGCCCCACCTGACCTATATGGAGTGTATTGATTTCTATTCACAGTAAATCGAGTAGAAAAGTCATCCAGTGCTTCTTGGATGATGTCCTACATTCACCAAAATTTACATCAAGCTATGCATCTCCAGGGTTGTGAAGCTATCTTGGTCTCTCATCAGAAGAAGAAAGGATGTTTTAGCGTTTCCATGAAGTACCTGGCCTGGGCTGCCTTAGTTCCACCATGTGATCAGTGAGGTTGGGCTGTAAATTGACCTTGTGTTTGTGCTCCCATGTATGCTTCCTTAATTCAGTATTCACTGATGTTTGTCTTGTTACTAGTGCCGGGTTTACAAATATAGAACATTTTCTTCCAGAGACCCATTGGCTGCATTTCATTTGTTTGAATTAAGCTTCCAGATGCAGCTAAAGCAAAACTCTTGGTGGTTTCATGTGACTGCTGTACACAACAGCCATTTATTTGTGGAGGTCTCTGCTTCATACTGGCAAAGGATACACTTGCTACAAATGAACGCAGTCCATATGGACTAGTTGAAATGAATTACCACATTACAGCAGGCATTAAAATGGAAGACCAAAAAATAGTGCCACCTAAAAGTAAGAGGTATGGGAGTAAGACACAGATTGATCATTCATAGCAGCAGACTGTTGCAATTAAACAAGAGTCCAGGCAAATTCTGCACAAGTGTTACAATGTTCTATGAAAAGGACTAATATCTCTCCTGATATATAACGCTTAACAGAACCATCCTAATCCAAAGTGTGACCAAGATAGCCAGGCAGAGTAGACAAACTCATTTGAATACTTTGGAAGTCTATAGATTATTGGGTAGGGGGACTGAAAATGTTAGATTCTTTTACTATATGAAAGGTCAAAATGTTTCCATCCATATTGTTCTTTAGCTTCTATTATCTTTTCCTCTGGCTTTATTTCACACATCTATGCTGATGATTCTCAGGGCTATTTCTCATTTTCTTCCTTTTATGATTCTCGTTGTAATCAAATCACTGTCTGTCTGCTATTGAAAAGTAGTTGGTGTTGGATTTCCTAAACCTCAACCTTAGAAAAACTAAGATTTCTTTCCTGTTGTCTCAACTGCTTAGCTACCCACTTCCTTCCAATCACTTTTCCTTGATTCCAATCCACTGTTATACCTCAACTAGAAATCATGGAATTATCTGACTCATCACTGAATTTTTCAAAACTCCTATTAACCCTGTTTAAATAAAACATTTTTTTAATTTATCTTCTCTAAAATTACACCTTCAATACCCGGTTCTTTCTCACATCAACTACTCATTTTCACTTCACATTGGTCTTCCTAAATATCCTCTTATTCACCTCTAATTTATTCGTGAACCAGTCTTCTCATTTGTTGTGACTATAATACTAATCAAATGTGTACAATTACTTGCCACACAATACATACCTTTATATCATCTTTCTCGCTCTTATCACTTGCTCACATTCCAGTGCCAATACATGCTTTCTTTCCTTCACACTCCTTGAACCATGCCTCTGGAACAATCTTCTGACTGCTATGAACTCAACTCCTACACTATTTGTTTTCAGAAAACCTTTAAACGAGCACTTGCTCACTGTAGCGGAGTAAGGATACTCAGGTTTATCTTTTGAGATTTTTCAGCATTACTGTGTATAGTACGGTTTTCGTTACTTATATGAAAAGCCTTGGGTAAAGACAATATAATAAATCAATAAGTAGTTAAATAAGTTGATGTGCCCTATAGACATACAAAATGTGAAAAGTAAACACCAGAAGTGCTCAGTCAAGTTATCTCTCTTCATTATCTAATGCCAAACAGCTATTTCATATCTGAGACCCAAACTTCTACTTTTAGAGAAATGATAACTTAATATCATAAATGTATGTAATGGCGAAAAAGAATGTCTTCTTCAAAATGGGGCAAACAACTATACTCCCAAACATTAGTATTTCCATCGAAACATAAGAAAAGTTTTGTAAATATAACTACTTAGCCAACCTTTATATAAACTTGTGTTGGGCTCTTGTCTTTGGATCAAAATACTTTTAAATGAAAGAACTGCCAACAATTTAAAACCTCAACTATTAATTCAAGTCTTAGTTTTGGGATCAAAGATAAAACATGGTCAAAAGATGGAATTACCTTATAAAGATCCTTTTCATCTTTTTCAATCTTCAACTGGCATTCTAATTGTTCCTTTTCAAGTAGGGCTTTCTTCAGCCTGTCTTTAAGACTAAAGAAAGATGACAGGGTTTTAAGTGATGAAAAATGAACACAGCATGCCTATCCCTGATAAAACTAATGCACACATATGTCTTTGTTTTGAGACAAACCTTGTGAAAGGGAAATACATACCTGTCCAAATCAGTTTCTTTTGTTATTGCTTTGTGAGTAACAGTCATAATATCCTCTTCAAGTTGGAGGACTTTGGAATTAGTGTCCCCAAACTTCTGTTTCAGTTCTTCATTCTCACTTTTCAAGGTTTCTAATGTTTGAAATAAAACCTTAAACAGAAATAATATTGTTAGCCTTAAACGTTGCACTGCATAATTATTCATTAGAATCACATTTTACTTATTAGCTACATGTCACTTGTGTCAGAAACCCAAATAATAACAAAGCAAATCACTAATCTTTTCTAGCTTACAGAGTGAGAATGTAAAATCACATACACGGTGATTCGAGTACTTCTAGTCAGTCCTTTCTATTCTTTACAATTATTTCAGAACACCACTCCACAACAGTAAAGACAAAAAAGCACAAACAACTTGAGTTTTTTATGCAAGCAACTTTCCAAAACCCAGGGCCTGTGCAATCTCTGATGCATCACAAGATCATCCTTCGTTCAATGAATTTTAATGCCATGTTCTTTAAATCACTATATAAACACTTAACATTTACACAAGTACTGAGGTATGGTTACATTTCCATTCTTCAACAACTCCTTGGAAGAGTAAGCAGTTGGGACAGAATTCACTGCATAAACAAAACAGCACAGGGTGAGGTTTGGCCATAAAGGCAAGACCAGAGAAGACGTATACATTGTCCTGGAAGGAGGATGCAGCATCTTGGTGAGAGGTATGCAGGGAGATCTCACATGGCAAATTTTTCTTCTAGAAGTCCTGTTAGCAGCATAATCAAAATAGCAGATTTATTCATACTAAAAAGAACATCAATAGTTTAGATAGAAACTGTATCATTGAAGAAGTCCAACTAAAGACTTCATTATATATTTCCTATCCAAGCCTCCTCTGTTGAAAAACCATACCATTTGTCAACACTAATCTTCTTATTGCCCAAAGTCTTTCCGACATCTTGAAGGAATACTTGACCTCATACCCAGGTTTTCTCGTTGCCATACAACAACCCATCTCTTGACTCAACAGATCCAAAGAAGTTGGTCTGGAACAGCCACATTCCCAGGAAATATATGTATTTTAGCCAGCATCCGGTCCAAGACGAATAGGATTAGTTTACACTTTTCCATAAACCCATTTCCTTTATTTCTATTACTTCCACAATGGCAGTCAATTCTACATCAACTTTTAGAACAGTACTCAGTTCTATGTACACTCGTTCCCTGAAAGGTCAAATCGCCCACAGCCTCAGGTTACACGATTTAATGTGCAAGCATATTTGGTGTAGCATCTACATGACGGATTATCAGTTCGAGCAATTTTGTATATATTCAATCTGTGGCAACACACTTTCTGTAAAACATTAATTTGGAGGAGTTTAAAGCAAAAATGGATGGCTACCTCCTTGGAATAGGAAAGTGCACTGGGTCAAGCCTCTTTAGCAACTGATCCCTGAAGCGCAGAACACATGCATGTTATAGAGTTTGTGACTGAAATGTTGAACTACTCCAGGGGTGCTCAAGCCTCTACTAGAGCACAGTTGTGTTCTTTGTTCCTTTCATTTGTGTATTTCGGAAGTAGCAAAAATCCCCATACTTTGTCACGCTATGTTCTCTGCATTTCAAGGAATGCTTTCAATCTGGTTTTCTCACTCACATCACCCAATTAGGGAATCTGAATCAGGTCCCCAAGATCTGTAACCACAAAGTTTCCTAACCGGCACTCGCATGGACCAAGCCCAAAAGGGGGTTACCTCTGCTGCCTAATCTTTTCAGTCCACTGATTCTGCTGCTGTTGCACAAGTCTTTAGTACTGTTTATGGCGGGGAGCAAAATGTCAGAATCATTCCCACCATAAAGACAATGAAGATACGTTTGGGTTCCCATGGAATACCGAGGGCTCTCCTGGTGAAAAATGTGCTTGTTACTGATGTCTAATAGATCAGCTTTCAAACAATCAGCATGCAGGTGAGGAATGAAAAGGCCTCCTCCAAATTCAAACCACTGCATTTTGCGAGAAAAAATGTTTGTATTACTATGGGCCCAGAAATGAATTTTTTGAAGTTAATCAAAGATTTAGATTTTGTACTGTACATGTATAAGAGATGTAGAGGGGGGCAATCATTTAAAAAAAATGTGGTATGGACCAAGAGCAATAAGGGTGGTTTGCCCAGTGGTGCCATGTAAATATTTTCAGTGGCATCACAAGTTTACAGTCTGTGAATCCGTCATAGCTCAGGGTGACCTCAATACCAAAGTATAGGAATCCCAAATCAGCAGTACTGACATAGTATTTCGCCAGGAGTCTAGTAGGGTGTATGTTGCCATAGAAACATGTCTGATATAGTTCAGTGTACGATTAGGTTTGATAGGGATTTGAATTCACCAAACATTGTTAACGACTATGGTAGAATGTTCCATAGATCAGCAGTAAACACAACAATATCAACTGCATGCAAAGATATTTGGTCCCCAGTGAGGTTGCCCTACCAAAACCCATGCCATGGACTAATATATATTTAAACCCAGCAGCCCAGGGGTTATATTGCTAATGCAAAAGGCATTGGGGTAAGGAGGCTACCAAGCCTCGTGCCTCTCTTCAAACAGAACATTTCCAATAGAACACTTTTTATCTCAATCTCTAAGGTGCGCTCTCTCTATAGAAAGGTAAGCCAGGAGATAAATTTAAGGTGAAACCCATATTTTTGATGATTACAAAAGGAAACTCCATTTTACAGATGCAAATTCCATCTCTGTGACAAGTGACAGTATAGTCAGGGGACCTTCAAGTATTTTTGCAACATCTAAACAGTTGCACCACCTCCACAAATTCACATACATAGACCTTCATGGTATGAAACTCAACTGGCCCGGGAGGACAAAGAAGAAGGCAGTAGGTAAGATTTTATTTGCAGATATTTTGACAAGACATTTTGTGTCTAGATTTAAGAGGGGATAATGAGTGATAGAATTGACACCTGTCAATGGTTCACCATGTTTGTGCAGCAATGCAATTAGAGATCAGGCTAAAGGATAAACTCAAAATGGGCTATTTTAAATATCTACAGTTAGTTTCGAACTGAGCAGGGACAAGAGGTGTTTAAACAACACGACTGGCAGGCCATTAGGGCCAGTACCTTTACTTGATTCAAGCTCTTTAAGTGAGGATGCAAACCCCTCCACTGATAATCGCATCTACTCACAATATGTTGGTTTCTAGCAACTTGTAAGATCCAGGGTTTCCACAAATTGATCCATTAGGGTATTGTCGTCCATCAGGTGAAAGTTCCTTATAGTATTACAGGATCACACTGGCTTTCCTTTTGATCTTATCAATAATTGTACTACAAGGGTCAGTCACAGTTAATTTCCATCTTGCGGTCTCGTTCCCTCTTGGGAACTGTGTGAACAGCTTACCAGCCTTGTCCAGTACTTAGCAAATTTTCTTTTCCACAGCTACTTAGGGTGTCATAGCGGCATCTTTTGCAATGTTCCTATACATGTCCTTTGAATGGTCTGGTAAACATTTACTCATAGTACACATGCAGTAGTTGCACTCCTTTCTGCAGCAAGTGCCATGATTTTGGCGGAAATCTCTATTTTTAAATCGGTATTTCCGATGAGACACTAAACAGCACCTGGTCTTAAAGTACTGGTTCCCACTGGATGATGTGCAAGTTAACTGTGCTCCAATTTTTCTTAATGAAATGAGGAACAGTCAAAGTTTCATGCATTTCACTTCCATCTGTCCACTCACGGTAAACTGAATAAATAAATGGTCTCATATCCCCCTAGTTAGGCAGTCCACAGTCTTGATCACATTTTCACAACCGAGAATAAAGGAGCATTCCAGATTCAAGAAACTGTTGTGGACTCTAAAGAGATAGAAGGTATTGCCTGTCAGAGGCATGGATCAAAGGTCGCATATACCACTGCCACTGCATATTGAACTGTTTTGTGGGTTAGGATTTTAATGGGGCCAACGTAGATGACCTATCCCAAACATAAGTTATGATGTCATTAAATTCTCCTCCAATTATCTAAATTGTATTTTCAGGCATTTTAGTTAGTATGGTACCTAGTTTTGTCTACACTAATTATTGAATTCTCGGAGGAGGGCAAACATACCTTCTGGGTCCAAACATTTCTTGAACAAAACAAATATAAGGGACTTATGAGCATAAGAAATTAGCAACTTAACTATAACTCCAGTTCTGCAGCATTGGCGCCCCTCATATATTCAACTGTTCCATGTTGTGAGGCTGGGAATCCCCGTAACTTAAAATAGCAGTAAACAGTGGTAGGATGGCCATAGACCTCACCAATAGTGTTGGCTTAGAAGCACATCCATCAGACTTGCCGCCTAAGTCATCATCGGCCGCAGCTCTATCGTCAAGTAAGATGACCAACCCCCTAAGGGTCCCTTCACTGTTGTCAACAGCCAAGAAGTCACCACTGACGACAAAGCATGAGTGTCTTTTGTACCAACTGGCCAAAAAGCCACAGTCACCTCGATCAGTGACTTGCCACAGTCACCTCGATCAGTGACTTGCCACAGTCACCTCGATCAGTGACTTGTCACATTTGCTTGTCTTTCTACACTCTGTTTGTGGACATGCACATCAGGTTATGAACTTGACTCCTGAATACCTACTTACAGAACGTGCCAGTGGACTACCATCTATGACTCCAGAGTAGAATCGAGGAGAAAAATAAATAAATCACTATGACTATTTTTTCTATTTGCAGCCCGCAGATTACTCTTCATCAGTTGTGAACAGACACCCTAGATCATTTAGGATGGCAACCCATTTACAGTGTGTCTCGCGAGTTCCTTCTGTTGCTCCTGGGTAGACAGCTTAGAGCATTACGCCTGTAATCACTGTATGCCATGGATCGCTCTCTCCTCACATCTGGTCGAACTCAAAATTACTTCAGTGTGCCTGTAACCAGTGCACTTCTGTGTTCCTACCTTCTTACTCCTGGATAGTTTATTATTAATATTGGCTATGGCTGTGTTTTTCCTGAGTATATCTGTATGCTGCTCCTAGATTGATTTGAGATCATGCACAATGGCAGGCTCTACACAGACCATACATGTGGTTCACAGACCTATCATTGTGGACAACATATAGAGTATCTGGCAGGAATTCCTACACTCAATATATGCCGGAGACAGGCACTAATGGGTGGATACTATACAGACTCACTCATTCATTTATTTATTTATAAAACGAAATTAATGTACAGTGCCTGTGTTCCATACCACACTTCTCTTCCTGCCCCTGTATGCTTTGGCTCTGTGACCAAAGACATGAAAGCATAATGATTCTGACCTATCAGCATGACAAAAAAACGCTTCTCACAGAATACACGTTGCAATTAAGTGAACATTATTCCGTACAAGCACTGTAGCTCTCCCCCACCCCCACAATCCTCCCCCTAACCAAACTCGGTTTTATGTGCTACCTATCCACTGATGTGCGTTGGTGCCTCTAAGAGATAGGAAGTGCTATACAAATGGGATTACAATAAAATCCAATCTGATCAGTCTGCACATGAAGTGCACTTAAGAGGCCACAAATCATCATGCATGAAAGCCAAAAAATACTTCTGAGACTGACATCTCGACCAAACATGGATTTCACCGCTAAAAATATGAAGACCTTCCTCACCCCCACAAAACTAAATGGCAAGCATTTTCGAGCCTTTCAAAAACCTGTGTGATAATTTCCAATCCTTCTTTATCAACAAGGTCACAGCTCTAAGAGGAAGCTTTTCTCCCCAGCAACAGGGCATGAGGACGCCTTCCCATCAGCCCCACCCTTTTCAACTTTGTCTTAAGTTTAAAAGAGCAGCAGAGGGTAACATTAGGAAAACCATGGGGCCCTTCAAAAATGCTCCTCAGGTGGAATGTTTGCAATGCTGAAGTTGTTGTTATGAGTTTTTCTGCACTACTGTCACTTATCACCAGATTAATCAGTATCTCCCGGTCCACATCCCTCAATCTCTCAAGCATTTTAACATAATTTCCATCTTAATGAAACCTTCACCAGAGTTTTCTCAAATTTGACTCTAGACAAATCTGTGGCCTACTCTGTATTGCCAAGGTGCCCTGCAACAGTTGTCATCTGCCTATTCGTTTTTCACCTTGAATCAAATAACCTTCTCAGCAACTCTGAGGCAGGCTGAAATTTAAGGGGAAAATGTAGGATGGGTATGACCAAGGACGTTGGAAAGAAAGGCACAGAGATTTTTCTTAGGAGTACTGTGATTCACTGAACACATAAGAGATGTGTTTCCACTAGGCCCACCTTGAATAACAGGGACACGGCAGAGTCAAACCAATGGCTATTTATCTTTTTCACAGAGAACGAATTATGTTGGATTTAGGCCACACCATCCGCTCTACCAAGCTCCATATTCTTTGCTATGATGTAGTAGTTGGCGAGTGGGTGAGTCACAGGTTAAATCGGCGGGCCCAGAGGTATCGCTAAACCAAACCACTGTGATTGCAGGCAGGTGAGGAAAAGTATCTGAGTTGATGTCGTGGATATCGTATGCTTTCTGGGAAGCATTCAGGAAAACATCAAGTAAGGCATAAAAGGAGGTGGAGGAGTTCGAGGACCGTATACATAACCTTAACGCTATTAATGTGGTTGTCTGTGGTTCACACCAAATACATAAAGCATTTTGCCAGCATACACATCCTCCTGCCTATACATACACCAAAAATGTATTTAAAAAAAATATTAAGTTCCTAAAATGGTACTAAAATTAGGTTAACAATTACAATATCAGACTTTAACATGTGTAACAAAAAGCAATATTGGTCTAATAGCATCAAAAGGGTATTAAGCAGGTATTCGCATGTTGGCTCCAGTGGAAAGATCAACTCAACTGCTCGGTCTTTTGACCACGAGTGAAAGTTTAAGAAAAAGAAAAAAAACGTTTTCAGCCATATGTTCGTCATAAGAACGTCTACATCATGCATGTACCTGACATGGCTGGCACTGATTAAGGGCTACAGTTATTGCACTGCTTGTCATTACACCAGTTCTATTTATGACGAAGCTCCCGAGTTTAGAACCATACACACAGAAAGAATAAATCTTTGTGAATGAATAAACTCCACACTTTACTGTAAAACATTATAATTGTCAGGTCGGTTACAAGAACAAGGTTATTAATTCAATAAACCTGTCCAAGCTTTTATTTATGCTAGTGTTTTACATGACTGGAACCGGACAGAAAAAAATGCTTTGAATAAAGATAAAACCGGATGAGAAAAGATTTACTTTACAAAGCTGGACTAGCAAAAGTAACGCGGGATTATTTACTCATTCTATAGCAAGGTTACACGGGTGCTACATTAACCACAAGAGGGTAGTAAAGGACTGCAAAGACATTAAAACAACGACTTCACAGAGGCCTATATTTTAAATTAATGTAATCCTTGAGGAATGCGAGGTAAATAAACACAAAATCAAAGTCAATGACACCGATGCTAAATAAACCAAAATAAAAATACGGATCCCATGGTGCAGAAAACTGAGTACGACAGGACTAATACACTGAGAGAAAGAGATGGAAGTACACTAGTATTCACATTTCAGCCCTGCATCTACCCCCTTTGCCCCCAATGAAAGGAGTTCACGGATAAATATTTAGTGCAAAATGTGCATTAAGAAATAGTATCAGCATAATCCCAAACATGTAGCTTTTCAATGTATTACTTACCTGTAACTACAGTTCTCCAGCTCGGGTATCTTTTATAGAGTCACATGTTTGACTCATATTCCTTCATCCAGCTGAGAAAGTAACTTTAAACATAGTTTTATGATGGCCAATAAGCCCAAAAAACATTGCCGGTTTGGTAGCAGTGCCACCTCATAAGAAACACAAACTTTTGATGAGCTCTCTGCTCAGCCACTACAGCTCAGATTTCATAGCACAAGAGTGAAGATACACAACACGTAAAGAGTGTTTGACGGGGGAGGAGGGAGGGTTGCATGTGAATCTTTGAACTATGCCGACACTGGAGAACTGGAGTAACAGGTAAGTAATTTCTTCTCCAGCATTGGATCTTTCATAGATTCACATACTTGAATCAGAAGAGCAAGAAGTCCATTAGGATAAAGGAGGTAGAATAAAGTGGGAAGCAGGCTCACCTTTTCTGAAACAGGTTGTATAGGACTGCTTAAGCCACTTACGTGTTAGCTGTCGCATTCACATCCAAGCAGTAGTGCTTGGTGAAAGTGTCACTGCTTTTCCACATGACTGTGATAAAAATTCAGGAGAATTACTCCTGAGAAGATATTGTAATTGCAATGCTTCTCCGGGAATGCGTCCTCACTTTGCTTTAAAGCCAGTGCTTAGCATTATTGTGAGAGAAAGTGATGCTGACTGACAGTCAATGGGCAATTCTTTGCTTAGATAGTGGGCGGACCTGAGGGGGTGACCAAACGAGACAACTAACCAGCCAGAAATACAAATGTTTTTTGGTCATGTCCCTTTAAAAACTCATTTATCGGTGCACATTCAACCGATTTAACACCTTTCCGCTAACACAAGTGCATCTGGGGAAAAAGAGAAGAGAATGACAAGTTTGTTGAGGTCAAAGTCTCGCGTGGACTTTTGGCATGAACGTAGGAATGGTGTGCAGGGTGACTGTCTTTTGAGAAGCGAGGGTTCTCTTATGGTGAAATCCTGAAGCTGTCCACCTCATTGCTGTAGTGGGAGCTTACAGTAATGCAGTTTTCCATGAGAGGAGTTTGAGAAGTGCCCTATTGAGCAGTTCAAAAGGTTCCAGCATCACCTGACTAATCACCGTATTTAACTCCCATGGTACAGGAGGATGTGCAAACGGTGGAAGGCCCGAAAATGCCCTTCATGAATAATAATATCCTCCAGGAAAATAATTATGAAGTATTGTTTGTCTCATTAAATTTTGGTTATGCAGAAAATGAACTCTGGCAAAGGACTATTGAAGACCTTTTTAAGGTAGGGGCAATAAGTACATCAATAATTGATGGGGCTGCAACAAGGTGAGGTTAAGCCCTTTAACGACCCACCTGATACAAAAGCGCTTCCACTTAGCACTACAAGTCTGCAGTGTAGCAGGTGCTTGTTCTTGTGCGAGTATTACCCTACAGTCCACATGAATGTCAAGGTGGATGATCTCGAAGTGTCAAGACTCAAACTGTCAGGTAGTGATTTCAGGTTGTGGTGGAGGGCCTGTTTACTGTGTATGCAGAAAGAAGCTTGATGTGTTTTTTAAACTGCATTGGTGGCTATCATGACAGTCTCAATATGTTGCTGTACTGAACCTGGCATGGCCCCACTGGGGCAAACTGTATCAGTGCGCAGTGGACCGTCTTGGCCCTCCATAGCACTTTGGTAATGAGGGGAAAAACAAGAAATGCATAGGTAAAGAAGCTTAACCATGTCAAACAATCAATGCACTAGGACCCCAGTTGCTAGTTCCTCCTGGCGTAGTACAGTCATTTCTTATTCCGCAGGGCAGCAAATAGTTCTGGTGTTAGATTACCCCGTTTTTGGAAGACAATGCAGCTGATTCTGGTGAAGCTCCCATTTGTGGCGGTCTGACAGTACGAAACAGAGTGCATCTGTTGAACCATTTTGAACTCTTTTAAAGTGCTTCAAGATAATGTATACCCAGTTTACTATGGCACAGTCCCACTAAATTTGCGGCGACTGACAAAAAGCGGGACCTCGTGCCTCTCTGATTGACAACGTAGTACTTCTCCCTGCTTGACACGGAAATTTCTCTGTTCTGGCTAGCATAGCATTGCCCACTAGTTGCAACAAGAATGCTTGCAGTCCTAGCTTAATGGCCCTCCGCTCAAGGATGTTTATGTGGAGCGATTTTTCCATATCCAACCAGAGGCCTCTTGTAGACAGTTCATGCACATAGGGCATCCAAGACTTCCACTGAAAGAATTTGCTGACCTAATAACCCTGTACGTTGGTGAGTTGAAACAGAAGGCCCACCTTCAGGTCGTCTAGAAAACTCCACCACACCGGAGCTGGTTTGAGGGTTCTTGAGATCACTACAATGTTGCTTAAGTATTCTGTTGGCTGTTGTCCTTGCTGGACAACCTGCCGCTGATTCAGACACCTTGACATCTGAGAACTGGACAGGTTTCTGGAAAAAAAGTTGTTTCAGATGGCCAACTTACAGGAAGTCCTTCAGTTGCTTCAGGAAGATGGAGTTTCTTGCCTCTGTGGACTTAAAAGATATATCCTTCCATGCCCCTTTATACACACACACCACAGGCAGTACCTCCAGTTCTCTTCTTAAAGAAACACTTCCAGTTTAAAGCCCACTCTTTTAGCCTACAATCCATCCCCCAAATATTCAAAGTGTTTCGCCTCCATAGAACCCTTCCTATGCAGGCACGGTCACCTGACCAAGAAAAGCTGTAAAAGTAGCACAGACTTCTGAGATTTTGGCACATTCTGAATCAGTGTTTTGAGAAGGAAGAGTAGACTTTTAAGGTGGAGCTCCTGCAGGGTCAGATGGTGGCCTTTCAAGGGTGTAAGACTGGGCTGTCTTTCCAGGAATTCTAAATTGTCTTTACTGTACAATTTGGAGCACAGGCAAATCAATGGTAATTTCTGTGCATGTGGAGGTAAGAAAGGAAATTCGTACCCCTACAACTATATGGGGGTTAATATGGTGCACTATTGGCAAGTCATGCTCTTTGTCATCTTGGAAGCAGGTTTAAGAGGCGCTCTTCTTCCTAATGCTGACAGATTTGTATAGAAGAAGCAGCTGCTCTGCAAATCTCAGCAAAAGGGATATTTGGAAGAAAGTCTCTGACAGCTAATTCTACCTTTAGAGAATGAGTAACCAGTCTTCCTAAAAGGCACATGTTTGTAATTTAGCAGTAGTTCATCAGGCAGGATGTCATGCAGTAGACTATGGGCTACCTGGAAGTGGTAATTCCTGTGTGGACAGGACCATAATAGATGAACAAACAGAATGACTTCCCCATGTTTTGTTCTGTACAGATAATATTGAAAAACAATGCTTACTGATTATAAACACAAGGAACTCTTCCATAAAACAAATTATATTGTAAATGCGATTGTGTTTATATAGCACTTACTACCCTTGACAAGGCGTCAAAGTGATTTTCATTGTGTAGCACGCTACTCCGGAACCCAAAGGATTAGTGGTGGATTAGTATAGGGAAATATGAGTTAATGTGAGCAGCAGACATGCAAGTCTGTTAGCTGGACTAAAATGCATAGTGGAGGGATAGAAGAGGGAAGAATTTAAAAGTGTTAATTCGGAAATCATAGTAGTAAGTTCATGTTTGGGATGAGAATAAGTTTTGATTAACATGGTATCCAAAGCTATTGTTTCGAAGGGTCTCCTTGACCTGAACCTCAGATATTTAGTTGCAGAGTCTTCAGCTGTTGTTGATTTATAAAGTTCAAATTGCCATTTGTCTATCTTAGGAGCATGTGTAATTGAGGCCTTGTTCAACCCTGTCAAATCCACCACCTCACTACCAAGTCAGTTCAATGACGTGTGATGTTGAAATAATTAAATGTATTTGGGAGTGTAGCCCATGTACAGGGGAGTAACAGGAATACTCTCTGGCTTCTGGATGCATTGCTCTCCAAATATCTATGAGCCCCCAGTTAATAGCCCATTCTGACATTTGTTCTTAATGCTTGCAAGAGGGTGCCCCTGCCATTAGTAGCAAATACCTTTCTAGATCCAGGCCCAAGAGCTCAGGGATCGCCACTAACAATGTGGTTAGCAGACTTGCAGGTGTTGGGGAAGTATATGCCCATGAGGTGAATCTTCCTACCATCCAAAAGCAACTCATTAGGACATACTGCCCTTCTGGGTCAATTAATTAGAATACTGGCTTGAAGGAAACCACAGGTCTGAACCACAGCAAGATCAACAAATGCCAAGTGTATCCCATGCCTCTTCAAGAATGAAACATCGGATACCTTTTAGTGAAATGATCCGATGTAAAACATTTTCAAACAGTAATATTTCATTTTCTAACAGTTTTATAGATTGGGCTTGAAGTGGTAGAGCTCCTTCTCACTAACTCTTGAGTATTTTTGAATTAGTCCTAGAGAGGCTTGCTTCAGGCCATGTCTATTACTGGAGCAACACTGCCTGGGTCGTAAAACATATTTTGCTTGACAATCTTCCCACAATAAACAAAAAAAAAAAGCAAACTTTACAGGTTCCAATGGTGAACTCCCGCCCAGGGTCGGAGTTGAAACTACCTTGCACTTGAATATGCAGCAGTGATGTCGCAGGTAATGGGGTAGGATTTATTAGTTGGAAGTGTGTTTCATACTTGAGGCCCCCAGCACCATGCTCAACAGATGTATTAATCCCTGATTTTTGAATAACAAAACGTTCCAGGACCATATCATCAGTTACATTTCTGTTCCTCCTCAGTAATCGTTTCCATCTTAAAAGTGGGCTTAGGGTGAAAACTAGGAGGATGTTTATATACATCTTGTGTTTAAATCAGGATAATGTTGAGGTGTCCATCTGGCCAAAAATTAGGACTTCAACATACTCTTCACAATAGCCTACATGCCAAAAGATTTGACTCAGGAAGGCGACTTGTGATTTGTTAAGGCAAAAATACCTTTATTTTAGGTGTCTGTCGCCTAAAATGGCATCTTCTTCAATAAAAGTAAATGTGAAAAGTAAAATCCCCCGATTTTCTTCCCACAAAATCTCCCGTTTTCCTGTTCTCCAATGTTGCCATGTATACAATAGGTGGCAACACCTTTGGATGTGTCTTCACCTTTTCAAGTTATTGACCCATTTTAGCCACCCTGCCCATCTCCCAAGAACCTCCTTACTCTTATCTAACAGGTCATCTGATCACAGTTACAGAAAGTCCTCCACCATCTACGGAATAACCTTTGGCAAGTTTTCAACTTCTGAGTCCACGGATTCTTCCACCAACCTTTCATTTAGGCAAGTCTGTCATGGAGTCTGCAGGCTTGGGTCAGAATGATGCCAGTGACAAGTGCAGTGGCATAGGATTCTTGAACATGTAGTCAGTGGGGGTAAGGGTGGTTATTTATAGTGAAGAAATCGCATGCCTGCATTTTTGACAGCTTTTCCTTCTCTTCTGTGTTTCCCACTGAGACAAACTGCATTTCCTGCTGGGCTTCGCTGTTCAGCTCAGTTCCAGGAATCTTCAGGTTCCATAAAATACAGAGATCCGTCTCTGTCGATCACCCTTAACTTGGCAGGGAAGAAGAGCAAGGATTATTTTAATCACAGATGTTGCAGCTTTAATTCGATGCCTGTAACTGAAGCTTTTTTTGCCATACTGTCAAAGTGTAACCTCAAAATATGAGGACTTGTTTTTTTTTTTTTTTTTTTTACACTTTTCCGCCTCCTATTAGCTGGAGTGTTTTTCTGCCTGGAGTGTGGTACTTCTGTCTTTGAAGTGTAGAAGCTTTGCCAACACAGGTTAAAGAGGGGACCCAGGCGGTGGGCAGCACATTCTATGTATGCTCTCTTTGGAGAAAAAAAGGCTACAAGCCCCGTGGAGCCACAGTAACAGATTCATCCAGAAAGGTCACCGGATCCTTGCCCTCTGCTCCTTAAAGAATTCTATTGATTCTTATGTTATTTTGTCTCACCCTACTTTCAGAATACCCTGAACTCTCTTCCAGAAAACATATGTGATCTGTAAGGTAAATCTACTGCTACAGATTATTATTTTGAGGTTGAAACTTTTTCCCTAACAAGTCTGAAACATGGGGTGGCTTCAGGAAATGGTTGTAGGGGGGCAAGAGGAGAAACTCAACTTAGTACAGAACAGCCTGTTATTAGAGGCCTGCATCTCCACAATGGTGTTGCGAAGTCAGCGCAAGTCAGGCACCCACAAGCAGAATGTGGGGAGGTAGGGCCTCAGTAGCCCCAACTAGTGCAAGGGTATTCAGGCCAACCATGAGGGCTGCACTACAGCGTCCCTGCATCCTCCAACACCACTTACACCCATTGGGCTGCCAAGGTCAGTTTGTTAACCCTGTCTGCTCAAGCCATGTATATGGGACACACCACATGTAAGTGGGCACGGACTCCTCCAGCGCAGGCCCTTAAAAGTCAAGGCGTTGTCCGTTCTCTAAAGCTCCGGAATCGGGAGCAGCCCGCCACATGGTCAGATTAACTATGGCTGGGTATGGACAGAAAGGGGAGGGTCAGTACCCCGGAATTATGCAAGCAGAGTCACTGGAGTAAGCTCCCCTGAAGTTGAGGACAGATGAATCCGGAATTCTACTGGATAATGGAGACTGCAGGACCTTCCGCCAGGAGCACCTCCACAATGCATTTACCATTTTTGTGGCCATGTCCCCCTATATAGATGAGTACTCTTTTCACATTCAGGGACTGAACGGATCTCTCTGCTGGTAATGAAGGGCTTGGGAAAAAATGTAAGCAGCCAGTTGCCTTTATTTACATGGATAATCTGAAATAGCTTTCAGAGGTTAAGTTTTAGTGAATCTGTGGAAACATCATGAGAGGAGAAAACCTGGAACACCCAAAAGCTTGATGCAAGGGTGATCACCCATGGAGGAGAGGGTACTCAAGCAGGTCGATACATTTGTGGCTATTCAAAAATCTGCGTAATAGTGAAGAAAGTTTATTATGGGCTTTTTCTTAAAAATGCTGATCACCTCCAAGTGTAATTTTCTGAACGAAAAATGCAACTGGGATTTTACTAAATGTAAGAGCTAGAACAATATCCCTTCCTGACATATAATTGCATCAAAGTATCTCTCCACACATCAGATTCAAAGAATTTTTCATCTGAAAACATATGATAATCTTTTAACAGACCCCTCAGCCTATTTCAGAATGTCTAATCAAATGGCCTGCAGATTCAAATGCCTGAACTGTAAACATTCAGGGGCAATGCTGCCATGTTTAGCAACTGTTAAGATGAGAAGAATTCTGTGCTGCTCTCTGGTTGACAATTCACTTTCAGGATGGTCCTTCAGCAGGTGAAGCAGCTATGTGAACCACCCCTGGCCCTAGCTTGCTAGGTTCTGTTATGTTATGTTATGTGGATTTGTAGGGTGCGCATATTCAGCCATGAGGGTATCAGGTGCTGAGTAGGGTAGGCCTGATCTCATGCCTGTTTTGTCCAGAAGAGCCATGTCTTGAGGTTCCTTCATAAATCTATGAGGGGTGGGAAGTTCAGAGATGTTGCAGGAGGTCATTCCAGGTCTTGGCTGTGAGTTATGAAAAGGAAAGTCCTCTGCTTCTGGCCTTTTTGATGCAAGGGAGGTGTGCTCTTGCCTGGGACGCAAATCAAAGGTGTTGAGGTACACTGGAATGGTGTTGTGGAGAGTTTTTCACGTGTGAGTGAATAGCTGGAACTTACATCTTTCTTGGACTGGGAACTAGTGGAGACTGTTGAGGTGGGGAGAGGTGTGGTTATTTTGTGAGATGATCAGGATGAGTCAGACGGCGGTGTTCTGGGTGGTTTGGAGTCTGCGTAGAACATGGGCTGAGATTCCATAGTCAAGTCTACTCATGATAAGTGCCTGACTGACTGGTTCCGAGGCTTGGTTCGAATTCCAGTCTTGGAGCAACATATTCTGCTGCTCATGTAAAGCGATCTAATGCCTTTGGGCCACGTCTGGGCTCAGCATACTTGCTTTTTCTAATGCTGATAAAGGAAGACTGTAGGATATAGCTGTGCAATGGGAATGGTTAATAGGATGATGCTAAATGCCTAGGGATCAGCGAGGCTAGCCTGAGACATAGCAACCAGCCTTAAAGTAGGAAGGGGAAGTTTAAGTTTCCCTGCAATGAACCTGTATGGCCTAGACAAGTCTTGAATGAATAATTCAGACAAAGGCTCTGCTCTCTCCCAGATCAGACCAAAGCTGCAGTATCCAGTGGACTGAAGTCAACACACCCAGCACTCTGGAGCCAGCAATCAGATGGGGTATAATAAGAGTTGCGCAAGACAGGAAATTACACTTATTTGCCATTATTGTTTTAGTTCAAACGAAGTGACAGCAGAGTTAATGAGAGCGGAGGAGGAGAAGAGTGGGAATAAGCCAGACAAAGGAGTTCAGAGGATTGTTAGCATTATATATAAAGTGTTTCGTAACAAAGGTGCACAAGTCAGAGGACGGGGCTAAGATTGAGGACAACTGGGCTAAGATTGAGGACAACTGGGCTAAGATTGAGGACAACTGGGCTAAGATTGAGGACAACTGGGCTAAGATTGAGAACTAACAAACTGGTGGCATTCTGCTGTCCTAGCTGAGATAATGAATCCAGGGTAAGACTCCTTTTAGTACATTGCCTCTTTTCATCCTGAAATGTTGCTGAGTCCTAACACTGAAAGTGGAAGTTGTTCTGAGCTGAACTTTTGAGAAGGTCGGGAGGATCGCTCATTATGTAAACTAGAAAGAGCAGGTGTCTCTGGGATCCCAAAAAAGTATTGGGTGTACGTGAAGGGGTGAAAAAAGCAGGGTAACAGCAAGCCAAGCCGATTCACTCTTGAGGTGTCAGGGAAGCAACCTATTCAAGCACCTTATCTCTCACCCTGACATGTGCAGCATGCCCAGCTAGCTAGAGTCTGGCGTATGACCTGACTAGGGCCCACCACACTTGAGGTCACTCCCCTTTGAGTGCCTGAGTGGGGTTTGGGGTGTACACCCCTGTTAAACATTTGGCTTTCTTTGACCAAGCTAGAGTAGGTGAAAACTGGGCTTCAGAATTTGTGGCGTTTCTCCTCAGCATACCGGCCTTGATTGCTCTTCAACGTAATTCCTTCTTCATCAGAAGACAGTGTTACAGCCTTTAAAAAAGTATCTAAATAAAATGAAACATTGCATGGAGAACACTTAAATCACCATTTCCCATTCTTTCCTTTTTGGTATTCCTTTACTAATTTAATAGCATTTCTGCCTTGCGCATGTCCCTACCCTATATGCATTACTGAATCTTTGGTGAAGGCCTCCTCCTCTTTCTGGTATACAGGCACACAGCATCCTGCTGTCTCTCTGGTTAAGCTGGTTGAACCTTAATATATTCAGAATTTGTGCTTCCATCTCTCACATAGCCTCACCCATCACACCACCAGACACTGTTTCATAGCATATAACACCTTGGTGGTCATCACTAACAGCATGAAAACACTTCCCCCATATAGGATCAAAACAAAAAAAACACACCCCCAACCACACAGTCAACACAGTGTATAGTGCTATTTATGTGGGTAAGCGCTTCGACGACTCATATAGGGGTGTAAGCGCTATAACAATTCAACAAAATAATACAGTAAAACCAACTAAAGAAATCCAGGCCTCAGTACCAGGACAAAGTCTTGGAAATTTTAATTTTTGGCAGATAAGCATAAATCTTTGAGGTTTATCGGAAAGAAACAAGATTAGGTCTACAACGTTACGGTAGATGACCCAGCACACACCTTTCTGAGACTCTCAGAAAGTGTACTGTGATGGGGAGTTTCTTAGCAGTAAGCCGATGACAAGGAGTAGAACACAGCTCTGGCCTATTCATGTGAAGATTCCTTTTAGGAACGATGTCCTGGACAGGGGTGTTGAATTTATTAAAATATCTACTTGTCCAGGGGACAGGTTGCTTCTCAAATCTACTTGTCCTGTAAAAAGATCTACTTGTCCCTTTGGTGCCATGTAGTGTGGTGACAAATTATGGCAGCAATCTCATTATGCAAGAGCTCTGATAATAGCCTCTCTGATTATGCCAGGGCTACTACCATAGTAGGGCTTGAATACTTGCAGTTTCAATCCCTACTGTAGCAATTTCCTTATTTTGCCACCTTTCTGCAGATCTGCATACTGGGGCTGGAGGAAGCAGTAAGCAATAGTTCCAGGGCTGGAATGCCTTTGGAGTCTGCAAACCTACTAACCTGCATGTTTTAAAGATTTTCACCAGCTTCGCTCTAATATTTTCCCATAATAAGAAAGGTTGGACATTTACTCCTGACAATGGCAGAATTAGAACTTCTTCCAGGGTTGGGAAGAAAGTGGCCGGAGGGAAAATGAACTTGCAAATGCTCAATAGATTTTCACATGAGCAAATCTACACATGCGTATTTACCCATGCTAAAATACAGTTCACAAATATTTTATAGGGGTACGACATATACCATGGGTACACTTTTGTGACTTTCTTTAAGAATTTGGGGCCACATGTAGGTAGGTTCAGATTGGCGACCCGCAAATTGCGAGTCAGAGCGACTCGCAATTTGCGAGTCGCAAATCCGAATGTAGGATGGTGTCCCTGACACCATCTGTGATTCGCAAGGGCTTCGCAAATGCCCACCTAGTGAATAATCATGAGGTGGGTCGCAATTTGCGACCCCCTTGCGAATAGCGGCCCTCACAGGGATGGTGGCCTGCTGGAGACAGCAGACCACCATGTCTGTGACTGCTTCCTTAAAGGAAAACGAGATGCATTACAAAAACGAAAAATGAAACGTTTTCGTTTCATTTTTTCAGAGCAGGCAGTGGTCCTGCGGACCACTGTCTGCTCTGAATAAATGTTTACAGTGACATTCACAATGGGGACCCCTTCCCTTTTGCGAAAGTGTTAGCACCCATTTGAAATGGGTGCAAACTGCGATTGTTTGCGCCCGCGTTCGCGGTCACAAAACAATCTTACATTGCACTGCGAGTCGCAAACCCGTTGTGCGATTCGGTAACCAGGTTACTGAATCGCAATACTGGGTTTGTGCATCTTAATGTGCTTTTTGCACGTCTCAAACAGCGAAAGTCGCTGTTTGCGACATGCAAAAAGCTACCTACATGTGGGTCTTGGTCCCTAATTAGGTCTGGTGTTAACAAAGACATTTTGTTTTTATTAAACTTCTATTTCTCTCTCTTTCGGCTGGCTTTACTGTGAGTGATCGCATTCTGCTCTTCCACAAGGAGCATATTGCCACACAAAGTAGTTTTGTTCAGTGTCAGGAACTACAGTGGCAATCAGTGACGTAACGAAACTGGAGGGTGCCCCTTTGCAAAGAACATGGAGGAGCCCCCTCTCCAGACTCACTCAGGGCAGGTGCTGTGCTGAAGGGGCCCCCTGGAGGGCGGCTGCGGGGCCTTTGTTATGCCACTGGTGGCAATGTGTGCTTTTAGAGTTCAAAACCTTTTTGGGGGGGTTTTGCCAGTGTTTGTTACAATGTTGAGGGCCTGGTAGCTCCCACAACAATAAAGTGTTACAAAAGCCATGTCAAAACAAGACACGCATTGATGAAACTAAAAGACTTATAAAAATATGTCAGACCAATTGGCTTTGTCAGTGTTTGTTTATTTTCATGCTTCCCATATTCGTGTTGAAAATGGTTACACTGATTTTCCATTAGAAATATTTTTGGGAAATACTAGCATCCATCAACACATTTTAGTAAATGACACTTCATTTGCATCTAATCAGAGAGCATTCTGGGAGCATTATACTTAGCCTCATAGCCTAAACTTTTCAAACATGTGTATACACGTTTTTTTTTTTTTGTAATGGAACCAACGTCAGTAGTGAAGTGTGACCCTAAAACATTTATTTACAGCACTCACCCTAATAATGAAGGCTTTCAAATAATGAACCATAAATACATGTTCGAACAGCATTATCTTTTGGAAACACATTACCTCAACTGCAGAGAGTTCCACTCTCTGTAAACAGGCAGCCAAAGTGTTTGTGCTGCAGAGGGTTGGGCCTACTTGTCCCACGGACAAAGTAAACAGGCATATGTCACTGGTCGGTGAGAGTGTTGCAAAGGTACTGATCTCATCATGTTGTCATCCTTCATCCACCAATGGAATAAATTCAAAAGGAACCGATTTATCCAAGCTATCTGAATAGTGAATCTATTTTTCCTTTAAGTTTTTGGGAAAGGTCTCATATGCAGCCTAAAAATGGGCACCGTGAAAAGGCAGGAATCCCTTGAACAGAGGAAAGACTAGATCTTATCTACACTTGGATGAAACTATGTGCATATACATATGACACCTCAGGCAGGAACACCATTACCTATTCAAAAAAAGCTGCTTTAAAATTGAAGTGCAGCTCCAGACTACAAACCTTTCACCAAGGTCTGAAATAGTGACAGACGTTTTCATATGATGCTTTCACAGCAGCTGAGAAAAAGAAAAACAAACTTAAATGCCGCAAGGATGGAATTAAGGAGAACATTTCAGCCAAGTCAACTGATGACTCCTGGTGGACCAGGCCCTTTTTGCATGGTTATCCCCAAACTTTTTGCCTTCTTCCTCCTATTTTTTCTGACTTGTTTTGGTTGACTGGAGGACTCTGGGCACTTTACCACTACTAATCGGTGCTAAAGTGCATATGCTCTATCAAATGTGCACTGGTGATAGGTTTATACATGATTGGCATATCTGACTTACTAGTAAGTCCCTAGTAATTTGCACTATGTTTGCCCAAGGCCTGTAAAACAAATGCTAATAGTGGGTCTGAAGCACTGATTGTGCCACCCACATGCGTAGCCCTGTAAACATGTCTCAGACCTGCCACTGCAGTGTCTGCATGTGCAGTTCTACCTGACATTTCGACCTGACAAGGGCACCCACTTGCCAAGCCCACACCTTCACTTTTACAAGTACGTCACCCCTAAAGTAGGCCCAAGGCAGCCCCATGGAGAGGGTGCAGTGTATTTAAAAGGTACGGCATGTACTGGTGTGCTTTAAATGTCCTGATAGTCAAATTCTGCTAATGTTTTGTTTTTCACTTTTGGAAGGCCTATCTCTCCAGTAGGGTAATATAGGGACTGCCATGAAATATCTTTTAAGTGTAATTTCCCACTCGGAGCAGGCAGTGATATGGAGTTGAGAGTCTCTGAACTCATAATTTAAAAATACATCTTTTGGTTAACTAGCTTTTAAAATTGTAAGTTTGAAAATGCCACTTTCATAAAGTGGGCATCTTACTGCTTAACCATTCTGTGCCTCTGTCTGACTGTGGAATACACGTCTGGGTCAGGATGACAGTTGGGCTGCTTATGAATTCACTCCAGACAGACACAAAGAGAGCAGAGGTATGCCATGCATATTCTGATGGGTCTACCTGTGCTACAGTTGTGGGAGGAGCTGACACTTGCCCCTGAATAGGGCTGTGCCTGTCCTTACACAAAGCAGTCTCTGACACCCTGAGGTGTGTCTGGGACCAGGGCAGAAAAGGCAGGGTCTTGTGCGCTAAAAAGACTTCTCTTTGAAGTTTGCCTACTTCAAAGACCCAAATGGCCATAAATACTGGACCTCTCCCACTTCTCCCCCTGCCCCCCAATCATAGTTAGAACACTTCTGGTCTGAGGACATTCTGCCAGGAAGAAGAGCAAAATGCTGTGGGAGGGACTGCCTTTCTGCCTGTTGCTTTGTTGTGTTGGCATGCTGCTCGCTGCTTCTGTCCTGGGAGTGGAAGGACTGGACTTTTGCTTTCCACATCCTTCTTTCCAAGGTGTAAAAAAAGACCAAACTTGAGCCTCAGTCAATCAGAGTGCCCCCACCCTCTAGAACCCTCCTGAGAGAAGCTCCTGTACCTCAGATTGTCTAAGCACTAGTGCGTTAGTTAAAGGTTGAACAAGAGATATTTGAAGGGGCGCTTCCCCCGGGAAGTGGGTGGGTCGCATGTGAATCTATGAAAGATTCCAATACTGAAGAATGAAAATGTCACTTACCCAGTGTACATCTGTTCGTGGCATCAGTCGCAGTAGATTCGCATGTTCTGCAATAGCTCGCCATCTGGTGTTGGGCCGGAGTGTTACAAGTTGTTTTTCTTCGAAGAAGTCTTTCGAGTCACGGGACCGAGTGACTCCTTCTTTTGTCTCCATTGCGCATGGGCGTCGACTCCATCTTCGATTGTTTTTCCCCGCAGAGGGTGAGGTAGGAGTTGAATTGTAGTAATAGTGCCCATGCAATGGAGTGACTAAGTATGCACCTATTTAAGGTTGAGATGATACATATATAAATAATTGAAGGTAACTTCCAAACTGCTACAGGCTCCCGGGGAGGCGGGTGGGCACATGCGAATCTACTGCGACTGATGCCACGAACAGATGTACACTGGGTAAGTGACATTTTCAGTTCGATGGCATCTGTCGCTGTAGATACGCATGTTCTGCATAGACTAGTAAGCAGTTATTTCCCCAAAAGCGGTGGATCAGCCTGTAGGAGTGGAAGTAGTCTGAAATAATGTCCTTAATACGGCTTGACCTACTGTGGCTTGTTGTGCGGATAACACGTCTACACAGTAGTGCTTGGTGAATGTGTGAGGCGTAGACCATGTGGCTGCCTTACATATTTCTTGCATTGGGATGTTTCCTAGAAAGGCCATGGTAGCACCTTTCTTTCTGGTTGAGTGTGCCCTTGGTGTAATGGGCAGCTGTCGTTTAGCTTTAAGGTAGCAGATTTGGATGCATTTAACTATCCATCTGGCTATACCTTGTTTTGAAATTGGGTTTCCTGCATGAGGTTTTTGAAATGCAATAAAGAGTTGTTTAGTCTTTCTGATGTTTTTTGTTCTGTCAATGTAATACATCAATGCTCTTTTGACATCTAATGTATGTAGTGCCCTTTCAGCTACGGTATCTGGCTGTGGAAAGAACACTGGAAGTTCCACTGTTTGATTTAGATGGAACGGTGAAATAACCTTTGGCAAAAATTTAGGATTGGTCCTTAGGACGACTTTATTTTTGTGTAGTTGTATAAAAGGTTCCTGTATAGTAAACGCCTGAATCTCGCTTACTCTTCTTAGGGAAGTAATGGCGATGAGAAATGCCACCTTCCAGGTTAGGAACTGTATGTCGCAGGAGTGCATGGGTTCAAAAGGTGGACCCATAAGTCTAGTTAGGACAACATTTAGGTTCCATGAAGGAACAGGTAGTGTTCTTGGTGGTATAATTCTCCTAAGGCCCTCCATGAATGCTTTAATGACTGGTATTTTATATAGGGAAGTTGAATAGGTAGTCTGCAGGTATGCAGATATTGCTGCAAGGTGAATCTTAATGGAAGAGAAAGCTAGGTTAGATTTTTGTAAGTGAAGCAAGTAACCCACTACATGTTCTGGAGTTGTGTGTAATGGTTGTATTTGATTAATATGGCAGTAGCAAACAAACCTCTTCCATTTACTTGCATAGCAGTGCCTGGTGGATGGCCTTCTGGCTTGTTTTATGACTTCCATACATTCTTGGGTAAGTTGTAAGTGCCCGAATTCTAGGATTTCAGGAGCCAGATTGCTAGATTCAGCGATGCTGGATCTGGGTGTCTGATCTTTTGGTTGTGCTGTGTCAACAGATCTGGCCTGTTGGGCAATTTGATGCAGGGTACCACTGATAGGTCTAGCAGCGTTGTGTACCAGGGTTGCCTTGCCCAAGTTGGTGCTATCAATATGAGTTTGAGTTTGCTTTGACTGAGTTTGTTTACCAGGTAAGGAAGGAGAGGGAGAGGAGGAAAAGCGTAAGCAAATATCCCTGACCAGTTCATCCATAGGGCATTGCCTTGGGATTGTTTGTGTGGGTATCTGGATGCGAAGTTTTGGCATTTTGCGTTCTCCCTTGTCGCAAACAAGTCTATCTGAGGTGTTCCCCAGAGTTTGAAATAAGTGTTCAGAATTTGGGGGTGAATTTCCCATTCGTGGACCTGTTGGTGATCTCGAGAGAGATTGTCTGCGAGTTGATTTTGTATCCCTGGTATAAACTGTGCAATTAGGCGAATTTGGTTGTGAATTGCCCAATGCCAAATTTTTTGTGCTAGCAGGCTTAACTGCGTGGAGTGCGTCCCCCCCTGCTTGTTTAGATAATACATTGTTGTCATGTTGTCTGTTTTGACGAGAATGTATTTGTGAACTATTATTGGTTGGAAAGCTTTTAGTGCTTGAAAAACTGCTAGAAGTTCTAGGTGATTGATATGCAGTTTTGTTTGATGTACGTTCCATTGTCCTTGTATGCTGTGTTGATCGAGGTGTGCTCCCCACCCTGTCATGGAAGCATCTGTTGTTATTACGTATTGTGGCACTGGGTCTTGGAAAGGCCGCCCCTTGTTTAAGTTTATGTTGTTCCACCACAGAAGCGAGAGGTAAGTTTGGCGGTCTATTAACACCAGATCTAGAAGGTGACCCTGTGCTTGAGACCACTGTGATGCTAGGCATTGTTGTAAGGGCCTCATGTGCAGTCTTGCGTTTGGGACAATGGCTATGCATGATGACATCATGCCTAGGAGTTGTAATACCATCTTTGCCTGTATCTTTTGTGTTGGATACATGCGTTGTATGATGGTGTTGAAATTTAGAATTCTTTGTGGACTTGGAGTGGCTACTCCCTTTGATGTGTCTATTATGGCTCCTAGGTATTGTTGTACCTTGCGCGGCAGAATGTTGGATTTTGTAAAGTTGACGGTGAACCCGAGTTTGAAGAGGGTTTGTATGATCTGATTTGTGTGATTTGAGCACTGTATGAACGAATGGGCCTTGATTAGCCAGTCGTCCAAATATGGGAACACATGTATTTGCTGCCTTCTTATGTGTGCAGTGACTACCGCTAGACATTTGGTAAAGACTCTTGGTGCGGTTGTTAATCCGAAAGGCAGTACCTTGAATTGGTAATGTATTCCTTTGAATACAAACCTTAGGTATTTCCTGTGCGATGGGTGTATTGGTATATGGAAATAAGCATCCTTGAGGTCTAAAGTTGCCATGTAGTCGTGTAGTTTTAGCAATGGCAATACTTCTTGTAGTGTGACCATGTGGAAGTGGTCTGATTTGATGAAAGTGTTCACTACTCTGAGGTCTAGGATTGGTCTCAGTGTTTTGTCCTTCTTTGGTATCAGAAAGTACAGTGAGTAAACTCCTGTGTTTATTTGTGTGTTTGGCACTAATTCGATTGCATTCTTTTGCAATAGTGCCTGCACTTCTATCTCCAGGAGATTGGAATGGTGTGTTGTTAAATTTTGTGCTTTTGGTGGTATGTTTGGAGGGAATTGTAGAAATTCTATGCAATAACCATGTTGGATAATTGCTAGAACCCAAGTGTCTGTAGTGATTTCCTCCCATGCTTTGTAATAATGACCTATTCTTCCCCCCACTGGTGTTGTGTGGAGGGGGTGAGTGACCTGTGAGTCACTGTTTAGTAGTAGGGGCTTTGGGGCTTTGAAATCTTCCTCTATTTCTAGGGAATTGCCCTCCTCTATATTGTCCCCGAAAACCTCCTCTATACTGTCCCTGGTAACTGGACGGTGTGGCTTGTGAGGTGCTGGCTTGTGTGCTTTGACCTCGAAACCCCCCTCGAAAGGGCGTTTTACGGAATGTGCTGTAATTCCCTCTGCTCTGCGGGGAGTAGAGTGCGCCCATGGCTTTGGCAGTGTCCGTATCTTTTTTGAGTTTCTCAATCGCTGTGTCCACTTCTGGACCGAACAGTTCTTTTTCATTAAAAGGCATATTGAGAACTGCTTGTTGAATCTCTGGTTTAAATCCAGACGTTCGGAGCCATGCATGCCTTCTGATAGTTACAGATGTATTAATTGTCCGTGCAGCTGTATCTGCAGCGTCCATGGAGGAGCGGATCTGGTTGTTGGAAATGGTCTGTCCCTCCTCAACCACTTGTTTTGCCCTATTTTGTAAGTCCTTGGGCAGATGTTCAATGAGATGTTGCATCTCGTCCCAGTGGGCTCTGTCATAGCGCGCAAGTAGTGCCTGTGAGTTCGCGATGCGCCACTGGTTTGCAGCTTGTGCTGCGACTCTTTTACCAGCTGCATCGAACTTGCGGCTTTCTTTATCTGGGGGTGGTGCATCTCCAGATGTGTGAGAGTTGGCCCTTTTCTTGGCTGCTCCTACAACGACAGAGTCTGGTGGCAGCTGTGTAGTGATGAAAGCCGGGTCTGTAGGAGGCGCCTTATACTTTTTTTCCACCCTTGGTGTGATTGCCCTACTTTTGACCGGCTCCTTAAAGATGTCTTTTGCGTGCCGGAGCATACCAGGGAGCATAGGCAGGCTTTGGTAGGAGCTGTGGGTGGAGGAGAGTGTGTTGAATAAGAAATCATCCTCGACCTGTTCTGAGTGGAGGCTTACGTTGTGAAATTGTGCTGCTCTAGCCACCACTTGAGAATACGCGGTGCTGTCTTCTGGTGGAGATGGCTTTGTAGGGTATGCCTCCGGACTGTTATCTGACACTGGGGCGTCGTATAGGTCCCATGCGTCCTGATCTTGGTCACCCTGGCTCATGGTGGTGTGAGCTGGGGAGTGTGATGGAGTTTGTGCTGGTGAGACGTTAATCACGGGAGGAGGAGAGGGTGGTGGGGTAACTCTTTTCACCACTTTTGGTTGTGGTGTCTGTTCCGTCTGGAACTCCAACCTTCTCTTTCTCCTAATCGGGGGAAGGGTGCTTATTTTTCCTGTCCCCTGCTGTATGAAGATACGCTTTTGCGTATGGTCCACATCAGTTGCTTGCAGCTCTTCCTCAAACCTATGCTTCTGCATTTGGGAGGTTAGCGAGTGCTCTTCTGTATAAGAGCCTGAAGCTGGGTCGCTTGCAGTTTGTTTCGGCATCGAAACTCTGTCTGCGTGTTTTTTCGGCTCCGAGGTGACTCTTTTCTTTTTCGGGGCCGAAACCTCTCGGCGTCGATCTGTTTCGGTGCCGCTGTCTCGGCGTCGAGCCGTGTCGACACCGGCATCTCGGTGTCGAGGCTTGTCTGCAGCACTTTCTCGGTCCCGAGAAGGCTGCGTGCCGGTGTCTCGACCGGAGTCGGACGATCTCGGCACTGTTTGGGCCTTTTTCGGTGCCGACGGTCGGTCACCGAATTTATGGGTCGAGCCATGGCCTGGTGGCAGTGGCGTCCCCTGGGCCTTGTAAATGTTCTTCTGAGTGGATTTCGACGTCTTACTCACGGTTTGTGTATCGTCGAATCCTTCGGAGTCTGAGTCTTGGATCGAGAAGGTACCTTCCTCTTCCTGTTCCTCGAACTCTCGTTGGGCTGTCGGTGCGGACGCCATCTGAAGTCTTCTGGCTCGACGGTCTCGGAGTGTTTTTCGGGACCGGAACGCACGACAGGCCTCGCAGGTGTCTTCGCTGTGCTCAGGTGACAGGCACAGGTTGCAGACCAAGTGTTGGTCTGTGTAGGGGTATTTATTGTGGCATTTGGGGCAGAAACGGAACGGGGTCCGTTCCATCGGCGTTCTTCAGCACGCGGTCGGGCCGACCAGGCCCCGACGGAGGATCGAAAAACTACCCCGAAGGGCACCGGAGCTCTTCGATCTTCGATGCGGTGTGGAATCTAAGTACGCCGATCCCGAACGCAACAATACCGACGAAAATCTTCCGAAATTAGCTAATTTTCCGTTCCGAAACTCGGAGCGACAGGAACACGTCCGAACCCGATGGCGGAAAAAAAACAATCGAAGATGGAGTCGACGCCCATGCGCAATGGAGACAAAAGGAGGAGTCACTCGGTCCCGTGACTCGAAAGACTTCTTCGAAGAAAAACAACTTGTAACACTCCGGCCCAACACCAGATGGCGAGCTATTGCAGAACATGCGTATCTACAGCGACAGATGCCATCGAACCTATAGTTACAGATAAGTAACTTATTTTCTTACTCCAGTATTGGAACTTTAATAGATTCATATGTTTGAATCAGACTATAAAGCAGTATTCAGAGCACAATGCATGACTCTACAGCATTCAAATTAATGAGAGATCTTTGAGCTGTCCTCAATAATATGAAAGCATTACTTTCTATAAATATAATATCTATCTGTGCACATATTTATATACTATAAAAGACATATGCAAATGAAACACAAAGATATAATCATGCAATGTGCGTAGTAGAAGAGAACGATGGAGGGAGGCAAAGTGAGCTCACCGTTACTGGAACAGATGTCTCAGGACTGCTTGGCCAACCGTCACAGCTCCCTTAGGGATAGCATCCAGACAGTAGTGCTTCGTAAATGCGTGAGTAGTCTTCCAGGTGGCTGCTCTGCAAAAGTCCTGCAGGGGTACACCTGTAAACAGTGCCAAGGACGCTGAGACAGACTTGCAGAGTGTGCCCTTACCGAAGAATGTAAAGGCCTACCAGCTCCTTGGTGGCAAACGTTTATAGCAGCTACTATCCACCTGGCTATAATCCGCTTGGAAAGGGCATGTCCCTTCCTAGTGGCACTATACGCAACAAACAATTGAGTAGTCGTTCTAAAATGCTTGGTTCTTTCCACATAAAATTTGAGATTTCTTTTGATGTCCAACGAGTGCAGAGCTCTCTCCGCTGGAGATGTTGGGTTCGGAAAGAAAGATTTCAAAACCATTGGGTAATATGAAAGTCTGATGGCACCTTTGGAACAAAATTGGGATTCATACGAAGTATCACTCTGTCCTGTTTAAATTGAAGGAAAGGCTCTTGAATGGTCAGTGCATGGATTTCACTCACCCGTCTAGAAGAAGTAAGGGCTAGCAAAAGAGCTACTTTCCACGATAAGAGTTTTAAATCCGCTCTGTGTATCGGTTCAAATGGATGTTTCATAAGCTGAGTGAGAACCGTGTTGAGTTGCCAAGAAGGCAGAGCAGGCCTTACTGGCGGAAAAACTCGAAAGAGTCCCTTGAGGAATTGTTTGATGAATATAGAAGACCACAGAGATGGTGACGTCGGTGAATGTCTAAAGCGAGATATAGCCGCCAAGTGCACCCTGATGGATGCATGCGCCAAGCCTGTAGATGCCAGATGGAGGAGATAGGGCAATATTCGCTCCGGCGGTGATAGCAGTGGATCAATCTGCTCCTGACACCAAACAAAATCTCTTCCATTTTAAAGAATACGATTTGTTGGTGCTATCTGCTCTGGCTTTTGCCAGAATATCTCGACACTGAATGTTTAAATGGGTGAACTCATTGCGTTCAGGAGCCACGCAGATAATTTGAGTGATCTGGGGTCCGGATGTAAAACCTGACCCTGGTTCCTTGTTAAGAGCTGTGGTGAGACTTTCAGCAGAATGTGATCTGCCTCCGAGAGCAGGAGGAGTTCAGAGAACCAGTGATGGCGGGGCCAAAACAGAGCTATCAGGATGAGTCTGCAATGCTCTTGTTTGATCTTTGCAAGTACTTTGGAGATTAGAGGAATGGGTGGAAAAGCGTAGGCAAATATTCCGCACCATGCCATCGAAAATGCATTCCCTCAAGAGCCCGGATGGTGAACCCAACTTGCGTAATAGCGGTATTTGGTGTTCTGCAGAGGTGCAAAAAGATCTAGTTTGGGTTTCCCCCACCTCCTGAAGACCTAGTCGAGATACCTCCTGGTTCAGCTCCCATTCGTGAAAGGAGGACGTCAGTCTGCTGAGAGTGTCTGCTGTCTCGTTCTGCCTTCCTGGTAGATGTTCTGCTCATAGGCTGTTCCAAAGAGTCTGCGATTCTCGAGATAGGAGTAGAGATTTAGTTCCCCCATGCTTGTTTAAATAATGCACTGCTGCAGCAGTATTGTCCATTCTTATGCATACCACTGAGGAGGAAAGCCTGCAGAGCCAGGGAAATCGTTCTCAACTCCAGGAAATTGATGTGATATTTTTGGAAGGAGTTGCTCCACTTTCCCCTGATCTGAAGGTCTTGAAGATACGCTCCCCATGCCTCTAGGGAGGCATCTGTGGTGATAACTAACCGAGGGCGAGGAAGTAGGAAAGGAAGACCTACTGCGATGTTCCCCTGGTCTTTCCACCAGTAGAGCGCTTGAACCATCCGAGGAGTTACTGTGACTGAATCGTTGAATGAGCCTTCTCTCTGTATCCACTGAAGATCTAGTTCCTCCTGCAGAGGCCGCTTTCACTGTCGACAACAAGGGACTAACTGTATGCAAGAGGACATCATCCCCAGAAGTGATTTGTAGTTGCGCACAGAAAGACACTTTTTTCTTTGTACCCTGCTTGTTAGGCAAATGAGTTTCGCTTCCCTCTCCATTGAAGGAAAAGCCCCGTCTTTGATGGTGTTGATTTTTGCCCCAAAAAGGTCATTACTCTTGTTGGCAATACGTTTGACTTGTTCCGATTCAGGGTGAGTCCCAGCTCGTCAAATAATGCTATGCTAGCCATTGTTGAGCCGTGAGTTGCCTAGGACGACCGCACTTTTATTAGCCAATCATCTAAGTAGGGAACAATTTGTAGTTTTTTCTTTCTCAGGGAAGTCGCTACCGGAGCTAGACACTTTGTAAAGATTCTGGGGGCGGACTTCAGGCCAAATGGAAGAGCCCTGAATTGGAAATGTCTGCTGGCTCCTGCGAAACAGATATTTTCTGTGGGCAAGTGAAATTGGAATATGAAGGTAAAGGTTTGGCGTTTGAGGTATTTGTTTAGGTCCCTGCGATCCAGAACGGGATGGCAAGATTTCTCGTTGCTGCACACCAGAAAGAAACGGGAGTAAAAACCTTTGCCTTTTTCTGAAGAACAAACCCTCTCTATTGCTCCCTTCCTGAGCACGGTCATGACCTCCAGCCAGAGTTCTTTTAGATGCTTCTGAAAGAAGGTATGAGGAGGACGGGAAGGTGGGCGTTGAATGAACTCTAAAGTATGGCCAAATCAAACAATGTTTAAAACCCACCTATCTGATGTTATTTGTTCCCACTTCCCATAGAAGTGTGATATCCTTCCCCCTATCTTCTGGCTTTGTGGTAAGGTTGTAGCCGAAGCCTGGAACAGGTCATTGGCTTCTAACTGCCTCTTTACTCGGGTCGGGTCTGGAATAGGACGCCTGAGGTGGTTGCCTTTGGGAGTATTGCAGTGGAACTGCTGTGTAGCTTAGGAGGGGTAACCAAAGCTCTGGTAACCCCCTCGATATGTCGAAACTCCTCGCCCTCTAGAGGCACGAAAGTTCATCTTCTTAAATTGAAGGGTTCCTAAGGACCTTGCAGTGTCTGAATCTGTTTTGATGGCTTGTAGGGCCTCATTAAAATGCGTGCCGAAAAGAGCCTCCCCACAAAAGGGAGGTCCAATACTTTATTCTGAACCTCTGGACAAAAAGGAAGTCGCCCTAAGTCAGCCCTGACGCTGCAGCACTGCCCCACCAGCCAGCTGTCGAAAAACTGTGGTTGCTATATCCATGGCGCAGTTTATCACCTCAGCCGAGGTGCGCGCTCCCTCCAAAAGGATTTTCTTCACCTCCGCCTTAGAGTCTTCTGAAAGGTGGTCTAGATACGGGGCAATATCACCCCACAGCTGCCTGTCATACCTCCCCAGGATTGCCAATGAATTAGCTGCTCTTACTATCCGGCCCGACATGGAAGAGAAACGCTGCCCGATGTTGTCCAGCCTTCTCCCTTCCTTATCTGGAGGAGCTGAAATTGGCGTTGATGGATTTTTTGAACGCCTCTGCGCTGCCTGGGTTGTGACCGAGTCCGGTTTCGGGTGACTAACTAGACTCGCTGGGGCGTCCTCTGGGGCCTTATATTTCTTGTCCAATCTAGGCAAGACTGCCGTCACCGTAGTTGGGTGTCTCATCACCTTGAGACCTTCCTCCCAGATGTAGCAGACTATCAGCTATTTCTGATAAGACTCCTTGAAGTCATTTAAAAACAATCCATCTGCTTAGGTGGCATGGGCAACGCAAATCTCTTTGCTGCTCTCTCAAGCAGATTATAGAAACCCCCAATATCTCCTGGGGGAGAATCCACCTGAGTATGCGATGGAGATGAGGGTGTTGGCAATATATAGTTGTCCCAATCAGAGTTTGCATTCTGCAACTCTACTGCTCTCTCATCATCCGAAAAGTCAGTAACCCATATGAAAGACCTTTGCGGGGTACTTTTGGCCGATCTAGGAGATAATCAAGGCTGTGGCACTGGGGTGGAAGGCATCGAGGGAGGAGGCGCCGTTTGAATATTCTGATTGTGGCGTTGATGGAAACCTCTTTTTGCAATCTGATAACATAAGTTGTGAATCATATATAAGGGAATTTAGGACACAGACTATGTCTTCTGGTACATATGGCTGTTGTCGTCTAGGAGCATAATACTCTTGATAATACTCCTCTTCATCCTCTTGACACTTAACATGGAGTTGTGAAGGGCTATGGGCTGCCCTAAACGGCCCATCATCATCAGAATCTTCCTCCAAAGTTGGGATTAATGGTGTAACCTTACTTGGGGATGTAGCTCTTGGAGTGATATCTCCTTTTCCTGAAAAAGACTGTTTCCCTCCTCGTAGACGGTGTCGTCGACGAAGTTGTGTCCAATATTCCTACTGCTCCTGTCGACGGTGTCGCAGACAACAGCGTAGATGTAGGAATCCTCGTCGTCGATGGTGTCGTCGACAGAGCAGTCATCGGAATCATCGTCAACTTAATTTTGATCTTCGACATCGATGGCCTAGATTTTGTTACCGTCGACGTGGAGGTCGTTGTCGTGCAGGAAGCCACCATTGAAAGACTGGTTACGGTTATCGCAGCCACTGTGTAAGTTCTCGTCGACAACTGACGATGACGGCATCGTTGTCGAAGGTGATTCGTCGTCGACAGTCTGTCTTCAGGCGCTAAAGAAGGCTTTCTGAACACCTTCAGAACCTTTGGAGGAGCCATAGAAGGCTCTGAGGAAGGTTTAGGCACCTCCTTTGATGTTGAAGGACGATGCTTGGTCTTAGAGGAGGATCTTTTCTCCTGAGGTGAGGATGAGAGACTGCGGCCTTCACCAGATCCCTGCGAGGTCTTTTTGAAAGTCTGAGGGTTGTTTTGAACCCTTTTCAGAATGAGGTGATCTTTGCCTCTTTTGTGACCTCTTAGAAGACCACGAAGACTCCTCACTGTCAGAGTCTGAGATACGTTTTTTTCTTGATTTAAGCTTCTGGAGCCAAATCAACAATCTCCCATCTCTATCCTTTAGAGTCTTTGAGGAAAAGGTATAACATATCTTACAGTCCGTAGCAGAATGATCAGGATAAAGGCTATATATACAATCTGCATGAGGGTCTTTTGAATTGAGCCTTTTCTTCCCACAAATGCTGCAGGCTCTTAATAGACTTTTCCTTTCTCTGTCAGACATTATGCTGGTACAACAGGCTCCAGAAAGTATGAGTGTTAATCAGAAACACTCAATAAGCAAATAAAAATTAAAATATAGTGACTAAATCTTCTTCCACAAGAAGAAACTAAGCAGAGCTCAGAGGAGACTCCCTAGCACGACGTGCGGTAGAAAATACGAAGTACTGGAGCTTCTCTCAAGAGGGTTATAGAGGGTGGCGCACTCTGATTGGGTGAGGCTCAAGTATTGTCTTTTTTACATAAGGACTTGGATAGATTACTAAAATGTAGAGTTTTAATGTTATTGCTGTTATGTCTTTGGGGACATTGTCTTTAAGGTACCGGGGACTCCCATCTCGATGACAGGGAATGATTCAAGCATGTGAATTTATGAAAGTTCCAATACTGGAGTAAAAAACTAAGCACATCGACTGAAGAGTGAGTTTGGAACCAGCGACGCTCTCTGACTCCGCGTCTCTACCTGCACCAGAGACATGGTCCCCGCTAAGTGCAACAACTGCGACCTGCAAACCAGGCATGATGCCACCGCAGCACTTCTACAGTCCCGTCACAGGGGGTGTCCCAAGTGCGGTGCCCCTGATCTCTGGGACTCCTGACTCAATTCCACTGCAGCACCTGTGACCCGGTTGTGTGCTCGCAACACCGCAAAGTCAATGACTCGCATCTGGAACCTGCTGGATTCATCAACCCCGCTGGGTCACAAGGAACTGAACCCTGCATCACTTCCCCTGCAACCGTAAGAAGCTGAAGCCTCATCTCCCCTGCCTAGCAGTTAGGAACAGATGCCGCACCGGCTCCATCGACGCCTCACATCCCTGACTCCTTGCAGGTGTTTATTTCCTCACCATTTTCCAAGGTACTGTACCTGAGGTCTATGCGACTCAGTGAGCAGCCCGCACTCACCCTCACGAGTGGCGTTGGACTGTTGGGAACGACTGTCAAGACACTGTGATATATTAAGATTTAGGGGGTCATTACGACCTCGGCGGTCTTCCTAGAAGACCGCCGAGGCCGCGGGAGACAGAATACCGCCACTGCCGGCGGTATTCCTGCCTCCCTATTATGACATTTCCGCTGGGCCAGCGGACGGTAACAGTGTTACCGTCCGCTGGCCCAGCGGAAATGTCACATCAACATTGCTGCCGGCTCGTAATGGAGCCGGCGGCAATGCTGATGTGCAGCGGGTGCAGTAGTACCCGTCGCACATTTCACGGCCCGAAATTCGGGCAGTGAAATGTGCGACGGGGCTATGCCTGGGGGCCCCTGCACTGCCCATGCCAAGTGCATGGGCAGTGCAGGGGCCCCCAGGGGCACCCCAAGTCCCCTTACCGCCAGCCTTTCCATGGCAGTGTTTACCGCCACGGACAGGCTGGCGGTCGGGGACTCATAATCCCCAGGGCAGCGGTGCTTGCACCGCTGCCCTGGGGATTATGACCGCCAGGCGGAGACCTGACGGTAAAGTGGAGGGGCCGGCGGTATGGCCGTGGCTTTTGCGCCGCGGTCATAATAGCTGGTGGGACACCGCCAGACTGTTGGCGGTGTTCCCCCCACTTTACCGCCGGCCGCCAGGGTCAAAATGACCTCCTTAATCTTTAAAAATTTGCATCTTTACCCGTGCATGTTCGATTGTTTTGTCGTTGTGGTCTTGTTTTACTCATATAAATATTGTCTGTTTTTCTAAACTGTTGTGGAGTACGTTTTTGGTGTTTTCACTGTGTTACTGTGTGTATGTGTGTAAATTCTTTACACTATCTCTGAGGTAAGCCTAACTTCTTGAGCCAATCTACCAAGGAGGTGAGCAGGGGTTATTTTAGCTCTGTGGCTCCCTTAACTGGACCAGAATGAGCATCCCTACTTGAACAGGGTGCAAACCACTGCCAACTAGAGACACCATTTCTAACAACTGCCTGTGAACTATCTTGGCAAATAAAGAAAGGCTAAATGGATAATCATTCAAAAATAAACAAGAGCGCCTAGACCCTTGGGCCGCTCAATAAAATGGAAAAACCAATAGCTTGGTAGATTTCTACCATGGACATTCACCCACAACCGTACATCTTAAAATATACCAGCGTAGGAAGCTGCCTTTTATTTATGATAATTAAAAAGGAAACAATGACTGTCCATACTCAAACATTACCGATGCTACCAACAGAAGCTAACTAAAGTTCGACATTTCTTCTTTTATGTTCCCTCTAAAACGATCAAAGAAAAAAGGCATCTCCGCTGCCCAGTAGAAGAATCATGATTAAGAAGAGATGACATGCTTCTGTTTCCTGTTATTGAAGAAATGTGGACACTACCAGTCAGGTGCCTATACATCTAAAATCAGTATGGCCATTAACAGCCTCAGCACAATCACAGAGATCGACCCTGCTAACACAGTCAACCAAGGAGCTCCTTGTCTCGTTCTTATCTGAATGAACTGTAATTTAAGCCAAGAAGCCAGACAATGTTAATGAAAGATGATGATTGCAGTAGTCCCTATTGCTAATGCTTGACCATCCCAAATGACAATTCTAACTGCTGAGAGGCTATATTTAGAAATTCTTTGTAAATGATTTCATTACTTTACATGTGCATTTATAAAACACTGGACTCTTTATTCTGAATTTGGCAAATAATTTAAGTAGCCAAGGGTGTCTTAATAAAAATGTAATAAAAAAAAAAAACATCATTACCTTTCTCTCATGGGTGGGACTTCAGCAATCTGGTGTCTGGTTAAAGGAAGACACACCTTACTCTTCCACTCATGTGCACTGCTAATACTGCCAGACGCATGAAAGACTCTTTTGGTTGAGTTTAGGTGAAATGGCAAAACTTAAGTAGAAATGCAGTTTCTGCCTTGTGACTTGTCTGCATAGTCTCTGCCTGTGAACAACTCAAATTTGAAAATGTGTGTCTTATAGATCTATTGCACACATCCAGAATAAAAACTTTAGAGCAGGAGGAAAACAGGACGTTGCCAGGGCAGCACTCAACTTTTTTTTTTTTCAAACTGTATTTATTAGGGTTTTCTATGAAGCCATACATGATCTAAAACTGCACCTCAATCAACAGTGCTACTTGTGGTTCAACATAGTCTTGTAGGATTACAAAGCACAGTACAGTATCGGCATTCCTATCACTCGCCCACTAATTCGGGAATAGTATGTCACATGTGTGGTTTTTAATGGGGTGTGGACCTGTACACAGCCTACACGTCACAGTCTATACCTGTTTTCCATTCTCTAAGGGTGGGTGGGTGGTTCAGGGGCACCCCAATGTTTAGCTGCATCTCGCTTTACCACTATTGAACCCAGGTTGCAAAAGAGATGTTTGGATCTGGGTAAGTCTATCTACATGGGTATTCCCAAAAAGATGAACTTTAGGTCCCTTGGCAGGCATTCCCTCAGTATCTTACTGAGTTCTTTCAGTCTGGAATTTCAATAAGCACATGTACCATGGCAAGACCATAGAGCATGAATGAATGACCCAACTTAATCCACACATCTCAGGCAATTTGGGATCTCTGCCTTTCCAAATCTCTGCAGACGGGCTCTATCCTGTGGAGGACCTTGAATTGAATGAGTAGTAACCGTGACTTGATTGCAACCTCTCTTGGGTTCATCAAGGGTGCTTCCCAGGCTGTGTCGTCTAGCTACCCTAGCTCTCTCTCCCATGCAGCTCTGAGTTTCTTTATTGCGCCTGGGACATTACTGGGAATAGTTTTATATGTCTATGAGACCGCTTTCTTTGGTATCTCACCCTGTAGAAGCCTCTCCTCTAGTGGTGCATAATATGGAATGTTTTCTATTTCAATCGTTTCCACCTGCCAGGGATACTGTAAAATATTGTGTCTTATACAAGTGGTACTGTTGTTGGAGGGAACTAAAGGGGATTATTGAGCATCCACCCATAAGGTCCCCCAGTCTAGAAATCCAGATTATGTCCCATTGTCTGAAACCCTTCAGTTTCCCAAATTGTTTCAGACGAGTCCCTACCCTAAGGGGCATTTCCATTGTTTCCTTTGTTCCTCATTTTGTCAGTTTCTCTAACACTTTCCAGGCATTAATGGTCATCTGGGTCGCCTTCAGGAGTTTCTTGGATCCCTTTGCCCCAATATAGGTAGTGTAGGTATGAGCGAGTTTGGAACTGGAACCGCTCTAGGCATGGGCGTGTTTCCCCAGTCATAGTGCTGCCCAGAAGTATGCTCGGATAGTGGGGAGGGAGAAGCCCCCATTGTATTGGTTCCTTTGTAGCATCTCTAGTGCCACCCTCGGGTGACCCCAGTCCCAAAAAAATGCCTGGATTTCTTCGTTTATTTTAGCACAGACCTATGAGGTTGGTGATCATCAGAATTATGGCCAATAATTTGGTCTCAATGTTTAAGAGCTAAATTGGGTGATAAGAACTGCACTGCGTTGTGGGCTTTCCCTGTTTGTCAATCACTACTATAGTAGCACTACGGAGGTCTATTGAAGGGTGCCCTTCTTATTCTCCTCATTAAACATTTTGAGCAGATGAGAACTCAGGAATCCAGCGTTTTTCTTGAAAAGCTTTGCCAGTATGCCATTGGGGCTTGGAGTTTTCCCTGTTTTTAGGCTGCTAATTGCCACTATCACATCTGAAGGGTTATCTGTTCCTCTAGAGCCGGTCTTTCTTCCCCTACTGGGATTGGGACTGTCATCTCTCTCAAGTACTCTCTTATCTGTTTTGATGTTTGCTAGGGGTCAAGTAGAATGTGGCATAGTATTGTGCAAACCCGCTTGTGACTTCCTTAGGCATGATATAACAAGTTCCCTCATCCCCCACTATATTAACCACCCATCGGGCCTCAGCTTCTCTTCTACCCAGCCAGGCTAACAAGCATCCTTGCTCTGTCCCAACTGTCATATAACTGATGCCGGTTCAAGAGGATCAAGGCGCTAGGTCCAAAAGTTATCGTTCCTGTTCCTCCATTTCCTGCACTTCCTTTTTCCAATTGTGTGCTATGATGTTTTGTGCCCTGTCTCTAAGGACTACTTAATATGTCTCCAACAGGACCATGGCTGATGTTACGGAGTATTTATATAATTTTGTGTCAACTCTAATTTCCCTGGCCATCGTCTCAACCCTCCACTCCCAGGTGTTCGGTCTCCACTTTGGTGCCCTCCCACATGTCCATGTCCCAAAGGTTAACAAGAGTGGTGCATGGTCTGACAGTCCCCTGGCCAAGAACTCCACTTTTTCCATCTTTCTCACCTCTCCTGCTGGCACAAGAATATAGTCTTGTCTGGAGAACGTCTTATGGGTGCCTGAAAAGTATGAGTACCCTCGATTGTTAGGCTGGTGACAGTGCCTTAGGTCTGAGAGACCCCTGGCCACTGCAAAGCATGTCTGTATCGTCTCCTTCTGTGGACCACTTATCTGAGAGGTACGGTCCAGGGAAGGGTTCATTTCATCATTGAAGTCACCTCCTATAATGTGTATGGAAGAGCCTACTTCCAGTAGAATCCCTGCCACGTTGGCTAGAGTTGGTCTTGTAATCCCAGGGAGTTTATACACTTATACACTGAAGCAGAGTCAGCTTTACTGCTAAGTAAGTCCCATTGGGATCTGCTCATATTTTATCTACATGAAACAGGAGGTTGGGATTCTTCGTCTGCTGTAAAACCCGAATACGCCAGCATCTTATATGGCCCTCCACCCAGAAAACCACAGTGGGATCCTCATAAATGTGTTTCCTGCAGTAATATGACATCAGATGTAGGTCTCTTACGGTGCCTACCCACCAGCCATCTTTTAATCTTGTTGCAAAGCTCATTCACATTCCATGACATAACTGAGTATCTCGCACCAGTATGTTCAGACTGTCACATCCTTGTCCATTGTTGCCCTGCCTCCCCATATGGGGCCCCACCCTCTATATATGCCTAATTCATGTACGAGTCCCACATGTAGCAATAACTTAACTTCCCTAACTAAGTTCCCATGCCCACCCTCCATACCCCACCACCACCCCCACTCTGCACCACCTTCTGCGCCTATGCCCCAATTCGTCAACACAGCAACTGTCACGGGTTAATCCTGAGAGGTCTGTAGCCCTCCAGCCCGAATTCTAAACTTCCCCTTTACAACTTGAGTTGCCCACCCAGAGGCCCCCCTAACACTCATACAGAACCTGTGAGTCGACAACAAACCCATTAACAAAAGCTGATCCCCCCTCTCACTCAACTTGGGGGACTCTATGGAGGGAGCATTGAGCTGGACTTCACCCTCTGGTACTCCACCAGGCTCATTCAGTTTATCAGTCATGTTCACCGTGGCCTGGGTCTGTGGTACAGTTTAGTGGGGACTGTGGATGGTGATTCTGCTTCGAGACACACTAACACCTCCAGTAGTGGGCGAGTATCTTCCGAGTCCGACGTGGCATGTGTTTGTGGGTTGTCAAGAATTTTCTTTTTTTGGTCGCTGTTGAGTTAATTCCCCTTCTGCATCAGTTAAAAGGCCAAATCTGGGGGTTCTCGGTCTCTGGGGGAGGGGAGTTGTCATTTGTGGTTTGCACACTGTTCTTCTACTATAGCCTTTCTGGGACTCCTGGGCACTTAGGGCTCTATGGGCCAGTCCAATGACAAAACAGGAGGAGAATTTTGCTAGTGGGAGAGAGTCTCTTAGCCACTATACCAAAAAAGCCACCATGTCGGACCTTCCACACTTTCTGGGAAACTCACAAAGTGCAAATTACTTCCTTTTGCACTATTTTTTGCATTGTCTACCCTCCCTGGCACATCCTTAAGGGGGGCTCGAAGTTCTGCAACTATGCGCGTGAGGTCTTGTGATGAATCCCCTATCTCAGAGATCCTGGTTTCTGTGAGGGTGACTCTTTCTTGATGATTATGGAGGTCTTGGAGAAGCAGGGAGACCTCGGAATGTACTTCTCCAATCTTTCCCTCTTGAGAGGATTATGGCCTGCAGGAGTGCTGTGTTATCTGGCATGTTTGTCAACTCTTCAAGCCCAGATTGGCGTCCCATTACTTTAATTTATCAGTCAATTTTGCCTTGCTCTGGGTGTTTAGGGTCTTTGGCCCTGGCCATTTTGTCCAATTACTCTATTTCTGGTGGATGACTATGATCCAGGGTGGTTCTCAATGAGTGAGGTTAGTCCGGGGTATGAGAAGCAGAAGTGTGGCCCTTCGATGGTATCAGCCTGGTGGCAGGCCTGGACGGTGTTCTTCCTGGTCTCACCTCCAGGTACCAAGGGGGGAAATCAAGAGGTCCCAGCCTGCTGTGTTTTCACCCCCTTTGTTGAGGAATCAGGTACAGTTAGGTGTGTGTTGGTGTGTGTGTGTTGGTGTGTGTGTTGGTGTGTGTGTTGGTGTGTGTGTTGGTGTGTGTGTTGGTGTGTGTGTTGGTGTGTGTGTTGGTGTGTGTGTTGGTGTGTGTGTTGGTGTGTGTGTGTTGGTGTGTGTGTGTTGGTGTGTGTTGGTGTGTGTTGGTGTGTGTTGGTGTGTGTTGGTGGATGGGTAAGTTCGATGTGCTGGGGTTCCTACCATAGGTGTGGGGCCTGTGTTTCATATCTTCTGACCTTCTAGGGTTGTTTTTAAAAAATTCAAAAATATTATCCTTGTGTATCACGTACGAGCTCAAGGCCACGTCTCCTCCAGTCACATCTTTAGGCAAGGTGGCCTTGGTGACATCGTGGCTTCCATAATTTTCACCAGGTAGGGGGTGTTTACTGTAGTGGGAGCACATTAGACGCTCTGCAGTGTTTACCTACAGGGTGAATATCCCCAGCATGTACCCTGCCTCCCGGTGTTTCATGGCCAGGGGCATTCCAGAAAGTTATTCTTCCCCACCCCCCTCTTCAAAACTGGTTGGAGATTTTACCCCTTTGCGAAGGGGAGTGGGGGAGATTTGTTCCTGGTCATTGAACACCCCTTATGCTCCCGCTGCCTCTTATGGTCTGCACAAATTCTCCTGGCCATCAGGGACTTACTCTACTTAATTCATTCAGTCCAAGTCCACTGGTTGCTTCCATACTGAGTTAAATATGTGGCGTTTTAGGGAAGAGGGTGGAAGCTTAACTCTGTATTCTCTTCTTGCCCCCCAACCTTGTACCTGGAGTCCTGAATCTGTGTCTGAGTGTTGTTCGCCTCTGCCGGTTCTTTATCCAGGGCAGTCCAAGTTTGATACAGCCCTGGTCTGCAAATCCTCTCTGCCAGGTTTGTGTTTCATGTCTTCACTCCTGGGTCTCAGCTGCCCTTGTCAGCTTCTCTCACGGGCCGTCTCCCACCCTCAATCGGAGTTGGTTGCTGGTGTGAGTGCCGCAGTTTCATCCTCTCAGGACCTCACCTGCACTTTGGGGTGGGGCCTCCACATCTCAGCCCGGAACATCCACCAGTTTGTGCCCTATGCGACTGCAGAGTTCGTGGTCTGGCGTCTGGCCTACCTTTTCCTCTCCAGTGGGACAGCTGAGGGCCTCTCCCACCCAGCCCTAGTGCTTAGGGAGCCGCTCCTCTGGGCAGCAGGTGCTCACTGGTGTGTTAAGGCCCACAAGTTGGGGGCTCGAGTCGGTGAGTTCTCTGAACTGGCAAGTAGTACCACTCGGTGCAAGAAAAAGCAGGTTTTTTTTTGTGGGCTCCTCGCCCTCCACCTCACTCCAGTGTGCAACCGCATCTCGTGGGGTTATGGGCCATTCCGTTGTTTCGGATCATTAACAGACGGGGACGCGCATAATCGGTTTCAATCTATGTAGTTAGCCATTCCAAAGTGTTAGAGACAGACTGGAGTATTGGATGCTGCGAAAGGGCAGGATTTAGGCCGGATGAAAGAACGAGCCAACAGAGCCGGTGAGGAAAGCTGTTAGTCTGCCATCTTGGTGGCCACGCCACCTGAACTAACTTTTTGAGCATTTTATTCACAAATGGGCATGCCTCGAAAAATTGCCTTTGCTTTTGTGACACCTTGCAGTGAAGTAAGGGGCTTCTTGAAAGGTCAAAATGGAAAAGCGTTGTGTGTGTAACAACGAATAACCAACTGGTCTTTTGGTGTTTTAGCCATTCTTCCTTGCAACTGGCAATGATCCTTCCTGCAGTGTTGTTGACAGTGAGGGTGGAGAAGTAATTTTTCAATGTTGAGGAGGCTTTACTGTTAAGAGCTGGGGGTCTCCTCAACCCCTTGATGGTCGCCTCTCATGGAATAGAGGCTTTGGTTGCTGTTCCTGAAACTTCTGAAGTCAGTAAGAATGATGACAGCAATGTTATGATGTACTGGAGGAGATTCTTCTTCTCATGCCCTAGCAAACGAAAGATGTAGGTATCAGTCTCCATAGTGTGCTCATCCACATATCCATGAGATTTGAATAAGGCATTGCTTACAAAAAGGGAGATTTTGATGAACCAACGGAGAAACTCAGGGGTTAGACCATGGAGGTTACACTGGGTCCAAGGACCTAGTGAAAATGTCTAAAAGCCATGCTGGTAAAAACAACCTGAGAGATTCCTAGAGGGCCTTGAAATAGCCTGATTACAAGAAAAAAGTTCAACAGAGACGTGCAGAGTAAGGGGATATAATCCTCACCAGCTACCTAGAAAGAAGAATCGGAAGGGATTCATTGAAGGCGAGAAAGTAAAAATGAGGGTACAAAAGGAAAGGTGTGCATAAAAGCGGAGCAAGAATGTCTCAACACACAACCGTGGGGGGCACACGTGCAGGGGATCTGGAAGCCAACACACACTGTAGGAGGAGAAAGTGGAGCCAGGACAAGAGTATGTGTATGCAAACAGTTGCTCTAGTCCACTATGAGCAAGTAAAAAAAATATATATGTATCTTCTGTTGTGGCTGACAGGAGCCCTGAAGAAGGCTAATAGACATACCAGATTCAGAACTACAAACACCACGTAAAGATAAGCTCCAGCATGAGAGGGATTATTTAGGATCTCTGTACTTTTTCAGTTTTTGTTAAGTGTACTAACTTCACTGTTGTAGTTGTTGAGGCTGTAAGTAAATCCACAGTTTCAATAAGGAAGACGTTTTCTGTTCTTTCCTTTACCTATTGAGATGCTAAACTATGCTGCAGTATTTTATTCTCGATTTTGTGACAGAAGAGGGCTAATTTTCAAAGGGTAGTATTCAAAAAGTATAATACTACCATAATGTGGCAGCAGTGCTGTCAAATTGCAAACCAACTTTGCTTGTCATTCCCTTTATATTTGACACAGCCACTTCTTAATCTTCCCCCAAAGAAGTTATTTAAGAAAACATTTTGAGAGGTGGTTACCCTACATAGACCATACAGAGAATGTCAGTTCTGACACTGTAACTCCTGAAATTCCGCTCTCAAACAATCACAAGACACTCAGTCAAGATAGAGGGCATGCCTCTTCGTTTCTGCCTTAGACCATTTTCACTGTCAGTAAATGTGGACAGATCAATTTCCTATCTAGTTCTCCAGAAGGCTCAAGTTTCAGACTCATTATGTCTGAACCTACGCTGTCAAGGCCCGGGTACTAAACACCTTTTTATCTGCTTTCAGCATTTTCTGCAAAAACGTCTAAATCGCTGGAAATAGTCAATAGTTGTGAGGTCAAGCTTAGTAGACCTATCCAATATTTATTTTCAAGTCTAACAATGCGCTGTAATGAAAAAAAAGAATTTCATCCGGGCTCAAAAAGAGCCACTAGAAAAACATCATATTGCTTACAAAAATCAAAACCTTCTGTTCGGTATTCACAAAGCAAATGACTCATTAGCATAACTGATCTAACGTTATTTGTCAGTGTTCCTACTAGAATCATCTAAAATGGGGTAAGGAGGGGAGAACTACAGGCATCCCCTTATAGTGCCACTATGCAGCCAGATATTTTAGGAGGACGTCCCACTCACCATGAATCTAGCCTTAAAGGACAAAGTAGTCATAACCATCACTGTGTATTCCCTACTTCTCCATGTGCTTCTCCAAACATAACCTGATCAAGCTGTCAAAATCCTTTGTCTAATGATATCAAAGCACTGACAAGTTACACTGAATCCATTTCTCTGCAAGCTTAGGCAGAGTATAGAGCACACAATTCCACTCCTGCCTTGTGGGCCTAGAATGATGTCGGTCTCCCTCATCAATACAGATGTCTATAAGACTGCTTATTATTGGTAGCCCCGACATTTCCTCCAGGTTTAGGGGAGGGGTCACGTTCTTTACCTCTCACAGCCGAGGCATGCAACAGTTATTCTATGCCATCTCGGAACTGCACCTGCTAGCACAGTCAAGGCATACTCTATGCAACCTCAGGATGAGAGTTAGGGTATCAGGGGCTCTGGGGAACAGAACATTTATAAGATCCCCACATGCAACATCACCTTGGCCTTTACTGAGATACAAGCATAATAACTGAGCTGGTCCCCATCTAGATCTCTGCAACCACATATTCATATATTTCACTGCACAACCATGCATTCCACATGGACAAGCGGACCGTCACACCCATCCAAGATGAACAAATTGATCAAAGGTATATGTGTTCCTTAATCTTAAAGGGATTATATGTATCAATGACCTTGCCAACTGCAAAGGAACCAACATGGTTCATTTTCTTAAGCTTCTTTGGATCCATCACCTTGACAAGCCTAAGCAACGGCTAAGGAGGGGTAGCGGCATTGATTATGTTTGACACTGAATTTAACTATCAATGTGGAGGAATCTGCACGACTTTGCATCAACTAAAACATCAAAACTGAATTGTTTAATAAGGTAGAAAACATGAAAACATGCAAAGGGCACAAATGTACTCTGAAGACTTCTCAGGATTATATGGTCATTTGGATGACTACTAATCACAAAAAGCAATTACAACTCACTTCATGTTCCTTCTGTAGCTGACTGTATTTGTCCTTCTCAAGAAGAAGTTCACTCTCCAGTCTCTCAACTTGCTGCCTTAGTTGTGCAGTTTCTTTCTCCAGAACAATGGTTAACTTCAACAGTTCTTCTTTTTCTTTCAGGGTCTTTTCCATTCTTAACTACAGTTAGTTTGGAAGTAAACATTTTAATTGTTACTAATAATCAATTTTACAATGTACAGCAAGCAGAATCTGAAAAAAATTCTAAAGAAGAAAATAAGGTTGGTGAAAAATTACAACTTTCTCAGGATGTTCTCTGGGCTACTGTAAGCACTACAAGCCAGATATCACAAGCAGTCAGAAGCACTGGCTAGTTAGCCTTCGGAACCAAGGAAAGACTCTTCTGTGTATCACGAGCTGAAAGTTAGGTGATTTATAGCAACTAAGAAATGCATAATTCTCACAATAAAAGCTGCAATTCAGCAGCATGAGTAATCTTGAAGGTTCAGAAAATTGATACTGTAGTAGCTTTACTCCACCTGAGACCAACAGCCTTAACCATGTCTTTCTGCTCTTATAGAATCAATCAACTGAGCACTAGTCTACCTCAGTCATCTGCAGCCAAAGCAATCCGGCAGCCCAGACTGCTTTGCAATATGAAAAGTCCTACCCAGCTTTAGATTTGTCACTGGCATGTGCTTCAACTAAGAGCTATTAATTTTTTCATAATGTAACAATACAAGAGACTAACCATTTGGCTACCTCCTGCTTGGAGTAAGCTAAACCTATACTCATTATTATAATTATCAATAAGCTATTTATCTTTAGGAATAACATTAGTGGTTGCTAGATAATAAAACCACAAACATCTTAACATATAGTGTAGGTAAACATATTTCCACAAGAGTAGTAAGATTCAGGGGAAAAAAAAAACAGTAAATATAATGTTAGCATTACCATTTAGCGCAACAGGGGCAATATTCAATTCACAATAAGACAGTTCCCTAACTGGAGGGAATAGCTTCCTCAAGTCTTTCCAGGAACTTTTCATCACAAGAATCATAAAACAGATGCCTGTAAAGAATATTCACGAAAAGCAGTAATAACAAATACATGTCCTTTAATAGAAGAAAACTGCTAGCCACTTCTTACCAAATTAAGAAGGCAATGTTGTACAAATTCTTCCTGACATTTTCTGAGGTCTGCCTGCTTACAGAGCCACAAAATACAGAATCTATTCTACTTGAACAAATGTGATAATCCTTCAAGAGGTTCATGTAGTCACCTGGCAGATTCAAAGACCCATAATGCATGAACTCAGGATCTAGGCATTTCACAGATGGTAGGTGGGACTTAAGTATTTTTCTCAGCATCCTGAGCAACAGATCCGGTCAGTATGGAAGCTTCTTTTGTGGCCTAATGAGCATCTGGTAAAGGTTGAGGTACCACTACTGATGCAGCAAGTCTATGCCTATTAAAATAATTTTGAAATTGCATGTACTTGGCCATCAATCTGGAAGTTGCTCTATCAGACGAAAACATATATGCAGTATCATAATCAAGTCATGACAGCCTTTCCCCAAACACTGACGAACCTAGAGACGTAATCATGTTGTTTGGATTTCTGGAGAAATCGATGCCCGATTGCCCCCAATAGGAGACAAATTCTGAAAGCACATCATTTTTTTAAGACCCATTTGTTCTGATCTGCATAGGAAAGCCTGATTTCTTTGCCTTTGTGTTCTACAGACTTGGAAAATAAACAGACAAGCGGTGTGTTCCTCACCAGAAGACAATGCAACATTGCTTAAACTTACTGGGTGATACATTGGACTCTCTCCCTTCCCTGTTTCTTCAGCTAAACGACAGTGATTGTGTTCTCGGTTTGCAGCATAATCGTAATGAGTACTGGAGCTGAATGTTGGTAGAAAGGATCTGAGAGACAGATGTACTGTCCCCATAGGTCTACCATATGTAGGAATTCAAATGAGATCCCCTTTCCAATGAAGGCAATGTTCCCCCATAAAGCCATGATGTCCAAAACAGACTAAATCTGTCTGACTGAATTGTTGACATTTCAGCTAGATTTCAGCTAATGAAGCGCTTTTCTGTTCTCGGTCTGTAACACCATGCCCAAATATAGAATGTGTTGCTTCGAAATCAGAGCCATCTTCTTTTCATTAATTCGAAGAGCCAGGTAGTAAAGGAGAAGAACTGTAATTTGAAGATCTTGCAAAACTGTTAGATGAGAATAAGCCTTGGTGAGACAATCATCTAAATGAGTAGACAAAGACTCTTTATCTAAAGAAAAGGTGCTTACTGCCATGCATTTTGAAAAAGGTATGAGACCTAACTTCAGTCCAAACAGTAAGCACTTTCTGTAGTAAATATTTCTTCTTTGCCTTGCACCACAGGAAACTCCAGTAGCTTATGCAGATCAGGAGGAGTTACACAAGTATATGTCCTATAATCCTAGAGCACACTTCTGTGCCCCTTTCTCTTCCTTCCTGTAGATGGGGGAAAATCTGGTGAAAAGCCATTCCACTTGACCTAGGTGTTCCTTCATCCGCTGACACAACACAGCTGAATATGATGAGGGGAACCTGATATTAAACACTTTTAGACCACTATCTAGCACCTCCTTTCCTTTTGTCAGTATTTGATAGCAGCTGAACCAATAGCATTATATGTATTGTTCGAACAAGAGAGTCTAGAGAAAGTTTCTTACTGGTTACCTTGTGCCCTGAACAATTTCCTGCTCTGAGACCACTCCACTCAACTGCTACTTTCCCCTCCACCTGCAGAATCCCCTCCACCTGCAGAATCCCAAGACAATTCTCCGACTCAGAGGGAGGGATCTGAAGTGAAGCCTGTTGGAAGGTAAGGTACACTGCCTTTCCTTTATCCATAAGACCCACTTGTCTGAAGTTATGGTCATCCATGTCTGAAGAAACAAGTGTACCATCACAGGCTCCAGTAAGAGCAATCTGAAGGGTTTTCCAGGCAGATCAGGAGGGAAGATGAGGAGGAGGGCTGTTGGGATTGAGTGCCGTTTCCTTTGTCTCTGTATTGGTATAGCAGTTGATTTGGCTGCTAGACTGGCTAGGAAGGTGAACAATGTCTAAAGGAAAGCCCTTAGGAAAAACCCGAAACCCCCAGAATTGCTTATAGTCCTGGGTGGGGCAATGGAGTCCAAGAGATCTGGAGGTGTCTCTTCCTTTGCAGAAATTTTCCAAGGCCTGGTTATCCTTGTCTCCAAATAGATGTGCCCTGTCAAATGGCCTATCCATGAGCCTTTCCTGCACATCTCTCGGGTACCCAGTATATCTAGGCCAAGTATGCCTCCAAAGGGATGTAGAGGAATCCATGGCTCCGCGCACCATGCCAAGGCTTAACCTAATCATTTTTTGTGAAGCATCCCGCTTGTCCCTCACCACGTTGACAAAATGGTCCCTCAGCTTGTACGGCACAACCACCAGGCTGGCATAACCAATGAGACATGGGTATATTTGGAAAGCAGAAAGGTTAAAATTATTTGATGAGGACAAGCTGCCAGCAGAGAATTTTTTTTATTTTCTTTTTATGAACTGCCTCCAACTGTTTTGATTCTTTGTGCAATTGGGCAGATGGGATGTACCTCCTGCAAAATGCGTGTTTACAGCTGGGCCCGAGACATGCTTGTCCCACGTTGCTTAACAGGGTCAAGTAAGCCCTGTTTCAAAGCCACAGAGGTTATGATGCTGCCAAAGCAGGCTGCAAGATCTCTGTTAAGATATTAGACCTTTGTTGTATAGCTATTTAAGCCATGTTTTTAGACATGTTATTTTAGCAACTAGGCCTGCTGTTGTGCACTCTAGCCAAGTTACATTTTATTCAGTTTCGTTTTATTTTTCTAGCATAGGCCACATTTGGAGGGCTGTTATTTTTTTTTATCTAGTTGTTCTTTCGCCTAGGAAAGCATTACGTTCCTAGCAGGACATTCTTTTCACTTTGTGCTCTCCTCAAGGCTGCAGCTGCATAGAGTTGTCGGCAAAGTGGTACGCTGTGTCTCCAACACTCACAGAAACATACACATCCTTACATTGGGGCATTTACTTTTAATGTCAGCTGTTTTAGTAAAAAAACACTTCTCCATCCCATACATGTTAGAGGGAGATTCCAGCCAGATGATCCTGACTGCATGCTGATTGCCTTTGCTACTGCTGTTTGCTTATTCTACATGGGGATGGTGTCTTTCTAGAAAACAGGCTTCCTTGCTCAGATATGGGGGATGATATCTTCCCGGGGGGGGGGGGGTAGATCTGAAGGGCAGATTAGGGCTTATCACGCTGCAACATAGCTTAGGTAGGAACCACACATATTACACATAGTGACAGCACGTTGGGACTGTTCTTGTGTTTCATGCCATTTTATCAAAGATGCAGCTAATTCAATAAACCTTACTGAACCATTCTCTGACTCGGTTTGTCTTTACATTTGTGAGACTAACGTATATGAGAGAAAAGGATGAGATCTGATCGCCCACAATTCCCCTGAGGAGTCAATCTTGTCATACGCCCGGTTGCCACAATCATACCTGCTCTTGGGCAAAGATGAGGTGCTGATAGTTAGCCGGAAAACCCGGACAGTTGTCACATAGTGTGGGATTGTACTCAGTTCCCCACAATTCAGGTGACTCTGCCACCCGAATCTAGTAGCCTTATTAGGATAATGAGAGCCTATGCAACACCTTAGGCAGGGGTAAATCCAACACCTCTGTTGTCTTTGTCAGGATGGAATGAAAAGGAGTCATATCAGGGAGAGCAGATCCAGAGAGCATTCAGTCCCCATTTCAAGAATTATGTTTAGTCAGCTAGTGTTCTGTAACGCCAGGTAGGCTGCAGTGTTCAAAGATGGAGTACGATCTGAGTCTGACCTAAAAAGGTCATCTAATGTTACCCGATAATGTTGGCGTGTTGTGGGATTAGGTTATGACAGCTCTGTACCTTGCCACCTCAGAATACAGTTAGACCTATCTCCTAGACTATATTATAATTGATTTGGTCTTCAGATGTTGCCCCCCAATCCTTTGGGGACACCTGTGACCGTAGTGGTGGCGTTAGTGGAGAGGTCTGTAACCTCACTGATGGAGTAGCTGCTGGGGACGGCGGCGGCACAGAGATTGGCCTAGCTGGAGCAGGAGGAGCTCCCCAAGGGGTTACTCTTAAGTTGCATGTCACCAAGAGAAGTGACCCAAAGAGAGGTTGGGGCCTGAAGGCACACCAAGAGGACTGGAGCATGGCCTAACAACACCATTGGGGTCGACTCCAAACATTGAGAATTCTGGACAGGCTAGCATTTGTGCTCTGTATAGTAAAGTAGGAAGTGGGTCTGAAATAGGCCAAATGAACCTCACTGGAGTCTCACACCAGTGGAATGGGTTTCTTGCACAGGGTGATGTCAATGAGCTATGGCTCAAAGGAGGTGACCCACCCCAGGAAATGTTGAGGGGTGCCATCGTCCTTCACTTCTTGAGTTTCCTCTTCTTTCAGGATTTGGATTACAGCGAGCAACGCAACTTCAAGGCTGACCTTGAACTTGACCAGCATAGAGCACAACGCCGGTCATGGCTCATGACCAGCCTAGCCGTGTACTCTTTCATGGCCTTGCCATACATGAGGCTGCATTTGTATACTCGTTATTCAGCCCCAGTCACCAAAGGCAGACCTAATGTGGGTAAAAAATAGACAGGTGTTCATTGCAGGAGCAACAGGGTTTGAATCAGTTCCCCCAATATGCTGTATTTAAAAATATGGAAAAAAAGGCATATGACATCAGTGTGCCCAGATGGCACTATTTGGCTCCAGTGATATCACAACTGCACTGCTTCAGCACCGAGGTGAAACCACACCACTTACCGGCATAGGAGAGCTGGAAAACTTTCCACATACTGTCTGGCACATGGGGATATTAAAAAAAGTTGAGGAATCTGCATGCAGAAGTATCCATCAGAATATGAGATTCTCTCTAATAGTATTGACACAGACTTGGAACCTCTTCTTAAATTGGATCTTCTAAATGCTTCCATTTAGAGAGGTTTAAGGACTTCCCCACTAGTGATGAAGACCGCTTCTCTGGATGTGAAACCTTTTTGTCCAGAAATGATGGCAAATTAGAGCTGGAAAAGTATGGTGAAAAGGGACCTAAACAGGCTTAGTGGCAAGCTGCACAACAGCAATCTAGGATGCACCATCACCAACTAAATCTAGTATAGTGATTGCATCTACTGATGCCAGAGAATCTTCTGTCGTTGGTAATGGAATTCTTCTGCTTTTCTTGGTTGCGTCAGCTGAAGGAGAACTATAGTCAAAGAAGGAGACAACGTATGATAGAGACACTCTTAACGTTGAAGGATGCCTGAATATGTTGACTTCCTTGGTGTAGAACCACATGAATGATTCAAAGTTGAATACAAAAAAGAGCACAGCAAGATAAAGATTTCCTCAACAGCTTCAAAATCAAGCATGGTAAAATGAAACAGATCCTTCACACTTCTCTTATGAAGTGGCAGAAGCATAGAGAAAATACTATTTCCCCACCAATGAAGGAGCACAAATAATTGCTTATCTGTAGGTGTAGTTTTGCAGCTTGAAGAATTTTATGGATTAACTAGCTGTGCATTATTCTGCCATCTAATGCTTGGGTCCAGAATTCTCCACTGTTTTGTAGTCCTCCTTTTATTTCTGATTTTTTTTTGTTGCTGCTGGACATCAACAGATCCCCCATTTGGTGCTTCCTGTGATGTTGTATGCCCTTCCCGGAAGCTCCCACCTTTGGTCGCCATCTTCGGATTCTTTTTTTCTCCTTCCATGTTCCTGGTGGAGGTGGATTATCACGTGTAAGTCCAGAACATCCTTCAAGCTAAAAATCTACACCTACAGGTAAGGAACTATTCATTTTGCAGTGTGAATCTTTTCTGGATTTACATGCTGTGTATCCATTTTATAGCAGTCTTGTTAGGTTTGTAGTGTTTGGGTTGTAGATGGATTTAAACATGTTAACAGATGTTTAAATAGCCTTTGTCCCACTTGAGCACCCTTGTTCATTTGAATGTCTATAGAATAATGTTATGTGAACGTGTGTAGCGATGACCACATTGCTGCCATACATATAGCTTATAAAAGTGTATTTGCCAAAAGGCCAATGGTTGCTCCTTTTTTCCTTGTTGAGTGTGTCTTTGGAGTGGAGTTTAGTTTCTCCCCTGCACTTAGGTCGCATAGTTGAATAGTTTGCATGATCCATCTAGCAACTGTACCCTTAGTTACCGGTTTTCCCATATGGTTGTCTGCAAAGGAGACAAATAATTGTTTTATCTTCATGCTTGTCTTTGTTTTTTCCATGTAGCAAATTACAGCCCTTCTTGTGTCCAGTGTGCTCTCTTGCTTGATTTTTTGGGTTTTGGAAAAAAACTTGGTATTTGTTGATTTATGTAGAAGTGTGAAACTATTTGGGGTAAAATCTGTTCTCATAACAATTCTGTCTTTGTGAACCTGTATATATGGTTCTTGGATTGTGAGTGCTTGTATTTCACTCACTCTTCACACACTGTCTTTAGCATGAGAATTTTTAATGTTGCTTTGTGTAAAGACTCAAAGGGCGTTTCCTTAATTAAGTCAGTATCACATTTAGAGTCCATGTGGGTGCAGGTACCTTCCTCGGTTGTGCAATTCAAAATGCCCCTTCTAAGAACCGTTTTATTACTGGAGCTTGCAGAAGCTTTTTCCTATGTGACCTCTCGTGTAGGCCACTATTGCAGCCAAGTGTACTTTCAAAGATACATGTGTTATCCTGCAGCCTAGTAGGTGTGTTAGGTATTTGAACACCATTGCATCCTTAGTGTTTTTCCTTAACAAGCCCTGTTTAAGACACCGTAAGGAGTATCTGTTCCATTTAACAAAGTAGCACTTCCTTGTTGTTGGCTTTCTTCCTTCTCTAAGAACAGCCATTATGTTCTCTGGTAGTTTTAGATGACCGATTTCTAGGTCTTCAGGAGCCAGGCTGCTAGGCTCAAAGACTCTGGTTTTGGGTGTAGTACCCTTCCTTTGACAGCTGGTCTTGTTGTGTGCGAATTTGGAGCTTCTGCTATTTATATCAGCTCTGAGAACCACGTCTGCCTTACCCACTGAGGAGCTATTAGCATTAGAGTCATTTCGCTTCTTTTGCATTTGATGATCACTCGGTGCATCAGTAGAACAGGGGGAAAAGTGTATGCAAAATTTCATTGACCAGTTTATCGACAGAGCATTCCCTAGGAATTGGTGGTGTATTTGTCTGAATGAGAAGTGTTGGCACTTTGCATTCCTTGGGATGCGAATAGATCTATTTTTTGTGTTCCCCAAATGTCTGAAGATCTATTGGACTACTTTTTGATTGAGTTCCCATCAGGAGAGCAGGACGCTTGTCTGCCTAGCCTGTCTGCCTTTACATTGTCCTGTCTGGTGGATGAACTGCTGTTAACTCTATTGTCCTCTGTATTGCCCACTTCCAGATTTCCTGGGCTAGCTTTGAAAAGAGGAAAGGATTGAGCCCCCCCCCCTTACTTGTTGATGTAAAACATTGTAGGCTTTTAAAGCTAGGAACACGGTCTTTAGTTCCAGGACATTTATATGCTGTAAGGATTACTGTTTCTTCTAGACTCCTCATACTTTGAGTGTGTTCATATGCACTCCCCCGGCCATATGAAAGGCATCTGTTGTAATGGTTAGAGTAGGCTGTGCAAATGCCAATCCTTGTGTTATATGTGATTTGTTCCATCACGCCACTGCCTGCGGAAGCTTTTGCGTGACAACCACTAGATCCTCCCAACTCCCTGTGGCTTATGACCATTGCTTCTGTAGCCATTCCTGAAATGATTTCATGTTCAATCTTGCATATGGAATCAAATGGATGCATGAAGCCATCTTCCCAAACAATTTCCCCCACAGTCCTCACTGTCAGAGCTTGCCCCTTCTGGTAAAGACGAGTTTCATGCAACAGTGACTGTATTCTCTTTTCGCTAGGGTATACTTTCTCTTGGATTGAGTTGATTATTGCTCCCAGATTTTTTTTTCTTGTTCTGGAGTTGGTGATGACTTCTATAGGTTTATAGAGAAACCCAATGTGAATAAAGTTCTTATTACCTGTTGTATATACTCTTTGCACTTGCTTGTGGGAGTTTGCTCTTACTAAACAGTCGTCCAGTTAAGGATAGTCACATCCTGGGCATCATTTGCCTGCTAGCTGTGTCTGCAGCCTCCAATGCCGATTTCAGGCATGTATTGGCAATAGTTTTACTCTCTTCTGCCAGGTGTCCAGCTCTCTTTCTGTATTTTTCTAGGAGGTGCGTCATCCACTCTGCCACATCCTCACAGTGTTGGTAGGCATGTCTGTTTAGGAGGGAATTTAAATTTGCAATGCGCCATTGACTGGCGGCGCACAGTTCACATTTTCTGCCCATGAAGATCTATTCTCTTGCTCTCCTTGTCAGGAGGTGAGCCAGATGTTGAGGAAATGTGGACCCTTTTCCATGCTGAAGAAATGATAACTGAGTCAGCCGGTACTGAGCCCTTGATGTATGCTGGGCCCTTAGATTAATATTTGTACTTCTCCTCCGCCCTTGGGGTTACTGCTCAACATGTGGCAGGTGCTTTAAATGCCTCCCTTGCTTGGTCCAATATACTAGGCAACATCAGAAGAAATTGGTTCTTTGCTTGGGATGGCAACAAAGTTTCCAGAAGGAAACAAGATTGGGTTTTTCCTCTTCCAGCTGTACTCTATATTTATTAGGAGCCTTTTTGATGACCTGGTTATATATGCCAGTGTCATCCGAAGGCCTTGATGGATACAGTCTACTCCCTCCTCTGGGGAGCCCATCTCCAGCTACTGCCACTGAGATTCAGTTTCATCTGACTCTTCAGAACCTCGGTTCAAGCCCAGTCCTTCTTGCTCCTCTTTTTCCCACCGAAGACCTCTTCTATCTCCTATTGTGGTTCAGGTGTTAAAGGAGGTTCGATTTCTTCAATGACCTTCACATCCTGGTATTTCGGCGTCAAAGTTTCTGGAGGAATTTGAAATTCTTTCAATGTTGCGTCAAAGTCTTTATCTTCTGAAGCAACACAGCCATTACAGCCTCGAGGCGTCTTCTCTTTCGCTTGCTCTCTGCCAAGTGTTCTTCTGGGTCGAGGATCGGATTCCTTCATCGACGTATTAGTTGTTGAGCTTCTTTGTTCTTCACCAGATCTTTTTTATTATCTCGACATCGACGCATCTTTTTGTCTGTCTTCGGACAAGGATGTTTATCCTGGAGACTTTCCACCTGTGGTGCCCCTTTCAAGGGATCTGAAAGGATCTTTGTCTCGGGGCCTGCCTTCAGCTGGCAAGTGTTTTGATGACGAGGCTCCATTCAACACCTTTGAGTCTGTTTTACAAATCAGTCTCTGGTAATTTATTCAGGGTAGATGTATCTTTTACCTGTGGTCTCTGGCACTCTATGTCAAGTCTCTGGCATCCAATGTTTCTCCTTCGGTGACGTTTACTCCTCGTCGCTCAACAGATCCAGGTCTCTCAGGGATAGTGCTGGTTTAAGTCCCTGCATGGTGTAGTGTGCTGGTCTCTGCTTCTCTCTTGTTTTCATCATCTTCAACTTGAACCTGGCACAGGCGTTCCAGTCGTCACTTCAGTGGTCGAACGGCAGGCAGAGGTTGGAGACTGAGTGATGGTCCTTCTGAGAGAATTTGTGGTGACAATTCAGGCAGAACTTGAATGGAGTTGTCTCCGTTACACGAACAGGAAGCCCCCTGCCTAGGCATTCTTGAAATCGCTGAGGAAATCTTCTCCCTTAGTCTCGATGTGACCTCCAATGCATCTTTACTGACGTTCTTCTCTGGATTTCTTCCAAAATTTCTGCAAACTTCTTTAGAATTTTTCACAAACTGTTTCCTTCCTCGTGTTGGAGAGCATTCAGCCAAGTATCCAGACCCAACAGCGGCAAGAAAGAATCTGAACACGGCAACCAAAGATGAGAGCGTCAGGGGAAGGTCATACAACGTCACAGGAAGCTCCAAATGGGGGATCCACAGATGCCCAGCAACAACAACAAAAATCTGAAATAGAAGAAAGACTACAAAAGAGTGCCCACTCACTAGATGGTGGAGTAATGCATAGGATGTGAATTCAGAAAAGATTTAAGCTGCAAAAGAAGTAATCAGCAGAGGTCATGCTTTTGTCTATTTCCCCTTTCTTAGCCTTATATGAACTCCGTCCCTCACGTAATGTCTTCTGCATGACAATTGTCTACAGATTTTGCAGGCCTTAAAAGATGCGCGAGTCTGGTAGTCAGAGCAGAGATGAATCATGTTTTCCATACATCTTACCACTGTAGACTGGATGCTTAATGAAATGGCCAGGTAAGATAACTGAAGTGCAAAATTAAGTCAAACCACCTTGAGAAAAAAGGGGTGAAAAAACATAGAAAAACTGCTGAAACCCTTTGTAGACAAACAGCGACTTCCAGTAAATAAATTAGAAAAACAGCAACAAATAATTTGGTGTTGTAAATCAAAAAATGACAGTGTTTGCAGTAGTCTGTGTGGAAAAATGCAAACTGCCTGACTCCATTTGAGCATGACAGGATAAAGCAGCCCCAAAGATTCTTGAAGAGGCAGGGTCTGTTTTCAAAGGTTTACAGTGTTACCATTAGTTCAGCATTTACTGCTTTTGTGTTTTAGTGTTGAGAGGTTTAAGGGATGGGGCGTATAGATTGAAACTGTATACAGACATTAGAAAAGATAGAAAATGTTAAATACATGGCATATTTTCTAGCTTTCTGTTAAAAAATGCGTTATTAAAAAGTGTAGTTCGGGATCCTACACTCGTGGAGATGTTCATTTTCTTATGAATATCATGAAGAGGAACACCCACCCCTGAAGTGATGCCCAGGAAGAAATAGAATACCTTGTAACAGGAAGCTAAACTAAAGACAATAAAGGAACAAAAGACACAGTAATTACAGTACACTAGTAATGTAGTTCAACAGGTCTGGGTAACTATGTATTAAAAATGCACATGGAACCTGATCAACAATAGGAACAGGAGGAAGTAGACTCCATATCCCTGGAAGAGGGCTAAGGCACCTTAAACGAAGGGAGTTCAAATCTTTAGGTGGGAACTTTAGAGAAAGGGGAAAAACAATGTTACAACTGTGGAAAAACTGAAGAACTGAAGAAATGTTAAAGAGAAAACTACTGAGCTTTGTCAAACTTCTTTTAAATAAAATTGCTTAGCTTCATTAATTTTAGCTTGCGAAAGATGTGAAATTTCCACCATAGCTGTGGAGACACCAAGGAAGGCTCTATAAACGTTTACGAAGACTTTGACAAAGATGCACATATAGTCTAGGTCTTTTCTCTTGTATGTGTTTTGTTGCTTTTGTTTGATCATGGAGGACCTCCTGAACCATTCTGAAACTCAAAAAGGGGTGGTGGAGGTTGTGTGGGGGGAGGGGCTTTTGTGGTATGTTTTAAACAGATTTAGACTAAGGTAGGATGTTTTCAGCATATGTGATACCCAAACAACAGTCTTGGGTACCCTTGGTAATGACATACTGTCACCTGATCTCTGGCTTTACCTCCAAAGAGAAGGTTTTGGTCAGATGCCTTTAGGGTATTTGACTTTGAGAGCCTCAGAACTCCCCAGATACTTTACAACAGTTCTGGGGAGTTCTGAGCCAATAATCCCACTGTTCTGTGGGTGTAGAGTGAAAATGTCTTCAATTACCCCAAGCATGGCCAGTTTGGTGCTTTTCTGCCAAGTGGTAAACAAAAGTTTGAGCATAAAGATGTCAGAAATCCTGAACCAAAGGTAAAAAGGTCCCAGAACAGGAGTAGCACTCTTCTAACTGTAACCCATAGGCACTACAGACTCCAAAACTGTACACAGGACCAAGCACCCCTACGCAAGTCACCTGTCTTCACAAAAAAAAGCCCATGGTCTCCTTCAGTACCACTCCTTTCGTGGTCACAGGTGGGGACTGTGGATGCATTTCAAGGCAACACATTTTTGACCTAGGAAGATGCTGTTGTAAAAGACAAGTCATGAGAGAGGCAACAACTACAATACTATCTTATGTCTTCTGTAAACAGCACAGGAAGACAATCTCTTTAATGTCCAGCTAAACCCAATAACACAGTGGGACAACCCACCCCAATGTGTGAAGACAGTAGCCGAAAAGAGTGCTGCCCAAATGGGCGAAGCCACGTAAAAGTGGATTAGTGCATTTTGCTGGATAGGCATATAAAACAGAAACTGGGTGAATGGCCTGTGATTCAGAGGGGAGGGCCTTATGTGTGCAGAATGTCCTGAGGTCATGGGCAGTCCAACATTTTCAAAGTTATCGCATTATTCTGGAAAACAAATAGGTACCCCTACCAGTAACAGCAGTGGTATATTTTCTATATTTACCTGCTTGAGTCAGCCCAGTCGTCAAGCTAGGAGCTCCACAGTTAACATTACCACAGCAGTATAATGATAAACAGAGACAAAAATGCTGTAAATATTGTCACTTAAGTATACCTACCCGTTTCACTGAACAAGAACTAAATTTCAATCACTGAGGCAGTAGTACAGTGAAGATCAGACTCCCTAGATGGCGCTATCCCTCATATTTTTAATGTATATGATATGTGAAATGAGTTCTTTGAGGTTTCCTCATATCCCCGCATTAAGTCTATCTTGGATTCATAATATTTCCTTGCAGCACTCTCAAGCTTTCTAACAGACGACTTCTTGGGAGACTTGGTTCAAACTCAGCCTGAAGGATGTCTGAGTCTTCTGAAAAAAAACTTTTCAGACCCTATGTATGGTTCATATGGAAAAAAGTAACTCTGATGACCCTTAAAAAGCATGCATTTGCTGCTTAAACCAAACTCACAAAATACTATAAGATATGCTGGACACCTTCAACTAAAAACCCTTAAAGGCCGGAAAGAACTGCTACTCCTGTGGCTGCAGAAGTTCAAGAAGGAGAAAAATTCCTGAAGTGAAGACCTTGACACCTCTGCTAAACCACCTAACACCCAAAAAAGAGCTCATTCTGAACATAAAACTGCCTCATAAACCATTTCTGATGAGGAACAACCTTCATTATCGAAAGATACCCACCCCCTTGTAAAAAGCCCAGGAAAGGAGAGATGGTAACTGCCAGAAAGCACAGTGGAGGCAAAAAAGCATACCAATCTAGCAACACCTATTTTAAAAAGACCATTCTGAGAGACCAGGCATTGCCTTTTTCACCATCAGCTTTCCTGTCCTCACGGACAAAAATAGCACTAATGAAAAAATTACAAAGACTCCAACGACACCAGCAAAGATATCGCAGATAGGTGTACCATCAACAAAAATACTTTCAAAGACCTCACCGTCAATGACAGCAGCCTCTAAACTGATGAAACCATCAATAATTAAGAGCCTGATTTAGATTTTGGCAGGCGGGTTACTCTGTCACAAGGGTGATGGATATCCTGTCCACCGAAATATAAAACCCATTATTTCCTATGAGATTTATATTTCGGCGAACAGGATATCCATCACCACTGTGATGGAGCAACCCATCTGCTAAAATCTAAATCAGGCCCTTAGTCACAGTTAACGAAGCCACTGCTGATGCAAAATCACCATCGCTGACAAAATAGTTGAGGAGGCAACAAGCTTCAACACCAATAACCATAATTTTAGAAACAGGAATTCCATCAAACCTGCCTCCTAAGTATGCATCACAAAAACAAGGTGTCATCTCAGTCTCGGCCAAGATTATGAGATACGGAGGGATCTGAGGATTCAAGTCCATTTGGCTAGCCTACAGCCATATGAAGTTGAAGGTAAAATGACAGGATTATGATGCGGAAGAAGATGCCTTGCCCATTTCAGCAGAGACAGAAGACCACTAGAGAAGGACCTAGACAACTTCATCAACTGTTTCACAACCAACTGGAACAAACCTTTCTGTCCATAATTCCCAGTCTATACGTTGTCACCCAAGTAGCCTATGCACCTCAATGAAAAAGAACCAAACTTCAAAGAAAGATTTGGAAGCACAGAAAAGATCACACACCCCAAGAAGTCACAGTTGCTTACTTTCATAATCCAAGTATGAAGGTTTGCAGTGGTTGGTGAACAGTATATTGTTTTGGTAATATTACCAAAGGACTTCTAACTTGACAATGGTAAAGATTCAAGGATGCCAATCTATGAAAGCTCCAATGCTGGAAAAGCATTTTGCAGGTGTTGCCTGCAACTGCGTGCAATTGGTAATTATCTGGAAAGGAAAAGAGACATAGCAATGGAAATATGTTTGCCTAAACTCCCAGATCAACACCTATTAAAATCCCTTCAAACACAACTAGCGAGGGAGCCAGCTGACAATGCACAAATAAATTAGAGTACCAAGATTGAAGCTTTGAATTTAAAAGTTTTTTTTTTTTTAATCAAGGAGTCCAAAGTAGGAGGGCAACTGCTTCACTAGTCTAGTCATCAATAGATGACAAAACAAACAGCAGGCAATTCAGATGAAAAACGTCTTAATTGGGCATTTACCATTAATAATAGTATGGAAGTGCTAAGGAGGCAAACAGAGGTCTTAAGAAATCGAGAGATTAAACCAGGATCGTACAAATGACAAACGTTAAAAATATTAAAACATTAACCCTTACACTTAGAAAAACACTACTGAAACAGTCACGATAAGGAAACCACATGAACAGAAAAAAGAGCAAAAGCTGAAAAAGGCCCCTTCACTTGAAGAAAGAGCACACACAACACGAGGATCAACGAAGTGGCAAGTCTTCAGTGGAGTGCTACATTATGAGAGCGGTTCTAAACAAACTGTAATTGTTAAAGCTACATTCTTACTCTGCAATAAATGAGTTAAGGAGCATCCAAGCACTACCACATTGTCTCAATGAAATGCAGACTAGTTTATGGATGAGAAAGGTTCCAGAGCAATGGAAATTTTGTTTTTGATAATGCACACTTTTACTCCTATAATGTTAAAATTATATTTGTAAATCCTTCAAAGATCTGACTTTTATAAGTACTTATACTGCAAGGTAAATAATGGCACTGAGGAAATGATAACTCTTACTTCTTTGCAGTGCCGTAATATACAAAATAAACTAAATGTTTGCAGGTAGTTCAAAGGGTGTTAACATGTAATTGTTGGGTGTGTGCATGGAGAGTCTGATTTTAGGCCTCTGGCAATATGATAATCCCATTAAGAGAGAAACAGAATAGTGTTTCTGAGAATTAGGGAATTAGACAGGCTGGAAAAACAGGATAGGATTCTGTATTAGGACAATGACTTGTGGCAAATACACTTACCTTGTTTTGTTTGTTGCTTGAACTTTACATTTGGTTGACCTATGCCTCCAAGATTAAAAAACCTTGGCCAAGTTGTCTTTCCCCACTTTAAACAGAAGTAAATATTAAAAACAAGCATTTACAATGCAACGGGTCTCGCGTTTGCTCATGTTAGAGCTGATCGCGTTGTAAACTCTTAACCCGACTTTTCACCTATCGGGCAAAAGTGCATTTATGTATATAACCCGAAAAAGTGAAATCAAGTATGTAAAGCGCTCGACTTCTGCCAAGCGAGATCACGCTCGTAAATTAGAGGAAAAAAAATTGCATGTTTTCTGTACTTGGTCGCTGCGCTCGAGGAGGGCTTGCCACCGGAAAAGGCATGACATATGGGTGCCTTCGACTAATGAAAGCAAGCAGATTTTATCAGGGAAGCCCACGAACCAATAAGTTGACAGGGCTCAGAGCCCTTTTCTAAATACAAAAGAGTCTCGCTGCGATACACATGCGCGAGCGCATGCAATGCAGGCTCGACCCTAAAGAAGCCCTCGACCACCACAGCAGTTCATCTGAGAATATTTCTTAGGTTTCTGAGGTGATCTGAAGGTACATAATGCTAAAGTCTATATTAAAGACTGTCTCACTGCAGTCTTGTTACCCTCATCCATAGTGGCACTTGCAGGTCTACCTCAGGTGATGCAGTAAAAGACAGCTGAGGTTGAACATGGGATACCTCAGACTCCCTGCCAACCACAATCCACCACTACCCTATCTCCCCACACTCAGGAGAGCATCATGTGACATGATCCCCTTTTCAACAGACCTGCGTGAGGGGCTGAACGGAGGTAGATGTTCTACCAGCAAAGGACCAACTCAAAAGCCTGGTTTCACTCCCTATTTTCACTGCCTCTGAAAGTGAAAGACGCTTTAGCAAATGGTTGAGGGAGTAATGCACAATCCTAATCCAAATGCCAGCCTCGAAAACCGTATATAACGCACACTACTCTAGGAGATGAACATGGCATCTTATAGACGGTCCTCAAAATCAGGCTTGCTAACTTGCTTTCAGTTCTGTTTTTTTTATCATGTTAACCTATTTCAACATTACTTAAGTTACGTACTAAGAAAAGTGGTGCCATTTAACCTCACAGTTCAACCCACTTACTAATATTATTTCTATATCATTATATATTTCTATATCATATAGTACTTCACACAAACCTCAAGTAATGCCGTTTTTGTAGTCACCACCAACATGTCAGATTGCCCTTCATCTTCCATGGTGAGCAGCTCTTCTACAGGAGAGGATGTACGAAACTGGAATGGTGTGCTTGCTCCACGAATTTCACCCTTGTGGGTAACATAGCAGAACTGATAAAATTCTCCATCGTCGTTTGGAAGGTAGTAGCCTTTCAAACAAAAGAAATTATAATGAATATTACACAGCAACTTGTATAACATTTTTAGTGGGCATGTTGCACAGAATTATGCAAATTTACGTCTTCAGAAAATAAACCTATCTTCACTTGTATTCAAAGGCCTATGAAAAATAATGTTACAGAATCGCACCAGAGTAAAACAGTTGACATAAGCGAGCCAATTCAAAGTGCCACGGCTGCATGAGCGGGAAGGAGAGACACAAAAGGAAAAATAAGTTTGTTCGCAGTCACATGCATCAGCAAACATGTAATTATCCATGTAACAGGGTCGGTGTCCAAGGTGGTAACAAAACCGCCCCAACAAGGGACAAACGTAAAGTATTTACCAATGATGACAATGGATTTTTGAAAGGCAAGCCCATGAACAAGTGCTAATGATGGGCTTGCGGTGGGGGTGGTTAAAAGCTTGCGCTCAACCTAAAAATGTGTAAGAGGATAGATATTAGGATATCTGAAAAGGGAAGAAGATTTATCGTCATGTGGAAAAATCGGTCACAAAATATATATATAGCTTTTGAGTGATTTGAAATTGAAAAAAATGACTTGACAGAAGCTAGTTTTATCAGAAACGTACCACTGATATCTCTTAGTCCATCTGGATAACGTTACTTGTTTAAATAATTTATCCTTGCACAAGATAAATTCCTATTCTCACTCTGAAGGCTCTTCCCACAGAATGTGAAGGCTTTAACATTATATATGCCTAGATGAATTACTATTCTTACAGCAGTTCTGGAATAATTGAGGCGAGGGCCTTGTGACATTCCCTAACTTCCCTATATTGTAACGCACAGCAAAATAGTAAGCTTAGGTTGTTAATACCACAATGATTTTAATATGTTTTCACTAAGAAGTGTTTACCAACAATAAACTGCAATCAGCTTTTTACAAATAGTTCTGTCAAACGAAAAACTATTTACTAACATGATCTCAGACAGTGAAAGAATAGGAACAACGAAAAAGGTTACTTACTTGCAATCCTACTTAATCATGGGCATTTTCATTAACCCTTTAAGTAAAGAATATATGTAGGGAAAAACGTGACATGGCTTATGCCTGTAATGATTTTTATATTTAAGTCCCAACCAGAAAACTACTGCTTCTTTCCAAAGACTGTCAAGGTAACAGAGATATACAACTCTGATAGTTAGTTCAATAAAACATGATAACCAGATCTAACAACTTAGCCACGGAAGGAAAATATTTGCATCGCTGCTCAGGCATCACTTGACAAACAGAATCAATAGAAACTGGGTATCAATTAAAACTACACATTTTTGCATGCTGTGTGATGGCAATTCAATTAATAAAATAAAAAGAAAGCTATGCAGTTTGAACTGTGCCCAGCAATGAGTTCAGGCAAAGTGTCAATCGAACCAACACAAGTGCTTAAGTACTTTGAGGTGTCATGAAACTGTGAGAGATTTTTGCAAATTGTATTTTGCAGACACTCACTTAAAATGCTAAATCAAATAATTAGCTAAACTAACAGCAGACGTCCTACCACCCTACACAGCCACATGCTTCCCAATAGAAAAAGAGGCCCATATTTAATGGTGAGCAAAATGTACAGGCCCAGAATCGGCCTAATACAACTATTGAAAGGCTTTGTCATGTGGAAAATTCTGAGGAAATTACCACAGGGATGGCTTTGCATTTAGTCCTTGGTCGGCCAATACCCATGGAGTCTACCCAACCACAGGCATTGTTGAAAGCTGGTGACCCTGGGAAGTTTGTTTTGTATGGATTTCATTACTACATTCCATTACACAGAATGCCCTGTTAATGCCAAACTAAGACTAAACACAACTTCTTCATAGTGATATACCAACCGTTAAGTGTTGTACCATTCTGCAACCCCAAACGCGTCCAATTAAAAAAAGGCATTGATGTTTTCTTTATTTTTAATGTTAAGCACTACCTCCCCTCATTCATGCGGTGGGGGAGGAAGAAGGGTCACACATGAATTAGAAGAGTTTCAAGCTATAAAACTATTATTACAGTTGGGTAACTACTTTGTTTGGCGGAGTGAACATATTCTGTACTCAAGGTTCACATGTTGTGCACTGAATATTGCAGCAATAGTTTTCCCCTGAGGAGAAGGGTTTGGAGACAGAGTAGTGGCAAACATTTTTTGATACTGTCTGACCTACTTTGGTTTCTCAATGTGGCTTCCGGCTCCGCACTGACACCATTTTGATCCAGAAATGACATGCATGGACTATATAGGCACCATTCCGTGCACGAATGTTAGTTGCCTTTGAGACTGTCTGCACCCCCAAATGCAGAGCCCCAAAAGCAAATTGGTAGACACATTGCATGACCCTAGACTTGAACACCTATTACTGGATAGAGTCAACCACAGAACGGGGAGGATGGGAAGGTCAGTGTGGAATCTGTGGCTTGATAGTCTCTCTGCTAGAAAGAGCATTACCAAAGGTTCAGTAACTTGATCTTCTGATATGAGACTACTAGCTGCAGTTAGCCACACCAATGTGGAAGTAGGTCTATGGGTGGATTCAAACCAGAAAGTCCTGTAGGACCAAGAGGGCAACATACCCCTCCTAGCAAACCCAAATATCCAGGTAATAGTGCTTTGTGAGCATTTGGACAGACGCCTACACAGCTGCCTGGCAAATGTCTAGGACAAGGACTCAGTGTACCACAGAGTGGTAGCAGCTTTGGCCCTAGTAAAATGAGCAAGCAGTCCTTCTGGAGGCAGTTTCTTTGCTAATGCATAGCATATCTAGATGCAGAGGACCCATTGGGACATTACAAAGGAAAAAGAAGGAAACATATGTTAAAGCCCCTTCAGAAATTACATCAGAACTGGTGACTTAAACACTGAGGGCTGATCTGGCAACTTTAAGAGGACCAAAAGGGCCGAAAGATAACACTCAAACATTAACCAATCCAAAAGCAAAGTCTGGCCGGGCAAGAAAAAAGAACAAACACCAGAGCATCAGATAACTTGGCCTAAGTGGGGGGAGTGGTGTTAATTTGGTGTATGGAGCACCAACCCTCAAATCTGTTCAACAACAGATGTATATAGTTTTTGAGGAGCGGGGCCTGGCTGCCAAGACAACACCAGTCACCTTCGGAGGAAGGTCAAAGGTATTCAGCTGTCACTCCTCAATCCCCCCAAGCATAAAGGTGGATATTGTGAAGGCCCAGACACAGAACCTGTCTTGCTGCTGCAAAAGCAGGTCCTCTCAGAATGGCAGCATGATCGGAGGACATATGCTCAAGCTCAGGAAGTTATACGCTCAGAGCCCAATATGGAGCCACCAAGAGGACTTTGGCCTGGTCTTTCTTGATCTTCTTGGAAATCCAAGGCAGGGGTGGTATCGGCAGGAAGGCATGTAAGAGTTTTAAGTTCCACTTGAGGCAGAATGAGTCTCAGAGCGAGAAATACCTTAGAAACTCCAACATGCAGAAGTGCGGACATTGCACGTTCTCAGCAGTGGGAAACAGATTGAGCCAAATTTCTACCCACTCATAAAAGAGACCTTACACCAACTCTGGGTTGAACTGCCATTCGTGATTCACTAGGCGATGATGGCTGAGCTCATCCACCCTGCCATTCAAAGATACTGCCAGGTAATTCACACCAGCAGGAACATTTTCTGGTGGTCCAGCCATTTCCATAGGTGCAAGGCCTTGTGCCATAGGGTCCGCGACCCCACCCACACCCTATACAGGGAGTGCAGAATTATTAGGCAAATGAGTATTTTGACCACATCATCCTCTTTATGCATGTTGTCTTACTCCAAGCTGTATCGGCTCGAAAGTCTACTACCAATTAAGCATATTAGGTGATGTGCATCTCTGTAATGAGAAGGGGTGTGGTCTAATGACATCAACACCCTATATCAGGTGTGCATAATTATTAGGCAACTTCCTTTCCTTTGGCAAAATGGGTCAAAAGAAGGACTTGACAGGCTCAGAAAAGTCAAAAATAGTGAGATATCTTGCAGAGGGATGCAGCACTCTTAAAATTGCAAAGCTTCTGAAGCGTGATCATCGAACAATCAAGCGTTTCATTCAAAATAGTCAACAGGGTCGCAAGAAGCGTGTGGAAAAACCAAGGCGCAAAATAACTGCCCATGAACTGAGAAAAGTCAAGCGTGCAGCTGCCATGATGCCACTTGCCACCAGTTTGGCCATATTTCAGAGCTGCAACATCACTGGAGTGCCCAAAAGCACAAGGTGTGCAATACTCAGAGACATGGCCAAGGTAAGAAAGGCTGAAAGACGACCACCACTGAACAAGACACACAAGCTGAAATGTCAAGACTGGGCCAAGAAATATCTCAAGACTGATTTTTCTAAGGTTTTATGGACTGATGAAATGAGAGTGAGTCTTGATGGGCCAGATGGATGGGCCCGTGGCTGGATTGGTAAAGGGCAGAGAGCTCCAGTCCGACTCAGACGCCAGCAAGGTGGAGGTGGAGTACTGGTTTGGGCTGCTATCATCAAAGATGAGCTTGTGGGGCCTTTTCGGGTTGAGGATGGAGTCAAGCTCAACTCCCAGTCCTACTGCCAGTTCCTGGAAGACACCTTCTTCAAGCAGTGGTACAGGAAGAAGTCTGCATCCTTCAAGAAAAACATGATTTTCATGCAGGACAATGCTCCATCACACACGTCCAAGTACTCCACAGCGTGGCTGGCAAGAAAGGGTATAAAAGAAGGAAATCTAATGACATGGCCTCCTTGTTCACCTGATCTGAACCCCATTGAGAACCTGTGGTCCATCATCAAATGTGAGATTTACAAGGAGGGAAAACAGTACACCTCTCTGAACAGTGTCTGGGAGGCTGTGGTTGCTGCTGCACGCAATGTTGATGGTGAACAGATCAAAACACTGACAGAATCCATGGATGGCAGGCTTTTGAGTGTCCTTGCAAAGAAAGGTGGCTATATTGGTCACTGATTTGTTTTTGTTTTGTTTTTGAATGTCAGAAATGTATATTTGTGAATGTTGAGATGTTATATTGGTTTCACTGGTAATAATAAATAATTGAAATGGGTATATATTTTTTTTTGTTAAGTTGCCTAATAATTATGCACAGTAATAGTCACCTGCACACACAGATATCCCTCTAACATAGCTAAAACTAAAAACAAACTAAAAACTACTTCCAAAAATATTCAGCTTTGATATTAATGAGTTTTTTGGGTTCATTGAGAACATGGTTGTTGTTCAATAATAAAATTAATCCTCAAAAATACAACTTGCCTAATAATTCTGCACTCCCTGTATATATTACAGTACCACCTGGCGGTAGTATTGTCCGTGAGCACCTGTACCAGCCTCCCTTTGATAAATGGAAGGAAATTCTTTCAAAGCCAAGTGGATGGCCCTATGATCCCGAAGGTTGATGTGGAGCCGGATCTCTGCCAGAGACCACTGGCCTCTGACCTACATCTCTCAGATGGTCGCCGCAGCCCAAAAGTGATGCATCAGTCACCACTGTCAACTCTAAGTGGGGAAGGGAGTGGAGTCTACCACTAATCCAATTGGGGCCCACCAACCACCAATGCAGATCTTTTGCAGTCTCCTCTGAAATCTCACAGTCGGAAAGGTCCTCTTCATATTGGGCCCACTGAGACTTCAGATCCCACTGCAGAGCCAGCACATTCCACCTAGTGTGCTCGACCAGCAGGATTCAGGAAATCAATCTCAGCAGCCTCAGAGTAGACCTCACCGAAATCCAGGACCAGAGCTGAACAGTCAGGATCATAGCCTAAATGTCCTCAGCTTTCTTTGCTGTGGGAAAGGCACAAATCAAGTCTAAAATGGCTCTCATGAAGGGAAGTGTCTGAGAAGGAGTCAGATGCGACTTTGGCAGACATTTTGATAGTCAAACCCAAAGATAAAGGCAAATCTGCCTTCAACAGCCAAGCATGGAAATAAGGGAAGACTGGTACCCAAGACCCTGGAAGATGAGCTGTCACCACAGTCATCACTTTTGTGAGCACACAAGGGCACTGGTGAGACCAAAAGGGAGCACAGCGAACTGGAAATGATCCTGTCCAAACACGAGCCCCAGGTAACGTTGACGGTAGGATGGCAATATGAAAATAGGTATCCTGCAGGCTGAACAACACCATCTAGTCTCTCCAGGGTCAATTCAGACAAGACCTAAGCCAGGGTGAGCATGTTGAATTCTCCTTTCAGAGAAGGGTATCAAGAGGATGCAGGTCTAATATAGGCCAAAGACCTCAGTCTCTTGTGAGCAGCATAAAGTAGCAGGAATAACAACCATGCTGCTCTACTCCTGGAACAAGCACCCTCTCCACACCCCCTTTGACCAAAGGACTTGCACCTCCTATAGCAAAATGGAGAGATGGTCCTCTACCAGTCAATGTGGTGGTGGTGGTGGGGGGGGGGGGGGGGGGGGGTGGAAGGGGGAAGATTGCAAGGTGCAGCGTGGAAGACATGAATGGGAGAGCATACCCCTGTAAACTTCCTATAAGACCCACCTGTCTGAAGTGATTGCCTTACAGCCAGGAAATAAATGCTGGATTCTGCCTCCCATCGGCTGACTGTGCTTCATCAAGGGAAAGCTAAAGTGGGTTGGCAGATGGGCTGCAGGAGAGGGGGGCTGCCTGGCATGCTGACCTTGACCACGTGGGCAGTAGCACCTCAGCCACAACAGTGAAATTGCTGTGTCCCCTGAGGGGTGTTGGACAGGAAGGCAGTTAGGTGTGCCTCATCCAAAACTGTGAAGAGAGCTGGAACTGGTGGGGTTGGCGAGGAGGAGGAGAGGAGCACAGAGCAAGCGGAAGCCTTACTCTTTAAACTGCTCAACAGCAGAATCAACCTTGTCCCTTTACGTCAAACGGCATGTCCATCATGAAGGACTTGTCTTCACCAGAGAACCAAAGTGACTGCAGCCACACATGGCGGTGAATGGCAACACTGGTGCCAACAGCTTGCCAATTGAATCGGTCCTGTTGAAGACCCACTGAATCGTGAACTTGGTCGCATTACAATCATCCTGAATTGCTTGAGCCAGGAAAGGGCCCCAACTAGCAGCTGGCATTGACAAAGCAGCGGGCCAGGCTGATGGAGGACACAATCCTCTTGCCGAATGTTTAAACTTGCTCAGATTCCCTGTCAGGGAGAGTGGTAGCCAATGTTTTTGGATTAGACTGACTCGTGAAGGTCTGAACCACAAGGCTGTAACAGGAAAGGGTTGCCAAGCGCAGGATGATGGTGACTGTCAATTTATCAGTTGACAGGGAACCCACAGCAAGGTTTGGCCCAGCTCCTAATAAAGTGTCCTTCAGTGCCTCATTAAAAGGGAGAAGAGACTCTGCAGAAATCTGTCCTGGCTGAGAAACAATGATTTTTACCTCCACAGTGGGAAGCTGGAGGTTGAAAACTTCGGTTGTCCTACGTACAACCATAGCGTAGAAAGTGGATTCCTCTGTGGCAGGCCAAGAAGGAGGAAAAACAGCAGTCGCTGGAAAAGGTATTGTGGCCACTAGGCTCCAACTAGTCCACGCACCAACTGTCATTATTGGGCTGAGAGAACTTACCTCCCTGGTCGTAGTCTTCACAATCGGTGCCAAAGAGGGAGTGCAAAGTAGACTGCCTCCCCGAGGGGCTGGTATGTCCAAAGGAGGATGAAGCACCCAGGTGGACTTAGGTGAGACTTTGGATCAGCGCCAACTTGACGTCAGAGAGAACTCTTTGGTCCGTGGAGTCGGCGTAGGCGTTGAGGAACTGGGAGCTGGCGCAGGTCTCGGGTCCAGAGGCGGGGTCCACAGTGGACCCGGAGGCAAGACATGCTCGTAGGGTCCAACTGATGCAAAGGGTGAACCCTCTGGAATTACTCTAGATGGAGGGCCTCCAATCTCCCTGGGGCCCAGAGGGAGTCAGTAAGAATATGAAGAGCCAGAGTATGGCTGCAGGGAACACTTCGATTGGAAGCAGTGTGTCATTTGGTCCAAGAAACTCAGGTTGTACTAGCACAAGTTGAGGGATCGGCTCAGAGGTCATGTGGCATGGGTAGCGAGATCAAGAAGAGTGGCACCACCCCTGCACCTGCTCAAAGCAAATGTGAGTGGCACGAGAGGGAGAGAGCAGAATCCCAATTCAACTTTGTATTTTTTTATTGAAGACTTGTAGCACACTGGGGACTGACCTCTAAAGAGTCCCGAGGACTCCAGGAACCGGACTGGGAGTGAACTTTGAATGCAGACAGCAACTTGGACTGCGTCGGTACGCACCTTTCTTAAGCTTGGTGATGTAGAGTTTCACCTCATGTTCCCTGATGCCCTTTGGTTCACTGATGCACAATCAGTGCAGACCTTGAAGTCGTGGCTCAACTCGGGCACCACAAACATACTTGGTGGGGATGTGTCACAGACGGACAAGTTACTTACCTTCAGGAATTGCTTATCTGGTACAGACTATCTAGCCACATATTCCTTACCTTTGAATATCCCCAGGTGTAAGACTGGGTCTGGAAGTCTTTCGAGCAGTATCCCTGTGAGCCAGTAGCACTGGTCAGCTCCGCACCAGAAATGAGGTGCGCAGTACCTATACATGTGCTACCTTGTCATTCTGACGTCAGTTACTTTCGGGACTTTCCACACCAGGAGCACAGTGTCACAATGAGAACTGACCACTGGTGTGGAAAACACTAAGGGCCAGATTTAGAACTTGGCAGATGGAATACTTCGTCACAAACATGATGGATATCCCATCCGCTGTATTACTATCTCCACAGGATATAATGGGATGGTAATAAAGCAGACGGGATTTCCGTAACGTTTGTGACGGAGTATTCCCCTTCACCAAGTTGCAAATCAGGCCCTATGACTCTGAAAAGGGTGCCACTTAAACCTGAACCAGTTCACAGAGTGGGTAGGATTGGTCAGGAATCTGCAGCTAGATAGAGTCTCTACCGGATAAGGCATTACCAAAGGTATGTAACTTGTTCATCCGATAGAGACTTCTAGCCATAGATGCCTTAGCTTAGAAAAAATACCCAAGCAATACCTCCTTGGAGTTGGGTCTGCGAACCCTATTAAACCAAAAGGTCCTGCAGGACCGAATGAGTGAAATGTCCATCACAACAGACCTGACTGTCCAGGCAGTAATGCTTTGCGAATAAGTGCAATGATACACACAACGCTGCCTGACAGCTGTCCAGGAGAGGAACCTTGAATTCTATCACAGTGGTCAAAGCCTTGGGTCTGGGACAGAGAGCCTGCAATCCCTCAGGGGCTGTTTCTTGACCAATGCTTAGCAGATCTCAATACATAGGACGATCCATCGTGAGATGGTCTGCTTCTGCACATCCTTCCCTTTTTTGCCTTAAGAGAGCCCACAAACACTTTTATCTCCTAGAACGGTTTTGTGGGTAGATCACAAACTTTTTTGGGTCCAGACAGTGGAGTCTCTCTGGGGCAGAGCAAAGAAAATAAGCAGGGTGATGCTCTGGCCTACATGGAAGGAGTGACAACTTTGGAAAGAAAGAAGGCACAACTCAGGAAGACCAATTTGTCCAGGTAAAAAGAGATTTAAGGAGGGTGCACAGATAGGCGCTGGAATTCACTGATCCTCCGGTTCAATGTGATGGCCACTAAAACAGGCATTTTGAATGGTCAGCAACCGAAGAAAGCAATTGTTTGACGGTTTAAATGCTGCACACATTAGGAAAGTCAGTACAAGTTTGAGGTCCCACTGAGGCATGATAAATGGTGTGGGGAGGAACGTGAGCTGCAGACCGTTAAGGACTCTGGCTATAACAGGGGATTAAAAAGAGAAGATTGGTCCAGCAACCGCAGGAAGTCAGAGATAGCAGAAAGATACCCTTTTACAGTGCCAATAGCAAAGCCCTACTGGGCCACAGATAAAGCAAACAAAAGAATTTTGGATACTTGGTTAAAGATGCAGAAAGAGGTTCAACATTCTGGACAGAACAATATGAAACAAATTTCTCCCAACGACAGGCATACACTGACTTGGTGGAGGGGCACCTGGTGGCCAGAACAACATCACAGACTTTGGGAGGAAAGTCAAAAGCTGTCAACTGTTGACACTCAATCTCCAGGCATACAAGTGGAGGGTACACAGGTTCAGGTGCAGAACCCTGCCCTGTTACTGCGACTGAAGATCCTCCTGAAGAGGCAGTCTGATTGTTGGACCAATGGTCATGCACAGGTTTGGTAGGTTTCCCTAGGTGCCAGCTGAGCTAGAGGCCAAAATCTACAGGTAGGCACTTTGCAAAAAACACCTGTTTTCTTTTAAAAAAAAAAAAAAAAAAAAATGAGATGTGTCCACGTTGCGTTTTGGGGCAATTCCTGTCGCGGGCGCTAGGCCTGCCCACACAAGTGAGGTATCATTTTTATCGGGAGACTTGGGGGAACATAGATTAGCAAAACAAGTGTTATTGCCCCTTGTCTTTCTCTACATTTTTTCCTTCCAAATATAGGAGAGTGTGTAAAAAAGACATCTATTTGAGAAATGCCCTGTAATTCACATGCTAGTATGGTCACCCCGGAATTCAGAGATGTGCAAATAACCACTGCTCCTCAACACCTTATCTTGTGCCCTTTTTGGAAATACAAAGGTTTTCTTGATAGCTATTTTTCAGCAAATGAATTGCTGTATACCCAGTATAGAATGAAAATGCACTGCAGGGTGCAGCTCATTTATTGGCTCTGGGTACCTAGGGTTCTTGATGAACCTACAAGCCCTATATATCCTCGCAACCAGAAGAGTCCAGCAGACGTAACAGTATATTGCTTTCAAAAATCTGACATTGCAGGAAAAAGTTACAGAGTAAAACGTAGAGAAAAATTGCTGATTTTTTCACCTCAATTTCAATATTTTGTTTTTTCAGTTGTTATTTTCTGTAGGAAACCCTTGTAGGATCTACACAAATTACCCCTTGCTGAATTCAGAATTTTGTCTACTTTTCAGAAATGTTGCAGTTTCTGGGATCCAGCATTGGTTTCATGCCCATTTCTGTCACTGACTGGAAGGAGGCTGAAAGCACAAAAAATCGTAAAAATGGGGTATGTCCCAGTAAAATGCCAAAATTGTGTTGAAAAAGTGGGTTTTCTGATTCAAGTCTGCCTGTTCCTGAAAGCTAGGAAGCTGGTGATTTTAGCACCGCAAACCCTTTGTTGATGCCATTTTCAGGAAAAAAAAAACACAAGCCTTCTTCTGCAGCCCCCTTTTCCCATTTTTTTGAAAAAAAAGAAATTTTCACTGTATTTTGGCTAATTTCTTGGCCTCCTTCTGGGGAACCCACAAAGTCTGGGTACCTCTAGAATCCCTAGGGTGTTGGAAAAAAAGGACGCAAATTTGGCGTGGGTAGCTTATGTGAACAAAAAGTTATGAAGGCCTAAGCGTGAACTGCCCCAAATAGCCAAAAAAAGACTTGCCACCCGAGGGGGAAAAGGTCTGGCAGCGAAGGGGTTAATAGGAACTCTAAATAAAGATAAATAAAGAGCTATGTTGTTTATTTTGTAAATATGCTGAAATTGCAGTAAGATGAGTTTTTATTGAAGAGAATGCTAAATTTGCTTTTTGTAAATGGAGTAAATAACATACGATGTCTTGTATTGACGCTGTAAGAGGGTCAATATTTTTGGATTGACAGCAATATACAAATCTTTTCCATTTGTTTGCATAGCAGTGTCTAGTAGTGTTTTTTTTTGCTTGCTTAATAACTTCCATACATTCTGATGGGAGTTGTAAATATTCAAACTCTATGATCTCAGGAGCCAAATTTAGTATTTGGATGTCTGATTTGACCTCTGTTTTGTGTCAACAGATCTGGTCTGGCTGGGAGTTTGGAGTGTGGTACTACTGACAGATCTAACAATGTTGTGTACCACGGCTGAAGTGCCCACGTTGGTTCTATGAGTATCATGTTGAGTGAAGTTGGATGCAAATTGTTGACTAGAAACAGAAGGAGTGGGAGGGGGTGGGGGGGCTGGGAAGCGTAAGCAAATATCCCTGACCAATTGATCCATAGAGCATTGCCATTGGATAGGGGATGTGGGTGTCTGGATGCAAAGTTTTGGCATTTTGTGTTTTCATTTGTTGCGGACAGATCTATGTTTGGTGTTCCCCACTTTTGAAAGTATTTTTGAAGTACTTGAGGATGAATCTCCCATTTGTGTGTTTGTTGGTGATTTTTGCTGAGGATGTCTGCCAATTGATTGTCTATCCCTGGAATGTATTGTGGTAACAGATTAATTTGGTTGTGACTTGCCCATTTCCAAATTTGTTGGGCTAGAAGGGAGAGCTGGGATGAATGTGTCCCTCCCTGTTTGTTTAGATAGTACATGGTTGTCATGTTGTCTGTTTTGATAATAACATTCTTCTGTATGAGAAGAGGTTGAAAGGCTTTGAGTGCTAGAAAGACAGCTAATAACTCCAAATGGTTTATGTGTACCTTTTGTGTTTGACATTCAATTGCCCTTGAATGGCGTGATTGTTCAGGTGAGCTCCCCAACCAATCATTGATGCATCTGTTGTAATTATGGTCTGAGGTACGGGGTCTTGAAATGGGTGCCCTTTTTTTAGATTTGTGGAATTCCACCACTGAAGGGACATGCATGTTTGGCGGTCTATCAACAATAGATATTGAAGTTGACTGTGTGCCTGTGACCATTGTTGTGCAAGGCATTGTTGTAAGGGCCGCATGTTTAGTCTTGCGTGTGGAACAATTGCAATACATGATGCCATCATTCCTAAAATTTTCATGACAAATCTGACAGTATATCGGTGATTTGTCTGTATTTGTGTGATTATGTTTTGGAAAGCTTGTATCCTTTGTGTATTTGGATATGCTAGAGCTTGCCGAGTATTTAGTATTGCACCCAGATACTGTTGTATTTGTGCTGGTTGCAGGTGTGATTTTGGGTAATTTATTGAGAATCCTAGTGTGTGCAAGGTTTGTATTACATGATGCATATGATCTTGGCATTGCTTATGACTTTGATTTTATTAGCCAATCGTCTAGCTATGGAAAGTCATGTATATGCGGTCTTCTTAGGTAGGCTGCGACTACTGCTAAGCACTTTGTGAATACCCTAAGGGCTGTTGTTATTCCAAAGGGCAATACTTTGAACTGGTTGTGCTTTCCTTGAACGACAAACCTGAGATATTTTCTGTGTGCAGGATGGATGGGTATATGGAAATATGCATCTCTGAGGTCTAATGCCGTCATGAAATCTTGTTTTTGAAGTAGTGGGATGACATCCTGTAACGTTACCATGTGAAAATGTTCTGACAGGATGTAAAGATTAAGGGTCCTGAGGTCTAATTTTGGCCTGAGAATGCCATCTTTTTTGGGAATTGGAAAATATACTGAATAAACTCCTGTCCCTATTTGAGATTGTGGAAGCAATTCAATTGCTTGTTTGAGAGATTGGACCTCTTCTTGCAAAAGAGTGATGTTTTCTGTGGATAGTTTATGTGACCTTGGTGGGATATTTGGAGGAGTGTGCATCAATTCTAGGCAATAGCCATTGCGGATAACTGATAGCACCCAATTGTCTGTGGTAATATTTTGCCAATTTGTGTGGAACTGTTGTAGTCTTCCCCCACAGGAGAGGTGTGGAGCGGAAGGGAGTGAGAGAAATCACTGTTTCGGGTGCTGTGGAGGTTGCTTAGAGGCTTGAAATTTGCCTCTATTTCTGGGGTACTGCCCTCTATATGTGCCCCTAAAACTACCCACTGGTATTGTGGTTGGTAGGCTGTTTTTGCTTGTGATGTGGATGCCTCAGCTGTCTGTGGTCTGAACCCTCCTCGAAACTGAGGTTTCCGAAAGGATCCCCTGTATGGTGCCGAGTAGAGTGTGCCCATTGCTTTTGCTGTTTCAGAATCCTTTCTTAATTTTTCTATGGTTGTGTCAACTTTTGGCCCAAAAAGATGTTTTTTTTTTTATCAAACAGCATATTTAACACCGGCTGCTGTATTTCTGGTTTGAATCCAGAAGATATGAGCAATGCATGCCTTCGTATTGTGACTGCAGTATTGACACTTCTAGCAGCGGTATCTGCTGCATCTAGGGCAGATCTTATTTGGTTGTTAGTAATGGCTTGCCCTTCTTCCACTACCTGTTGTGCCCTTTTTTGGTGTTCTTTGGGGAGATGCTGGATTAGGTCTTGCATCTAGTCCCAATGGGCCCTGTCATAGCGAGCTAACAGTGCTTGTGAATTGGCTATCCTCCAATGATTTGCTGCCTGGGATGCAACTCGTTTCCCTGCAGCATCGAATTTCCTGCTTTCCTTATCATGTGGGGGTGCATCTCCTGATGATTGACTGTTTGCTCTTTTTCTGGCAGCGCTAACAACCACAGAATCTGGAGGTACCTGATGGGTGATGTAATCAGGATCGGAGGGTGGAGTTTTAGATTTTCTCTCTATCCTGGGTGTTATTATACGTGCCCTAACAGGTTCACTAAATATCTGACCCGCGCGTTTTAACATGCCTGGGAGCATGGGAAGGCATTGATATTTAGAGTGTGTTGATGATAGGGTGTTAAACAAGAAATCCTCTTCTAGGGGTTCTGTATGCACGGTGACACTATGGTATGCTGCTGACCTAACTATAACTTGATTGTAGACCGTGCTATCCTCAGGTGGTAAAGGTTTAGAGGGCTAGCCGTCTGGATCATTACTAGGAATGGGTTCTGGATCATAAAGGTCCCATGGATCCACATTGTCCTGTTGTGAGTCATAAGAGTGAGTGGGTGACTGCACTGGTGTAGGACTGGTAGGAGGAGAGGTAGGTAGGTGTGGAGAGTGAGGAGGAGAACAAGGAGAAGAAGATTGAGGAGGTGGTAGTGGTTTCTCCTTCTGCTTTGGCACTTTTGGTGGAATCTGCATAGTGTCCAATTCCTCCTGGAAGGCTAGCTTTCTTTTTTTGTTTTTAGAGGAGGTGCTGTCTGAATTCTGCCTGTTTCCTTATGGATGTGGATCCTGGACTGCCTTTCATCCATAACCTCAAGTACTGGTTGTACTTCAGACTCCTCTTCAGAAGTTTTGTGGGTTTAAGTCTTTTAGAAAGTCCATGTTCCTCTGTGTACGCTGGCCTTTTCAGCTCCGAAGCAGGCTTTTTCAGGGTTCGAAAAAGATGGTACTGTTGATGCTTTCGGCTCCGAAAGTGAGTTTTTTAAAATTTTCAACTCCGAAAAATAATGTTTGCTGGAGTCATACACTGAGCTTTTTGTTTCCTCCGATGTTTTGGGAGGAGTGGCCTTTTTCGGGGCCGAACTGGTAAGTTGGTCACTGGTAGTCTTTTTTCGGGCCGAGCCATGGCCTTCCGGCAGTGGCGTACCCAAGGCCTTGTGTTTTTGCTTTTGTGAGGGTACAGGGGCAGGCGTACTCACATGTTGTCCTGCTGTAACCGGTCTGTCCTCTTCAGATTCCTTCGGATTCGGAATCCTCCACATCGAGATGTTTACTGCTTCGATGCCATTTCGAGTCTTCGTGCCCTCCTGTCTTGAAGAGTCTTTTTCGATCGGAAGGATCGACAGGCCTCACAATTTTCTTCTTGATGATCCGGGGAAAGGCAAAGGTTGCAAACCAGATGCTGATCTGTGTACGGGTATTTCGCGTGGCAGCAAGGACAGAACCGGAATGGAGTCCGATCCATGAGCCTTCAACGCGGTGGGCCTGAATAGGCCCGAGCTGGGCGCACGCACCCCGAAGGGCGAACAAAGATGTTTTCCCCGATGTTACTGCTGTGTCGATGGAAGATATAAACCTGATCGAGACAAAACCGACGAAAAGAGAGTTTTTCAAAGTTTCCGAATCGAAATCTCGGAGCGAGAGGAAACACGTCCGAACTCGACAGCAGAAAGAAAACAATCTAACAATGGAGTCGATGCCCATGCGCTATGGAACCAAAGAGGAGGAGTCACTCGATCCTGTGACTCGAAAACACTTCTTCGAAGAAAAACAACTTGTAACACTTCGAGCCCAACACTAGATGGCAGGATAATGCACGGCAAGTGCATCTGCAGCTACACATGCCATCGAACATATTATAAATATAACATATATTATACCAGAAACTCTCTATTATATAGAAAATGTGGTATTCAACAGTAGAAGCAGATGGCGGGAACAGAGAAATAGCTCACCTTCATTGAAACAAATATCTAAGGACTGCTTGGCCAACCGCTGCATCCCGGAGTGTTTCAGCATCCACACAATAATGCTTTGAAAAAGCATGTGTCGTTCTTCATGTTGCTGCTCGGCAGATGTCAGGTAGGGACAGGCCCGAGAACAGTGCACAAGATGTAGACACTGCTCTAATTGAATGTGCATGCACTCTCACGCTCAAAGGTCGACCAGCCTTTTGATGGCAAAAGGCTATTGTGTGCGAGATCCATTTGGAAATGGTCTGCTAAGTGACAGGATGCCCTCTTCTGGGTGCACGGAAGGATACGAAGAGTTGGTTCGATTTCCTGATAGACTTCGTTCTTTGTAAGTAGAACTTGAGACATCTTTTCAAGTCGAGAGAATGGAGCAATCTTTCTTCTCCAGTTTGATGTTGTGGAAAGAAAGACTTCAGCACTCCTGGCTCATTAATATGAAAGTCTGATGGAACCTTAGGGATAAGCTTAGGGTTGGTACACATGATAACTCTATCCCCATTAAATTGTAGAAAAGGCTCTTGGATGGTAAACGCTTGTATTTTGCTGACCCTGCCAGCAGATGTTCGAGCTAAGAGGGGCGCTACTTTCCATGTGAGGTATCTGATGACTGCTTTATGGATGGATTCAAATGGTTCCTTCATCAGCTGGCCTAAGAATGTATTGAGTTGCCAAGCTGGAGGCGGGGCTTTAACTGGAGGAAAGGACCAAAAAAGACCCTTCATAAATTTATTTAAAAGTCTATGAGACCTTTAGATATTCTTCTATATCTAGAAATGGCTGCCAAGTGAACCTTGATGGACACATGGGCAAGAGCTGAGCGTGCTAGATGAAGTAGGTAAGGTAAGATTTGCTCCGGAGTGGAAGAAAGAGGGTGAATTTTCTTGGAGACGCACCACAAGCAGAAGCGTTCCCGCTTTAATTGGTATGTCTTACTTGTGCTATCTGCATGCGCTTCAGCCAGAATGTTCTTGCAGTCGCTAGGAATATCGAAGTGGCTGAACTCAGACCTGGGATCCGGGAGTCTCACCTGGCCCTGATTGATGGTTAATAGCTCCGGAATCTGTGTTATCCTGATGGGTGGACACGACGACAGCAACAGTAGCTCAATGTAACACGGATGACATCGGCAGGCTGGTGCAATTAGGAGTATTTGCCAAGGCTCAGATTTGATTTTGCTGATCACTCGTGGGAGAAGAGGTGTCGGGGAAAAGCATAAGCATAAATCTGACCATGCTATCGAAAAGGCATTTCCCCACCATCCTAGTTGGTGATGCCAGCTTGCATAAAATCAGCATTTTGCGTTCTGGGGCATCGCGAACATTCGTGGGGAGTTGTGCTTAGTCTGCTCAGCGAATCTGCAGTGGCGTTGTGAACTCCTGGGAGGTGCTCTGCCTTTATGTGCACCAAGTGCTGAATGCACCAGGTCCAAATGGTCTGCGCTTCTTTGGATAGCAGATGCGACCGAGTCCCCCCCCCCCCCCCCCAACCCCCTTGCTTGTTGTAGTTATGGTGGTCATATTGTCTGTTCAGATAAGCACTAAAGAGCCTTGGATTCCTGGAAGGAAGGCCTGCAGAGCCAGGTACACTGCTATGAGCTTGAGGAGGTTCATTTGAAGAGTAGTGTGAGAAGGGGGCCACTTGCCACTCACTTGGTGGTCTTGCAGACATGCACCCCATCCCTCCATTGAAGCGTCTGTTAAAGTTAGCGGAGAGTCCAGGGTTAAGAAGCCTAGGCCTCTGGAAGTGTTCCAGGGTGTTATCCACCAATCGAGGGAAGCTGACATCCGTAGTGTTACATGTATTGTGTCCTTGAAGGAGCCTTGTGTCTGCTTCCATTGCTTGTCAAGCTCCTCCTGGAGTGGATGCATACGAAGGTGACAGTGGGGGAATAAGATTTATGCACAATGACATCATCCCCAGTAATGACTTCTAGTGTCTAACTGAAAGAGACTTTATTTGCTGAATTGTTCCTGCTAGCTTGATAAGCTTGAGTTTTCTGTCCAGTGCTGGATAAGCTTTTGTTTGGACCGTATCCAGTATGGTGCCCAGGAAAACTATTCTCGTGGCCGAAGCTGGGACTTTTCTCGGTAGAGAGTGGGGACCAATTGTCTGACATCCAGTCACTACGCCATTCTCTCAGGGTGACCTTACTACTTTTCAGAGGCTTTCACTATCCAGTCGTCCAGGTATGGAAAAATTTGCTGTTGCTTGCGCCGTAGATATGCTGCAACAGGGGCTAGACAGTTCGTAAAAATTTGGGGAGTGGACTTGAGCCCGAAAGGTAGCACCTTGTATTGAAAGTGCCGGCCGGCTACCATAAATCTTAGGAACTTCCTGTGTTTAAGGTGAATGGGTATGTGGAAGTAGGCATCCTGCAGATCTAAGGAAGCCATGTAGTCTGCTCTGTTGAGAAGCTGCCAGATGTCCTTCAATGTCACCATGCGGAAGGACTGTTTTTTCAAATACTTGTTCAGCTCCCTTAGATCCAGGATGGGTCTCCATACACAAGATATTTTCCTGATTAGGAAGAAATGAGAATAGAAACCCTTTCCCTTCTGTGATGGGGCACCAATTCTATCACTCCTTTGGATAACATTACCTCCGTTTCTAAGATGAGAAGATGGAGACATGAAATTCTAGAAGATGACTAATTTATTATGTCTAGGACCCACTTGTTGTTTGTTAACTGACACCAACGCTTAAGGTGGCACTTTAGGGAGGAAGGAGAGGTAGCTGGCCATTGGAGGTTGTCATTGCCTGCAGAGGGATCTCTGGCTTGCCTCCCTGACTTTCCTCTGTGAGGAGGCCAGCTATGTGCCACTGCTGGTGGTTGTCTTTGGTGATATTGGGGTCTGGAGGGTTGGAAGTTAGAGGAATAAGCTGGGTACCTGTATGGCTGGTAACCTCCATGAAAGGAAGACTGCCCTCTACCTCTGGCACCTCGAAAGGGTGTTTGCTTATGTTGCAGTGAGCCCAACGATCTGGCAGTATCTGTGTCTGCCTTGATTACCTGGAGGGCGTCATCGTGTTTGCCAAAAAGGGCTTCTCCATCGTAAGGAAGTTCCAGAATCTTAGTTTGGACTTCAGGCCGAAAGTGGGTGGCCTTAAGCCAACCTTGGCACCTAAATACAGTTGATCCAGCCAGCAGCCGAAAACTCATATCGGCAATGTCTAACGCACAGTCTATTACTTATGAGGATGTGAGCTGTCCCTCCAATAGAATTGTTTTCACTTCAGCCTTGCTAGAGTCTAGAAGGTCATCTAACTAGTGAGTGATGTCCGACCATAGCTGCCTATCGTATCTTCCCAGGAGCGCCAAGGAGTTTGCTGCACGCACCACAATGGCAGATATGGAGGATAACCTTTTCCCGAGGTTATCAAGGCACCTACCATCTTGATCTGGAGGCACAGTCGGAGGTGCAGAAGGGTTCCTTGAACACCGTTGTGCTGCTTGGTAAATCACTGAATACGGCTTTGGATGCCCTGACAGGCAGGCATGAGCATCATCCTTTGTCTTCTACTTTTTATCCAGCTTAGGCAAGACCGCTGGCACCGTAGCAGGGTTACGCATTATTTTCAAACCCTGATTCCACACATGGTCTTTAATAGGCATAGCCCTGATAACCTTCCTATGAGGCTTCTTAAAAGTCATACAAGAAACAATCTTGCTGTGTCGTTGGCATTTGCAGTTCAAATCATGCAGCCGCTTTCTCCAATAAAATATGGAAAGTACCAATATCCTCTGGGGGGACTCAACAGAAGCTGGCTCTGGAGAGGCAGGGGTTGGCAACACAATCGTCCCATTCATCCTGCGCTGAAAATACTTCCCCAGCCTCAGCTTTATCATCTGACGAAGCATGGGCTTGCGGATCTTGTGGAGAAACATGCGTAGTGGTAGGAGGAACTTGCAGGAGCATTTGAGTACATGGTGCCATAACCACTAGCTTGGGAACTACTGCAGGCTGTGGACGGAAGCGTTCTTTATAATCTGCTAGCATGGCTTGCAGGTCAGAAACCAGACCAGAGGGTAAGCATACCATTCCCTGCTGCTGTTGAAGAGGGATTGGATTGTAGTAGTGCTGGTCACAATACGAGTCATTGTCAGAATATTCCTAGCATTTTACATGCAATTGTGATGGGTTCCCAGCCACACCATATTCTTCGTCCTCATCTGAATCATCATCATCACCACCACCATCCAAAAAGCATGATGGTAAAAGGCTTGACACTTTACTTGGTGATGTTACAGATGGTGTTAAATGAGATTTGGATATCCTTTTGAGGAGAGTATGCTCCGACGACTGGTAAAGGGGCAATGAAGATGGTCTTTGCCTTTTCGCAGGCATCATCTTGACCTTCGACGATAGAGCATTCGCTGTCGTCGACGGTGGCGCCGACAAGAAAGTAGCCGCCGGAAGCATCATCGACAGGAGCATAGACAACGAAAATACCGCCGGACGGAGGCGTCATCAGAAGTATCGTCGACGAAAGTGCCGTCGACCAGAACGTCGACAACAGAGGCAGTCGTATGAGATCAACAGTCGACAGGAGGGTCGTCGACGAGTAGAGTCCTGGTGACGAGATGGGTTCCCCCGTAGACGAGGATGAAAGCATCGTCAACTAGGATCCTGAGGCCATCAACATTGAAATAGAGACTATATTAGGTGTCACTGGTGATACAGTCGTCGACAAGAACACAGTCGACGATGGTGCCACAGACGGTGAAGATCCTGGCATCTTGAATTTATGTTTGATTTTCAGGGGTGGCGTAGATGGCTCAGAAATGGTCTTTTTGAAGGATTTTTTGAGGGAATCTGACCCTTTTTGGATGCCAGTTTGCTTTTTCTCTGCAGGGCTGCGGATCATTGAAGAGACTTTTTTGAAACAGAGATAGAGGAAGAAGCACTGTCCGCGTCGGAGGCTAAATGGCCAGCCTTACCTTTCTGAAGCCACAAAAGAAGACATCCCTCTCTGTCCTTTAAAGTTTTGTCAAAAACTTTCTACGTATTTTGCAGTGCTTGGTCTTATGACTTGGGTATAAGCAGTAGATGCAATCCTCATGTGGATCATCCACATATAATCTTTTCTTCAGACAGGAGGCACAGGATCTATAAAAGGCCCTTTCTAGGTGTCTGACATGGCAGCCAGTTTGAAGCACCAAAGAAGAAAAGAAACTTCAAAGTCTAGGGAATAAGCTTTTGAAAGAAAAGATTTTGAGCAGAGCTCAAAAGAGACTCCTCAGCACAAAGTGCAGTGGAAAATCTGAGTAAAGGCAGTTCCTCACAGGAGGCACAGTCTGGAAGCACTATGGGGTGGGGCAGTGTGATTGGTTGAGTTTTGAGTCTGGGTCTATGTTACAAAATGACTTTGATAGGTTGCTAAACTAAGGCCTAATACATGTAATGTAGGTATACATGTAAGCATATCTCATACAGGGGACTCCCATCTTGACAACGGGGAAGTATTCAGGCATGTGAATCTATTAAAGTTCCAACACTGGAGTAACATGGGAAATCATGGGACACTGACTTACCTACAGGGTCACTAAAGGAAAACTGTTACTTAGACTGCCATATACCACAGTTTGTGGGGAAGGGGAACAGAAATATATTTATGAAACAGGGAATAAAGCAGGAAAATTATTAGCCTGGCTAATAGAAGGGATGACACTATCAGATGGCCAGGACATATTAGCACCACTTAGGGGCAGAAAACAATGACTAATAAAGAGAAAAAACAAGGTATTCAAACTGTACTTTGAGAAACTACACACTTCAAAATAGGGAACTTCCATCAAGAATATAGAGCAATTCTTTAATAAAATCATCTTACTCAAAGAGTCTGATGAGGTTAGTTTTTCTTAGAACAAGACTTAAATACCGAAAAGACTATTGTAACTCCTATGACTCATTTACAATATAAGAAAAACTCAACTCCAAACTTTCTATTGATTAAATTACATAAATCAAAACCTAGTTGTCTGGAACTATTTAAATTATCTGTGGGTGTGAAGGATTAGAGAACAAGGTCTCCAGACAGGACTATAACAATAATACACAAAATAGGCAAACCAACTCAGGTTGGTTCATCTTAAAGACCAATCTCTCTATTAAATGTTAAACAAAAATCCTAAAGAAAGCCCTAGCAAATTGCCTTCTTCCTCTCTTTTTCTTTTTAGTACAGCTCAATCAGTCTGTTTTTATTATACAAAGATGCACAAGAGTAAACTTAGGGTGTCTCCACAACTGCTTAGTTCTTTAAGGGACATTTGAGGATTGGTTTGCAATATGGTCGTTAGATGCAGAGAAGGCATTTGACTCAACTGCAAAGCACATCCGGTTCCTGGTCCATTACATCGTCAGATGTAGAGGAATATTGACCTTGTGTTCTAGTCATGGATCACCCTGATAGATACAATCACAACTGTAGCAGTTACAGTTAATAAGCACCTAACTGGAAATATACATTTAACAGAGGACCCGACAAGAGACTTAGAGACAGATCCAGTGGCAAAGTGCATTAGCCAAAACAAGGAGTGTTTGATGGCAGAAAACAGATTATATCCTACTGTTTGTTTGTAGGTCAGATTCCTCATTACCCAAATTGCTGAACATGTTTGAAGAGTGTGGGATTTACTTGGGTTTATCCATACTAGAATAAAGCAGACTTTTACCTAGTGCAGCAATGGAAAGAGATGTCCAACTTAGATAATCCTTCAACACTCCAAGAACAAGGTTTCTAAAATCTAGGCATGGAGTCTGTTAGCAAACATGAAGCTTTTCATAAGTACAATGTCAATGTCTGTAGGCAACGGTTTAACAAGCATTGGCAAAACCAATGGGTCTCGCCTATGCAAGAGCCATTGGCTTTGCCAATGTGTTTTAGCCATGTTGTTCAACATGGGTAAAGGTTGGTGGCATAGAGAAGAGTGGCGAGGAGTGTCGTAAGGTGGCATGGTGAAGACTGGAGTAGAGTGTTGTAAAGAGGAGTGGCAAAGTGTGTCATGTATTTAAGTGTCACAGTGTGGAGTCGCATAAAGTGGCACATACTGGAGTGGCAGAGTAGACTGGACTGGTATAGACTGCACTGGCGTAGAGAGATGCAGAATATAGTGGCACTGAATTCAGTGTTGTTGAATGCAGTGGTCTAGATTAGAGTCATGCATAGTAGAGGGGAGTGGTGCAGAGTGGCACAGAGTGGAGTGCAGTGAAATAGAGTGATGCAGAGTTGAGTGGCGAAGAGTTGAGTGATGCAGAGGGGCCAAGTAGAGTGGCACAGAGTGTAGTGCCGTAGAGTGGTTTAGAGCAGAGAAGCACAGAGTGGTGCAGAGTTGAGTATAGTTCCATGGAGTGTAGAGGTGTAGAGTGAAGTAGTGAAGAGTAGAGTGGTGGAGAATTATGTAGCAGAAAGTGCAGTGGTGGAGAGTACAGTGATGCAGAGTAGAGTGCAGAGGTGTAAAGAGCAGTGACAGTGCAGTTCTGCAGATTGCTGTGGTTAAGAGTAGACTGGCATAGAGTGCAGTGGCATAGAGTGGAGAAGAATGAAGTGACAAGAGTAGATTATTTCAGAGCAGAGTGTAATAGCGTAGAGTAAAGTGGGGTAGAGTGCAGGGGTGCAGAGTAGATTAGAGTGATGTACATTGGATTGGCAATGAGTGCAGGGGCATAGAGTGCAGTGTTGCAGAGTGGCGTAGAGTACAGTGGCGCAGAGTAGAGTTGTGCGGAGTAGATTGGTGTGACCTGGCCTGGTGTAGAGTGCAGTGGCGCAGACTGCAGTGGTGTAAAGTGAAATGCTTCACAGTAGATTGGAGTAGCGTATAGCGGAGTTTTCATGGTGTGGTAACACACTGCCATCACAGACAACAAATTTGGAGTTAAAATGACCATTACATTTGCACAGACATACTGTTTTACCAATAAAACTATACAGTGCACGGAGAAAAATGTGTGGAAATTGCATCACCTAGTTTAATGATTTATTTTCTTCATATTAAAGTATCTGTTTCCAGCACACTTCTGAAATAACAAAAAATGTGCTTCATTCGTGCGTCCATAATTTTGAATTATTCTGAAATACTTACACAGTTCATTTAAATGTTGTATACAAGTGAATACCTCTTTCCTACACTCACTATCCAGTGAGATTGTCACATAAATACATTTCATTCTCTGACTTCAAAGTGAGAGTAAACAAGTGCCCATGTAAGATCTGGCTGTTCTAATAAGACATTGGGGCTTGCAAGCGCCTGGATACCCTATAGGGTGATTAGCCGTGTTTTAAAAATCCTGATTGATTGAATCAAGCTGCAGATAAGTTTTCTACCATTAAATGTTCTGCGTGCAATGTCCCTTTATTATCAGCAGGAGTTCTATAGGGCCGAAAGTAAGCAGCAAGTAACCCTATATTTGAAGAAAAAAAAAAAAAACAGTAGACCCCAGGTCCAAAGAAATAAGAGCAATTATTCCCTGCTTTTACTGCTCCCAATCCCTATCAAAATCCTTGAAAAAAAATTGAATAGCTAATTATCAGACCTTATCAACAAGAAGAATGGTGAGATCCATATCAATCTAGCACTTAAATAGCACTACTCTTTACAACTGACACTATACGACAGATGTCGCACAAAGGCAATGGTGTAATCTATGCAATCAATGGCACTTACTTTCAAGAGGCCACTTCATGTAAATCTGAAGAAGCCCTATCAATATTTTATTGTTTCAGCATACAATAAATACTATTAGTATTATCCTAGTCCCTGTGGGTGTATAGGATTGTCCTTGTTTTGACGTTTATGGACAAAAGCAGCAGAGCAGCTCCGATTTTGCCAACTCTCTGCAGCCTTCAATAATATCTCCCATGACATCCTGTTAGACTGCATGAAGCAGCCATTAAGGAAATAGCCTGGCCTGGAAAAATAATACCTGGAGGACAGTTGCCAAACTGTGTGAATGTTGTTGTTTCAGTGATCCTTCAGGGCAGAGAAGAAGGGGGTTTTCACAAGACTTCAAAATGAGCAGCATGTTATTTAATATCTATTTTCTCCACCTCGCCCACCTCTTCAGATCATGTGACTTCACATTTAAGTCCTGTGCAGATGACAGCCAACCTGTCTTCTGGCTCGTGAAGTTAAATGACTTTGATAAAGAACAATTTAAGTCATGTTCGAATGTGGCGGTTCATTGGATATCAGAGAACCATGTAAATGTCATTCAGATTCATCTGAAATGCAATTCAGATAAAACTGAAGTTTTGATTATGGAAGACTCACCAATGGCTAGGTTTCTCTATTGGTGAGCATCATGCTTTGAAAAAGTACCAGTCTAAGGGGATGCCTATTGGGGGATCGCTGCAGAGATCAACCTACTAGACACAAAGTATTTGAAAGGATGGGGAGCAACCCTTGGCATGGGCAATGGTCCCTACACCTACCAATGTCCCAAACGGTCTTTCAGCATCGCAGCAGAGGAGTAGATCAGGGATTTACCACTAACCTGCCCACTCCAGGCCTAAAGACCACTAGAGAAAAGAGCTGTTTATTGAATGAAAGTAAGAGATGGCGACCCATTTAAGTATTTAGTCATACCCACTAACAATGACCTTTCCCCCACATTTGGAATCCTGCCTATATAACCTGGCACTAAGAAGAAAAATTATGAAATTATGAGGCTTGATGACTGATGGACTCAACATGGCGGATGTAATCATCTGGCACAGCAGGTGGTGTTCTGGTCTTCCAGGAAACAGCAAAATATTATCAGTGAGTCCTGGCTTAGAAAGAAGAGCTTCTGAAGGCAGTTCATGCAGGTGGAGCCTAAGGCTGACCAGCAGATGTTGAGGGCATTGAGCGTGTGTAGGAGCCACTGCAAAGTGGTGGGTGGCCACATGAAGATGCCCATCAAAGATGAAGTTGGCAACAAACAATGTGAGGCTTAAAGTTCAGATGCCACACAAGACGAGCATTGGCCACCCGCGAGAAGGATGGTTCTCCTTCTATGTGCAGAGATCCCTATGGTGCTCTGGTGGGTTAATCATCCCCTTGGGCACTGACTGCTAGCTGTTATCTGACTATGAAAAGATGACTTCTAGATCCCCAGTGAATGCCACCAAAAATGTTTCACAATAGACACTTAATCAATACCTCTACACCCACAGCAGCCTGCCTGCCTCCCTTCCCCTCAGAGTGCGATGCAGGAATAATCAATTGCCTTTACCCCTCCTGTGGCCCATGACATGTCTATTACGAAGGCAAGCCTACAGAACACAATCCAAGGCCTCAAATAACACCTCCATAAAGACCTCAATGTGGAAATTGACAAGTGTATCCTTCACCTGAAACCAGCCTGGTACACCAATGTTGATGAGCTTTGTAAGGACATGGGCTCTGTTGTGTCCAGGATCCTAGAAGTACAGGTGTGAAAGGACACTCTCAAAACATTCAGAAGGAGACACAAATGCACACTGGACACAATAAATTCTCAGATGGGACAAACACTTCAGAGAGACATTGAGAAATCAGGGGAGTGCAGGAAACTTTATAAATCACTCTACATCAAAGCGGAGGGTCGACAAGCCCCACAAATCCATTATTATAATCCATTAGGGCTCACTTATCAGATTTCTGTGACTACCACTACATCGCTTGTATGCTAACTGCGTATTGCCCTCTTTTCTTAAAACTCAGTACAACTACTTAAACAAATATGGTGGGGGCCAGCCCGTCCTGGCATCGGGCCACTGAGCATTACCTGCACCCAGACAACAGCCTTTCTGTATCCCTCCCCGGGCAGTTGTGTGAGTTTACCCCTAATCAGCTCTCCATGTGGGCAGAAAGAGCACTAGGACATGAAAAAGATATTTATTTAGAATTTAAAAATAAATAAATAAAAAAAAAAAAAAAAAAAAAAACACAAGAAGACTAGCATCGGGTTGTAGTCTCTACCCCTAAAGACACAACAGTCATTCTCCTCCCTCAACAGGGGTTCACGGGGTAGAGGTGTTCGCAATCTGCCCATCTCAGGGGGCAGAAAGGCCACTAGACACTAGGGTATTATTATTTTTTTTAATGAACATAATAAGATGAGGGGCAGTGATCAAGGCATCAGGCCATAGCCCCCACTCTTGAAGGACAAACTACCTTTCTGACTCCTGCAGTATGATCTTGGGATGCAAACCAAGATCATACTGGAAAGTCCTGCAGGAAGAACGGCCAAAGTAGCAGTCTCTGCGGACCTGACTGTCCAGGCACTAATTGTACAATACTGCCTGGAGAGTCAGGTATGCAGAACGGCTACTTTCGCTGTTTGGTCCTGCAGGACTGTCCAGTATGATCTTGGTGAACATGTGCAGGGATGCCCACCTTGCTGCCTGACAGATATCCAGGACAGGAAATCCACGTGCCAACACTGTGGTGGCAGCAGTTGCTCTGGTGGAGTGAGCATGCAAGCACTTAGGGGGTTGTCTCTTTGCCAAAGCGTAGCACATTCTGATGCAGAGCAGTAACCATTGCAAGATGGTACGCTTCTGCACCACCTTCCCTTTCTTCACACCCACATATCCAACAAAGAGTATATCTTCCACCCGGAAATCTTTAGTACGATTGAGGTAGAATGCCAACGCTCTTTTTGGATCTAGATGGTGGAGTCTCTCCTCTTCATGAGAGAGATGGTGGGGGGTGTAAAAAGTAGGCAAAGTGATGAATTGGCCTACAAGAAAGTCATAACAACCTTAGGAAGGAAGGAGGCCCTGATACTGAGCACCACTTTGTCAGGGTGGACAGACAAATATGGAAGAAACAGCTGGAAGCTCACTTACTCTGCGAGGAGAGGTGATGGAAATAAGAAAAGCAGTTTTCATTGTTAGGAGCCGCAGGGGACAATTGTGCAGCAGCTCAAAAGAGGCACACATAAGATAAATTAGGACCAGGTTCAAGTCCCACTGGGGCATAATGAACGGGGTTGGAGGAAAGATGGGTAAGTACCTCAAGGAACCTTTTTAACAATGGGAGACGTGAATAAGGAAGGTTGGTCTGGCACTCAAAGAAAGGCTGAAATGGCCGATAAGTAACCTTTAAGGTTGCCCAAAAGCAGAGCTCTGCTGGGCCAAAGAAAGAATGAACAAGAGAACCTCAGACAGAGGTGCAGAAAGGGGGATCAACAGACTTGTTGGTACACAATGCCACAAATTTATGCCAAAGATAGGTCCATACCGTTTAGGTGGAGGGACACCTGGCTTCCAGAATAATATCACAGACTTAGGGCAGAAGGTCGAAAGCTGTCAACTGCCACTGCTCAATCTCCATACAAGCAGGCAAAGACTGGACAGGTTCGGGTGGAGAACGGTCCCCTGCTGCTGCGACAGAAGATCCTCCTGAATGGGGCATTCTGATCAGAGGATCTGTAGCCATGCTCAGCAGCTCTGGATACCATGCTCTTTGTGCCCAATCTGGAGCCACAAGGATTACTCTGGCCCGGTCGCTCTTGATTGCTTCACAACTCTGAACAGAAGTGGTATAGGCGGGAAGGCGTAAAGTGGGCCTGAAAGACAAAAAGCGTCACAGAGCGAGTGCCGCCTTGGAAACTCCAACACACAAAACAATTGACACTGCGCATTCTCTGGGGAGGCTAACAGATCTAACCAAGGCTCTCCCCACTGCTGTAAGAGGCCTTGCGCCACCTCCTTGTAGAGACCTCTGATTTTCGCCTCTCCCATGTGGCCGCCCCATCCCAGAAGTGAGGCATCAGTCATGACTGTAAGATCTGGTTGGGAAAGGGAGACGGATCTGCCGTTGACCCAATCACGATTCTAAAGCCACCACTACAGGTCTTTCCCAGTTCCCTCCGAAATCTGGACCATGTCGTAGAGATTCCCCTAATGCTGCGCCCACTGGAACTTCAGCTCCCACTGCAGAGCCTGCATATGCCATCTTCAGTTTGTCACCAGCAGGATGCTGCGCTGTCTAACAGTGCTAACGCCCATGTCTTGTTCATCAAGAGAACTCTCTTCTTGAGCGGCATGTCTAACTGAGACTGCTGCCACTTTTTTCTTTTTAAATTGCTGTTTTTGTTGTAGCGGTTTCTCTTCTTGTTTAACAGAAACCTCCGCTGAGCGTTGTGAATCCTGTCTCGGTTTCACGTACTCCGTCCTCCGCTCTGACCGCCCACCTCTCTCACTTCTCTTCTCTGAGGAGTCCTGAAAGGAACGAGATTGGCGTGTATCAGTATATTGATATCTATCAGGCGTCTTCAAATTATCCCTATTCCTGAGATTATACCTATTCTGCGGGGGTCTCCGGTTGAGGAGACTGTCCCCCATCTTTTTTAGGTGTTTGCTGTTTCTTTTCCCAGCGCTTTTTTGTACCCTCAGGTTGCTGTTGCTTAGCATTATCTTTATTATTTTTACCCTGCAATTGGGGTTTCTGCGGTCTAGCCCCTAGGCTATCGCGACCAATACTTGAATATGTCTCAGCTATTATTCTCGGAAGTTCCCGTTCTTGATTAATCTGCGGAACATCCCGAAGACGCATTCGCACGGCTAGTGCTACTGCCTCTCCCTTGAGATTACTCAAAATAATAGAAGAAACTGCAGCAAAATTGCCCATCAACTGCATGCCCAAATCTAAGGCAGGGGCAGCCCCATATTCATCTTGAATTTGTTTAAGCACTTCCGGTAAATTAGCCAAAGTCGGTGTACCGTGTGCTGTAGTGTAGGGCGCGGCAAACACCGTGCCCCAAGTATTACAAAGGTCCACCGGAGGAACCATCCCATACGGCAAACACATCGTCAAAATTCTATGTTTATCCTGAGGTCCCGTATTGGGAAATACTGCTTCCAACGTATTAATTTTTTGCGCCAGCCAAAATGGAGTCTCCTCACGTTTAGCCGGTACCTTGCCCATAACTGAGTGTACAGTGGCCGGATTGATTCCCGGAACCACTGCTTGTGGGTGCGCCGGAGCAGCACGCGATGCATTAGTATTTAATGTCTGCATCACAAACTGAACCAGTCTTCTGTATGTTGTTGCTAAGTCTATATATAAACGACGCACATCAGCCACTGCCAAATTTGCAACCGCAGGATATGGTGTGTAAGTAGCCAATAAAGGCCAGGTCGGACCATCATTACTCAACGGACCTAACCTCACTTGTGCTACTGTATGTGGGAGGGCGCCATCAAGCCAATTATGGTGTTCTTGATAAGATAGAGGTATCTCTAAGTAAGCATAAGCCCTGTATTGTCCAGGGACATTCGCAACAGTGTATTCATGAAAAGTATTTGTACCCCCATCAGCTGCTGGAAATATGACCCAAGAATAAAAAAAGTTCTGTTCTATAGGCTGCATGGGCGTCCACCACAAAAGTGACTGGACCCCTCTGGACTGTCAGTCCATGTGCTATCAGATGTCCTGTGAGCGGGTGACGCATATTGATTGCTATATTCACTACATTAGGATTAGCCATTTGTAAAAAATAGCTCTATGTCAGAGAAGGCACACCAATATCGGGGTTTTTCCTTTCAAAGTTCAAGCTTGAACAACCAACCACTAAGCAATAGGACGTACCTATCCCGTGGTGGCGGAAACCCTCAGCACCACGGACGTCTCCGCGTACGGAACCGAGGAGTCAAAATATATATGAGACCGAGAGAGTCAGTCGGACCTAAACATTAGAGCGTGGGCTCTCATTATCCTAAATGAGACTACTGGATTTCTAGGCAGCAGGATCGATAACGATGTGGGGGACTGAGTCTGACCCACTTGTAAAGAACTCTGTCACCCTAAATCCGGTTTTTGCTCCGGCTAACTAGCAGTGCCTTATTTCTCCCAGGGGGAAGAAATGATTAGGCAGCCGAGCGCATGACATCTTTGGAACTTCTCAGGGAAGTCGTGGTCACTCAGATCCAAACCAACTCTCTCATTTACAATATGGTCTCATATACAAATGACAAAGACAGTATAAGTTTTATATAATGTTTTAATAAAACAACTGTATTTTAGATAATAAGGCGTGAGCCGCAATAACCAGAACAATACAACATAGTAGGATTGAAATAGTCACCAGGAGAGTAAAACATAAGAACAAAGCTATCATATTGCCTAACAGTTTCTACTCTCCCTCTGCTTGTTCTATTTAGAGCACAGCATTTTAAGCTTCTAGCTTGCCTTTCTGAATCACTGGGGAGACATAAGCCCTCATACCTGAGCAAAGGCCTGTGATCTGGTTCAGCATCTGCAACGAGGCAGTCAGCGTCTAGCTGTGGGTCTCTGGTCGGAATCTCCCTCTTGCATGTATTGGGACAAGGAAGTGATTTTATAACTAACATGTCATCGTGATCACAAAATGTCCCTGCGCAGGAATGCCAAATCTAAACTCCTACCACGTCTATCGGCAATGTACCAGACTGTATCCTTGACTGAAGCACAGAGTGATTATGTTATGAAGAACTCCAGTGCTGAAGTAGGCAAAACAGTGTGATATGAATAAAAAACAACACCGTAGAACTGGCTATTTGAAAAATAACAGTACGAAGCCTAATAAAAAGCATTTAGAGCAAAGTGCACAGAGGCTCTAAGCTGTCAGCAAATGAATAAAATACATTCAGGACAAAGTGCACAAAGGCCTAAAGCCTGAAGCGAATGCGCAAAGTATACGTAAACCTAACCACACTACACTACACCCTCCCCTTGTCGGTAGCAAGTGGTTCCAATAATATAAAAGCATGCCCCAAATATAAACAATATATATTTCGACAAGGTAAGAAGACAACAAAATCATAAATTTAGGAAACATGTGACGATAAAGGCAAATTCAATATAGTGTCAATTTTGCCGAAGAAAAAAATCCAATTGTCAGACAGAAGCAATAGAACGTAGGAGCTCCTCCACTTCGATATATGTTAATATCGGAAGATCCACGCCACAAAGTACCATGGAGCAGGTGTGTTCCAAAGCCCCAAAACCATTCAGGGCGGCACCCCGTGCAGGGCCTATGAAAGATACAATACCATCTTTCTCCAGGAAGGGAATCTCATAAACCGCCTCACGAAGCAAACGCAACTGTAGTGCACAAGTCTGGGAATGAGCCCTAATCGGGAACATCAACAGATCAGGATCGACCACCGGAGGGCGCTGCAGTGAGAGACAGAAAGCCAGTGCATGTTCAAACGAGCACCAAAGGCACCGAAACACGGGTTGCACACAATCCAAAACCGGTCTGAATGACAGAAACCAGTCACACTCCAAATGGCCCAGGAGTGTAGCTCCAAAATGCTGTATCATGTGTTCACGACACAGCTGCGCTGACGGGAGCAGCAATATAGGATCTCGTCGTGGCGGGACAGCCATTGTGAAAAAATAGCAACAATAGCAAGACTCCAGCCAACAAAGCCAAAGTAATCGGGAAACCCCCAAAAATGCTTCCAAAAATAGAGTGTATAGCCGAAGGTATCAAACCAAATATGGAAGAGAAGGTGTGAGCGAAACCAACACCAACGGCTTTGAAAAAATGAGCAATACCAGCAGTGCTGGATGCATTAAATATACGTCCCACAAGTTCACCGAAGTGACTCGGAAAGTTAGTATTCAAAAGGGACTGTATCTCCGCCAATGACCTTGCCACCTGAAGTGCGTAGGTCTCGCTAGCAGATGTAAGGGCCACATGCTTTTGAAACAATAAAGCTTTCAGCCTACTCAACTTGTCGAAATCAACCTTGGAAGTAGCAATATGAGGCCAGATGTCCGCTACCTCCCTAATTTGAGTGGGGGGAAACAACACATTCCCACAGCACGTAACGGCCTTGTTGACAACGACAACGTAAACTATTCCGGCACGCTAACACAGCAGCGTTCGCTGTTAAGAACAATGTAACTGCCGTTAGAAAGCGCCTGGAAAGTGTTTTTATTAACCGGGACTGGAACACCCTTCAAATAACAAGCTAAGTTAGCAATCGAAGCGTTACACGCTCCGTGCAAGGACAGCTGTTTACAAACCATGGAATGGCTGACAGAAGCTTCGCATTCGCTACCGCTAAGAAAAACCTCCCTCAAACCATTAACACATCTGTATTGAAAGGGAAGCTCCCACACCTCGTGTATGTAACTGTCTCCCAATAGTTCATATCTACCCACCGGAATGTGTTTCAAACAAGAAGTAAATTGCAGAGTGGAGATAGGCAAATTAATAACCCCATGAATCAACCACTCAGCTGGCGGAATCTCAGCCACCGTGAAAGGCAGTTTCTCCAATTTCTCAATATTCAACATAACATATGTCGCTTCCTTTTTAGCCATCAACTGTTGTTGACGAGTCAAATTGAAGGAGATAAAGATCTCTCTGGCACGAATGTGCTGCCATGGAACGCGACCCGCCTTCAAGGTTTGAAGAGTCCAACCCAGCTGCATGATGGACCGCGTCTGACTCTGCCCATGATATAAAGAAGACATGTCCGATTTAATAATGTCAATAGCAGAGGAAACAATGCTGTCAATCGTGTAAACACGGTCAGAAAGGGTATGCATGCCATTATCAACAACAGACAAAGTCTGCAGCAGATTTTCTTGATCAATCTGCCTCAACCGGGCTGCAGCCTCCTGTTGTGAAAGTTTCCAAATCTCATTATAAACTTCGTATAAAAACCTTTTTTTCCGTGGTATCTTGGGACCTGACAACAAATCTTGTAAATCAGTACCACTAGACAGTAACTTGAGATGTGACTTAACTGCATCCAGCGTGGATGACTTCAACCATTGTTTACAAAGCTTCCCCACGCTGTACGTAGTTATAATATCAGCATGTTCTGGTGAAATGTAACGAGGGTCTGCCCTACTAGTCCTGAACCCCCCTGAAGAGGTGACAAAACGTTGATGACACTGATTAGTGTCTACGGGCCATAATAACCACCCGCCCGGATGTAACGATGAAGTGTTAAGCGTACCATTCTGGACCCAATGCGTAAATTCACTAAAAGTAGCATTCACATAGTGCTGACAGTTGTTTAATTTAGAAGGGACAGGTATACTAGGCAAATTCAACTCTCTAATTGTCGCCAAGCCCAAACAGCTAGTCTGTTGTACCGTGTCATTGAGGAAAATCATCTGCACAGGGATAAGACATGCTCTAAATAATGTATCCCTGCCTTGCATCTGCCAATGTTTCGTACCCCAAACACTTTTCAAGTCAACAGTCTTTAACCAGTATTCATACCCCTCGACCGAAAGTTTAGATACAAACATATTTGAATACAGTAATTTAGTATCGGTCAATAAAATTTGCTTATTAGAATACGGTGCAACTTTAAAATAGTAAGACTTAGCATTCCGCTGATCATGCCCAGAAAAATATGCAAATTTATCATAATGTTTTCGAACTCCCTTGTGGAGGAGTCGAGCAATGTTCCCATTGCACATAATTAAATATGGACTTAGGGCTACTAGCTTTATGAATAAAGTGGTGTCCATAATAGTTGTAGCAAAACATGTCACCATGATTGTCTCTAAATTGGTAAGCATCTTCATCGTCATAGACAGCATAATATTGCAAATCTGTTAGCATAGAATCTACTGTCTTCACATCCCAATCATCAGAAACAATGCCTGGTATAACAATATCATTCATTGATAACTTGAGGACATACGGTATTTGAATCAATTCAGTGGGACCATATATATCAAACATTAATTTATCCCACACAATCCCATCCGGAATTGGTATTGCAGAAATGTTCACATTGGACAAGTCTCTTCGAACCATATGAGACGAAAAATGTGGTCTCAACACAGTCTCCACGTGCTCAATGTCAGAGCGATCAGGAAGAAAATTACCATGTATTACTAGAAAATAAGTAACTACAAATCCCAACCATAAAAAAAAAAAAAAAAAAAAAAAAAGAGTCATTACAGCCAAAAAAAGCCACAAATAGTTCCAAGGAAAAACAAAATATGTACGTTTAAGCCAACTCAGCAGCTTACGTGGACCTCGGACAGAAGACATCGAGGACGAAGAGCTGGACACTGCTACATCAGCATCGTTGAAGCAGCCAGAGGCAGTTCTTGCAAAAGGTGCAATTGTGAACAAAGAAGCAGATGGAGGCTCTCTCCTAGGCACGCTATAAACCACATGTTCAGAAACATCAGTAGAACGTACAGCAACTTGTTCAAAAGATTCCATATTAATCGTTGTCTGTGGAACAATCGCAAGATCATCTTCCACCCTCCCCAAGCTCGGAGAGGAAACAGTATCGGTGTAAATCACCTGCAGCGGGACTTCTTCCCCAGTAGTGAGAGGGATGCCGGAACTACTGGGTGTCCCTCTTGGTCTGCTGTGCAGAATCGGCCACATGTTGTAACTTGACATTATCAATGGAAACAAAGCGATTTCCTTTGGCCCCTTGCAGCGGCGGTAAAATCACAGTTCTCGTGCCGCTCACCCCTAACACAGGGACAGGTGCTCGATAAGAAGGACCAAATTCTTTCTTTACTGCGACCTTTTCACGCACTAGATCCCCAATCCTGGGTATCCAACCAGTAGGTGTTACTGGCTCATCCTTAATTCCTGAGGAGGCAGCACTTGCAGAAGAGTTATCTTCACGGAATTGTTGTAAATCCTGCAAAACAGTGACACGATCATTTATGCCAAAGGGCGTAACTGCCGCCTCCACACCAGGACCATCTAGATCAGGAACATACATTCGTGTTCCAAACAGGCACTCATATGAAGTACGACCCCCCAGTGACTGTCTAGGCAAGTTATTAAGTGCTCTCTGTACTCCATATAGGTGTGCTAGCCAACTACGACCCGTACCTATAACTCTGGCCGTTAAGGATTGCTTTAAAATCACAATTTAAACGCTCCACGACAGAATTTCCCTCGGGATGAAATGGAGACGAGAATTGGAGTTGGACCCCCAACGAAGCCAAGGTGTCCCTGAATGCCTTAGAGGCGAAAGCAGGGCCCTGGTCCGAATGAAAAGCTGCAACTACAAATGTATCGACAAAGATGCGCAAATCTTTAATAACAGTTCGAGCGTCAGCCGAGCGTTGTGGCCATAGCCACACAAATCTGGAGCACGAATCTACAGCAACCAATATATATTTGTATGCACTATCTGGTGTCAGCGGACCACAATGATCCAAGTACACATACCGTAAAGGTTTGTTTGAAATCAGAAGGGGCGTCTGCCACGGGCGTCTAGCCGACGAAGCTTTAATTTGTTGACAGGCGTCACAACAAAGGACATACTGCTTTGTCTCTTTAGAGAGACAAAGCCACCAGTAACGAGCCTGTAAAAGTGAAATCGTGGCAGCCACACCAGCATGTGCAGATGCCACCCCCTCATGTGCTGCAGAAATTAATCGAGGTCTCTCAATTCTATTGGGTAGTTCACGTACACCAATGCCTGGAATATTAACAACAGCATTTAGCGCACTACTCAAGCAGTAACCATATTTAGAAGGAAATCCTTTAGGAAACGGCGTGCCATTAGCCGTAGCTTTTATGGCAGCCGAAATCTCTGTGTCTGGTTTGGAACTCGAACGAGTCATTGCAGCCACAGTGGCGACAGCCACTGCCGACTTTGCGGCTTCATCAGCCAAAGTATTCCCAGCAACGTGTATTCCAACGCGCTGGTGTCCAAGTGTATGCACAACATGGACCTTAGGAAGCGTTCCTTTCAGATCCGCAACCTTACCCCACAACAATTTATGTTTAATGGTGTTGCCTTTAGAATCTCTGAACCCATTCAACTTCCAATAGTGCAGATATTCATTGAAAGACTGAACACAGTAGTAGGAGTCACAGACCAGCAAGGTCAAAATCGCCGGATCCGCGTGCTCCAACGCTAACAAAAGAGCTTTGAGCTCTGCCAGCTGCGCCGTGCAATCTCCCAAGGTTTTAGTATAAGTATGTCGGGGGCAGAACACCTCCCCCTCCATAGTGCCACTCATCACCGCACATGCAGCAGAATACTGTTGTTTAGTCCCAACTGCTGGTTGCGCAGAGCCATCGGTATACATGACCACTTGATATTGGTCAATAGGCAATGTGCCAGCAGGAACTGGGTGCTCTATTTCATATTGAAGAAATTCTTGAGTCTGCAGTTTAGGGTCAAATATATAATCTACATCAGTGGCTGTCAAAGACGTAGCACATTGTATCCATCGCGGGTGTAAAGCTTTCGAATTAGGAACACTCGCTTTTGTAACAGCCTCTAAGGCCGGAATCGGGGAAACAACAATGATGCGTTGGCCCTGGGCAAGCGGTCTTTCTTTAATCACAGCTATCTGTACTGCAGTGAGTATTTTCTCAGTCTGTGCAAATCGTTGTTCTGCAGCAGAATACAAGTGGGACTTGTATGCAATCGGGACTGTCTCACCCTCATTAAAGGTGACATACGTAAACCCAACAGCCCCAGGTATCACCCTGATGACTAAATGTGTCTTATTGTCCCGTGTGTGTAAGTGTTTAACCACTAAGAGATCAGTCTGTAACTCTCGCAGTATGTGTGTATGCTCAATCGTCCAAAATTTCCTCGAAAAATTCGGGCGAATCAGTTCGTAGAAGGGTTTTATACGCGTAGCATAATCAGGAATGTAAGTTCTGCCAAAATTCAGAAACCCCAGCAATGACTGGAGCTTCCGAACCGTATTAGGAGGCTGCAATAAAGCACACTTCTCCAAAAAATGTGGCGCTAGGCTCTTGCCCTCACTCGATAACTCATATCCCAGGAAAATGACGCTGAGGAAGGCAATCTTTGATTTCTTAAAATTAAACTTATAGCCAATATCAGCAAATCCCACAACAATGTGCGATACGCGCCTTAGATGTTGCAGAATCTCATTGTCTGTCAAATATATGTCATCAACATATGATAACGCTTCAGGTTCCAACTCGTGCAGCATTTCAGTCACACGAGCCGAAAACAGTCCTGGGCTATTTTTATACCCCTGAGGCAAACGACAATTTTTTTTCTGAGAGCCAAACGCACTGAAACTGGTATAGTCCCGACTTTCGGGCACTATATTTTGGCAGAAAAATCCATTCGAGATATCCAACGTGGTTTTGTATTTTTTACGCACTATATTGTTCATAAGCGCTGTGCTATGTGAATTCTGTATTGCATATGTGCGTGTGTGACTATTCAAATGTCTGTAATCCACCACTATCCTATATGAATGGTCCGGTTTAGCAACCGGAAATAAGGGATTATTCATCGGCGAGACACAGGGCTCAATTACACCCTGGTACTCCAATTGTGTACGAATTTTCCGAACCGATGCCCTTGCCTCAAATTTAATAGGATACTGCGGCTGTGGCTGAGGTGTGCCCTTTATTGGAATTACATGATAAGGTGATTGTCTATCCCACCCCACATTATTTCTATATAGGGCGGGAGCCTGTGCTAGAGCCCATGTTTTACCATAGGACTCCGCTAGCTCTCTCGGAACAAGTGGTGAGAAGGAAGGTACTATAACATCCTCCCCAACCGGACAGTCGCGAACAAAGTCAGGTGGCCAATCCTGTTCGGCCAACAGAACATCATATGATTTTACCACATGGTCCCAAAAGATGGCGTGTACAATGCGGTCAATGTCCCCTTCTAATCGTAGAGTCACTTGATATACTCTATCAGGATCAGAGACTCGCATATCCGCCGTTTCGACTCGTATGAAGTCATCAGTTGCTTTCACCTCCAGATGCTCTAGAAGACTCCGGCAAACTATTGTGACCTCTGCTGCGCTGTCTAACAGTGCTAACGCCCATGTCTTGTTCATCAAGAGAACTCTCTTCTTGAGCGGCATGTCTAACTGAGACTGCTGCCACTTTTTTCTTTTTAAATTGCTGTTTTTGTTGCAGCGGTTTCTCTTCTTGTTTAACAGAAACCTCCGCTGAGCGTTGTGAATCCTGTCTCGGTTTCACGTACTCCGTCCTCCGCTCTGACCGCCCACCTCTCTCACTTCTCTTCTCTGAGGAGTCTTGAAAGGAACGAGATTGGTGTGTATCAGTATATTGATATCTATCAGGCGTCTTCAAATTATCCCTATTCCTGAGATTATACCTATTCTGCGGGGTCTCCGGTTGCGGAGACTGTCCCCCATCTTTTTTAGGTGTTTGCTGTTTCTTTTCCCAGCGCTTTTTTGTACCCTCAGGTTGCTGTTGCTTAGCATCATCTTTATTATTTTTACCCTGCAATTGGGGTTTCTGCGGTTTAACCCCTGGGCTATCGCGACCAATACTTGAATATGTCTCAGCTATTATTCTCGGAAGTTCCCGTTCTTGATTAATCTGCGGAACATCCTGAAGACGCATTCTCACGGCTACTGCTACTGCCTCTCCCTTGAGATTACTCAAAATAATAGAAGAAACTGCAGCAAAATTGCCCATCAACTGCATGCCCAAATCTAAGGCAGGGGCAGCCCCATATTCATCTTGAATTTGTTTAAGCACTTCCGGTAAATTAGCCAAAGTCGGTGTACCGTGTGCTGTAGTGTAGAGCGCGGCAAACACCGTGCCCCAAGTATTACAAAGGTCCACCGGAGGAACCATCCCATACGGCAAACACATCGTCAAAATTCTATGTTTATCCTGAGGTCCCGTATTGGGAAATACTGCTTCCAGCGTATTAATTTTTTGCGCCAGCCAAAATGGAGTCTCCTCACGTTTAGCCGGTACCTTGCCCATAACTGAGTGTACAGTGGCCGGATTGATTCCCGGAACCACTGCTTGTGGGTGCGCCGGAGCAGCACGCACTGCATTAGTATTTAATGTCTGCATCACAAACTGAACCAGTCTTCTGTATGTTGTTGCTAAGTCTATATATAAACGACGCACATCAGCCACTGCCAAATTTGCAACCGCAGGATATGGTGTGTAAGTAGCCAATAAAGGCCAGGTCGGACCATCATTACTCAACGGACCTAACCTCACTTGTGCTACTGTATGTGGGAAGGCGCCATCAAGCCAATTATGGTGTTCTTGATAAGATAGAGGTATCTCTAAGTAAGCGTAAGCCCTGTATTGTCCAGGGACATTCGCAACAGTGTATTCGTGAAAAGTATTTGTATCCCCATCATGACCCAAGAATAAAAAAGTTCTGTTCTATAGGCTGCATGGGCGTCCACCACAAAAGTGACTGGACCCCCCTGGACTGTCAGTCCATGTGCTATCAGATGTCCTGTGAGCGGGTGACGCATATTGATTGCTATATTCACTACATTAGGATTAGCCATTTGTAAAAAAATAGCTCTAGGTCAGAGAAGGCACACCAATATCGGGGTTTTTCCTTTCAAAGTTCAAGCTTGAACAACCAACCACTAAGCAACAGGACGTACCTATCCCGTGATGGCGGAAACCCTCAGCCCCACGGACGTCTCCGCGTACGGAACCGAGGAGTCAAAATATATATGAGACCGAGAGTCAGTCGGACCTAAACATTAGAGCCAGACCAATCGTTGCGTGGGCTCTCATTATCCTAAATGAGACTACTGGATTTCTAGGCAGCAGGATCGATAACGATGTGGGGGACTGAGTCTGACCCACTTGTAAAGAACTCTGTCACCCTAAATCCGGTTTTAGCTCCGGCTAACTAGCAGTGCCTCATTTCTCCCAGGGGGAAGAAATGATTAGGCAGCCGAGCGCATGACATCTTTGGAACTTCTCAGGGAAGTCGTGGTCACTCAGATCCAAACCAACTCTCATTTACAATATGGTCTCATATACAAATGACAAAGACAGTATAAGTTTTATATAATGTTTTAATAAAACAACTGTATTTTAGATAATAAGGCGTGAGCCGCAATAACCAGAACAATACAACACAGTAGGATTGAAATAGTCACCAGGAGAGTAAAACATAAGAACAAAGCTATCATATTGCCCAACAGTTTCTACTCTCCCTCTGCTTGTTCTATTTAGAGCACAGCATGTTAAGCTTCTAGCTTGCCTTTCTGAATCACTGGGGAGACATAAGCCCTCATACCTGAGCAAAGGCCTGTGATCTGGTTCAGCATCTGCAACGAGGCAGTCAGCGTCTAGCTGTGGGTCTCTGGTCGGAATCTCCCTCTTGCATGTATTGGGACAAGGAAGTGATTTTATAACTAACATGTCATCGTGATCACAAAATGTCCCTACGCAGGAATGCCAAATCTAAACTCCTACCACGTCTATCGGCAATGTACCAGACTGTATCCTTGACTGAAGCACAGAGTGAATATGTTATGAAGAACTCCAGTGCTGAAGTAGGCAAAACAGTGTGATATGAATAAAAAACATTTATTCATAAATCTAACCCCATTGGTTACCCAGGAAAATAATTTTATGAGGGGGGTACTCGGTCTCCCTCCATCTACTCCACTGATTCCTTTAACCTATGATATCAACATGAAACAAATAGGTAAATTGGCAGCCTTGAGGCCCTTGCTTTACTGGTGTAGACTTTGGTCTACCCCTGAATTAATCCATTATAGGCAAGCGCTAATTGAGATTATAGACTTGGACAAGGCAATTTCCCTCCCGTGGCTCCATTATATAAGACAATGCTTTTACACTCTTGGCCTAAAATTTTACTGGGAAGAACCATACACACTAACAAAACAATCTAAGATTCAACTAAAACAAGTATTTTGGGACTTTACCCTAAACAGCCCTCTCTACAGCAAGGATCTAGGTAGACTCACTTTAAGTTTCCTGGATATGAAACCATTACCGTATGCTGAGGAATGGATAGATACTATCCAACCTAGACGAGCAAAAGTCTTATTTATGAAGCTTCGATATGGGACTCTCCAGGTTAAGGCTTTTACTTCTAAATGGGGCCCCTTCAATGGGAGAACACAAGAGGTGATTTGTGGGCTGTGCAATATGGAGACTCCTGAAACGACGGACCATGTCCTTTTAAACTGAAATGCCTATGATAAACCAAGGAGGAAATGGCTTCGACCTATCTGTAGGAACGTTGGAATCAGGAACTATAATGAAGCAGCAAGATTCTTGAGATCTAGTACGATACCATATGTTGTCTTTGGTTTAAGCCGGTTTTTACTAGCAATTTCATTTATTAGAGACAAGGCGGGCCTAAGGCTCTAGGATTCAGTTATTTATTCACTTTATTTAAATAGTCCTCCCCTACCTAAGCAAAATAAGTGCCTGATGGCACTGGAGGCAAATTCTAAGGGTTTTATAAAAATGTAATACTGTAATTGATTCTTATTTATAGCTTTTAAGATTAATATTCCTTTTTATCCAGACAGTCGGCTTTTAGTAGCCAAATGAGTGTTAATTGCTGATGGAATAATGTGTCTTTTGTAATACTTGATTGTTTGCCTTTTATGGCTTTCAGCCGAACATAGGCATGTATGGGAAAAGAAATCGTTGGGCATTAGGGATTCCCTTTCAGCTCTTAAAAACTAGTAATACAAGACCACATGCGATGGTGGAAGGCACATTGCCAAGATTCTTAGAGGCACTTTGGTATGCTAAGGACAAATGTCCTACAAAAGAAGCACGAAATTCTATTCTTACAATGGTCATTATTTGTGCTTACTTATAGTCCTAGAGACCAAGTGAACTTTCTTGCCAGTACACAGCCATAGCTATTAACAGTCAGATATCAATCCCATTTGCTTTGTGCACACAGATTGTATTTATGACCACTCTATAATATTCTTGGTGATTTGTAAAGTGATGTGTACTGTGTATTTTTATAATGTTTTAATCGATCAATTACTTATTCCTTTTCTTTTATCTAACTGTACTGTATGACCTAGGGGGAGTCCTGGATTTTATTTTTTTCTTCTTATAATCTTTGATGGGTCTGGTTTTACTGTTTTTACCAAATTGCTTTTGTTTTCTTTTAGAAATGTATGAATTGTGTTGGCATGCTTTTATGGTATTGTTTTACCGAAATAAAGCTGAATTGAATAAAAAACAACACCGTAGAACTGGCTATTTGAAAAATAACAGTACGAAGCCTAATAAAAAGCATTTAGAGCAAAGTGCACAGAGGCTCTAAGCTGTCAGCAAATGAATAAAATACATTCAGGACAAAGTGCACAAAGGCCTAAAGCCTGAAGCTAATGCGCAAAGTATACGTAAAACTAACCACACTACAGCTGGCTGGGAAAGGACGTGACAGGGAGCCCTTTCCATGACTATGAAAGGGGCAAAAAAAGCAGACTGTTGGACGAGGGGCAGCGGCGAGGCCAAGGGACCGAGCCGTAGCCCAGGACTCCTTGAACCTCTTGAGTGCCAAGTCCGCTTTGTCTCTAAAGAGACATGTGCCATCCAAGGGCATATCCCTGAGAGACTGGTGGACATCCCCCCCAAAAAACAGACATCCTCAACAAGGAATGGCACCTCAAAGCCACCATCAACGCAACTGACCTGCCCAGTGAGTCGGTTGTGTATAGTCCACAGTGAATCGTGAACTTAGCCACATCCCCCCATCAGCCACAGCTTGAGAGATGATGGCCCGAGCCTCCTCCGGGACCTGAAGGAATACCTGCACGACCATATACCACAATGAATGGATGTAGAGGCCCAAAGGCCATGCGGTATTCACGGACCACAATGCCAGGCTGGAGGAAGAAAACATTTTCTTCCCAAGTCATTCCAGTCTTTTTGGGTAGCACAGTGGAATGCACCAGAGGAAGAAGAAGCCTGGATGACAAGGCTCTCAAGCGTGGGGTGTTGGGACAGGAACCTAGGGTCATTCGGGGCGGGCGGTGGCAGCAGACGATTGTCCTATTCACAGGAGCCCTTGGGCTGCGTCTGGAACAAGTACCCAGAAGGACATTGGTGAAGGCTTCATTAAATAGGAGAGGCTCCGTACTGGAAGCCCTGGGGTCTGAAGCACTTCCTCCAGGATGTTAGTTCTGACTGCAACAGAAGGAAGCTCACGGCCAAGGACCTCAGCCGCCCTACTGACCACCATGGAGTAGGGCGTTCCCTCTGCTGTAGCTACGGTAGGAGGAGAAAGCATGCCAGCATCTAGAGAAGTATCCAGACCACTAGCCTCGCCCAATTCCTGTGCCCAGTCCAAGTCAGGGTTATTTAGCTGGTATTCCAAAGAGTCCAGCGTCCCCTCCAGTCCTTTCCTATACTCGTATTCATAATTAAAAGGGTCAGAATCCAACTTTGGGTGAGAAGATCCCATCGAAGTCGGATTTGCAGTTCCAGCTTCGGGTTGTCAGGGAGGAGGATTGGGTCCATGTCGATTTTGGGTCCAACCTGCATCTGGAGTGTCGGCAGCTTTGCAGGCGCCAGGGAAGGTTGCGCTGGCATGACTGGCGTCAGCACGGATCTGGAGGGGCCCTTAGTGGCAGTAGCCGAAGCCACCGGCACAGAACCCGAGGGGCCCCTATCCGATTCCCCAGGTGAGGCTCATAGCCTCCTAAAACTCCTTCATCTGGGCAGGGGTGGCTGTGGCTCCCGGGATGTCAGGGAGGCGCGGAGCAGACCCAGAAGAGCAGGCAGAAGCCTAGGGTGCTCTTCCTGTGTTGCATCGACCGATCAAGTCAAAGAATGTTTGGACATCTTATTAATATCAGTGTGTTCTGAAGATTTAGAATGGGGTGACTCCTGGAGCGGTTTCGTGATCTTCCTCTTGAATGAGACCGGGAGTGATGCGGAGTCGAGAGCTGGGACCGCTCCCTCACAGCCTTCGGGTTCCTGGCCCGGCACTCGGAACACGACTTCAGGTTGTGGTTGAGCTCCAGACACCACAAACACACAAGGTGAGGATCTGTCACCAACATCATTCGGTAACAGGAGTCACATGGTCTTCCATGACATGCCTCCACGCACCAAAAAGTCAAAAACGACAAAAAGGTAGAAGCTAGTCAAAAAATTACTAAGGGTAGCTCTTTTCCAGATCCACATGTGGCGCTGAAAGTAAAGAACAGATGTTAGCACGTCAGGGTGGTGCCTATATACAACCACAACATCATCACAGTGACCACAATGTCAACAATGCACGCAGAGGTGACAGATGCTACTTGACAACACGCAAGGGTACCGCTCAAAGAAAAATCTCTGGATCCAGTCTAACACTTGGGGAAAATTCTAAGGTAAGGAATCTGCAAAGAGTCTCTATCAGATCAATAATGTGTGGAAATTAGCATCACCCAGTGTTAATTCGTTTTGATACTATTAAAATATTTGTTTCCACCATTCTTCAGAATTACAAAAATAAATGCACTTCATTGTCCTTTCCTGACTTGGATTCATTCTGAAATATTCCTTCAGTTCATTTACAGGAATGTATATTTTGTTGTGTGCTAGAAAAAAGTAACATCCTTCAGCCGTTTTACATTCCCATACCCAGCAAGATTGCCACATAAATCCTCTCAATTTGCAGGCAGAGAAAGAAAAGTAAACACCAAGCTCCCTGAGAGACAAAACCTAACATTTGGCCTGTCTTTGAAAGCACACCAATTATGACAAGATAATAATGAAATTTAAAGGTCTGTTTATTGCTCCTACACTTCTGAACTCCAGCATGGTTATTTTGGGGGCTGTTTCTGCACCCCGACTCTCCGCCAGTGAACTCTATGCCAATCTGCTCTGCATTGCCCCACTCTATGCCACTACACCATACTCTACACCACTCATTGCTACTCTACTCTGTACCTACCACTCTTTGCCACTCGACTACACCACTGCCCTCTGCACCACTCAACTTTATGCCACTCCACACCACTGCACTTTACGCCACTCTACTCTGCCACTCCAATCTGTGCCACTCCACTTTACTAGGCATCACTCCAATCTACATCACCGCAGTCTACAACGCTGCTTTGTATGCAGCTGAATTCTAAGCCACTATACTCTTCAACACTGTACGTCAATACACTACAACAATCCACTGTACTATAAGCAACTCCAGGGTATGCTTCTCCAATACACAACACACTCTGCCACTCCACTCTACAAAACTCTACTTTATTCTTCGCCATTCCAGTCTATACACTCCAAGTCCATTCTCCTCTATGCCACTAACTTTTAGCTATGCCGAACTGTAGCAACGCTGGTTTACCACATGGCTAAAACACGTTGGAAAAGCCAATAGCCCTTGCATAGGTGCAGCCTAAGGCTTTGCCACTGCTCGTAGGTTTTACGACTAATTCACTAGGGCAACACACGTTTGTTTTTAAAAGTCACTGTTCACGAGGTAGAATGGAAGATAACTGTGGAGTCTTGAAAGCAAACAAGTAAAAAAAAAAAAAAAAGTGTGCCACCATAAGTCATCAAATTGTCAAGATCACAAGTTTTTCGGCTTTAACGTATGTCCTCACTTGTTAAAAGGGCGAAGATCTTTCACAGGTGCTAGGAACATGTTTGGCAAGCAACTGATAAATCCAGGGGCGTAGATTCAGGGGGGTGTTTCACCTCCCTAATAAATTTATTTTCTGGAAAACAGTTGGGTAAAGATGCATTCAGTTGGGGTATGGTGTAGTGTCTGTCGGATTGCACAAGGAATTTGTACATGCACAGACAAAAACAAGCACACATTCACCCTCTCTGCTCTGAAAGTCTTCATAAATGTTTTTTTTTTTTTAAAGAAAATAGTTTCTCTCACTTAGTACCCCTACCTATTCGCATTCGTCTCCTTCCCACTTACCCTTTAGCCCCTCTCATGTGCCCTGCTTGTCGTATAATGTATTTTGAATTATATGCTAGCGAGATTATTGGAACATTTTAAAATCACGTCCCTCCACGATCTTATTGGCCAAGCTATGCCCCTGGATAAATTGCCCCCTACCACCAGATCATCGCACTAATATATGAGATTACCCCTTAATTAATCCCCTTGACTCGACCACACAATGTGGAGTGAGAAATAAATCACTCTTTGAAGCTGCTCAGCATCTCACAATTGACAATTAGAGGAAGGTTAGAATAGTTGAAGTGTTCTGGATTCCGAAAATTATGAAAACAGAAAGACTGCATTTAAAAAAACGTGACCTCAAATTAATATGGTATCTTCCTTTATGCAGACACAAAACGTCACAGTCTAACCTTAAATATTACGTTCTTACCTTGAAAAGATAGTACACAGTTCACTGTGGATTCTGCTATGTAGTTTTCAGGCAGAGGCGACCATAAAAAAGTGTAGTAATCCCGAGCCGTACTCCAACCAACCTGTTAAAAAAAAAAAAAAAAAAAAAAAACGAGTTTACCAAACGAGAATTATGTACTTCTTAAGTAGTAGACGCATACATGTGCGTTCACGGTCAAAATGACGGCACCTCCTTTGGCGAGTCAAAAAGGGGTCCGACAAATTCAAACGTTCGTTTACGCGAAAGTCGAAAGTCATTTCTACTTTCATTTCCTCTGTATGAGGACAGGCGAGATGTGACTGGGTACAGACACGGTCATGAGCCCGCAAGGGATTTCTCAGTCTGTTAGTAGACAAACTTTTAGGAGTACACAAAGCATGGCACAGGTCATCAATAACTGCAGGCCTAAGCTCATTAGCATCATTAGCATGACCGGTACGTTCCCACATTAAACACTGTTGATAGTTAACACTACTCGGTCTCTTACTTCTACTTTCACTGACAACATAAACCCTTCAGTTATTAGCAGTTAATCGCCTTGCTATTTCACGCAACATCGACAAAGGGCGATGGCTGAATTCATCCCATTGTGTTCGTTTTTATTAAAAATCAGAGTAACACCTGTGCTGTGGACAACCAATCAGTAGAGATAAACCGTAGTCAGTGGAGAGACTGCTCAGGTTCAACTAAGCATAGTGTAAGGCCATAGATGGCATATGAGACAGTAAAATAAAAAAAGGGGGGAATGTAAAACAAGGAAGGGAGGGGGTGTAACGCAAAGGTTTATACACTAGCGAGCATTTAAATCGTAAAGTTACTATGTGCGATAATGACGTAATAAGCAGTGTGAGAAACCAACGGCCCAGAGAAAAGAGGAGTGCACGGATGGAGGCACTGCAAACAGCGAAAACGTTTCTGTACACGTCATCCGCGGGACCGGTGGCTAGTTCTACCAAGCTAGAACTCCAGAAGGACCAGAGCAATTTGGGACTCGTTACCTGTAGTATGGTTGCCATTAACATGTTTTCGTCAGTAGGCTTATCGAATTATTAATCAGGGCCCTTATTCCAAGTGCCATGTTATTCTTCCCGGTATTGACCCCGTAGTTACTGATATCGGGTGTACCAGTTACTCCACAGGGAGGGGGTAAGACTAGTAATTACATCAGGGAGCCTGCGAGTCGCCTCAGAAATGAGACATTATTAGGAGAATCAGGAATTCTACAAAAGCTTTACTCAGTAATTCCTTACTTATTTTCGGGGTTTCACCTGGGGATTTCGACTGAAGTATTAGTTTAAATGCACAAATCTTGGGTTTCCTATACACATAGCTATTCCATCAGGATTAGCACTTTCGTCACAGGTCCCATCGAAATTACGGAGGGACTGGAAATGAGGCATTACGTGGGGAAAAAAGGCTTCTACTATGCATTCAAAAATAAAATAGGCTTGATCTGTATCTTGCTTATACAATCCTTTAACAAACTAACGGACCTCCTTTGGTGACTAACAAGCACACTTAGCTTTGTTTAAATAGTTTGCGTTAGCTGTGCATGATAACATGACAGCTGCAGAGAAATAGGATGAGAGAGGCAGCCTCTGTAATATAAACCAGCATAAAAAGAAGCCACAATACCAAAATTAATACTGCGGCCAGTTTTCTACAACATCTGCCATCCATGGGAATACATATATGAAAACAGAGGAATGGAGAGGATACAAAGAGTTAGAAGTCAATCTTCAAAGACATGCATTCAAATGGATTTCATATCCTGACCACTCATTTATGAAGCGGTTTGTTATGTTACTGGCGATTGTACACCTCGAGTTCTGACATTAGTATGGACATCTGCACTATTTGCTATCATGGAATGCCTCCGCAGGTGATTCTGAGGTCTTCATCGTAGACCCGCCTGAGTTTTAATCATCCTATGATGATATGCTCTCGGCAGTGTGTACTGGACTGTCTCTAGGGGACAGTATCCCATTCAAAGAACTGTGGGTGTGAAATGTTGGTGTTAGAGGCCAAGGCTTCCTCATGGCATTTACCAGTTGTGTATGCATCTCATAAGCAGGTAACATACCCTTTGTTCAGCGCTTACAGATGGTCAAGGCATCTTGTTGCTGGCTGTGCATATAACTGTCTGCAGTATACTTTGGTGGTGAAAGTTGTTAGAAACAATGCGACTTCCCAAAATAGGGCACTTCAGCGCTGTATGACATACACAGGATGTTGTGTCCATGTACTGCCGTGGGTTCTTGGTGGTAGTTAAAGTGTTTGTATTTCTCCTATTGGTTTTAACAACAGAAACTGTGCCAAAATGGCATCACAGCTCTTTAAGTGTTTACATTCAAAACAAAGCAGGCATTGCCAAAACCAACAGGCCTTGCCTTTTGTTTTTATTTTACCTATCATATGCTTTGCCACTGATTTTTGCTGATTGCTGTGCAGTATCGGGAAAAAGGAATGCTTTGCATCAGAAAAAAATGTGGGGAAAAAAGAATAGGAAGGTGTGATTATACATGCATCAAGACGCTCCTGGTGGTCACGCCACTGTGAAGTCAGACCTAAAATTCCATGTAGGTTAATGACTGCCTTTCTCCCATCCGTGCTGCTGAACAGAGAAAGACAGACAAACACCATAAGTTCGCTAAGACACTTTTACACAGCATTACAATGTCATGTGTGTGCCCCTGAAAGTTCAAGACCAGCTAGCTGGATAAATAACAAAAGGATCATAGCTGAATGGGAGGGCAAGCTCTGTTCTTGTGGAAGCACACAACTTCTGCCAAAACATGTACTCCAGGCTTCAAACATGTGAGTGGAGCCAAAGGACAAGTTACTTACCTTCGGTAACACCTTATCTGACAGAAACTATGTCTAGCTGCAGATTCCTTACCTTTGAATTCTCCCCAGGCGTAAGACTAGATCCGAAGGATTTTTGTGACTAGTACCCTTGCACACTGGTAGGTGGCATCAATCGGCTCCCCATTCCTATTGTTGTGTAGCCATTTTAGTTATAGCTCAATGCAGGTTATATTAACACACTAGGCCGCTGTGCACTTTAACCTAGATATATTTTATTCAGCTTCGTCCTATTATCATTACAATAACCATTTTTACGGTCTTGTTTTATTTTCCGTTTATCTAACTGTTTTTGCCTAGGCCAGAACTCTGTTCTCAAACAAGACATTCTTGATCACTCTGTTTCTTCCAAGGCTACAGCACGGTACATTGCCGGTGAATGTGGTAGAAGTTTAGTCTCAAACATTCATAGAAAACACACATCCTTACGTAGGGACATTTTCTAAGAACATGAGCTGTGTTATTATAAAAACACTTTCCATGTCCTTTACACATTAGAGGGAGATTCCAACCAGGGAACCACGGCTGTACGCTGATTGCTTCGCTACAAATGCTACCGCAGGCCTTTGCTCAGGTATGGGGGTTGATGTCTTCCCAGAGGAACCTGAGGGGCAGATTTAGAGCTTAACATGCCGTGCTCGATCATAATCTAGGTAGGGATTAGTCCATTGATTATAGTGACAATATGATAGCGTTGTTTTTATGCTTCACTCTTCTCGTCACAATTTTAATTCTGTCATGTTGGGTCGTCCTAGTTATTGCAGCTCATGCTTTGCTATCGAAGATGCAGTCGTTTTTATTAAACTCATTACTGAAACATATACTGCCTCTGTTTGTCATTTATATATGATACTGAATTGTAAATGAGAGAACCGGATGAGACCTGAGTGACCACGACTTCCCTGAGAAGCCAAGTATGTCATGTGCTCGGCTACCCAGTCATCACTATCCTTGGGTAGAGATGAGGCACTGCTAGTTAGCCGGAGCAAAACACAGATTGGAGCTACAGAGGTCACCTGCAGGGGGACAGACTTAGTCTCCCACACCGCGGGCAATTCTGCAGCTCAAAATCCAGTAGTCTCATTAGAATAATGAGTCTACGCAACACTATAAATGCGCAACCCAGACACACAAGTTCAGTTTCTTTTCATGATTTTCCAGGCCAGAAGCGCAGAGCTATAAAGAACACTGACCATTGATGTGTCAAAACTAGGGCCCTCAAAAGGAAGCCCCTGCCCCTAGAAATCTTTTTGCAAAGTGAGGAGGATGGAAGGGTCGGTAAAGAATCTGCAGCTAGATATAGTCTACCAGATAAGGCGTTACCAAAGGTAACTAACATTTTCATCTGATAGAGACTTCTAGCTGCAGATTCCTTAGCTTTGAATAGATACCAAAGCAATTATATCCCCAGAGGTGGCTGTGTGAACACATTTCAAACAAGAGAGTCCGGCAGGACTGAACAGGCAAGTGGCCATCCCTACAGACCTGACTGTCCAGGCAGTAATCTTTGGTAAACTTGTGCAGAGATGCCCACATCACTGCCTGACAGATGTCCAGGACCACAACTCTGCGTGCTAACACAGTGGTCACAGCTTTAGCTCTGGTGAAATGAGCTTGCAAGCCCTTAGGAGGCTGCTTTTTGGCCAGTGCATAGCAGATCTTAAATGCAGAGTATGATCCATCTGGAGATGGTCCACGTCTGCACGGGCCACCCTTTCTTCACACCCACATATCCTACGAAGTTGGTCATCCACCCGGAACAGTTTGTACAATCAAGGTAGAACGCCAACACTATTTTTAAGTCCCGGGGAGGGAGTCTCTCCTCTTCCTTAGAAGGATGTGGGGGTGTTTAAAAAGTAGGCAAAGTGATTGATTGGCCTACATGAAGAGGCATGACCATTTTCGGCAGAAAAGAGGGCCTAGTACAAGGCACTACTTTGTCAGGATAAGTAGAGAGGTAGGGTGGCTTAGATTATAAGGCCTGCAGCGAACTCACTCTGCGGGCAGATATAATTGCCACAGGGAAGGCTGTTTTCAACGTGAGAAGCCTTAAGGGACAGCTGTGAAGAGGTTCAACAGAGTACCCATCTAAAAGGATAGAACCAAATTAAGATCCGACTGGGGCATTATGAATGTGGATTGAGGTAAGAGATGAGTAAGACCTTTGTGGAACCTATGTACAATGAACAAGGAGGGTTGACCAAGCACTTAAAAAAAAATAGAAATAGCAGACAAATAATCCAAAAGAGTGCCCAAAGCAGAGCCCTGCTGCGCAAGGGAAAGAATGAACAGTAGAACCTCAGAAAGAGGGGCAGAAAGGGGATTAGCAGACTTGTCTGTGCACCATGCCACACATTTCTTTCAACAACAGGCATTTATATTTTTGCTGTGTGACTCCTGGCTGCCAAGATTACATTATAGACTTAGGGCAGAACGTCAAAAGCTGTCAACTGCTGCCACTCAATCTCCAAGCAAGAAGGTGGAGAGTGGACAGGTTTAGGTGAAGCGTTTGCCCCTACAACAGAAGATCTTCCTGAAGGGACAGTTTGATCCGAGGATCAATGGACATGCTCAGCATTTCGTGATAGCAGACTGTGCCCAGGCTGGAGCCACAAGGATTACTTGGGCCCGGTCGTTCCTGATCTTGAGAACTCCGGGCAGGAATGGTATGGGCGAAAAGATGAACCGGAGGCCTGAATTTTACTCAAGACAGAAAGAGTCTCCAAACGAGTGTCGCCTTGAAAACCTCAGCATGCAAAACGGACATTGCACGTTCTCAGCGGTGGCAAACAAATCTAACCAAGGCTCTCCCCACTGCTGAGAGAGAACTTGCGCCACCTCCAGGTGGAGACCCCATTCGTGATCTGCTAGGCATTTTCGGCTGAGTTTGTCTTTTCTGGCATTCAGAAAGCCCGCCAGATGTTGAACCACTAGGGATATGCCCTGCTGTTCCAGCCGTGTTCAGAGGTGAAGCGCATACTGACAAAGGGTCCACAACCCCACCACCCTGCTTTTTTCAGTACCACATAGCTGTGGTGTTGTCCATAAACACTTGCACTATTTTTCCCTTGACAGGGGAGGAAGAAAGGCTTTCAATGTCAGCCGGATCGCACATAGCTCCAGCATGTTGATGTGGAGCCCCGCTTTTGCCAGAGACCAGATTCCTCTGATCTCCACCTCTCCCAGATGGCCACCCTATCCCAGGAATGACGCATCTGTCACTTCTGTCAGATCTGGGTGGAGAAGGGAGAGGGATCTGCCCCTGGCCCAAATGTGGTTCATTAACCACGTCTGTAGGTCTTTTGCAGATCTGTACCGTGTCAAAGAGATTCCCCTGATAATGCACTCACTGGAACTTCAGGTCCCACTGCAGAGCTTGCATATGCCATCTGGCATGTATCACTAGCAGGATGCAGAAGGCCATGAGGCCCAGCAGCCTCAGTCATTTTCACTGAAATCCAGGATAGAGGCTGAAACATCTGTATCATAGCCTGATTATCCTGGACTCGCCGCTCAAGAGGATAAGCCTAAAACTGCACCATGTCCAGAACAACCCCGATGAAATGGAGCATCTGAGGATGAGTCAGGTGTGACTTCGGCACATTTATATATTGAACCCCAATGAATGAAGGAAGTTTGTTGTTTTCTGGAGACAGGAGACAACAGCCTGGCGGGAACCAACCTTCAACAGTCAGTCGTCGAGATAGAGGAAGACTGATACCCCTGATCTCCGAAGATAATCTGCAACCACCATCACCTTGGTGAACACCTGAGGGGCGCTGGTAAGGCCAAAGAGAAGCACAGTAAACGTATTGCTTGTGGCCTACAGTGAACCGCAAGTAACATCTGTGGGCAGGCAGAACGGGGATGTGAAAATAGGCATCCTGGAAGTCCAAAGTTGCCATCCAGGCTCCTGGGTTCACAGTAGACAAGACCTGGACCAACATGAGCATTTTTAACTTCTTCTGGAGGGAGAGATTGAGAGCTCAAAGATCTAGGATAGGACAAAGACCCTTGTACTCCTTGGGGACCAGAAAGTAGAGGGAATAGCAACCGCAGCCTACTTCTGGCACTGGAACCTCTCTATGGCTCCCTTGGCCAAGACAGCTGCAACGTCCTCCCAGAGAAGCATAAAGGATCCTCTGTCATCCAGTTGTAAGATGGTGGCATGGATGGAGGGGTAGTCTCGAAGAGGAGGGAGTAGCTCATTCGGACAATCTGCAAAACCTACCTACCTGTCTGAAGCAATGGATTGCCAGTGGGGCAGGTGATGGCAAATCCTGCCACCAACAGGGTATCTTTTGTGGTGGAGAGACAGACTAGGAGGCTGCAGCAGAGGGGGTGGTGGGGGATGGGCAGACTGCTGGCCACCTGTCCCATGAGGTTGGTGGGTCCTGCGCCCTCAGCCATACAGAGGTTGGGCAGCCTGCACGTCAGCTAGACAGGAATTGGCGCTAATGGAAGCCCCTTCCTTAGCCGTGAAAGTAACAAAAAGGCAGACCTGGTAAGACGAGGGGCTGCCGCAAAGCCCAAGCACCTGGCCATAGCACGAGAATCCTTAAAGTACTTAAGCACTGAATCTGACTAGCCTCCAAAGAAACGGGTGACATCGAAGGGCATGTCCATCATGAAAGCTTGGACATCCCTCGAAAATCCAGACGTCCTCAGCCAAGCGTGGCGCCTCAGGGCCATTGTCATTGAAACCACACTACCTAGCGTGTCGTCGTGTCCAGTTTGCAACAGATCACAAACTTTGCCTCATCTTTCCCATCAGCAACAGCCTGGGACAGTACAGCCCTGGCTTCCTCCAGGATCTGTGGCAGCACTTGCTCAACCGTGTACAACAACATGTGGGAAGAGAGGCCTAAAAGGTATGCAGTGTTCACAGACCACAATGCAAGGATGAAGGAAGAAAACATCTTCCCAAATGAATCCAGCCTTTTGAATTCCCTGTCTGGGGAGGGGTAGGGAACCTGCCATGGGAAGTAGAGGCTTGGACCACCAAGCTCTCAGGGGTGGGTACTGCATCAGGAAACTTGGGTTCCCAGGTGCGGGCGATGACGGCAGGCAATCATCCTATTCACAGAAGCCCTTGTCCTGGGTTTGGATCAGGTACCAAGAAGGATGTCCAGGAGGGCCTCATTGAATGAAAGCAGGGGTTTTGTAAGTGGAACCTCCCGGTTGAAGCACTTCTGTCAAGCGATTAGTCTTAATGGCTACCAAGGGTAGCTGAAGGTCCAAGACCTCAGCTGCCCTCTTCACCACCATTGCACAGGAGGCTCCTTCCTCCTCAGGCACAGTAGGGGGAGAAAGCATACTAGTATCTGGAGATATGTCCAGTCCACTACCTTCACCCAAGTCCTCACGACAGTCCATTTCGTCTTTGTATGGCCGGTATGCTAAAGGGTCCAGCAACCCCTCCCCTTCCTCTAGGTGTAAGCCAGCAGAATAGAGCTCAGGATCCACATGAGGAGGAAAAGCTCCTGCTGGCGTCGAGCGATGCCCATCCGTCTCAGTGTCGGAGTCGGGAACGACAATGGGGATAGCGCCGTCGGGCTTGCCGGCATCTGGACCGGCACTGGTAAGGTTGAGGTGGTACAACCAGCACCGGGCCAGATCCAGGACTGGATCCCTTACAGCCCATCGGTGCGGAGGCCGAAGCGACCAGAGTGGAACCCGATGAGGCCCCCTCAAGCCCATGGGGCCGGAAGAGCTCTGGCAGGGTCAGAATACCCAAAAAAAGAAGTGCATGGTCTCATAAAATTCTTTCAGTTGGGCAGGGGTCACTCTGGAAGAGGCGCAGAATCTGCCCATGCGCCAGTTCTGGGGAACAAGGCCTAGAATGACGATGCTCCACCGACAGACGAGGAGAGGTTGAAGACCGCTTCGACTTCTTACTCTTTTTCTTGTACCTCGACTTAACCAATGGCGACGAGGACTATGAGTGGGACCACAACAACTTTGGACTTCACAACTGGTCCCAGGCCCTTCCTCTTGACCGAGACCTTGGCCTGCGGATAGTCACATGCTGGGCCACCACCAGCTTCTAGGACCGCTCACTCAAAGTCTTCAGATGCATGGCCTGTCACTAGGAGAATGACTTTGGGTCGCTGTCGCGCTTCAAACACCAAAAGCAAACAATGTGCGGACCCTGCCCCGGTCACCTGTGTTCACTCCCTGGTTCTATAGTTTATCCAATTGATGAACATTTGGGCTCTTCATTCGTGAGCCTCCTGTATTAAATGCATAGGTTCCTCCTTCAAGAGGACATAGTTACTTGTCACCGGGAACTCACGTTGCTCCTTCGAGAGAAACTTGGCGCCACAGCTAGAAAGAATGTCAAAAGATATGTTCTGGAAGGCTCTCCTACTGTTCTTATTAGGCTCGGCGATATTTAAAATGGTAGCACTGCCACGTCTCTTGTATCACTTACAGAATCGCCCGTTTCCAGTTGCTAAATCTTTCTTCCAAAAGCTGAATGCTCATTTGCGCGTATAGCTTTGGGTGAGTGGGCCCGCGCATTTCTCTCTATAAGTGCTGTCGACCAGCGTTTGAGGGAGACATAGCTACGCCGGATATTCGCCTGTATTATTGGGCGGCCCATCTGCTTTTCGTTAATGACTGGTGGTCTGGGGGACTTGTGGATCCGGTCTATGCCCTTGAGAGAATGGCCATGAGGTTGCAGGGTCCACCACATTTGTTGTACGGGATGCTGCATGCAGGGAATTACCCCGGCGACTTGCGGGGTGCTGAAGGCATGGGAGGAGACTAAGAAGGCTACAGTATGGAAAGATCGATTGATGCTAGAAACGCCTCTGTGGCGGCGGACCTGTCTTCCACAGGTCGTGGCCCTACCGGGCTTCACTGCCTGGGACCTCATGGTGATTTCGACTCTCTGGGATATTTTGGTTAACCGGGTACTGAAATCCTTTCACAACCTACACTGACGGAATATGCCCGTCATCATACACAGTTTTTTCTATATCCAAAGCTCTGGCATGCACGGACACCCATGCACCGGACAAATCCAGAAATTCTGGAATTCTCGTCATTGAAGGCTAAACTCCTTTTAACAAACATGGAAGAACACTAATTATCACAGACATACAAAATGCTCCTAAGGAACATGCTAGACCCAATGGGGTAGATATGCAGGGCCTGGGAGAAAGACCTGGGAAAACCTGAAGACAGTGACTGCGGGGAGTTGCCAGAGTCACCTAGAGAGGCAGCCATAGCCTTGCAATTTAGACACATTCAATTAGAATTACTCCATCATACATATACTAGGGTGCGGCTACACCAAATGGGCTTTCTAGCAAATAGTGATTGCTTGCAATGTGGGACTGCCTCTGGGATTTGGTACACTGGTTTTGGCACTGCACAATTTTGAGAGGGAGTACTGAGACAGCTGGAGGAGGTATTGGGCTGGAATGTTGAGGGACCTTAAGCTGATACTCCTACACATAACCAACGATCTTGGAGGCACACAATGTCAATAGATGCTTTTGCTGTTGGGTCTTGTACTTGCTAAACAGAAGTTGCAAGGGCATGGAAGGAAGCCGCCCCTCCCTCAATTGAGGGCTGGGTCCAAGGCATGGATATTTGCATGGAGTTGGAAAAACCCATAAACAAGGCAAGGGGATGCCCAGCAAAGTATCACAAGGTTTGGAATGGCTGGGCATAAGCACAGGGAATGAATGTAGAACCATGCCCAGATAAGCCGCAGACACTCAATAATTAGGAGGGGATACGAACAGACATTAAAAGTTCATAAAGGTACTAGTCACCATTGGGATGGGAAGGAGGAGACCTGTGACCCGAATATACTTTTCATACTATTTCCTGTTTTTGTGATCTACAATGTAATAATGCTGATAATTACTGCTGCCAGGTGTACTGTAATTTGCTTTGCATGTATATAGCCTAAGTGCTACTGTAACTGAAGGAGAAAAAAAAAAAAAAATCAATAAAAAGTTCTTTATTTTTTTTTTTTTTTTTTTTTTAAAGATGACTTAGTCACCAGAAGAATGGCTTCAATCCTCGTCTTGTGTGTGCAGTTTTTTTGTGGTCCACTGGCTTCTGACTTGTTTTAGAAAAATGCCTCATATGAAAGCACACCACAAGTTGCAGCCTCACATGAACACCATTATTTATACATTCATTTTTGGTGCACTTACCATTTCATATTCTCATAACTTTGGTATTCAGAATATCTAATGCAGAGGAGAGCATCCAGTTGTTAGTCTATGGAGTCCAAGAATCCACCCCATGGTTGCTCTAAAGAGTATCTGCCTTCCCCTTTAGTTCTGTTTTCAGGGTTCCCTTTCCACAGCTGCCCATTTCAGTACCTTTTTTGTCTCCACTTTACTGAAACTTTTTTTGTTTTCTGTTTACCTCCTGTTGTACCTGAAGCACTTCACTGGTTATGTGGATAGGTCTGTGCTATATAGTTACTGTAAATAACAAGGTGGACTATATTCTGCTGAATAATCAATACAATCTGGGCTAAAGGGCCTTCTAAATCACTGACTTGCTTGCTATCATCTAAAACGGCTGCTCGAGCTCTGAACTGGTCAGTCAAAAGCAACTGTTATATCACCTCTTTCAATCCTAGATGCAGACTTGTGGTTTGACTGATTTGCTAACAAGGGTTTGCACTTCTCCTACAACTCACCAATTCCTTTATTTCCCTTTGCACTACTTATATACAAACACTTGGATTTTCCTCATTCATAGGTAGGTACTGAGCACTTAATCACCTTTTCAGTGCACCTGTGACAGTCCCAAAAGATCAGAGGAGGGCTAATAGGAAGAGTGGACCCTGCACCACCTGCTGCCCTGCTCATTCTAGAAATTCCAGAAATGTTTTGTATACGGTCAACCTAGAAATCCACTTGTGCCTCTTGATATACAATGATGTGTAGATGTTCCTCCAAAAGGATAATTTGTAGTCCTTCTTGTACCCTTCACTGCTAAATTACAACTTCACTGTCCCAATAGGTTGAAGTGTTAGCAAAGAACAAGAGCCTTGTTCATGCATAATGTTACACTTTCTGACTGAAGCCTCTCTGTAGAAAAAAGAAAAAGCAAAGCACTACCCACTGCTGCAGAATGACAATATTTATGACTCCCAACTCATCCACAAGGTGCGTGTGCATATCACTATGCCTTTCGTTCTTCAAACACATTATAGGTAAAGATACTAGCTCAACATGTACATTGATAGGGCCGCCCCTTGCAGAGAGCAGTGAGTCTGGCAGACCAACAACACTAGGTCCTGAAGAGGACCCTGTGACTGAGACCAGTGATGAGATAGACACTGCTGTAAGGGACTTATGTGCAACTGAGAAAGAAGATTTTTGAAAGCTTGAATTTGAGCTGGGCCTGGATATGCCAACCCTGAGTGAGCACTGAGAACTGCTCCCAGATAGGGCTGAATCTGTGAAGGTTGCAGATGGGATTTTAAAAAGCTGATTGTGGATTCCAAAGTGTGGAGAAGGTCTACTGTGTACTGAGTAGGACGCTGACATTGTTGGATGGTACTGGGTTTGATGAGCCAGTCGCCCAAGTAGGGGAAGACATGGATGTGTTGTCTTGTGAGGAATGGGGCAACTACCGCTAGACATTTTGTGAATACCCTGGGAGGGCTGGTTACCCCTGAATGGTAAAACCTTGAATTGATAGTGTTTACCTGCAATGACAAATCTAAGGTATTTGCCATGTGCTTGATGAATGGGAATGTGAAAGTATGCGTCTTTCAGATCTAAAGCTGTCACGAAGTCGCCTTGCTAGAATAGGGGAATATGATTTTGGAGAGTGACCATATGGAAATGCTCTGAGAGAATGTATAGATTGAGAGGTCTGAGATCTAGATTTGGTCGTAGTGACACATCTTTCTTTGGTATAAGGAAGTATAGGGAATATACTCCTAACGCTTGCTGTAATAGGGGGACTGGCGCTATAGCCCCTTTGAAAAGAAGGGATTGTACCTCTTCTGTTAAAAGAGTAAGATGGGTGATTGAAAGTTTGTGAGTGCAAGGGTGAATATTTGGTGGAGTGAAGACAGTACACAGTAACTATGTTGGATAATTAAAAGAACTCGTCGATCTGTGGTGATATTGGACCATTGAGGATAGAAATGCATTAGTCTTACCCCTACTGGAGAGATGTGGGCTGGTGGAAGGTAGAAGTAGTCACTGGCATGTGTGAGACAGAACCTCTAGAGGTGGACGCCTTACCTCTACCTCTATTACTTGCACCTCTGTAGAAATCTCTGATGGAACATTTATTGTAGAAGTGTGTGCCTTGCTTGGTTTGGGAGGTGGAAGGCTCAGTAGAAGACGTTTTGAAGCCTCCCTAAATTATGGACATCGAAAATTACTCCTATGTGGTGTGGTGAGATGAGCAGGGCCCCCATAGCTTTTGCAGTCTCCAAATCCTTCTTGAGCTTTTCTATGGTGGTCTCAACCTCTGGGCCAAACAAGTGTTCTCTATTGTAAGGCATGTTAAGAACTGCCTGCTGAATTTCTGGCTTGAAACCTGAGCATCTGAGCCAAGTAGGCCATCTTATAACACTGGTATTTACAGCACATGCTGTGGTGTTCACTGCATCCTTGGCACACCTAATAGAGTTGTTTGAAGTAGTTTGCCCTTCTGAAACCATTTCCTGTCTCCTTTTTCGATGTTTCCCTGAAAGGTACTGGAGAAGATCCTCCATCTCGTCCCAGTGGGCCCTATCATATCATGCCAGAAGTGCCTGTCAATTGGCAATACACCACTGATTAGCAGCCTGTACAGCCACTGTTTTCCTGCTGCATCAGATTTTTTGCTCTCCTTATCAGGAGGAGGAGTATCTCCTGTTGATTGGCTATTAGCATGTTTCCATGCTGTGCTGACAACTATAGAGTCAGGAGGTATCTGTGATATAATAAATATAGGGTTGAAGGTGCTGATTATATATATATATATATATATATATATATATATATATATATATATATATATGCACACACATACACACACACACACTTAAAAAAAAAATATATATATATCGACCCTTGGGGTAATGCCTCTTGACCGAACAGGTTTTAAAAAAATATCTGCGGCGTGTCTATGCATACCTGGCAATATGGGCAGAAACTGACTTTCTTTATGGGTGGTAGTCAATGCATCAAAGAGGAAATGCTCTTCAAAAGGGTCAGTGTGCATGTGTACATTATGGTATGCAGCTGCATGTGCAATGACCTGTTGGTATGATGTTGCATCTTCAGGAGGTGAAGGGCATGCCGGGTACAAATCAGGATCATTAGGCAGTATGGGATCTGGATCATATGGAGCCCAGGAGTCAAAATCCTGTGGAATTTCGCCCAAATCATCTGCGTGAGGTGGTGCTGAACCTTGTGGAGAAAAGTGTGGCTTAATATTAGGTGGAGGAGATTGTGGAGGTGGTGGAGTAGTAGGAGTAAGTACAGGACAGTGAGGTGGAGAAGGCTGAGGTTGAACTGGGGCCTCATCCTTGGAGACCTTTTTAGGAGGAGAGGAGGAGGAGCAGTGTCCAAGGTATCTTGAAAAGTATGGCTCCTCTTGATTGAGACAGTGGGCGAAGCAATTATTTTTCCTGTTCCATTTTGTATGTGGAGCTGGCGCTGTTGAGGGTCCATTACTTCAAGAATTGGCTCTACGGGTAGAGCTGCCTCTGAGGAATGAGTGGTGTCTTTAGAAGACAGCATCTTCGGTTCCAAAGTTTTTGGAGTGGAAGCCTTGGGTCAAGAGGAAGATGTTGGCTCCGAAGCTGATGTGGATGGCTTCTTTCTCTGAGCCTAACGCTCGGATTGAAGGGTCGACTCGATCCAGAGATTGTGTGGGATGCTGAAGAGCTGAAGGTCGATGGCGAAGAAAGCTTAGTCTTGGCAATTTTCAGTGACGGGCAGAAGGCGGGGCATCTAAATGTCATTTTCAGATCCACCCATGGCCTGAAGGCAGTAGTGGACTGACAACCAATTTGTATGTTTTTGCCAGAGTCTTTGTATGGGAGGTTGGGGCTGATGTACTCACAGGTTGTGCTGAAGTGAGCGGCTGACTATCGATGTCAGATTCAATGTCCGGTTTAGAATCTTGAATAGAGTGGGGTACTTTGTGTTTGATCTCCTCCTTTGCATGCACTTCCCCGTAAATATCAGGAATGTCGTCTGGTGTCTTCAACTTCATCTCCAACCGACACGCTCCTCGGTCTGGGAGGGTCTTTTCGGATCTAAAAGACCCGAGGGGCATCGCAGTTCTCCTCTTTATGTTCCAGGGACAAGCACAAGTTACACACCAGGTGTTGGTCGGTGTGTGTAAATTTCTAATGGCATTGAGAGCAAAACCGAAATGAAGTCCGTTTCATCAGCCCTTCATATCCCAACACCACATGGAGTAGGCCAGAAAAGGGCGTTGGCGCCCCGAAGGGAGGTAAACCGACCCAGATGCTGGCATGCCTATAGACATGAAAATATTTTCTACACTTTATAAAATGAGACTCCTCTGCTAGCTAATATAATCAAGTCACCACATTACTGAGATATTTTCCAACACAACTCGCATGCCTGAGAGATCGTATGTAAGTCAGTGTGAATACGGGTGTGTGAAAGCCTCAACCATGGATCTATTATTATTGAGTTGGTCCAATGAGCAGGAGGCTCCCTCTTGCGGAAAGGGTTTCCCATTATGCTATCACCGGGCGAAGAGTAAGATTTTACGGGTCTGTAAAGAGTCGCAGGCACGGTGCTGATTTAAGGGCAGCAGAGAGACTATTACTTATAGATGAGGGTGTAGCAGTGTATTTCGTTCATGGGGGTCGAGTGTCGTTTTTGGCTTCTAGTTTGACGAGAAATAGGGGGCGTGGCCTTGAGCTGATGAAGCTGCATGCTTAGCGCGGCGCTCCGGTGCTGCGAACGGGGCCCGGCCGAAATAATAGCACTTCCAAACCCCGAAAATGATTGGCAAGATAGGCCCCGGGGAGCGGAGTCCCGCCCGATAAATGCGGTGTAAACTCTGGCGAGAAAAGAATAGCGTCTGAGGAGGTATATGGCGTCTCGCCCGACAACCTCGAGGAACCAAGATGGCGGTAGCCTCTGGGCCCCGGCCCGGCTGAGCTCGGACCCCGGTGCGGAGAGACCAAAAACCTGACTGAAGCGAGGCAAGGTCACCCGCACTCCAGGAGCGACCCGGCAGCTGCCCCCGCTCCTGCGGAACAAGGCACTGAGGCGAGCGCACGATAACAGGCGAGCGGTGTAGTAGCGGCCCAGCGGAGTGTTGGCCCAAAGTGAATCATCTTGGTCCGTGGCCCTGGAGGAACCGGCAGAGGCCTACGAATGGGTTACCTGCAGTGGAAAGAAGAGCTGTGAGATTAAATCTTCCATCGAGAGACACTGGAGGAACCCCCCACCCCTACAGTGAAAGGTACAGAAACCAGGAGCAGGAGAGGGGAGATTACGCAGCAGCGGGAGTGTGAACTGTAGGGCCTACGCTCTGACCACATTGATGGCCCGGAGCGTTCCCCTTCGACCGTGGCCTCGCCATACTGAATAGTGGGAAAATACGTGGAACAAACATCCACGCTGAAGAAGAAGACGGCGAGAATAACACACGCTCGATCCCGGACTCTGTGCCCCCCCCCCCCCCCACCGGGCACCCCTCCCCTGGTCTGTGAACACTCTGGGAGTCGCGGCCGTGAACCGTGGTGGGAGTGGCTGTAAAATCCAGCACGTGCTCCCCCCCCCCCCCCCCCCCCCCCCAAGATACGAAAGGTCGACGGGGCCCTGATTACATGGTAGTATACACCGATCGGGACGACTAGACCTTCCCTCTGCCGGGAGTGATGACTTGATAAACGTGGCCCTGGTCCTCAGCAGCTACAGCTACCCGCCTGAGCAGGCACCGAGTAACAAGGATGGGAAAGCCCAAGAAACGCGAAGGGCAGGCCCCGGAAGACTCCGATGGCACCCAAACTGCAGGATGGTCCCAGAGAACAGACACCCGAGATGGCACGTCTGACCAGGAAACAACTTTGGATACGGTGCTCCAGGCCATCAGAGAATCTCGAGAAGCACTAGAGCAAAAAATAGATAACCTGACTGTAGACCTCTCCCTACTGCGAGATGATCATCGTAGGCTAACGGAGAGAGTGGGAACGAATGAAAAGGGGATTAAGCTCACGGCCTCAACCCAGAAGTCTTCTTCTAAAGAACTCTTGGAAATTACCTCTTGTGTAAAAGCGCTAGAAGCAAGAGCAGAAGACGCTGAAAACCGTACCCGCAGGAGCAACATAAGCCTGATTGGCGTACCGGAGGGAGCGGAGACGGCGGCGGTAAATATGGAATCCTTCCTGGAACGCTGGATCAAAGAAACAATACCTCCTGAAGGCCTATCAACGTTTTTTGCCATAGAAAGAGCTCATAAGGTGCCTAGCAGGCCTCCTCCCCCTGGAGCGAGAGCTCGACCAATAGTGGCAAAACTTCTGCACTTTAAAGACAGGGATTACATTCTGTCACAAACGCGCCTGAAAGGTAAAATAGCACTAAATAATCAGCGTGTTATGCTCTTTCTGGATTTCACCAAAGGAACTCAGGAGCAAAGGGCCTCCTTCAACAATCCCAAACGAATCCTCCGTGAAAATGGGATAAAATACGCCATGCTCTTCCCGGCCAAACTCAGAGTGGAATATGAAGGGAAAGTACATTTCTTTACATCCCCACAGGTAATTGACGAATGGCTGGAAGCCAAGAATATCACAGCCCCGGGCCCCCTCCACAGAACTAGTAGAAAACCCCCCCAGAAAGCGTAGCAGATCCTCCAAACGAAATAAAGAGATTGCTCTCCAAGGCACCAAGCTCTCCAAAAAATGCACGAGGCGGTGGACGCGGCTGCGGCACTGGGCCGGGGCTCTTTCCCCTCCTCCCAGAATTCTTGACACACCTCGGACCACGACTCATGCAGTGGAGACTCACTGAGCTTGTCGCGGGATACCCTCACCAGCCTACCAAAAGCGACCCCGAGATCCTCGGAAGAAATCATTTGATTCTATGTTGTTAGAATGGTTACTAAAGGAACACTGAGAAGCATCAAATAAGCAGGGTCTAGATAGCAGAAGTACAACTCTCCGGAACATCCACACTCAACACGCCCTGCACAACACCCTACTGGGTAGCTAAATATAATCTCACTGGGTCCCAGAACCGGCCTGGAGTGTAGGTTCTCGGTCGCTGACATGCCACCCTCCTATAGGATTTTAAGACAAGTTATAATGGTTTGGACGGAAATAGTTCTGACCACCAGTCCTGGGGAGTGGGATTTGGGAGTTGAGTTTACCAAATTAGTATTAAGGGATAATCCAGCATTTAACATTTATGAAGCGGACAGCTCACGCATTGAAATCACGCCGCCACAATATAATCCTATACACAGTAATTTCCTCATGCTCCCTAGATTCTACAAGGTTAGCAACCAAAATGGAAACCACAAAGTATAAGATAATAACCTGGAACGTTAGAGGTCTAAACAATATGTCCAAACGTTATAAAGTATACAACTATTTAAAGCGCAGAGGGATCCACATTGCTCTACTACAGGAAACGCACCTGGTAGAACAGGAAGTTAAATCCCTTAAGAAACAGTGGAGAGGTCAAATAATCGCCACTAGTTACTCAGCTTTTGAAAGGGGAGTATTAATCTGGATCCGGCCAGGGGTGCCCTTTCAGCTTCTTCACAAGCACAGACAGGGACGGGCGATATGTAGTGGCCTCCGGGAGACTGGGCGGAAGAGATGTAACATTAAGCAGGATATATGCACCCGACCAGGGGAAATTCCTCGATAAATTGTCCCTCGAAATAGGCTCACTCCTAACAGGTCCTAATATAATTGGAGGGGATTTTAACTGCAAAGCTAACGTTAACCTGGACAGATCACCCCCCCCCCATTTCACAGTCCCCTACTCTAAAAATTGCTAAATCATTAGCAGAGTGGCAAAAACACTGGCACCTGGGAGACTGTTGGAGGCAGCTTAACCCTCACACTCAGGACTTTTCATATTACTCGGCTGTACAAGACCTACATGTCAGACTAGACACGTTTTTAGCCTCTCTGAAATTCAAATAGACGTAATTTCTGCTGAATACCTGTGCCGTACAATATCTGACCATAACCCTCTGATTCTATCGCTATCCTGGGGAAGGGAGAGAATGACTATTCCAACATGGCGTCTGAGGGCTGAAATGCTTGAGAATGAGGCACTCAAACATCTTTTGCATTCAACCATAGTTTATTTCTTTAAACACAAAGCACAAACGGCGTCCTCCAGATCCATTGAATGGGAAACATTCAATAGTTATAAGAGGCACCTGTATCAGTGAGAACATAGGGGCCCGGAAATCTATGGAAAACGCGCTCCTTAGCTTGGAGGATTCCCTCAGAGACCTTGAGCGCAGACGCCCTACACAACATGATCTGGCCCCCCTCCTGAAAGACACCAAAAATAAAATAATAGAAGTAAACAATAGACTGTCACAATATGATTATAAGCAGCACATAATCAAACAACACTCAGAGGGGATAAACCTGGTGCCCTGCTGGCGTGGCTGGCTAACCCACCTAAACAACAAACTGTCATAGTGGAAATCGAAGACACCCCAGGAACCAGCATTTACAGCCAAAAAGAGATTAACTCTAGCTTTATCAACTATTATTCAACACTATATGCGCCCCCCACTGAGACACTAACTAACCTCCAATTACAAGACCTAGAAGACCTCGCCCTCCCCAAACTTGGGGAAGAGGAGAGCTCAGCCTTAGCAGCCCCAATATCGATTGCAGAGATTAAAACAGCAATCCAAGGCATGGCTAAAGGTAAGGTCCCAGGATCCGATGGACTTCCTCTGGAGTTCTATCTCCTGTACCAGGACCTGTTAGCCCCACATCTCAGCACAATATATACTGAGGCTTGGAGCGGGGGCAACCTACCATAATCTACTAATGAAGCCATCATGATTCCCCTACTAAAACCCGATAGGCCCCTAACAGATGTCCGTTCTTACCGTCCATTATCCATGCTTCATATAGATTATAAAATATTAAGTAGGATTCTTGCGAACAGACTACTGCCCCACAGGACCTCGTTAATCCACCAGGACCAGTCTGGCTTTATCCCGCAACGTAGCACCGCACAAAATATTAGACGCCTGGTGTCTGTTCTTCGTTCTATGCCTCCGGAAAGGACTCAGGCAGCGATTATCTCGGTCGACATAGAAAAGGCATTCGACTGCTTGAGATGGGACTACCTAGAACAGGTTATGCTGAGAATGCAGATGGGGATGGGAGAGGGATTCACACGTTGGACTAGGTTGCTATATTCAAATCCCACTGCTAGGGTGAGAACAGGTAACACCATATCTGACTCATTTTCGATTGGCAGAGGAACTAGACAGGGTTGCCCACTATCCCCTCTCCTTTTCGCAGAAGCAGTGGAGCACCTGGCCCAAATGGAACCGGGCAGCACTTCCAAGGCATTTCAATCAACGACTGGACACATTATATCGCCCTCTATGCCGACGATATGGTGCTTTTTCTCCGTAACCTAGGAGATGATCTACCAGGTGTAATAACCATGTTTGAGAAATACGGCATAGCCTCCGGACTTCGGATCAACTGGAGGAAGTCCACTATATTCCCCATGTCAAGTAGCACACCAGAACTGAATGAGAAGAGAGGGTTACCCTGGTCTCCTAACACTTTTAAATATCTAGGAGTAAACATATACCATACTGCAGAAGACCTCCTTGAAGGGAATATTCATAGAGCAATCAGAGGAGCCAGAGCTAGCATGCACTTCTGGGAGACTCTACCTTTAACAGTGTCCGGCAGAATTGCCCTACTTAAAATGATAGTGCTACCCCGAATGCTATACTACTTCTCTACCATCCCATTGGTAATCCCGAAAGCAGTATTCAGAAGCACTGACTATGATCGCGAGCTTTATATGGGGACCGAGCAGGCACAGAATCGCACTAAATTCATTGCAGAGAACCACTGCAGAAGGGGGGCCTTGCTGCCCCAGACCTAGAAATCTATTACTGGGCAGGTCAATTACAATGGCTAGCAAAACTTATCAGCGAACCCCCAGGTGCGACAGACTTACGGATTCCACAGAACTGTCCATCTAAAAAAATACTAGGGATAGTACTGACTCTTAGGAAATCAAAGTCACAATTACCAATTGAAAGGGAATCAACTAGACACTGCTGGGAGCAATTACTAAGAAGAACCCGTACAAAAACCCCATACACACCTGAGGCTCCCCTGGGATGTCTGACTTATGCTTTGGGAGACCACATTCTTAGGGGTCTCAATAAGCTGGACGAACACAACATCACAAAACTAGGTGACATATACAATAACGGGAGACTCCGCACTTACTCGGAGCTCCAAGATCAATTTAATCTCCTGTCAGGTTTGTTCCTTATATATCACGCAGTCACCAGAACTGCACAACAAATTTGGGGATCGGCACCTTCAACTCACAGTGGCTGCAACATCCTCTGCACAGTAGTAGAAAGGAAAGGAGTGATCTCAGAAATATATAAATCATTACAAAACAGTACATGCACACCTCTAAATAAACTCAGAGACAAGTGGCATACTGATTTAAACACAACAATTGAAGATGAGCAATGGACAAAGATCACCTCCCATACTTACTCAGTATCTAGAAACGCCAGATTCAAATTAATAAATCTTTACATTTATCATAGAGCCTACCTAACCCCGCAAATGATAATTAAAATATACAATACAAACGAAGCGAGATGCCCTTGATGTACCGAAATAGCTGCAGGTCTGGTACACATGCTGTGGAGTTGTTCACAACTCAAATCATATTGGTCTGAGATATTTAGGAGAATTTCCGACAGCACTAGCAGGAAGATCACCCTGTCCCCACTAGTGGCCCTGCTAGGAGACTTCCCCCGCCCTACTGCCCACAAAATGTCCAATACATTTATTGACTTGGCTCTAGTCCTGGCCAAAAGAGAAAATCGCCTCACATTGGAAAGACCCAGTAGGCCCGCAAGTTAAGAGGTGGCAAGAAGCGCTAGAAAAATGGACAGAAGTGGAGGGGTCTGTGCTGCTAAAAGAAGCGCTACAGGGTCGGAGGCCGAGAGAGGGTGCTACACAATGGGACTCAATACTGGAAAGTTTGATAAACTTAGACTCTCCGACACCTGAAAAGGATCAGACTGCTTCAGACTCCGAACCAGAAGCAGCCCCCACACCCACGACATAGAACTTTGGTAGCGATTGAGACTCTGCTTAAATCATCAAGAACTGTCAGTTTAGGAATATAATGTGTTGATTTAAGTGCAATATGGGGGGTGGGGGGGTTTAACAGCGAGAAATTGGGGATTTACTGTTCATGGTTAAAAATCAATAAAAGATATCTTTAAAAAAAAAAAAATTGACGAGAAATGTGTTCCATATGTCGCTACCCCCCCACACCCCCCAGTGCTAGTCCCCTACATAGCAGTCCTTTTAGTACTTCCGCCTCTGCTCATGCAAGTTGCAGCAGTGAATGTAGCCATCTGGCAAAGTCCGGGGGTGCAGGCGCCTTCCAGAACATGGCAATGAGGCATTTAAAAGTAGTAAATGCCATGTCTATGAATCTGTGGAGGTGTTTGTCTCCGCGTTTCCTGTAGCACAGCCCTAGTAAACAAGATTCAGGTGTGGATGTCAAAGCATAATCTGTATTGTCAGCTATATTCTCGGTCACATGACTTCAGGACAACTGTAGCAGGGAACGTTCCCATACCATGTGGCAGGAGCTGGCCTCTCAGGCCGCATCTCGGACATTTAGGATCAAACATCGGGAACATGCGTTTAATGCGAGAAGGGGGACAGGTAAGCTTGGTGTAGGTAATTGAATTGGGTAAATCGAAGCCTGGGGTTGCGTGATAACCCTTTAACCCAAGCCAATGCAAATGTCCAGGAGCCCTGAGGCAGAGATTGGGGTAGTACCTCATTCCACCAGGCGCAGGCGTGTTCCAACCCCGTACAATGTGTTATGTTTAAGGCAGTGTATAATATATAGATGGCTTTACTGGCCCCTGAGTCGGACAGTAGCATTGTGAGTACTTGTGTATTGGTTCCAAGTCGCCATTCCTCCATGTATTATGTATAAGCTGCCTAATCGTGCAATATGATAGAAATAATCCTGCGTGGAGGTCGTTGGATTCTCTAAGTTCTTCGAACGTCTGCAGTGTACCTTCTGCAAAAAAGTCACCCACGATGAGAAGGTTAGCAGTCGTCCACAGGGCCATGTCACAGTGTCTCAACATATCCCGTGCAGCTTGTAAGCGCGCTATAAGTATTAATAGGGAATACGGTATGTTTATAGAGGTATTGTGTATAGATCTATGCCAGCAAGTTCTAGCCATATTCAATAGTAAAGATTCACTCATGGGATGGCATGTCTTGTCCGTCGCCAGGTATACACTGGGGTCACACCAAGAAAGTCCATCACATATGCTTTATCTGGATTCTGGGACCCACTCCGACACCGCAATGGCCATTGCAGAGGTGCTGCAGTGCAGTAGAGCGCAAGATTAGTCATGTCTAGGCCTCCCTTGTCAATGGGACGATGTGTTGTATTCAAGACCACTTGACGTCTTTTCTTCCCCCAGATTAATTCAGTTAGTAAACTATTTAACGTTCGAAAAGGGGACTTCAGGATGACAATTGGTACTGCCACGAAATAGTATAACAGTCTAGGGAGAACAAGCATGTTGGCCATGGCCACTCTTCCCATTGGTGAAAGCGAGCACCAGAAGGGGAATCGATCCGCAAATACTTCTTACAGGCCAATCCAGATTGCCCTCTCTCAGGTCTTGCAGGGAGTGATATATCCCCACTCTGATATATTAAATGTGGTATGACACCAACTCAACCGATAATGGGGGGAAGAGTGGCTGGGCTCCCAGGGGAACAGGACACATGGGGAAGATGCAGGATTTTGACCAGTTGACCTTTAGTCCCGATATCATTACAAAGGTGTTTAATAAGGACATTACCTCAGGGACAGCCGCTACATGGTCCCGTAGGTAAATTAAGGCGTCGTCCGCATAAAGGGAAATTATGTGAAGACTTCAGGACTCCTGAATCCCCCACTGTTCCACTTTCTGTCTCACGGTCAACCCAGCTGAGTACCCCTGCGGATAAGGAAGCTGTATCATATAATATTGCCTGTTTTGACACAAGCTGTTGGGTCTGAGTATAGGACCCTCAACCATTTCAAAAATCCAGTCCCAATCCCATGAGTCTCAGAGTTGTAAATAAGTGATCTCAACTGAGCGTATCAACACTTTTTCAATATCAAGAGAAATAGCCACCCTCCCGTTGTCATTGTAGGTACTGTTGTGAAGAACTCGGAGCAGTCTTCCGATGTGTAAAAAGGTATTACGTCCAGGAATAAAGCCTGATTGGTCTTCGTGTATCAAGTCAGGCATTAGCAGGAGGAGTCTGTTCGCCAGACGTTTCCCCAGGATTTTACAATCCAAATTTAGCAGGGAAAGAGGTCTGTAGGATCTCACGTCGAGGGACTCACAGCCAGGTTTTGGTAGGACAATGAGGGCCTCACGCAATGTCTGTGGTACTTTACCGGGCGAGTACACCTCAGCGAACATCTTGAGCATAGGTGGTAGCAGATGGGATGAGTATGCCAAGTAGTACTCTACCGGCAAGCCGTCAGATCCAGGGGCTTTATTATGGGCTAGTTAATTTATAGCAGCGCAAATTTCCTCCATCTTGATTGGTGCATCTAGTTCCTCTGTATGGGATGTACGTATTTGGGGTAAGGAAATAGGGTCAAAAAAAGCAGAATACCTGTGCTGATGACAGTGGCTCAGCCGCAGTATACAGTGTGTTAATGTCAGCCTGTGTAGTGAGCACTTCGCCACTGTCTAGCTGAATTGCCACAATGGGAGTGTGCCGAGGGGTCTCCTTCAATAGCCACCCCAGCAAACGGCCCGATCGGTCACCTTCGGCATATTGTCGCATCATGTAGTGCCGATAGTCATGTTTGCACAATCTCGCGATGGCCAGCTTATGCTGTTCGTGTAAACCCCAGAGGAGGTCCAGGTTAGCTGTCTGATTGACTATGGCCATCTCAGCTGTGCGAAGCATAACCTCGAGTGCAGATACATCCCGGTGAAGTTTCTGGCGGAACCCCACGGATGCAGCAAGGCACTGCCCATGCACTAACATCTTATGTGCATCCCATTCGGTATCCAGGAGATGTGTGGAGTTATGGTTTTGTGTAAAGTATGTGGAAATATATGTAGCCAATTCTTGGTGGAAGGGAGGGTCTGTCCATGTTTCTACCTGCAATCGCCAGGTCGGAACCCAGGTAATTGGTCTGCCCCATTGTAGATTTATCTTCAACGGGCTATGATCAAATATGGTGTGAGTTAAATATTCAGATCCATTGTCCTCTGTAATAATGCCGTGGGCCCTAGGAATAAATCTATTCTGGTTGTGGACAGGAGAGTAAAAAGAGTACTCACTGCTCAACAGGTGGTCCGCTCAGCACACTCGTGAAGTCCCCTTTCCACAAGCCAGTTTTAGAATACCTGGGACCTGGGAGGTCTTTCTGCACATTGCTTCCTGCAGTGGTGGGTGCGATCTGTCCACGATTATGTTGGGGACACAATTAAAATCCCCTCTCCAAAGAGCGATCTCTGATGTGTTTCAGAATGGGCCAGTTGTAATCCTACTTAAGAATTCCCCATGGCTGGAATTGGTAGCGTATATACCCACCAGGGTCAGTGGCGTTCCATCTAGTAAGCCTTCTGTGATCACGTACAGACTATTAGGGTCTCTGAATGCATCCCGGCACGTACGGGGCGCTTGGGGCTACCCATACTAGCACCACCCTTGCAAATGCAGATACAATAGTGCCATATGCCTGCCCTCTCCAGTTGCGATTAAGCTTAGAGAGTCCAATCTCCGTTAGGTGTGTTTCTTGGGGCATGGCTATGTATTTTCTGATGCTTTAGGTATGCCTGTATGCGGTGTTGCTTAGATGAGAATGCCATACCACGCAAGTTCCATGTGATGATATTATAATTAGGGAGAGAGAATGTAGGTTGGGTACTCATGGGGGATCATGCCACGTAATTCGGGAAATAACCGAGTCCGCTACCCTGCTGTCTGTGGCAGTGTTGAAATTGTGTGTGCGGTATGTCCGATACCTCCATCCTATTTGTCCCTTCTCCCTTGTATCCCCTTCTCCCATACCATTGTGCAGTCTTGTACTCATAACAACAATGTAAAGAATAAACAGAAGTGGCAACATGCCTAAACGGAGCACACTGTGGCAACCATTATCTATCAATCCATATCGGCGATGTAAACAGTAAACACATGTGAAATAGAACCATTCCATACGGTAACTTGTGTAGGGACACCAAAAACTGGCCTGCATCCTCTATCCAGCCCATAGGATACAGTATATATGTTCGGCAGTCATCTCTGTTTGCAAAAGTGGTATGTATACGATCCCAGCCCCAGATCACTGATCTCCTTGATCAGAGTTAGATTCTGATGGCGTCTGAAGTACAGAAAGAGGATTTGACGTGAGCTGTGTGGCCTCGATCAATGCCTTCGCTTGTTCTTCCGCAGCCTGTGCCCTGGTAGGACCAGGCCTGGAGCCCGTACAGCGCTTTTGTTTGGACCTCGGGGATAATCACTGTGTCGCCGTTTCTTCCTCGTTAGAGGGCTGGGCTAGTCCTTTGGCATGAAGCCATTTCCAAGCAACCTCAGGGGTAGACAAAATGTGTGTTTTTGCGCCATCGATCAAGAGTAATCTCACGGGGAAATCAACGCATATCTTATGTTTTTATCGCTGAGCTGTTGTTGGACTACGAAGAAAGAGTTCCTCTTTTTCTGAACCTCCAACCATGAAGTCTGGGTAGGCGGTGATATTACCATCCTCATATTTCCACGGCCCATGAGTGAAAAAAAGTTGGAGTATCAAGTCTCTATCTCGGTAATTGAGGAGGCTGGCTATCATTGGTCTGGAAGGGGCACCCAGTGGGGGTGGCCTTCCCGGAACTCTGTGGGCTTGCTCTATTGAAAAGAATTTAGGGATGCTATCTTGAAACACTGTGGACGTTAACCATTGTTCCAAAAACAGCTCTGCACTGGTGTCCTCTACCCTCTCTGGGAACCCCATGAAGCAGACATTTCTCGAGCGCCTCTCCGTTGTAGTGTTGCTACTTCCGTGGTTAATTGCTTCATCTGTGCTTGAAGGTCCTGGACATATGGGCGCAAGTGTCGCCATGACAGTCTCTGTCTCCTCTACCCTGTCGAATAATTTGCTATGATCTGCCCAAAGTAGGTTAATATACTGCGTCACTGCATTGATCCTGGACTCCAGGATGTTTTAGTGTCTAGTGTGGCCTGCAATATTTTCTCAAATTTAGAGGAGTGGCGGTGAAGGGTAGCATCTAGTCGCTGCAGGGCAGGAGTCGTGTCATTCAAAGGTAATGACTGTGCTGCGAGCTGTCCGCTGCCAGGGCGATTGGCTGCACGTTGTTAGGCTTCCCCATCTGATCTCCTTCGTGTGTGGCGGTCGTGCTAGTGTGGAGGAAAGGTGTTCCCCACTGTGAATCCGGCTGGAGGGGGAAGAAGTGGGGGGTGGGGGGGCAAGCCCCAGTACAAAATTCTGAACAGCACTCTGTCTAGCGGTCAATTCAGGATATGTGTCCAAACCTGTCAGATTCTTGTACTCTAAGAGATGGGCATCAGCTACGATTACTCCAAATAGCAGTAAAAGTATGGGCCCGTCTGATCTTACATATAATTGCAGTGGTTTGATATCCTATTGCGGGCTCGAGTTATTTACTGTGGGGATAGCCTCTGACATTGGGTGGTTTACAGCCATATTGTGCACTGTGAATTGATACTTTAATGTGAGAGTGGTAGTTAAGTCCAAGGCCTTGGCTATCACAACACTTCTGGTATTAGCGACCCAGCGCCGTGGTAGGCAGTCTCTTTATAGCCATGGTATGGCCCTATAGAGTAGGGTTCCTTCCTGTTCACAGTTCACAATCTAGGTCTATTTGGGAGCGTGCACCCCTGCAACAGAGAGTTCCTTTCACCGTCTCAGCACTCTATCATCCCATCTCTCACTCCACCTCTTAGGCAGATCTCCGTGGGAGCCACCAATGAGTCTCCCACTCAGATCCCCTCATTTAGCTTGGTCACATCAGGAAGGTCACATCAGGAGGGTCACATCAGGAGAGATGCGATCGCACAGTCGTGCTCCTGCTGGTAGGCCGTGTCTTCGCCTGGGGTTGGGAGTGGGGTCTTCAAGGCTCAGCCGCACCGGCCCATCGTCGTTTCTGTCTCCACCCTGCTCAGATCCCCCACGGGCATCGCTTAAGCCTTCATTGATGGGAACAGCAGCCCCAGCTTCCAGGACTGCTCCGGGTCACCTTGGGCACTCCAAGACGCAGGCGAGCAATCCGCCCAGCTCCGCCATGCTTTTCTTCTGCGGCCTTGCCTCTCCACTGGGCCCGTGTCACGCCCACAGCCACAGGGTCACAGCTCGTGCCCTACTGTCCCAGACTCAGCAGCTCCTCTTCTCCCTCCAGCCGCAGGGACATTCCGATGGCTTCAGGAGACAGCAGAGTAGGTCCGCAGCATTGGCCTCGCGTCACATCTGTATCCTCTTGAACAGGCCCGATCGGCCTCAGCCGAGCCTTTGTCTCTTCCAAATGCGCTACAGCAGATCGCAACTGCTGCCTATAAACAGGATAAACAAGTGGCAGGGTGCAGAGCTTTGAACTAGGCTCCTGCTTCTGTTGCAACTTGCACACGTCCCCCCCCCACATATTACATCACTCATGACATGGTCAGTGACCACTCATGACGTCTCAAATGATATCACTGATGACATCATCCACACACACTCATTTGCTTATACAAACTCTTGTATATCCCCCCTGACACACACACCTACTCATATTCATTCACAGATGGACAAAACTAGTAATATACAGACACTCATTTAATCAAACAGCCACTGACATAACCACTCGGCCACCCATACAGTAGTAACGGACTCATACAGTTACTTACACACCCACTCATACATCATACACCAAGCGACACTCACACACAAAGCCCATTAATAGATCACTCATCTAATGATACATCCAGTCAATCAGCTGTACAAGCACTCACACACTCACCCATACAGTCACTGACACAGCTACTCAATCAGTACAGTCACTTACACACCTAATCACTCAACTATACAACCATTCACAAACCCACTCACATGAACAGACACTCACACACCCACTTAGTCACCCATGCAGCCATTCACACAACCACTCACTGACCAACACATGTTCTCACATATCCACTCACTTTCCTGTATAAAAACGGACACACCCATTCACTTTAGGATACAGCCACTCATACACCCACTCACTCTCCCATACAGACCACTGAGATATACTTACAGCCATTCATACACTCATTGACTCACCCATACAGTAACTGACTCACCAACTCACTCATCAATACAGTGACAGCCATTCACTTACCTAGAGAACCACTCTCACACCAACTCACTCGTACAGCCACTCACACCCACTGACTCAACGAAATGCAGCCACTCACACAGGGACTTGCTCACCCATTCAGCTACTCACACATCCACTCACTGTCACATACAGCAAACGATTTAACCACTCATTCACCCATACAGCCACTCACACATTGATACAGCACTTACACCCACTGAATGATGTCATCAGGGATGTCATTTGAGATGTCATGAGTGATGTAATATGGGAGGTCCTAAGCAGTGCATTATGGGAGCTCAAGTTATAGCTTGCTCTGGTAACTAGAACTACTGAATTTCTTAGGTTTTGTACGAGTAAAGTCAGAACATAATTATAACGTCCCTGTAACCTTTTTTTTTTTTTTGTGAATTGCTATGATTTCTTAATTCTATTTCCTAACTATAACGTCCCTGTAACCTTTGATTTGTTTTAGTGGAAAAAAATAATTATATATATATATATTATATATATATCCATCCATCCTTTAATAAGGTCAGTAAGTAGTTATAGTTAGGACCTAGTTTCCATGGAAAAAGCGTTTTTTGACTTGGCTGTATCTTTGGCAACGCTTGATAAATCTTCCCAAAAATGTTCCTCTTGTTGTTCCTGGAAAGTTTCGGAGTGATCCGTCAAGTGGGAGCCGAGAAAAGGGGAAGTCAAAAAAGTGTCTCTCTCCCATGTTAATCCTCAGATACTCTGGACATACGTGAAGCCGGAACCGCTTGACGGAATTACATCACATTTGGCAAAAAGGTAGCTTTTGGTCTGCAGATCACCCTTTTTATATTTGGTGTAACTCTGTTCATTAGTTTACGAGAAATTAAAAGAAATCCAAATTGGTATATATAGGGTTGCAATGACTTCGCAAATACTGCCAATCCCGTGCAGAGATCTAATTGGCTACTAACACTTCAACCAGGAAGTGTTGGCAGCCATTTTGAGAGACTGCTTCAGAAAAGTATCAAAAACAAATGAAAAAAAAGAAAAGGGGGTAGGGTACATTAACCATAAACCCTTAGTCTTGGTGCAGGGGTACCCCTGTTACTCTCCCAAGGCAAAAAAGCATTTTTTTTAAATCATGGCAAAATTCACAAATAATTGCTAATTTTACTGTGAATAAAAAAAAATAAAAAAAATCTAAAAAAAACACTGCCTCCTGTATTTCAAAATGCTATGGCCCCCAGGTGGGACAGATCCCGAGGCATTATGGCGGAAAAAGAAGAGCGGGCGTACGACGGGGCTCCTCTCCTAGGGATTTTACAAGCCCTGGTACCACTGCCCCGGGGAGCACCACCTTTCTGGGGATGAAGATAAAATAGTTTAAAAAAAAAAAAAAAGGAGGAGGGGGTGGGGGGGTGGATGGGGGGGCGTTCCAGTGGACCCACTCCGACCCCACGGACCACTATCTCCACAGATCTATGTGGTAAAGGTATGCACATTTTTTTTTCAATTTGTCAGTACATTTTTTATTCTAAGTGTCACGGGGTTGGGTGGTTACACAGGTCTCAGGCTAGGCCCTGCGGCCAAGCCCTGCTGCACATGACCAAAAGCTGTGCGTGGCGTGGGGTTGGGTTGTCATAGAGGTGTTGGCCCCAGGACAGGACCTATGGCCAACCCCTGCTGGGCATAGCTGAAGCCCGTGTGTGGCGCTTGGATGGGTTCTTATAGGGGGGCTGGCCCTGCAGCCTAATCCTGCCACAAATGGCCAAGGGCCGTGCACAGTTGGAGTTGGATTACTTCTATTAAAAAGCAGAAATTCACTGAAAAAACAAAGGTTACAGGGACATTATAGTTAGAAAAGTATTTTTTTCTTTTAAACATAGAAATTCGCTTAAAAGCCAAGTGTTATAGGGATGTTATAGTTAGGCTATTATTTTGAATGTACAAAACAGAGAAATTCACCTGGAATAGAGTAATTTCAAGTAACTATAAGCCTTGCCCTGAAGTAACTATAACTCGCGCCCTTGCCAAGCATTGCTAATTACCCCACATACTGCAAGACTCATGACATCTTTGATAAATCCCTGATAATATGAATGTAATATTTGCACAAGTGAAATGTGAGTCTAACTATAACGTCTGTGCACCTTTTGTTTTTTTCCAGTATATATATACACATACTCACTTAAAAAAAACTAAAAACAAAGGGACATTATAGTTAGGTTCTGAATTTACTCGTACAAAATCAGAGAAATTCAGTAGTTATAATTAGTTATTTCAAGTAACTATAACTCACAGCCGAAGGTAACTGTAACTTGCGCTCTCGCCATGCAGTTTTTTCCCCAATAATTTAACTTCTAATCGTTCAATGACTTTTTTAATGACGTTATGAAAGTTGTCATGAGTGTTGCAGTATCTAGGGTAATTAGCAGTGCACTACGAGGGTGCAAGGTATAGTTCCCTTAGGTCGCAAGTTATAGCTACTTGAAATAACTATCAACCAACACGATCTTCATCAGAGCAATTACAGTAGATGCTCTGATGAAGATCATGCTTGTCGGTACACGTGAGCTGCAATAAAGATTGGTGAAAAGCATTATTCCAGAGTGCAGGACTTTTTTCTTTGATGAATACTAACGAAGGACTTGATGTGAGTATATACATATATACACACACACATATATATATATATATATACACACACACATATATATATATATATATATACACACACAGTATATATATATATATACACACATACATATACACACACACAAATATACACACACTCCGCCTCTCACCAATATTTTGAAAAAGGAACCAAATTAATTAATTAGCCGAAATGCGTTTGATGGTGGCAGCAGTGAATTAATTAAACCTATCGGCAAATACACAGCAAGCTTCAGTTCCTTTTTCAAAATATTGGTGAGAGGCTGAGTGCATGATTTACAGCAAGTGCTGGCTCTCGTATTTCCGAAGCGCGCTCCTGTCAGAAGCATAGCGGAATCCAGTGAACCGGAGTAAAAATTATATATATATATACACACACACACACACATCCTTTGATATGAAACAGGAAATATGGGTCCCACAGGCAAGCATGTTTTTTAAAGGTTAACTCCATTATTTTTAAAGACTTTTTGCAACAAAAGTGTAAAAATATGATAAAGTCTGTTCAAAATTTTAAAAAAAGTGTATATCAAACATGCAGAACCGTTTCACCTTAGCACATCAGATTATATCAGTGCACGGAGAAGTATTTTTTTAGGTAACAGTTTTCAAACATTAATTTAGAACCTTTAATTCCCATCCCCATCCTGACAACAATGCCAACAGTTAGCTAAGACGCATGGCAGTTGTTATGTGCACTTTTTGGGTAGCCTGAATTTATAATATAGATGAACAAAATTATGGTGTATTAAATCAAACACAGAAGAAGGTTTTGTACAGCAGACATCCTGAAGTCGTGTATTTCGAAATCCTCATATGTGAGATAAGGTAAAAGGAGGGAATGTGAAATAAAACAATTGACTTTGTTCACACAATTTAGTTAAGTGGAGAATCTGGGATTAATCCCAAGTTTTTCCCCACATTTTTGGTTTTACGCAATTCAGACTCTAGCTGTATATGCCTAGCTTTCCTTTCCCCCACTTGACTGCTAATCTCCCCCAATTCCCAACCATCAACCTGCTGGCACCAATGTGGCCCTTCGTCACATCACAGGCCAAACTTTGGTGCCCTTGGGAAAATGTTTGACAGAACCCATGATTTAAAAGAATCTAGTCCTCATAAAAGGATACTAATTTGCCTCTTAGTTCAAGAATGGCAATGTCAAGGTGGGGGAGTGGAGCAGTAATGCCATATTTAAAACTATCACTTAATAAAAAACCTCTCAATTCACTCAAATAATTGTGATGCACTATGGTTACGTGATTTTTGCTGCATGATTATCATGCTGAACATGTCCATGGCTTGGATTCTCCAGAGGCTCCTAATTTGTTGGATCCCCTAACTCTAAAAACAAAAAGTGACAGGAACCTGTACGATCACTGCATAATGTTTATAGCAAGAAGTGGTAGTAGGCAATGTCCAAGACAAAAAGGTTATCATAAGCCTTGTTCCTTGGGTTGTACAGAAATGTGTGTTCTCATGAATACTAATCAACCTTTCAAAGCCTCCTCGTGGCTGTCACCAGGATTTCTAAAAGATTAGCTTCTAAGGATTTGGTCACTTTTTTGTTTCTTCGGTAGGCCTGATCTCTGGTGATATGAATACACAAACAGTTATATATTTGTTCTCCAATACCCTCAAATATATGCATTTTCCAATCATAAGATGATATGGTACAGTTTGACACTTCTGCCTCCACCAACATATATAAACAGACAGACACACTATGTATATATATATATATATATATATATATATATATATATATATATATACATATACATATACATACACACACACACATACATACACACACACACACACACACACACATTACCTAGTGGCAGTCGCCACTAGGTAGTTATAGTTAGGACCTAGTTTTTATAGAAAAAGCAGTTGTTTACTTGCCTATATCTTTGGCGCCGCTTGACGAATTTTCACAAAGTGTTCCCCAAAAATCTGACAGTCACATCAGTTGCTGTCTGGAAAGATTTGGGGTGCTGAGGAGATATATGTACATGTATGTGGAAATATTTAACTATGTGGAAAGGGCATTCCTTTAGGCCTAAAAATAGATTAGGGAGCGTTTATACACATTTCTACTAAGGTGATTCATACTCTAAACTTACAATCCAAAAACAAAACTACGCAAAACTAGTGAACTATAGTGAAATAAAGTGGCACAAAAAAGTGCTAAAAACTCAATATTGTGTCGCAAACTTTCAAATACTGTGCTGCAAAATTTCCTAGTTTATGCCGCAATATCCTAGAGGGCTTGGTCCAGAACACACAATCAATATGGTGCCATCGTCCTGCGTCTCCTCATGGAAGGACCAAAAGAAAATGTCAGAATGGGTCGGGCTGACAAAACACATGTTGAAGGAAATTAAACCAAAAATAGAATACCTGTGAAAACAGATAGTAGACCTCACAGAGCTTGCTGCCTTGAAAACAGGGCTCGGACACAGAGCGTTTCTTTGAACAATGACTGTTTTAAGCTGTGATTCTGTGAATTCTGCACTGAGCTACCTGACTAAATTAAAAATAATGGTAGATAATCATATTATATATATATATATATATATATATATATATATATTGAGGCTGTAAATCATCAGCTGCAAGCGAACAAGGAACGGGAGATCTCAGGTTAGGAAACAGTTACAAGAAGCACAAAGGGAAAGGGAACAGGTGGTGGGAGATGCGACATGGCTATTAAAAAAGTGCATTGGAGGGCATGTCAGACACATGGTGAAATGAATCAATTATAGAACAGGACTCAACAATAACCGGAGAGGGAGGGGCACTGCCAACGATGACCCTAAGATCAGAGAATTATCAAATCTGGTGGACGTCAACTTTAGCTTGGTCTTCCGATAGTGACAAATGCTAACGTTCTTACTGTGAAGGCTGTCACCAGGGGCTGGAAGTGGCTACAATCTTTCCCTGATGTCTGGGTGCAGCTGGCAGTCACCATAAGTAGAACAACATACAAACAAACTCACTCCTCAAAACGTATTGCACCCTAATAGTAGGAGTCAGTGTAAACAGAAAGGCTGTCTATACTATGCATTTTGCTCCATACTGAAGGTGGTTGCTAGAGTGATTTACTTCTATAATGTTGCACAGTTCTCTGAAGACCAGGCAAGTAGAATAAGCACATGGGCAAACTCACGTCATCTCGCTTTATGCAGTCAACCTATTTTTTAAAAAGATTTGCACACTGAAACTGACCACACTATGAAGGCACTAGAAGACGACGGTGAGGCATAAGGCCACAGACTGAAGTGAAAGAAATCTTATGTATTCCCCATAAACCGGGGTATAAGCAGAATGACACTGGCAAAAGCATACCGAAGACTGACTGAAATGGAAACCCAACACGTTTCATTACCCGATAGTACACATTTATCACTCTTAATCAGACTTAACTGATGTGGGAGGCTCAAGAAAAGAATGATGTTGGATTCGGAACCTAGAATCCAAAAGGTAAGGGAAAAGATGCAAATTCTCATTGGGCCTTGGGCAGAATGGAGGCCATGTCTTCACAAGCTGGGGGACCTTTAGCACTGCTCCGCAAGAGGCCTTTGATGAATCCGAACTAACACCATATACACATGAAATTCCACAGATAGGGAAACTAGGACCCCAACCCAAGGAGTCCTCTAGATACCTACGACTGTGGAAAGACTGGGACAGACCTAGCTGGAGGCCTATACAAAGGTGGGACACTTATGAGGGACAGTTTCTGCTACATGGTTATCTATTTGCGACAGTAAGAACAATGTGGAAATCATTACAATTAGAGCCTTCAACGCACAAAACAGCAGTTGATCTGCACATAGAAGGGGAGGAGAACAATGTAATTATGTGTTGAGCACTCCAGCAGTAATCAAAATGCATAGATGCCCTATGAGACAAGTAGGCAACTGACACTAGAAATCCTATGGAGGACAAAGAGACTGAGGTAGGCTCTTGAGTGCCACACCCAAGTTGCCTATGAACGCTAATTTCAAACAGTTCACATTGTGCTCATGAAATATATCATACCTAGCACAATTTAAAAGTTCAATACTAGAGCTGCAACAATATGTCCTAGGTGGTGGAATAACAGTGGAGGGTTTTCCCCACAAAGTTTGGATTTGCCTGGCTTGGAAACATAAGTAAGGGAAGTGATCTCGCATCTAAATGAAGGTAGACAAACAAAGCAAACACCAGCAGCCTGTTTGCACAGTCTATTTCTAATCCCAGAAACAAGAAAACGACAAAAAAGTTTGCAAACCTCACTGTAGTGTTTGTTAGCAGTCAAACATCGATGAGCTGGACAGCAGAGAATGGACCTTGCATAAGTAAATGGGAAACCAGAAACTAGGAACTTAGATGAGTGTGAAGGCATATTTAACTAACTTGAGCGTGAGGTGCAATCCTATGTGGTATGTTAATTGGAATTGATAAAGCGCACGTACACCATAAGGTTTCTTGGCACAATACTCTAAGACTAGGGTGGCATATGGACCGCCCAAAGTGGCACACACGACATAGGGAGGCATAATGCAGAAACTCCAGAGGAATACTCAAATAGACCAAACTACGTGCTTAACCGAAGGAGGTCGGCCTTAGAAATTAGGCGCATGTTAATTTGTGTTAAATTGTTAGTGCTTAATTTGATCTGGTGGCTGCAGGTGGGGTTCTCATTTTTGGTGACTGGCACATACTTTTCCTCATCAGATTTTGAGCAAGAGAGGAAAATAAAAATAAATAAAAAAAATCTCAAAAGTGGGAAAGGAGAAGGAAGAGGAAAACCGGAAACTAGAGATAAAGAAAAAAGGTAGGTATTAAAAGGAAGACACAAGGGGTGGAATAAAGACGATACAACCTTAGTATTCGGCAATTGAGATATTTGTCACCGCCAGCTGCGGGCATCTGAGAAAAAACTTGGACACTGGCACTTATTATTTTACAATAAAGCACAGGTCACATGTGTGAAAAAACGGACCTCCCGGATGCACAACACCAACAGCATTCACCTTAGCATAGAAATCATGAGCATGATGGGAGACCGGAGTTTAAAATCTAAAGTTGACAAATTATTTACGCTGAGCAGACGGTCAATAATACTACCGGGAGAATATGACATTACAGTAAGATATAACTGTACAGATGATGTAGCATTGTGATACAATTCCACACGCCGGCCTCACCACCATAGTTATCTGCTCTGTGAGAAAAAAAAACAATAAAACGTTTTGAAAAAACGAAACTTGTGCATATACAAACAAAACACAGATTTAGGGTACATCAGGATGGGTCAGGTTAGGAAAGGAAAGGTTTACAATCCATCAAAAGAAAGTTCAAGAGACGAACCTAAGGAACCTCACTCAATAATCCTGAAATACACGGAATTTTGTTAACAAGTCAATAGTTGCTTGGTAACATGTTCTACCTCCACGGTCAAAATAGTACATGAAGGGCCGTTGAGGAGTTGAGATTTGGCTACTTGAAATTTCTGCTGCCTGCAGGGTTAATGAAATGAGTGCCTGTAAAACTCGCTCTACAAGTAGGGGGTCCAGATGCAGCCATGCCACCCATGAAGATGTACGCTGTTGGTGTCCAGCTCTAGCGAGGGAGCGCCAGAAGATTATCTTGTATTTACAATGGGCTAAGACAAGCACAAGCTTTATTAAAAACATGAAACCATGCCACAGGAGTAACTCATACAATTTTTATTTGTGCTTCCAAAACGCACAATAAGACGTTTATTTTTCAACACACTGTTTTATTTTGCACTATTACCAAACTAGCGGCATGTAAACAAGAACAGTTTCAAACAGTAACATCACTCGAGGAGTTTTCTTATTGCCTACCAATTATCAAGCCGAGGCAAAAAAGGAAAGATTCCACATTAACATTGCCCATTGGGCATAAGTGTTGGTCCATTTTTTTCCTTCACAATACTTCCACACTTTATGGCTTAATAATAAAAGCCTACTTTCAAAACCGTGTTTTAAATTACAAAGGCAATACTGACATTCCTCTCACGTGGACACATAGGACACTTTTCGATTTTACCCGACATCAAAGGCAGACTTACTTCTACTGAATTAAAAGCTTGACAGCCTGAACACATACATACTCTTTTAATCTTCACTTAAGCCAATAAAAAAAAAAGAATCAATGTGGGTGTCAACTTTTGCAATGTCACCCTGCCTCTTTCTCTGCTCAAACACTCTAACGAAAGCATCACATAAAACCCTGCAAAGGGGCACATTAACAAATGGAAGTAATTCGCAACCGTCCAATGTCACATAACAAAATAGTCACTTGAGAATCTCTCATTGGTATCTCTTAAAACTTTAAAAGTCATCTGTAACTCCATTTAAGGAATGTGACATGGTATAGGCCTAACACACATGGAGCAACAGTAAACTCTCCAGATCGTTTTTAATAAGTGCAACACCACCTTTAACATGAAGTCGATGTTGCGTGGATGTGACGTTAGAGCCACAGCTGCCTACTTTGGAACTGGAGACTTAGGTTCGAACCACGGCATCGGCTCAACATCGTGCGATTGTGCGCAACTCACGTAATTTCCTCGTGGCTTAAAAAACATAACTCATGTAGGGTGCTTCAATGTCCTCGGGCCAAGTTCGCGCTACATAAAACTGCAAGCAAAAAACAGTACAACAGGGTATGTGGGGCTAATTCAGAAAAGAAAACAAGAAACCAGGATGCGATGTGCAACTTGGACAGTTTCGGACCGCAAAATTATTATCTGTCAAGGGCCAAATTTGGTATTGTAACTACAGTTTGCAGGTTGCAAGCAAAACACCCACTAGGCATCATGCCTCTGTGACAGGACACGTAATTACATGATTTAATTAATAATGACCGAATAAAACAAGCATTTGCAATGCAACGGGTCTCACGTTTGCTCATGTTAGAGCTGATAGAGTTGTAAACTCCTAACCCGACTTTTCACCTATCGGCAAAAGTGCATTTATGTACGTAACCCGATAAAATGCAATTAACTGTGTAAAGCGCTGGACTTCTGCCAAGCGAAATCGCGCTAGGAAACTAGAGAAAAAGTAGTCCACGAGCCGGACAGAAAACAGCGAGCCTCGCATGTTTTCTGTACTTGGTCGATGCGCTCGAGGAGGGCTAGCCACGGAAAAGGCATGACCTATGCATGCCTTCAACTAATGAAAGCAAGCAGATTTGATTAGGCAAGCCCACGAACCAATCAAAAACACTGGCTCTGAGCCCTTTTCTAAACACTAAAGCGTCTCGCTGCGATACGCATGCGCGAGCGCATGCAACGCAGACTCGACCCTAAAAAATACCACTAGATTTTTTGAAAGCATGCTATCACTTGCAAGGCATTTTTCTTGTGTGGTAGTTCATTGCCATCTATTTGTAGATCAGCTCACCACATGTAAATAACTATCAGCATTTATGGATGCCCTCTAAGCAACAGGGGAATGATGTTGATTCATACTTTTTCCTGATAGCGCACGCTGTGCAAGATGTAGCAGAGCCCACATTTCCTTGTTAAGAAAACTAGTGTCACAACTAGGGGTGTGCAGAATTTGCATTATTTTCTGTACCGTAATTACACAAAATTACCGCAAACTTATGCATATTACCCAAAATTCATCTCACTCAAAATATTACCCAAACATTCTGTTCGGGTGACAACTCAACTCAAAAATGTAATTTTAAGTTGATTTCCGGTCGCTCATGTTCGAAACACTGCAGCTTGTGTTAGAATTTTTTGTTTTGCTTTAAAAAATTACCTGAACGGTCAGCTCAGATACAAAATCTACCTGAAATGTTTGTTCACTGCCCATGTTAAAGGAACTGCTGCTCATGTTCAAAACACTCTTGTTCGCATTCAGATTTGTAGTTTTGTGTTAAAAAATTACCCGAATGTCCCACAGGGCCAAAAAAAAAAAAAAAAAAAAAAAAAAATCTACCTGAAATGCCGCTTGCATTCAAAAATTACCTGAACAGTATATATCGCATAAAAAAATTCTTCCCATCATTTTTATGATATGTGAAATTATTAATATTACACCAACTATGCAGGTGTAATTAAAATTTCACCCGGCCTAGTCACAATACATCATTAGGCAAAGTAAATAAATTGTAGGAAAATCACACTCCGAAGTCAATTTTCACACAAAGGAAGTTGGTGAAATGTAAAAATCGATTTATTCCCTATAAATCCTTTCCAAAAAACCTAAACACCCACAAAAAATAAAAAATAAAAGCCCACAAAACCTACAAACCCCACCGTATCCTATTCATTTAACAGTCTAAACCAAAGGTGTAAGACTAGGCCAACAATGCCTTTCCCCTTCCACTCCAATTGGACTGGCGATAAAGCAATGCAGGGAAGAGAAATACACAAGGAAGACCACAACTTAGAGGGAGCAGAAAAGAAGCATATGGGCAGCAGAGAGCAACAGAGTCCAAGAGTGGAGAAGTACATGGGAGACCGTTTCTAAGAAAGGATAAGTAGTGTTTGAAAAGCAAGCAGAAGAAGGACACAAGTCCACGCTTCAGGGGAGGGACACACACAAGAAGGAAAGTCCACACAAGCCAGCTTATTAAAAGTGAGGGTAAAGTCAATCAACGGTAAGCAATGGGCAGGCTCTGTGGCCATCTTAAGCTTGCACTGTCTGGCAGGAGAGACTTAATGAACACATTACATGGTATGTATGCCCTTCATACATTGTGATAAGTTCATTAGAGTAAGTGGACTCTAAATCAATAGACTCTTAAAGTAAAGTCACATTATGTATTCTGCATTCAGAGGTCAGTATATCGTGGAATGGCAATATATTTTTTGAGACCAGGTATCTACCACAGTGTGCCAGAAGGATTGCTATTCTTGAAAAAACTGTAAACCGACAAGAATAACGAGAGGGACATCTGGGCCATGGCTACCATGTCTTGGTGTCATTTTTTGCCAATGCATACCCCTGCACTTGTTTAGAAAGACCAAGTAGAGACATTCAATATGTTGCAATGTGTCAAACCCATTTTCCCAGGTTAGGTGTGTTTAGTCCATGGCGTGTGTGAATTTTCTTCTACCATATACACTTCTTTTCACCTTCTGTCCCAGTCTGCTGTTCCCGATGTCTGGAAAACCTTAATTATTCTAGCCGCAGACTGAATTTGTTTGATCTAAAGCATTTATTAGTGAACCGTTTAATTTTTCATAATAGTGATTCTGATGGTTGATTGCAATGGTGATCAGTTAATTCAATAAACACTGCTGACGCTGCAGAGCAGCTCACAAGGCAGCTCCGTTTTTGTAAGAAAACAGAAAAGACAAATTACAAGTTTGAATAAAATCCCGAAGAACATCTGAGATAAACAGAGCAGGGTTAATTCAACTTAAAAACAAAACTGCAGTTTGGGCATCCTTCTAGTCAGTGTAAACGCAAATATGCAGCCTTCCATTTCGTCTGTTTAACTGTTGGTAGATGATACGGATCGAAGCAGCTTGTAAACCAGAATGAAAAACTCAACATTAAAAGTTCAAAAAGTACCAGCTTCTCATATTTGATAGTCCAATTGGAGGAGACCTCAAAATGCTAATTTCTGACCTAATTCTGAAGTAAATTGCACTTAGTATGAATTTCTAAGCATTTTACCAGCTGCTTAATAGGGTCTTCGATACTTCACCTGGATGCTTTGTGAAAAATAATACCTGGTGTAATGTACAAGAAACCTGACGGACTTTGCTTCTCCCTACGTAGCTCAGGGTTAAACTCTAGACGCTTGCTGGGTTCACTAATCGGAACGTCACACCATGTTTTTGAATCACCATTTAAATGGGAAGAAATCTGATGGACCAGAACAAATTCTCTTGCTTCCTTTGTATGACTACCCATCACCTCCTCTGCAGAAATGACCAAAACAAATCCATTTATGTATGCTGTGTCAATGTAAACCTGTCCAGCCCAATAAGATGTTCTTTAGGCCCGTGCCCGCAATGGACGTCACCGTTACGTCCTTGGCTACGGCACTGAGGCGCCAAGGACTTAACAATTACATCCATGGACTAAGCACCAGGACAGCTGGAAAGATGGTGATTTTAGCACTGCAAACCCTTTTTGTTGATGCCATTTTCTGGGGAAAAACCACAAGCTTTCTTATGCAGTCCTTTGTACCCTTTTTTATTTAAAAAAACACAACATTTTCACTATATTTTTTGCTAATTTCTTGGTCTCCTCCAGGGGAACCCACACACTCTGGGTACCTCTAGAATCCCTAGGATGTTGAAAAAAAAAAAAAGGGCCTGCCACCTGAGGTGGGAAAAGGCCTGGCAGTGAAGGGGTTGAAAAAAAGTCAATAAACATAATCACAGACCTATTATATAGGTCACAAGTCAACTTTGATCTTATTACCATAATACAGCTTTACTAACATGAAAAATCAGTCTTAAATCACTTCAAAATCCATTTATTCATCTTCAAGGGGTGTTTAATGTTGTTCTATCCCACTACATGGATTTTCCCTCGAGTTGGTGGTTTGGTTCAATGCCTCTGTTTACAACTACTGCTCATGAAACACAACATAATCCACCCCCATTTCCTTGGACGATGTGTTGAGAAGTGATGCAATGAAACCTCTCCAGCCCTCTAGAAAGGTAGAAGAAGAGTGCATGAATCCCTCTGCCCTATTGCCTGCGACCATTGGTCACTATAACCTACAGATGAGCGGGATGCCCTTAATTGGGCTGCTCTAGTAGGAAGCTTTGCGTGTCTCCTCTAGAAAGGCCAGAAAATCAAGAAATTGAGGATCAAGAAATAAGGGATGGGGTGGAAGGAAGACAAGGAGTTATTCCCTGTAACAATTTTGCAACAGACATTTTTTTAAAAATATATCTGCAATCAACTATAAGTAACCCTAACGAAACGAGAATCAGTAGTGTTCGTAAAGCATTTACCTTAAACACAAGATCCAATAACTACAATAAATATGGAAAAGTTATGCTGACCATAATGTTCATGCACATCTCAAACACACAAAAATAATAAAGAAATATATTTATTTGTAAACTCCTTTAAATCGTACACTATCTAAGTATACCAGAGAACATACGCAAGTTAAAACTGCCCAGGAGCTATGATCTTCTCATAGGGTTGTATTGGAAATGCCCTGCCTTATATCTAGGGGGTATTGTCTGATTTATGATGGGTAGCATAGGCATGTTTGGTATGGTTGTAATGGTAGTGAGAAATGCTGTTTACTGGTGTGGGTGGATTTTTCATTGCTATTACAGAAATGACACTTCTATCAATAAAGTGAACATATCTCTGTGCTTATGACTCTGGTGTTTTGCAGCGTGACTTCAATCCACGTCAGGGCAGAGTGACAGTTGGGCTTTGTGCATACTTTGACAGCCTGTACTCAGGGAGGGTGGAGGTGTCACGGAGGTGCATCTGCATTTTGAATAATCTTCCTAGGCTGAGAGAAGGGGGAGGCGGGGCACACATACATCCGTAAAGGCTGTGCCTCACACAAAAGGGTTGTTTACCCCCAACTGATGTTTGGAGCCTGTGCTGGAGGCGAGAGGGGACACTTCTAGAACCAGTTGTAACTGGTTGAAACCCCCTCTCCTCCTCTTTGGAAATGCTTTGCAAAACGGAGTATAAGTACTGGGGATTTTGCCCCACAATTTGGAATACTTTGGACTTTCAACATGCTTGTAACTGGACACAGATGGCTGGAGGGAACGCTTAGGACTGCTGCTGTTGTGCTGACCTGTGACCTGCTTGGTCACCTGGAGGAACTGCCACTGACTGCATCCCGTTTGTGCTGACCTGCTGCTGGGCCCTGCTGCCCTGTGCTCCATCCTTGTGTTTCCCAGGGGCTGGGTGCTGTGACCCCAGACCTCTGCAACAAACCTACATAGCGCCTGGAGGAGCGCTTCATTCTTTTCAGTTAAGCTCTGATTTTTCAGTTTTTCCTTTTCCCGCCACTGCCTCCCTGCGGCCCTGCCCCCCTGCGGCCCTGCCCCCCTGCTCTCCCATTCGCTGTCTCCCCTCCCTCCTCCCTGCTGCCAGTCCCTCCAACCTCCCCTCATATGGCAGCTGCGGCGCGGGCGCGCCTAAGGCAAGCCCGTCCGCACCCAGCTCCAGTCCCCCAGGCCCTCGGCCCCCGCACCACCAATCACTGTTACACAGCCAATGACCTCCACGCCCTCAATCCAGGACACTCCTCCACCTGCTTCCAGTCCACTCAGAAGCACACCAAAGGACCCTTCTCCTGCAGAGCCTGCAACTTCACCTACACCCTAACCATCAAGCTCTGACACAAAGCCGCAGACAGCCACCTCAGCTGCATTCTGCTCAACACCCGCTCCGTCCACAAGCACGCAATCAAACTATGGGACCTACTGACATCATCATCACCCGACATCGCATTTCTCACGAAACCTGGATGAATTCGGCCTCGGAACCAGCCATAGCCATACCTAAAGGCTACAATATCACTAGAAGAGACCGCACCAACAAACCCGGGGGAAGAATCGCCATAGTCTACAAAAGCACCATCAGAGTCTCCACCAGCTCCCACGACACCATCAACTCCGCCGAGCACCTCCATTTTAAAATCCATGTCAACACCACTCTCAGAGGAACACTGGTCTACAGACCGCCGGGCCCCAGACCTCACTTCTGCGACGACATCACAGACATCATCAGCACCCAAGCCCTCACCTCAACTGACTACTTCCTCCTCAGTGACTTGAACTTCCACCTAGAAAACAACAACGATATCAACACCACCAACATACTCGACAACCTTGCCAACCTCTGCCTCAAGCAACTCGTCACATCACCCACCCACCCACACCGCAGGACACACACTCAACCCCATCTTATCAGTAGGCAACCACGTCTCCTTCAGCCACACCACAAACTCCAATGGACCGACCATCGCTGCATCCATTTCTCCTTTCAGAAGCCGGTCACTCACCACCTCACCACTCAACCCCCCCGCCACTATTGGAACAGAATCTTGACAGAACAGCTGATCTCCACCCTCGCCCAGGCACCTCCTCCTAGGACCCGGGACCCCAACTCAGCCGCCACCAACCTGCATCAATGGATGGACGACTGCGCCAACACCCTCACGCCACTCAAACAACCCTCGGACATCCATCACAGATCCAAGGCCAGCTGGTTCACCCCCGACCTACAGGCCTTCAAACGGGAATGCTGAAAAATGGAGAAGAAATGGCACCTTGTACCTACCAAATCCAACCACATTGCCCTCAAGACTGCCATCCGCACGCATCACCAGCTGATCTGCACAACCAAAAGAACCTACTACAAAAGACGCATAGACACCAACGCTCACAACAGCAGAGAGCTCTATGGCATCAAAGAACTCTCCAAACCCAGGCCCTGCTCCTACATCCCCCGCCTTCACAGGAGCTCCGCAACTCCCTCGCCACTTACTTCCGTAAGAAGATCGAAGACATCCACAACAGCTTCAAACCCCAGACCCACCAGCCAACCCCAGACCCACCAGCCAACCCCAGACCCACCAGCCAACCCCAGACCCACCAGCCACGAACCCAACGTACCAAGCAACGTTAACCCTCTATGCGCCTGGACTCATGTCAACAATGAAGACACCATCAACACCATGGCCTCCATCCACTCCGGCTCCCCCTCGGACCCCTGCCCACACCAGATCTTCAACAAAGCCAGAGACATCATCGCCCCCATCTCCGCGCCATCATCAACAGCTCCTTCGAGACAGCCACCTTCACGGAGAGCTGGAAACACGCCGACGTCAAAACCCTGTTGAAGAAACCCAAGGCGGACCCAGATGACGCCAAAAATTACCGACCCATCTCCCACCTCCCCTTCCCAACGAAGGTCATTGAGAAAAGCGTGAACAGCCAACTACCCCGCTTCCTGGAAGACAGCGCTTGATACCTCCCAATCTGGATTTCGCAAGAACCACAGCACTGAGACCGCACTCATTGCTGCTACAGATGACATCAGGACCAGGCTCGACAAAGGCGAAACCGCAGCACTCATCCTCCTGGACCTCTCCGCAGCCTTCGACACCGTTTGTCACCACACCCTTCGAACACACCTCCACAACGCCAAGATCCGCGGTAAGGCCCTCAAATGGATCTCCTCATTCCTCTCCGGCAGAACCCAGAGAGTCCACCTTCCACCTTACCTGTCTGAATCCTCCAAAACCATCTGTGGCGTCCCCCAGGCATCCTCCGTCGCCGATTTTTCGCCCGATCTGCACCCAGGGTGGGAGGGGTGGGGCGAAATCCACTAGAAACCAGGGATTTTGTTTTTATTGTTTATTTTGGGGGCCACCCCTTGGGCAAGGGTCGCTCCCCTGGGGGGCTATTTTTTTTTCACTGTTTCGGCCCCCCCCCCGATGGCAGACCAGCCATGTTTTTGGACGATCTGGGCCCCGCGGGGTGGAAGCACACTAGGCGCCAGGGATTGTGTGGTATGTGTGTGTGTGTGTGTTTGTGGGCACCCCTTGGTCAACGGTCACCCCCCCCAAAGTGGGGAAAGTTCGTATAGGCCATCTCTGCCCCCTTTGGGGGCAGATGGGCCTTTTTTTGTAGGCCCATCTGCCCCCAAGGAGGGCAGAAACCACCAATACGCCAGGGATTTATTTATTTTTTTCCCTTTTTTTTGTTTTGTGCTGGGGGTGCCCCCTTTGGGAAGGGTCGCCCCCTAAAGGGGGCCCAGAGGTGTTGCCCATTTCTGCCCCCCTTGGGGGCAGATTGGCCAATTTTTTTACGCCCATCTGCCCCCGAGGGGGGCAGGATCCACTTAGGTACCAGGGACAACTTCTAAGTTCTTGGTGGTGGGGTGTTTGTCAACTGGCGAAGTATTTGTATTTGTGATTATAACAATTTATTTCTTCTTTTTCTTCTAGTTCAACGCTTTTGCTTCCTTTGCTGTGGATCCTTGCGGTTTTGGCAGTAGTTGTCCTGCGGTTTGCATAGTTGCATGTTTTAGGTAAGTGAAAGCAATTTACTCCAAAGGAGTATTGTTGACATGCATGAATGACATGTTTGTAGGTGGTGTACTAAATGAAGTATTGTGTGTTTGAAATTGTCCTTAGATTTGAGCACAGTGATGTTTGTGTTGTCATATGTCTAATTTGCTTTTTTCTTTTTAGTGGGATATCATTGGTGATTGCTGTGTCTGTGCAGAGTAGTTGCTTGGTGAGTAGCTTTTTCAGGCAAGTGAGTGGTGTAGTTTTTTTATTACATAACTCTTTGTGATAAAGCTACACTTTGTTTATTACTTATTTTAGTGCTAGTTGTTGTTGGCAATCCATTTGTTGTTAGTGAGGATCATGGCTAGCCGCAGAGTGACCGCTCAGCAGGTTGTTCGCATGCTCTTTGAGTCATCTTCAGACCATGATTACGAGACTGACTCGGCATCTGAGGCAGAGGAGGAAGCGGGAGATTCTGGAAGTGAGTTTTCTGTCCGAGAGTATTCTTCTGATGAGGAAGCTACTCTCAGTGCAGATGAAGGGCCTGTGTTAGAGGAGGACATTGATGTGCCAAGAGTGCAGCAGCCTGGGGCTGAAGGGTTTCCCATTGGAAGATCTGACACCTGGATTGCCCCAAACATGGAGCAGCCACAGTTACCTGCATTTACTGGTCTCCCAGGGTGTAGAGTTAATACGGAAAACCTTTTGCCTGTCCATTTCTTTCACTTGTTTATGGACGATGTATTTTTGGAAGAGATTGTGGAGCAGACAAATGTGTATGCAGAGCAATATTTGCGGGACAACGCTGCCAGACTTAAGCCTCAGTCTAGAGCTACTCAGTGGGTTACCACATATCTGGAAGAGATGAAAAAGTTTTTAGGTTTGTCTTTTTTGATGGGGTTGAGCAGGAAGCAGTCACTGGCTTCTTATTGGTCTACTAGTCCCTTGATGGCAACGGCTATATTTCCTGCAACTAGGACACGTAAATCGGTATTTGCTTCTTCTTCGTATGCTGCATTTTGTAGACAATGCTTTAGCCTTGCCACGAGATCACCCTGATTGTGACCGTCTTTTTAAGATTAGGCCTGTCCTTGATCATTTTGTAGATCGGTTTTCAGAGGTCTATTTTCCAGGCAAAGAGATAAGTGTGGATGAGTCTTTGGTCCTTTTCAAGGGGCGTTTAGTTTTTAAGCAGTACATTCCTAGTAAGAGGGCACGGTATGGGATTAAATTGTATCTGCTGTCAGAAAGCAGTACAGGATATGTGTATAATTTCCGGGTCTACACTGGTAGGGATTCCAGTATTGACCCTCCTTGTTGTCCAGCCACTTTTGGAGTTAGTGAAAAAATTGTGTGGGAACTTGCTAGACGGCTGTTTAACAAAGGTCACCATTTGTACGTAGATAATTTCTACACTGGAGTGCAGTTGTTCAAGGAGTTGTTTAGAGTGGACACTGTTGCTTGTGGCACAATCCGTTCTAACCGAAAAGGGTATCCAAGGGAGCTTGTCTGTAAAAAACTTGATGGGCCTTGCTGAATAATGAGCTGCTAGCTCTGAAAGGAGGGATGTGTACATGCTATCTACCATCCATGATAAGAGTACTTCCCCTGTGACTGTTTGGGGTCAGGTTGCGGAAGTGCACAAACCTGCGTGCATTTTGGACTACAATAAGCACATGGGTGGTGTTGATAGAGTAGATCAGAGGTTGGAACCTTACACTGCTCTTGGTAAGTCTTACGTGTGGTATAAAAAGTTGGCCCTACATTTATTTCATTTGGCAACTTTTAATGCCTTTATTGTATACAAGGATTGTTCACCTGAGTCAAGGATGACATTTGTTAAATTTCAGGAGTCGGTGATAGAAAGCCTTATTGTGGTGGAACCGGCAAGAGTTCCTAGAGTAGAAGTGGTGGAGGATGTGGCTAGATTGAAAGATCGGCACTTTCCAGATCACATTCCTCCCACTCCCAAAAAAGACTTGCCCACAAAGAAATGTAGAGTATGTGCCCGGAGATTAATCCGGAGGGAGAGCCGGATGTACTGCCCCGAATGCCCTTCAAAGCCTGGGCTGTGTGTGCCCAGCTGTTATAGAAGTTACCACACAAAGAAAAACGTCTGGGAAATACCGTGAGCGTAAGCTGTCTGTTTTATATTTTCATGTGTTTCACGGTTGGCATCTCTGTCATGTATTTAGTTAGAGCTTTTGTGTTGGTAGTTTTGTGCTTATTTTATAATTAGTTAGTGGTTTCTTTGTTGTTTATAAACAAACAAAAAAGTGATGGCAGTGTGCGTGGGGTGGCGCTTGGCTGGGGGTGTGCCTGGGGTGGCGCTTGGCTGGCAGTGTGCTTGGGGTGGGGCTTGGAAGGCGGTGTGCTTGGGGTGGGGCTTGGAAGGCGGTGCCAGCCAAACGCCAGTCCACACTCCCATTAGCTGGTGTGATTCTTGTATCAGGCATGTGGGCGTATGTAAGTGATGGGCCCTTGAGTGGCGCGGTCTGTCGATGTGAGTGTTGTAATGTGCTGGGCCCGTGGCTGGCGGTGTGAATGGTCTTGTGCGTGTCATGTATGAAAGCTGTGTGAATGGACTGTAAAGCGGTTGGTGCCTTGTCGCGGCTTTACAGCTCACGAGCTGTGAGTCATTGGTTCCGTTTTTTCCCTTTCAGTTATTAACAGTGCATTTCATTTTTGTGAAATCTCTTGTTAATAAAATTTGATCCACTGAACCATCTCTCACCCTCGTGCCAAATCCAACCAGTATGTGTGGTAAAAATGACAAAACCTACTCCGCTGTAATCAGGCGTCGCAGCACACCTGTGACACGCTAGGTGCCTTGGGTGGGACCCCGATGATGAAGCATGCCACCAACTTGGTTGGTGGGGGAGGGGTCTTTTTCACATAACCTAAGTGCGTTTCTTTTCACACTTTTAGTGTTTGGCACATCACAGACTTATGTGGACACATCAAAATGATATATTACAAACCTACCTGTGTTTGGGGGGTGGGGGGGGGGGCACCTATGTTTTTGGTCCTGGGTGCGGCCTTCATCTAGGGAAACCTACCAAACCCAGACATTTTTTTTTTTTAAACTAGACACCCCAAGTAGTCCAGGGAGGTGTGGCTTGCGTGGCTCCCCCAACATTTTCTTACCCAGACTCCTCTGTAAACCTCAAAATTTGCTTAAAAAAGCATATTTTCCTGACTTTTCTTAGTAGGATCACCGCTCCAGCACAAAATTCCTACTCCCCAGTTTTCCCCTCAGTCTCCCAAGTCAAATGACACCTCACTTATGTGGGTCCCCAAAGCAGAGTCAGTCTAAAGATGTATAAAAGAATATGTCCTTATAAACTCGCTGTGCTATCCCCCCTATCTCTACAAGTTTTGGGCCTTATTCTGTTGCAGGCACCTGGCCCACCCACACAAGTGAGGTATCATTTTTATCGGGAGACTTGGGGGAACGCTGGGTGGAAGGAAATTTGTGCCTCCTCTCAGATTCCAGAACTTTCTGTCACCATAACGTGAGGAAAATGTGTTTTTTTAGCCACATTTTGAGGTTTGCAAAGGATTCTGGGTAACAGAACCTGGTCAGAGCCCCACAAGTCACCCCATCTTGGATTCCCCTAGGTCTCTAGTTTTAAAAAATGCACAGGTTTCGTAGGTTTCCCTAGGTGCCGGCTGAGCTAGAGACCAAAATCTACAGGTACGCACTTTGCAAAAAACACCTCTGTTTTCTTTAAAAAAAAATGGGATGTGTCCACGTTGCGTTTTGGGGTGTTTCCTGTCGCGGGCGCTAGGCCTACCCACACAAGTGAGGTATCATTTTTATCGGGAGACTTGGGGGAACATAGATTAGCAAAACAAGTGTTATTGCACCTTGTCTTTCTCTACATTTTTTCCTTCCAAATATAGGAGTGTGTGTAAAAAAGACATCTATTTGAGAAATGCCCTGTAATTCACATGCTAGTATGGTCACCCCGGAATTCAGAGATGTGCAAATAACCACTGCTCCTCAACACCTTATCTTGTGCCCTTTTTGGAAATACAAAGGTTTTCTTGATAGCAATTTTTCACTCTTTATATTTCAGCAAATGAATTGGTGTATACCCAGTATAGAATGAAAACGCACTGCAGGGTGCAGCTCATTTATTGGCTCTGGGTACCTAGGGTTCTTGATGAACCTACAAGCCCTATATATCCCAGCAACCAGAGGAGTCCAGCAGACGTAACGGTATATTGCTTTCGAAAATCTGACATTGCAGGAAAAGGTTACAGAGTAAAACGTAGAGAGAAATTGATGGTTTTTTCACCTCGATTTCAATATTTTATTTTTTCAGTTGTTATTTTCTGTAGGAAACCCTTGTAGGATCTACACAAATGACCCCTTGCTAAATTCAGAATTTTGTCTACTTTTCAGAAATGTTTAGGTTTCTGGGAGCCAGCATTGGTTTCATGCCCATTTCTGTCACTGACTGGAAGGAGGCTGAAAGCACAAAAAAAATTGTAAAAATGGGGTATGTCCCAGTAAAATGCCAAATTTGTGTTGAAAAATTGGGTTTTCTGATTCAAGTCCACCTGTTCCTGAAAGCTGGGAAGCTGGTGAGTTTAGCACCGCAAACCCTTTGTTGATGCCATTTTCAGGGGAAAAACCACAAGCCTTCTTCTGCATCCACTTTTTCCATTAAAAAATAAATAAATTACATTTTCACTGTTTTTTGGCTAATTTCTTGGCCTCCTTCAGGGGAACCCACAAAGTCTGGGTACCTCTAGAATCCCTAGGATGTTGGAAAAAAGGACGCAAATTTGGCTTGGTTAGCTTATGTGGACAAAAAGTTATGAGGGCCTAAGCGCAAACTGCCCCAAATAGGCAAAAAAAGGCCTGGCACAGGAGGGGGAAAAGGCCTGGCAGCGAAGGGGGTAAACACCTCTACTTTTACTAACTAGGAAAGCATCCACTAAATGTCTTTAAAAGAATCCGCTGCCATAGTCCCAGCTGTGAGCAGGGCTAGTTAGGCCTTAATCATGCCTTCCTCCCCTCTCTCAGAGAGATATCAGAGATGGTGTTATTTTCTTTTCATCACAGTACCCATTTGAATCATGTTCTGCCTTTGAAACCTTGTGTAACTTGGCAACTCAGTTAGTAACATAATGGAAATGTTTAAAGCAGATCTAGACCAATGCGTGTTGTCAAGATAAATTCTGAACACCTGGGCTTCACCTAGGTAAACCAGGAAGCACATGTCAACGGTCAACAACTGTTGGTTCTTTAATCAATCCTCCTAATCGAAAAAAGACAGTTTAGAAACATGTGCAATTATAATAATGACTAATGAGTTCCTTTTTTTTCCCTCATGTGTTGTCTTGCACCTGGTTCGGGCCAGCTATAAAAGCTGGTATTTAGACTAAATCCTCCTTAGCCTCGTTTAACTTGGAAGCAACACTTACCTGTCTTTGGTCTTCGGCAGTCTTCCCTTCGCAGCAGCAGTCATCTCTTCGCAACAGCACCCATAATGTCACGCGACAGTCTTCTCTTCATAGCGACACACTTCCTAAGTTCCGACCTAGTATTTCCGATCTTCCCTGCAGTTACCAAAGTACCTGTAAAAGGCGGACAGCTTCCAACCCATCTCTCGCATTTTGCTTTCTTACGCTGGCAAAAAGACATAAGTCATCCCAAATGAGGTAACTTAAGTTTTTCTGCTTGATTAATCAAACTTATCTAAAGCCAGCAATAATATTCGGATCAATCTCATGACTGAAAAGACATTCAAGAAAAGTCATATTTCTTGTAATATCTGTGCCTTCCTGGACCTTGTGCTCATAGTTGGTTTTCAGTCCGTGTTTTCTCGATTAGAATCTCATGTTGTTCAAAAGACTTTTAGGACAACTGAGAACTATAATCTGATTGCTACTGCATATTTGCATAAGAACCTTAAACTCCTGAGATACTTGAACTATTGAAGAATTTGAAGTAGTTTTGTTGATTGACCCAGTTATTTTCTCTCAATGCAATCTGTGTACATGATAATTCTAGGTCATGATAATTCCAGGGTAATTCTTGAATTACACTGGGGAATGTTTCTAGTGTCAATTATTGGTATGTTGATTTGACATTAGTTAATGCCAAAGATCTGTTTGTTTTTTCCTGTTTTAAAGTGTGGTTTAATTACAAGGAAATTTTTCGTGTCCAGGCCCTAGTATCTGAATAATCCTGAATCCAGAACCAGAATCCAGATATCAGAGTCCAGCAGTGCCCAAAGTAGAGAAATCCAAATACGCAGAAGTCCCAGTTGGGTTGCAGTGTGTCCTTTCATTGGGATTCTAGCATTATCGTCGTCGCCACATCTGAACCACCCAGAGTTCAGATGAGTCGCTCATAACATCCACCTTCCCCTACTAAACCTCTTTGTACTATATACTGTAAACGTTTACTAGAGGAAATTTGTGCTTTACGTCCTTTCATGGAAAATATAATGCCAAGTTACAACATCCAACTGACAGATGGTCTCAGATGGAAGAAAGACTTACCACGGCTGAGCAACATACCTCGTCATTTGGATCAACTAACCTCAAAGTAAATCCACTTCAGACCTAAGTTTCCTCTCTTCAGAAACAAGTTGAAGATCTTGAAATTAAAAATAGGAGGAACAACCTATCTATCTATGGCTTAACTGAAGGCACTGAGGGTACTGAGCCACTCACATTCTTTAAATCCTTTCTTCCTAAACTACTGAATATGGCAGAAGAAACTTCACTAAATATTCAACATGCTCACAAACTAGGGCACCAACTGACTGTTGCTTCCACTTCTGGACAACCAAGAGGAGTTATCCTATATTTCTTAGAGTATACTGACCTACTTCATGTTCTCTCAGCAGCCAAATAAATGAAACTATCTCATGGTCAGGCAGTTTTCGGTATTTTTCCCAAGACTATGCTAGAAGTACTGCAGATAGATGCAAGAATTTCCTTAGCATGAGACAAGCACTTCAGTCTCTTGGTGCTCGTTTTGGCTTGCTTCATCCTTGCCTATTGAAAGTAACTTATAAAAACAAAACATGTACATATGAGGATTCTACTGGATTAAAGAGTTTCATCAACAATTGCAACACTGAGAACATGGATACCTCTGGAACATCCACATCTTAATCAGTTAACACTTAAGTACTTTCTTTGATGACTTTAGTTGCTCAGACAAGAATATTTTTATATCCTCATGTTGATACTGAAAGATTTTCTATATTTTAGAAGATCAGTCTAAAAATATTGCACTGTCTATTTTCTCCTACACAGATATTGTCCTTGTGACTGTTTGTTCCCTGATCTATGTGTCATCTATTCCATGTGGTCTCACACCACCCCGTCCTTACTGGGACTGTTAGAATAATGGGAAGAGAATAAAACATACCTATCAGTATCCTCCCTCCACTTTGATCTTAGACCTCATTTTCTTCCTTTTTACCTTTTCCTGTCCTTTTCTTACTGTCCTTCTTCAATTCACTATACTTTTACCTTCTTCCTTTTCCTTCCACTAGATTTTTACATTTCCCCAAATATAATGATTATTGCATGGTTTATGTCTAGTTTGCCATATGATACGTCTGGTCTCACCTTTCTTTAAAATGTGTATACGTCTTTGAAAAGTGTCTCTTGGAATGTCCGAGGTTTAAATTCTCCTATTAAACAACAACCATTTTTGACCCCTTTATCAAAACTTGGGGCTCACAAAGCATTAATTCAGGGATCACATCACACTGAAAGAGTCTCTGAAAATAAAGAGCGGCTGGGTGGGTGAAGTTCTCTTCTTACCAGGAGATAGTAAGAGAAATGGAGCTACAACTCTTTATCATAAAACGCTATGTGCTCAGTTGATAGCTCAAGAATCTGATGAAAGTGGATGATGGTTATTTACCAAATTATTAATTGATAACACACCACTCTCTCTGGTTAGTGTTTATGGTCCCACTACCACCGATTGTTAATTTTAGGCTAATTTTGCCCAACTGATCATGAACTATCCTGATGACAACTTTAGTTTCATAGGGGACTCCAATCAAATTGTTGATCCATTTATTGATCAAAACTCTACAGTCAAATATACTCCAAATAAAGCTCCAAAACATTTTGTCCAAACCCTCAAGCAGAGAAATCTTACAGACGCATGGATCCTTTGTAACCCCACTTTAAGAGGGTGTACATTTTTTTCTCCAGTTCATCATACCCAATCAAGAATAGATCATATCTTCATATCGCATAATATTACTCAAACCTTACGCTCCGAAGATACAGGCTCCATCCTCATATGCCCAGTCTCGATACAACTTGATATTCTACCCAAGCCCAATCTACTAAAACGTGGCGATCCAACATTTCCCTATTCTCTTAGATGCTGAATTCACCTCATTCTTTACATCTTTTTTCCCTGAATACTTCCACTTTAATAAAACTGATACTTTATCTTTCCATGGTAAGTGGGGTACCTTCAAGGCCACAGCCCAAAACTTTATCATTAATTATGTTTCTAGAAAACAAAAGAAGCAATGCAACCATACCGAAGAAATTCTAGCAAGAATACAAAAAAAAAAAAAACTTGAACATTACTATTATACATCTAGAGCGAAAGTATGGTTATCAGACCTCATTAATATCAATCTTCAATTTAATAAAATATCTACTGTTAAGGCTTCCATGTTTTTGGTAAAATCTAGTGCAAAATTGTATAAAGGTCAAAACAAATCTGCCTAACTATTAGCAAACTATCTTGAAGTCAAAGGAAATAAAATCAAAACTGATTCAATCATTGATACACAGCAAATACCAAAACAAAAAGATTCTGAAATCCTAGATGAATTTGCCAAATTTAATAAGTCACTATATATGCAGGAAGATTCCCCTTCTGATTCTCACATTCTTCAATATCTTTATACTATTAAAAACCTTCTGATGCTCAGTTCAATCCTATGGTCTTCGAAGCAGATAGGACACAAACGGAATATCAAACTCCACTGAATATACTTAAAGATAAAGCCCTGGGTACGGATGCATTTACAGTTTAATTCTTAACACACTTTTCCCAGCTACTTCTATCAAAACTATGCACTCTCTAATCCTCCTTCTCTCACTTAAGTAAATCTGATAGATATTTGTAGATGCTCGAACTTGCCTTATCTCAAAAGAAGGAAGAGACCATCATTACAAAGGGAATTATGACCCCTTTTCCCTTGTTAACAATGTTCTTATTGGCTTCCCCACTCTCAACTGTATTATGGGTAAAAACTGAAAAATACTTTATATCCTCCTTTCCTTTTTGAGAAAACCTTTTTCTTTCACTTATAAACCACAAACCTATTACACTCCTATTCTTAAGCAATTGTGAACTTCCCAGAATCTATACTACCTTGCACTCCCCACTGATTTTCCCTCTGTTCTAAATTCTACCATCTGGTATAATAAATTCATACTAATTAATGATAAAACCTATTTATTGGAGGTCTTGGAGGGAAAAAAGGTTTAATTTGGATTAATCAGCCATTTGATCATAACACTCTTATTTAATTTCCGCGAGCTTGTATTCTCTTTCACCTTCCCTCTTCTTTTCAACATAAATTTTGACTCTTAGAACGTGCTCCCTCCGCTGCTTCTGCTCAATTTCAATCCTGTCCTCTTTCTGCCTTAACTCCCTTTGTAGCATACACATTCTTCTGACCACAAATCCCAAAGCTTCAACCATTTACTCTTATTTGCATTCTTCCACTACTGACAAACAAAACAAACACACAGTTTTCCTGGGAACACGATTTGGGAACACAATGGCCTATTCCTTCTTGGAAACAAATCTAGGTCAAAATTAGTAAATCTTCTACAGCGGCGAACACACACACATATATATATATATATATATATACATAAACATACTTCTCCTTCCTGCTGTGGTCTCACATAACCTTTTTCCAGATCTTCCCGATACGTGCTGCACATTTTCATCCAAGCTTGCTGATTTGAAGCACTTTTCACATGTCCTCATGTTCACGATTTCTGGAAACAGGTATGGACTCAGAACAATTTAACTATACCCTCTACAGTATCCTTTTTGGCCACAAACATATCCTTAAGATGGTGTTGCATATTCTTTCAAATTTACAAATATTAGACCTATTACTAGCGGTTGTGTTTCAACAAAGCACCAACAAACAAAAAACAAAAAAAAATGAGGCATCTCTGCTACAGATGGGAAAGGTCGACTGGTGCTGGAGGGGAACATGGCGGCCAGTTGGTGAGCTGGACCGCGAGCTCTCCGTCGGAAGTAAGGCGTCGGAGCGTTACGCTGCGCCCGGATCAAGGAAGCGGAGCGTCGGAGCTCTCAGGCCGTGTGCGTCTGCGGCTGTGTTTATGTGGTTCTTTGTTTTTTCGTTGTTTTTTTGCCACATTTATGCTCGGTTTCAGTCCAGGATGGGCTGGTGAGTATAACGGCAGATAGGGAGCTCCCAAGCCGCGTGTTGTTTTGCAGCCACGTTTTTTCCTTTTTTCTTGCCATATTGATGCAGTGCCCTGGACGGGTCGCTAAGAAAACGGCAGACAGGAGAGGGGAGACACGCGCTCCGGCGAAAAGTGGTGAGGAGTTGTGCTGGAAGCGCGCATCGGACTCCAGCATATGGGCAGAGGCGGTGAGGGGTGTGCGCCGTGGGAGACGCTACACCTCTCGCTGCTCTCTTCGTGGAGGACTACTAGAGACTCCTGGGTTTTCAACTAGGAAAAACCCAAGTGGAAGTTCGAGAAGAGGAGTAAGGGACGGCATAGGAGCGTCACAGTGTATGTCGCCAGCCAAGTGTCGCCCCCAGGGGTGTCCGGGCAGAGGTCAGTGAGTTGGAGGGTACGAAGAAAGGTAAGCCTGGCCCCCTGGGGACGAGTGTTAATCCCCATTTACCAGTAACTATAGCAACGGCTGTAGTTAGAAACAGGTGAAAGAGGTTTTGAGGCTTGCAGTAAAGGCCTAGTGAGGAGGGGGATTGAACACACAGTATTGCACTTGGAGGTGCCCCAACTTTCTTTAGAGGAAGGCCGGGCTGAGCCTGCGGGGAAAAGTGAGTCTTTGATTACTAGGTATTTTCGGAATACAACCCTTCCCCCGCAGGGTATGGCAAACGCTCAACCTTCTTTTGGTGGCCTGGGGTCATCAAAACAATCTGCAAGCTCGGATAGTAATATGTCAGATCAGTTAGCAAAGGATCTAGTAGGACAACTGGAGGCCTCTCCCGTTATACCAACCTTGCCGGAAGTACAGGTTACTCCTTCAGCCGTTTCAGTGACTCACAGCACAGATGTGCAGGATTTGTTAATCTCTCTTACTAAAGAGATTAGGGAGAAATTTGAGATCTCAGAAAATTATCAAGATAGAATCCAGGAAGCCTGTGAAGTATTGGAGAGCAAAATTAATTTGTTATCAGATCGGTTGGGCAAGCTGGAGGCTCAGGAGGAGCGGTTGATGGTACATTCTAAGGATATTTCACATCTAAAACTTGGAGAAAAGATGTTGCAGGTTAAGCTGGAGTCGTTGGAAAACAATATGAGGAAAAACAATATTAGGCTGTTGGGAGTTCCTGAGTATTTAGAAGGGGAGGATATTAAAGGTTATGTGATCTCTCTAATCAAGGAGGCTATTCCGAGCTTAGCATCGCTGAACTTAGAGGAGGATATCCAAAGTGTTCATTGGGACCCGTTCAGGAAGAACCCCGGAAGGAAAAATCCCAGGAGGATTTCGATAAACTTTGCTACATATACAATCAAGGAGAGAATTCTATCCAAAGCCCTTAAAGCTGGAACTTTCTCTAAAGGAGATTGGTCTTTTTGTGTGAGATCGGATGTGTCTAAAGCAACGTTGGATAGGCAGTGGGAATTGGGGAATTTCATGCAGGAGCTCCGTTCTCTTGGGGCCACGGTATAGTTAAGGTTTCCGGCTGCTCTACGTATTATGTGGAGAAATAAAATGCACAATATAAGAGATCCGGGGGAGGTCAGGGCTTTCATAAAACAGATTAAGGCGTCTTAGTAGAAATGGGAAATCATGTCCAACAGAGAGCTCAAATAAGGATAGCAGGACGGTTATCCTAAAAGAAGCAGGGAGGGTTCCCCTGGGGAGGGGGGGGGGGTGGATGGGAGAGGGGGTTATGGTTGGGTGCTGGTTTGGTGGGTGGAGGGGTGGTTTGGCACTGGGTGTAGGGGCAGGCGGGTACAAAAAGATAAAAATAAGAGAGTCCTCATAATTTGGTTAGATAGGAGGGGGGAAGATAGTGACCAGGATTCTTTCTTTGAAAATGACTAAGTATGGTAGTTTACGATTAAAGTTTCTCTCATGGAATGTTAATGGCCTAAGGGTGGTACATAGGAGGAGGAAGATTTTTGAGTACTTAAGATTGGTCGAGTGGGAGGAGATTATTATATTGCAGGAAACTCATTTACAACGAGAAGAGTGGGAAAATTGGCTTAAACGAATGAAATGGGTATCATATAGTGCATGCTCTACTCAATCTGGTGCGGTCAAAGGTGTGGCAATTTTGCTCAAAAACCCTATAAGGTTTAAGGTAGGAAATGTGCAAGTAGATCCCAGGGGTAGATGGGTAGTGGTAGAAGTGTGTGTATATGGCTACTGGGTTACAGTGGCAGGTTATTACGATCCAAATTTAGACGATCCAACGCCATTTCAAGAATTATTCAATATTTTACTTTTAGTTAGGTATCCGGTGGTGTTAGGAGGTGATTTTAATATATTTTTGGATCCTGTTCTTGATAAATCAACCCCTCGGGGTACGGTTAACTCACCTAAAACTAGAGCACAGGTGAAGCAAGCCATGCAGGACTTAGGTCTGATAGATATCTGGCACTGGAAAGGGGGTGAAGGAGATAGATATACATTCCACAATAAAAAATATGGACATAAATCTAAAATGTATTTCTTTTTAATACATAGGAGTTTGTGTCCAGATGTGATTAAGGCAGCTCACAACCCAGCACACCTTTCGGATCATTCAGCCGTAAAACTACATCTGGGTATTAAGGTGGAGAGTCAGGGCACTAGGAGTACAATAAATCGCTCTTTATTTTTAGATGACTCAATAGTAGAGGTGTTAAAGAAAGATACAAGAGATTATTTTGACTTGAATCGAGGATCAGCAAGTTTATGGTGTGTTTGGGATGTTTATAAGGCCTATATTAGAGGGAGGCTTGTTAGCCTGGCGATTTATAGGCGTCGCGAAGAAAAGGAGAAGTTGGGGGGTATGGAATCATCTTTAAATACCTTACAGGTTTTAATGCATAATGCACAAAGAGAAGGGAAGGAAGGGCAACTAGAGGAACTGGCATGTCAAGAGAAAAAGGTTTGGATGGACTTAGAATTTTTTTGGGAGAATCGTAATAGGTTAAAGTGGGAAAGCAGTCGATATGCGCATTACGAATACGGAGAAGGTTGTAGTAAACTGTTGGCTTGGAAGGTTAAGTCAGATTATTCTAAAAGGTATATTTTATCGGTTAAACTAGACTCTACAAGTCAGACTTGTGTTGAGCAATATGAAATTGAGGGAGCCTTTGTATCCTTTTTTCAAAAAATATATTCAGAGAACCTTGTAAATTCAGAAGAGTCGATTAGAGCATTTTTGAAAAAAGCGCATCTCCCAGTTATGGATGAATCAGCAAGGCAGTCACTTGGTAGTGAGATAAGTGGGGAAGAGCTTGCTGAAGTTAAAAGCCTTGAAGAAAGGGAAGACAGTTGGGCCAGATAGTCTACCAAATGAGTTATATAAGGTACTGGGGGTGGAACTTACTCCAATTTTATTGGAATTATTCAACTCTATGCTATTAGAAGGGACACAGGTACCTAAATCATGGAATGAAGCCATAATTTGTTTATTATTAAAATCAGGCAAGGATTCAATATCTTCCTCATCATACAGACCTATCTAATTATTGAATTCGGATTATAAACTGTATACAGGGATTTTGTCTAGGAGATTGGGGAAAGTTATAGGTAATTTGGTTCATCCAGATCAGAAGGGCTTTATGAAGGGTAGACAACTTTACAAGTTAACCCACGAGTTACTCGCTGCAGTAGACTTAGCGGTACAAGAAAAGGCTCCATTAGCGGTTTTGACTTTTGACGCAGCCAAAGCTTTTGATCGTGTTAACTGGTCTTTTTTGCAGGTTGTGATGGAAACAGGTGGTCTGGAAATGCCTTTTATTAGGGCTATTAGGGAACTGTATAGATGCCCATCTGCAAGAATCTTGGTCAATGGTTTGTTATCTCAGGAATTCAGGATTAGTCGGGGTACTCAACAGGGTTGTCCTTTGTCTCCCTTGCTCTTTAATTTATATAGCGAACCTTTGGCAATTTTATTACGGGCTTGCAGGGACATTCCCCCATTTCGGAGTGGGGGTTGGGAAAAGAAAGTAGCATTATATGCGGATGACCTGATGCTGTATACTAGTGATGTGGCGAGTACTTTACTCATTATTAATACATTGATGAAGCAATTTGGTGGATTTTCAGGTTACAGCATAAATACAGAAAAGACGGAAATTATGTGTTGGAATATGGCCTATGTTTCTTCCTTAGTTAAACAGGAGATTAAATACTTGGGGATTCGGTTTACAACTGATCTTAATGATGTGGCTAAGGTAAATTTTGATAGAGTTTATATGGAAACTAAAAAGTTGCTAAAGGCATGGGCGGCTCTTCCACTTTGCATAACTGGAAGATCTAACATATTAAAGATGTGCATTCTTCCAAAGTTTACTTTCTTATTTAATACTATTCCTTTATAGTTTAAGGTGGGTTGGTTTCAAAAACTACAGGGGGACCTATCCTCATTTGTTTGGGCCTCTAAGGGAGTAAGGATATCATGGAAAAAGTTAAGTAGAAAGAAGGAGTGGGGGGGCATAGCATTTCCAGATTTTTATAGGTACTACCTGGCTTTTCAACTAAATAATATTAGAATGTTATTGAACAAGAAGTCAGAGTACTCATTGGTCTGGAGAGCATTGACGGCGCATCTTGAGGAAGGAGCTGATAATTTTTTATATAAATTTGGACACCCAAAGTACTTTAAGAAGGTGCGCTTGAAGATCCCCAGACATGCCTGTAAGGTTTGGATACAATTTCGGAAGGTGTTAGGGATGGCTTATTATTGTAGTTCTGCTCCCATCTGGGATTCACCTAGTACTCCGGATTGTTTTATGGATAAATTATCAACTCCTTTGAGAATTAGCGGTGTGGTAAGATGGGGGCGGATTATGGAAGGTTCTGAATTAATATCTTGGTCTGCATTTCAGGAGTGTACAGGTGGGACAATTTCCAAGTTTAAGTATCTCCAGTTATCCAGTTGGGTTAAGTCTCGCCAAGTAGGAGAAATAGGGAGGAGTTAGTGGGAGGGGAAATTGAATCAGACATGTATTAAAAAAGAGATTGCCTTTTGGTATCATGTACAGCTGGAAGCAATAGAAGATGTTTCTTCCCTCCCTCTGTTGAAATGGGGAAGGATTTTCCCAACCCTAGAAGTCACGTCTTTATGGCAAAAGTCATGTTCGGAGTTGTGGTTTACTATTAAACCTGCGGGACTGAAGAAGAATCATCTGTTTACATTACACAGGGTATATTGGTCACCAGCTAGATCAACGGCTATTGGGAAATCCAATAAAAACTGTCCAAGGTGTGGGGAAGCCAATGCAGATGATGTTCATATGTTTTGGCAATACTCAATTTTGAGTAAGTACTGGGAAGATACAGGAAGTATTCTTAAGGTGATTTTTGATGTTAACTTCAGAATAAATCTTCTTATGGTGGTGTTTGGGGTTTGCGAACCAGATATGAAGTGTCAGAAAATGTCTGTGCAGCAAGAGCATTTGTTGTTTGTACTAATGCTTTTGGCTAGATGAGAATATGTTGTAAATGGGTGGATCCATTTCCCCCCCTTGCTCAGGACTGGCAATTATCAGTAAATCGATTATGTAAAATGGAACAATGTGGTCCTCATAGTAGAGGAGACAATTTTTGGGTGGATTGGGAAAATGCTTACCAGTAGATAATAAGTTTGGACTATGTTTTAGATGTGTAATTTTTGTTTTGCTGTTTTCTTTTTTGGTTTCCTCCTCTCGAAGGTTAAGTCCAATGATTAAAACTCCCCTCATCTAATCGGGTGTCGCTTTGGTTATGATCATGTCTTGAAGAAAATAGTAAGACGTGGTCGATGGCAATCGGTGGGGAAAATTGCAGTGTGTGGAACAGGTGGGGTGGCCCAGCAGCGCTGTGGACCACGCACTTGGATGCATACTTTAAAGGCCTCGGCCTTTTCTTTTTTCTCTTAGCCAAAGACAGGGTGGCGGAATGAGGACTAAAAAAACAAAAACAAAAAAAAAAAAAAAAAAAAAAAGCACCAAAAATTGGACAGACCCAACAGTTACGGGGTGAACGAATATGCCCTCTTGACTCAGAAATTACCACGCAGACTCCTCTTGGCAGTTACAAAGACAGTATTTACTAACTGTGGCGACAGGGAGAAAAACACTGCGGACAGCACCTCAGCCCTGCACGACCTGCGTCTAAGGTTTTTCGCAAATGTCTGTTCACGAACAGGCCTTTTTATACATATCAGCACAATACTTAATTACACTTGATTCACAATAGATAAATTGCAAGTTTACAGATTAAAATGGAAAACGCTCGAAAACATGCGATCCCATAACCCCAAATTCCTAGGTTAAGCCATTACTCACTCTTTATTATACATTCGACAAAGGTTTATGACCGAGCATTTTTTTACCTATGAATGTGTACGTGCTCTTTTGTAAATGTAATTTGTTTGAAGTGTGTGCTGACAGTATTGTTTGTTCGAGAATCCAGAGTGCTTGGAATTTGGTTTCTTCCCTGCATTCATTTTAAGTGACACACCTGTGTGCTTTGGGCTAATTCGATTATGTGCCCAGTGTCTAATCAGTCCGCGATCTGTTTGTGAGCATGGAGAGCATGCCAGGGACTCATTTGCTGATGTTGTAAGTACGTGCAGGTTGGTCAGACATTGAGATGGCCTTTAACAGATGACCTGTTGTGTTCCTTATTCTGCTACATCCTTGCATGAACCTTTCAACTTGCTTGTGTCAGTGTGGGGGCTTGGCCTAAACTGTTTTTTTGATTGGGAACAGGTTGTGGCCTCTACTGGTGCTTTATGTTCCGCAATCTTTTCACATTTCATATTCTCAGTAGTTCGCCTATATTTTACATTTCCAACAACATAACCAAATTATCTTTCCAAGCATGGTGGTACGCAATGTGCAAATCATAGACTGGATACAGCAGATATGCACCCTATATCACTCGTTTTGGAACATCTTGTTTCATGGTCTCCTGTTACAGATTTTTTGAACGACCATGTGAAACGTAGTTTTACATGCATACCTGCTCAACAAGAAGTTATTCAACCACGTTGATTTTTCCTCTATTGATGCTATCAGTGTCCTATTTTGCTTCATTTTTTGTTTACATAATTTATACAACTTTTTTAACAACCAGACTTTTCATATGCTCAACCATGTAAACCCCCCCCAAAATCCCAGATATTGTATACAGCTTTATACTTTTACTGAAAAGTTTAACTTAAGCTGTAATGCATTATTTACTTGTATTTAAACAGATCTTTAAAAAACTCACTTTTAAAACTTAAATGATGCACTCACTCTGAAAGTCAGACTGCTAAAAAGTAAGGAGGTTGGTAGGTGAAACATGGTAAACTGAATGGCTACACAGTTTACAGTATTTTAGCTTATAGAGAAGGTTGTTCACATGCCCAAAATAAGAGCAATAAGTGTGGGGTGGGGGGGTTCTGGGGTGTGTTTAGTCCATGTGCAAAAAAAAGCAGTAACTAATTGGCATCAAAGGCCGGAGAATAAATAAATAAAATCTCTTTGTGGCTGTGAATGTTTAACATCACCATTGTAAAAATGTGTTTTTCATTTCTGAGGTAAATTTGGCTTCAGACTGGAGTGAAATAATTCATTGGATTGGCATGGGGGGCGGTAAGAGAGCATTTCTTAAGGAGTACATGGAGTTGCTAAATATTTTCAATTTGTTGAAAAAGAAATCAAGGAAATCATTGCAGTTATGTAGATTTACAACTCTCAGGTTTGTAGCAATTTGGAAAGCATTCAATGTCACGCATTTAAATACTCCTGCGGGGCAGTGCAGCAAATTCTTTATTTGGCTTGTACATGTTCAGCTTTAACAACAAGTACATCATTTTTGCATCTTCCTATTTTCAAATTGTCTAATTTGAGGGCCACGTTCTCTTTAATTTCATGCCTTCCTTCCTCATAGGAACGTATTATCAGAAAACAGGAATTACATTTGTTGGTAAAGGGACTGAGTCAATTTCCCAGGAATATATTGCATCATAGGTGGAAAGCATTTGATTCACATTATTTTAAATGTAATTTGATTTATATAGCGCTTACTACCACTAAAGAGGCGTAGAAGTGCTTTGCAGCAAGTAGCATGCTACAATAAAATGCAAGATTAGAAGTAAATAGATAGTACATTAGTAATATGTGCTTCTGTTTCCTTTTACGAATAGCTTTGTTAAGCTTGTGCTCTTGAAGTCTCCTGCATTTACTTTAGTGCTATGGATGGGTATAGATTAATTGCAATGGATTAGTGAAGGAAACACAAACTTTTATTGGGAGTAGGGAGCATGTGCACCTGTGAGTTGGATGAGTAGGAAGACCGAAAGAAGTTTGGAAAGCATGTATGGAAGCTCAGTAGTTTGGGATGAGTCTGAGTGAGGGAAAAGAGAGAGGCTGGAGTTTTTATTTCCTCTAATGCATAAATTGACACACACACACACACATATATAATGATATTTACTTGACTAGATATACATATATGCAGTGCATAATAGTACATATACATTTATATAAATTTACAAAAAAAAAAAAAAAAAAAACTTTATACATGGGCACATGTACATAGCCACATTTACAGTTTTCACATAATGTATCTATTTTTTACAGGTTATTATATAGTGGAGGTAGCCAGTCCGTAGTTATAGTTAGGATTCCCAGGAATTTCTCAGATTTTTGTTTGCTAATTACGTTGCCCTGGTTTGTGTAATCTTTATGAAACTTTTGAAACCTTCAAACATTGGCAGGTCATGGAAAGTTTTGCAGTGATTTGTCATAGGGTGTACAAAGATAAAAGGAAGGGTCCCAAAACGGGTTTTCTACCAATGTATTTTCAATAGACTTTTGTGTCTTGCTTAACATGAAAACAGCTGAACAGATTTCTAAGAATTTTGGCATGATTACACTTTACGGTGCGCAGATGATCCTTGTGTAGGTACTACAGGTAAGTATTTTTTAAGTTACAAGACATTTTAATTTAGTGATACCTGTTGTTACAAAATGTGGCGGAAGTACCTGGTTCATAGTGATGACAAGTCATTATATGATTGGCTAATGACTGCTTTTACAAAAGTTAAAGGCAGCCATGTTGTTTCAAGTAGACTTCGGCTATGCTCTGCGTTAAGCCTTTAGATATAGGTAAGTATTAAGTTTGATATTTTCCCTTTATCTAATACCACTTTATTAAAGTAGTAAAAGATATGGAAAATATTGATACGTTGGTCTACATTTTTTTTTTTTTAAAGTACGGAGTACAGTGGTACATAAAATAAGTGTAAAAAAAGTGTTAAAAAATACATTTTTGCAAGACTATATTTTGCAAATACAGTGTACTACAGTATATTTTCTACTTTTAACAGTTAATTCTGCACAAAAAAAGTATACCGCCTATTGTGGTAATACCTACAAATTACTGCATTACTTGAAAACAAAAAGTGCAGTTCTCCCTAAACTGCTGGAAAAATACATAAACAATGATAAATATTTCTACCTATTACCACTTTTATTAAGTGGTAATAGGTAGACAACTACAATAAAACCTACTACTTACCTATATCTAAGATCCTAAACCAGAAAGTAGCGGAACGCAGTACGCAAAACTAAATGAAATGCACTAACTAAAACACAAACTTTGCTAAAAACTACATGGCTGCCTTTTACATTTGGTAAACACAGCCATTAGCCAATCACATACTGCCTTCTCATATGTATGTACCATGGTATGCTGCTCACTTACTGAGATACAATATATAACTAAGTTTTTTTAAACTTATAATTTTAACACTATTCACACATACTACCAAGAATGACCAATTACACCCTACACTGTATGCCAATCCACTCTACACCGCGCCACTGTATACTATTCCACTCTAGCCACTCCAAGCTATTCAACTATAGTCCCCTCACCATGTCACCGTACCCCACTCCACACTACGCTAGACCATTTGACGCCATTTCACTCTATGGTATTTCACTGCATTCCAGTCCACTCTACCACACCCTACTCTATGCCACTGCACACCACTCCATTGTACCCTATTTCACTATATGCCGCTCCACGGTACAACATTCCAGTCTTCACCACCCCACTGCGCACCACTGCACTGTCTGCTACTCCATGCTACACTATTCCACTATACAACATTCCACTCTATGCTATTCCACTCTAATAAGCCACTCTACTGTACGCCACTCCACTGTACGCCACTCCACACCACACTATCCCTCTCCACCATACCCTACATCACTCTACGTTATTCTACTTTGTTGCTCCACTGTACAGTTCTCCACTGCACACCTCTCTGCTGTAAGTCTTTCCAAGCCACTTCAGTGTACGCTATTCTATTCCACTGTACGCTATTCCTTTGGACACATTTACTGTAAACCACTTCACATCACTCCACTGTACTCCACTCTTATTCCACTTTACACAAGCACACTCTACAATTCTATGGCAGTCCACTCTATCCCACTCCACTGTACCTCACTTCACTGTATGCTATTCAAGTGTACGCCACTCTAATGTACACCACTCCACTGTACACTGGT